>NC_134862.1:73069437-73669437 GCF_049852395.1 Peromyscus maniculatus bairdii | reverse complement strand
ATCTCAGGGCTCTCACCTTGGGAAACCGTATTCACAAAAGGATTTATTGAGGAGGAAGATCATTAGAGGCCAGTGTATGTGTTAATGGAAACCTTTGCCAGCAGATGCATTGCTCTATGCAGCCAACAAATGATCCCTTATCCCCAGATCAACAAAAGAAAGCACTCCATAGCTTAGTTATCTGGTTTGTGTTGTTGCAATTATTTTTCAAACAAATATAAAAGAATGAGTCATATGTTCACACACTCAACTAACACTGATTGCAACCTACTCTGTGCAAAGCCCTTTGGCCAGAATATGGGACTCCAATGACAACCAGAACGGGGCTTTTGCAAAGTTATACTCTGTGGAGTTACTCCTTGAGGCTACAGCTATTGTTTCCATAAATATATGTGAAGTATGGTGCTCACCTTTCCCAGGCTTTCTCTGAACAGAGAACAGCAAGACCTTTCTGGGCTGTTGATGTTTTCAGCATCTTTTTATAGCTAGAGTTTTCCTGCCTTGCCCACAGTCAGGACAAATCTTTGTCACCTGCCAGTCCCACAGCCGCTCAGACCCAACCAAGTAAACACAGAGACTTATATTGCTTACAAACTGTATGGCCGTGGCAGGCTTCTTCCTAACTGTTCTTATAGCTTAAATTAATCCATTTCCATAAATCTATACCTTGCCACGTGGCTCGTGGCTTACCAGCATCTTCACATGCTGCTTGTCATGGCGGCGGCTGGCAGTGTTTTCTTCTGCCTTCCCGTTCTCTCAATTCTCCTCTCTGTTAGTCCCACCTATACTTCCTGCCTGGCCACTGGCCAATCAGTGTTTTATTTATTGACCAATCAGAGCAATTTGACATACAGACCATCCCACAGCATCTTTTGAATCTCATCAGGTTCTGTGCTTTGCTATCATCCTTGAAATGCACCCACACACACACAAGCACAGCAACACCATTCTGCATTTTTTTTAAATTAATTCCTTGTTTTCTCTGTTAACACCTGGATTCTTATTGTAGTAGAACATTACTCATATTACAAATATGAGTTAAATAAATAGACAAAATTTCAAAAGGCTAAGATTCCATCAGAGGTCACACCAAAATAAGTGACAACAAAGCACACACACACATACACACACATATACACACATATACGCATACACGCATACATACACACATACACACACACACACACACACACACCCTTCTATGTTTGCAGAGGCCTTAAATGCTTCTCTTTCTACCTTTATTCTTTCCTTTCTCTCTGAGAACAAACATCCTAAGTCCTTCATAATTACTTATTCATTTTCCTTCCTTCCAAAGCAACACACAGATCTTTGTCCTTACACTTACTGACCATTTTTATCTGCCTCCATCCAAGAAAAACCAAAGAAAATCTACTTTGTTTTTTTATTTTTATTCTTTTAGTGTATAAGATCATCTTGAAATTTGGTTAATATGCTCATAACACTGTTCTGTTTCCATTATTGAACAATTATAGAAAATTCCCTTATATTTCTGTTTCATCAGTCAGTAAATTATTTAATAATCAATCGGTTTTGCTCCTTGATCAACTTAGTTAATGCCTGATATCAAACAAATTCTAAGGCTGAAATCTCTAGTAGTCAATTTAAGTCAGTCTCTTTATCACAAATAGCAATGATTATATTGAAACCCTAGCTTGTAACCTCTACAGAGGTAAGAGCCATACCTATGGTTTAATACAGTTAATTGAAGTCCCCCACCCAAAGACGACATAACCAGGTAAGTGTCAACATCCAGAAGGGAAGAGGAAAGAGAAACAGGAAATGAGTTGCAGAGAGCTAATGCAGAAAACCAAAGAAATTGTAAAGATAATTGGCTAAAGATGCTTAGCTGGAAAATAGGTTCAAACTACTGAACTTTGAAAGAGAAATTCTACACTTTAATTTTGTAGCTATACAGCCTTTCCACGGTCCTATGCCTCTCTCATATCACACACTGTCTCCAGGGTCCTAGCGCTTATGAATATTTATGAGTGACAATCATGGAGAAGCCCTAAAGGGGTAAATATATAGTCAGCTTTATATCAACCTCTGGATTACCTATCCCCTAGGACTATATTGCTTATATAATCAAGGCAATCCAGGTAGGATAGACTTAGAAAATTTCTAAAGTGTATAGTCTATAAGGGAGATTCTCTAATTCCTGTCTGTCACAGAAACAGCAAAATTAGCTGTTGAAAATGTTTGAAGGATCTCAACCAATGAAGCTGGGGACTTCATGCTTCATAACACCTTTTTGAATAATCACCTTCTTCTTGTATATGGATCAGTGGATAAAGTGCTTGCCACATGAGTGTCAGGACTGGAATTCTGACCTTTAGAACCCACTAAAGTTGAATGAGGTATCATGTGTCTATAATCCCAGTGTGCCTTTGAGGAGACTGCAGGTGGAGAAGCTTGCCTGTGAATAATAAGAGGCCCCGCCTCAAGCAAAGTGGGAAGGATACCAGCACCCAAGGGTGTCCTCTGACCTTCAAGTGTGCATTGTTCACATGTTTCCCCTGTGCATGCACAAATGAACCCAGGGACTCCAGACGAATGGCGGAAGATACATAATGAGCAGTTTCCATACAGATGGTTCCTACAATGACTCCTGGGACCAACATTCTGTTTCTCTTTGAGTTATTATCACTCTAATCAGATTTTAACACTGCCAAGTCTTACCTTCATTATTTGGGTTTTGCATCTTAACACCTCCAAGTTTCTGGTGAGTTGTCACAATTGTAAAGATCAGCAGAAATGATGTTGTAAAAGCCTGACCTCTTCCCTTTCACCTCTGTGGGAAATTGTGTAGACAAATATGCCCCCTTTCTCAAAGACAGTGAAGCCTATTCCCTGGTTCTTCTAAATACGTTGGATCGTATGGCAAAGGGAAGTTGGCAGGGCTGTGATGCTTTTAGATGTTAAGAAGAAAAGATTCTGAGTTATTCAGTGGACTCGATCTAACCACATAAATCTGAAACCACAGGGAGGTTTTTCCAGCTGGGGTAAGAGAGAAGTGACAAAATTAGAAGCAAGGAAAAGGGGTAGGGGAGACCTTTGTGTGTGTGTGTGTGTGTGTGCGCGCGCGCGCGCGCGTACGCACACACACACACACACACACACACACACACAAACACACAGCTTTGAGACAATAGATTTCTGTTGTTTCAAAAGAAGTCATTAAGTTTGTGTACACACACACACCTCTGAGACAATAGATTTCCATTGTTTCAGAAGAAGTCATTAAGTTTGGGGTAATTTTTCTATCAGTCATAGGAAACCCTATCACCACTTCTGTCCTCCACCCTCCTGACAACCTTATCTTAAAATGATGGAAGGGTTGACTGGTACCTACAGCGACTTTAAACTAAGATGTTGCTCCTTCTGTGGTTTCTTGTTCTTGCTTGTTAGTTATGCTTCTCATTTTTACCTCAAATTAGATTCATCTGTTTGCTTCTACATGAAAGAAATGTTAGGCAACAAGAATCAGGAGAGACAAGATACTTTGAAGAGAGAGGATTTTCTTCTTGGAATTCCTCAAGTTGTGATACAGAGGAAGCCACAAGCCCTGCTGGCCTTTCACATGACTGAGCATTCGGTCAGGACCTGTCGGGACAGGTTCCTTAGGCAGCACCCTGCCTTGCTTATCAGAATGATACTTGTGTTTTTCCTGCATCCCTCACTCACATTTGACTTTATGCAACAGCTGTAGGTTGCTGTCCAAACTTGTGCTGGGTAGATCTCTACTAGGAAGTGGTTTCTACATACAAATGATGGCTGTGATGAACTTGGAAAATAACTAGGGCTAAAGGCACTGGGAGCCTCTGGTTTATAATCTACCATGTTGGAGTTCCGGGGCTACCCTGTAGTTCCTTAGAGTTTGCTCATTGATGAGAGCTGACGGATCCAGTCACTCCTTTGAAGACAGGGAGCCTCAAACTTCTATACACCTAGTCTTCCTGTATGGGTCAAGTTGTGTTGTCCTCTTGCTTCCGTATGAATCCAGCTGACTTACCTTGGACCTATACGGGGAGCAGATATCTGAAGTGCACCTTGCAGAAATGATACCAAAACACACAGCAGCCAATACATGAATGATACACACGCAACAGTCAATACATAAATGAGTGGATGTCAAGGTCAATAAAGACTAGAATCTATGCAGAGTCCCAGAGCTCAAATGAAAATATGACTACAGGCCAGGGCATTGGGGGTAGCAAGTGACTAGCCAACCCCAATTACCAGAATTTTGAAGCAATGTAGAGAAAAGAGATTTAATTTGACCCAGCTACTCCAGCCATGTTTGAAGGACCTTGAGCCAAAGCACAGGACATTTTTAATATAAGCATTTCAGATGATCTGAAAATACAGAACATCTCTATCCCTTCCCAGGCCATTGTCCTGGCTGTTCACTTTGGCTGAATTTCCGCTGGCTTCTTGGGTCTCTGGTTGCTTAACAAGGCTTTGTGCTCAACATTTTCAGGCCTCACCACAGCTTCCTTTCAACTTAGCACAGCTAAATCATTCAGTTGTCTAGATCTCAAATTTCAACAGATTCACTATCTTGTATTTGCTCCTCACAACACGGCCCGGATGAATTTTTATTGTTTATGCTTTTTAAATGTGTGTCAAGATATATAAGGCGGGCGGTGGTGGTGCACGCCTTTAATCCCAGCACTCGGGAGGCAGAGCCAGGCGTATCTCTGTGAGTTCGAGGCCAGCCTGGGCTACCAAGTGAGTTCCAGGAAAGGCGCAAAGCTACACAAGAGAAACCCTGTCTCGAAAAACCAAAAAAAAAAAAAAAAAAAAAAAAGATATATAGTTGCTATAGACATGATTATTTAAAGCATCTAGTGAGGACTATAAGGGAAAGATCCTCGGGACAGAGGTGAAAAAGAACAGGAAGCACATTTTGGACTCTGGGATTCTGGATTGAGATCTCTGAGCACTCTGTGGCACTGGGTGCTGGGTGACTGTAAAATTTCTCTTTCCAGATATCCTCATCTGTGACGTAGGCGCCATTAGGTCTATCCATTGCGAAGGATCCTTTGATATCTCTGTTCTCACCAGGGTCTCCAAGGCCCATGCTTTTCTCACCCAGTCCTTCTCTATCTTCTCTCCCACCTCTCCCCAGTTGTTCCTTTGGCTCCATCCAGCTACACTGTTCTGAGCTGCATTCCTCAGTCACGCCCAGCAGTCTCTACCAAGGGCATGCCACCCCTTTTTTCTCCTTGGAAAGTCCTTTCTCCACGGTAACTACGCAGTTGCTCCCCCATGTCCTCAGGTGAGTTGTTCAAGCTGAAACCTTCCCTAACCACCTGCGCAACATGAACTATTGCACTGCCGACCCCACGGCATGCTCCCTAAAGATTTCCCCAATGAGTGCTTCTTAGTCACCATCCGCTCTTACGACTGCCTGGCAGATTGCTTCCTTGTTTTACGGGCTGCCCTTAGCTCCACCGACTACATGGAGAGTTGGGGCTGCTGCCTCTTTTGTTCATTACTACATCCACGGCAACTAGAAAAAAAATAATGGTAGGGGACCAAAGAGGATCATGGGGAGTGAATACGATCAAAATATATTGCCATGCATGAAAATATCATAACAACATCCATTGCAATTAATACATATGCAAATTAAAATGTTTAAAGACAAATGCTGAAAGAATGACTAAGGAAATATATGTAAAGTGCTGAAGTCCTGCACAGGTATTAGCATGTTGCTGCTAAGTGCAGAATATGTAAGGGGTCATCATGTGAAAGAAAGGTTACAGAATTTTTCTTGGTGATTTAAAATTTAAACTCACTTTGTGGCTTAGAATCTCAACTTCACTCTGAAGCTATGTATTTTGTACAGTTTAAAGGGTAACCGAAGGCAGCCATATTTGCGGTTTTTGAATGAGCATATTTATTAAGTATACAGTGATCCAAAGTCAAAGAACAAGTAGTAGTAGAGAGAAGTAAGCCACCATGAAATTGGGCACTCAAAAGCTCTAGCAGAAACCCACTGAGGGAGCCCCTAACTTAAGGCAGCCAGCTGGGGTTCCTAATTGAGAAGTCTGGACAGAGCAGAGTATCCCTCCAATGAGGCTTTTGAGTAAACGAATAACAGCAGAGAGGCAGGCAGCACCATCAAGTGGGGCTTACACGTTTAGCAGAAATTAACAGAGAAGCCCCTTTAAGGCAGCTGACTTGAGTTTCTGATTGAGAAGTCCAGACAGGGCAGAGAGGAGCATTCCTCATGTGAGACTTCCTAGTAAAACAACAAATAGAGACAGAGACATTCTCAGGTCAAAGGTTCCCAACATCCAGCGGAAGGGGGCTAAGGAAATTGAGGCAATCAGCTGGAGTTCCTATGGCATTTCCCCCCATGGCTGAATTATAACTTCTCTTTCACATTGTAGGCCCTTTCATATTACCGTATAAACTATAGTAACATCTGTTGGAAATAGTCTACCTTTTAGCTGTTCTCAAGGGCAACATAGTTCTACTCGGGCTTCTTTGCTGTTACCTTGCCCCTCTATCACAGAATTAGCCTATGCCCAGACCTTGGAAGACACTTTGAGACAAACTTGGATCAGAAATGGGAGGGAAAGGCAACCTTCCACCCAGAGCCAGCTTCTTGGTGATTTACCAATTTAGCGTACATGACACCATGAAAGTAAGTGCTAACTTTTATCTAAGGGATCAGACTTAAATCACCTTTGAAGTAGTGACCAACCTCTCCAGTGAGTAACTCAAGGCTGCTCCGTGATCCAAAACAGGGATCACCTCCTAAAGAGGTGACAGGATGGGTAGCGGAGGGAAGGACAGTCGTCACTTCCTGAATAACATCCCATAGACTGGTCACCGCATAGGATGCCATCACAAGATCTGGATTCAATTCATTATTCTATTTAATAACTGAGAAGAATAAAATTTCCTCTTCCGGCCGGGTGCTTTAATCTCAGCACTTGGGAGACAGAGCCAGGTGGCTCTCTGTGAGTTCAAGGCCAGCCTAGTCTACAGAGTGAGATCCAGGACAGGCACCAAAACTAATAGGGAAACCCTGTCTCAAAAAACAAAAACAAAAAAAAAAAATACCCTTCCTGAATCTTGGGTTCTCTTCCTTTCAGTTCATGTAAAAACAGCCATTATTTCCCAATGCTTTTCTTCATGTGCAAATCTCATTTCTAAGAAACAAGGCCATGTACCTGAAATTTTGCAAGCCATTCATCTCTACACAGGCAGGAGGTCATTATTATTGTTTAGTGAGAAGTGTAGGCACTACCGGTTCCCTTGACCTCAAAAGTATGCCACTTAATCATTTGTACAAGATTTTTACTTTGAGGTGTTAGGTTCTGTTTGGCAAGTTTGTTCCCAGTCTGTGACTTTCTTCACTTCAAGCTTTGATAGCTGTCTGGCACATCCCCTTTCATAGTCAGATGGCCCTCCAGTGACTCAAGCTGCACCACAGACAGTTATCTCACTCGTCTCTGCAACCTGGGAGAGAAGCAGGATGAAAAGTACTTTGAGTCTGGTGAGTTGGAGGAAAGCAGAATCCAGAAACCAGGTCGATTTTCCTATTTCTACAGGCCTGTGCCCTCTGTCTGGCCACCCTCCATCTCTACTAGGAGTCCATCTTATGGTTTCATCCAAGAAACAGATGAAGGAATAGTGGGTGGGTGGGTTTTCACAGAGCTTTGTGAAATCCTAATTGAAATAATAATCACTCTTGTTGGCCATTCAAGCAAAACCTCAGGCTGTCTTCACCCCTGGTGGCTTATCCACATCATTGACGCAATTACTTCACAATTAAGACCATTTGCTTAGACACTTGAGAAACTGGAGACCCCTTAGTCTCCATGAGACTTTCAGTCAGCCCTATAATTATTAAACAGAGATAACTAAGAACACACATTGTCCAGATTCCTATTTGGATCCATAATTCTAAGACTAATAATTCTGAAGTTATAATAAGAAGAATAATATCAGTAATAACAAATAGCAATTCTGTTTTTTATTATAACATTCCCCTGGGTACTGGGATGGTAGGAACACACTATGGAAAACAGATATGTTGACTTCTATCACCTTCCTGGAGTTAGTATCTGAGACCCCAACACATATCAATAGGACAGTGTTTCCTGTCAGCAATATTTGACCAATAACTAGTCTTTCTCTGAAAATAGAACTTTGGGAATGTGTAAAATTTAGAAAGGCATGAGGTGGTGAATACTTCCTGAAAGTGTTAGATTGAGCTTTTCTATAATTGTTTGCTTTCGTGTTCTTCTGATTTTCTTAGAACTTGGGCCTATCCCCCAGCAGCTGTAAGCACAGCCTTATCAAGGCCCCAGAAGTCAGAACAACAACACTTCCAGCCCTGCCATCGTCCAGGCCCTTGGATGGCTCTACAGTTCTCTCTGGTTTTTCTCCCTCTTTACAGTGAGCACAGTAAGTCTGTCATTTTGTGAATGATAGAACTAATATAGATCCAGATCAAGATCATTTAGAGTCCACATGTTAGCTGGAGCCCAACTGTCTTCAAATGACCCAATAATGCTCAAAGCTCTGCTCACACTTGACAGAGAGACTTGGTCTTACATTTGACTTACATCTTTCTTGGGAAAATAATTTTATAGTCAGGCTGACTGATTTTCTGCTTCCACCAAACTACTTCACACTGTGCGTCACCTACCCACATTCTACCTTCAGGCTCAGTTCTCCTCCAGCTCATACTCTGTGAGGCAGCACCCCCACTCACTCCAGAAAACCACCAACCCCAGGGTGTGTTGTATAAGGCTTCTGGTTAGAGATGTGGGAAAGTGGCAAGTTTTAAGATGGCAGCATTGCCACACAGGGCTGGGGGCCATTGGCAAGGTGTCTCAGTGGGGAAGGCCCTTGCCATCAAGCTTGATGGCCCAACTCATCAAGAAGGCCCATACCCATGGCCTACTTCTCTGAAGGAGATAACCAAATCCTGAAAATTGTCTTCTGATCTCTCTCTATATGTCATGGCACATGCGGGCCCACATATGTACACACACACACACACACACACACACACACACACACACACACACACACACACCATACATACATACATACATACATACATACATACATAACTAAATATAATAATATTTTAGTGGAGAAAAAAGTATGCATGAACATGCTTAAGTCCTTAGGTTAATCTTCCCCTGTAAGTTTCTTACTGGCCTCTCCAGCTCTGTTGCCCAGCCTGCACCTGACCTTCTCCAGACTCTGGCTCTCTGACTCCAGCAGCTCCAGGTTTCCAATACCTTCTTGAGCATGACGGCTTAGCATTCAGTGTTAACATCTAGTCTTCATCTTCTTTCCCAATATGTTCAAGCAGGCTGGTTTTTCAGTACAAAGGTTATCTGTTTCAGAGAAAGGTTGCCGTTCACAGCCAGGAGGCAAACGTAGCTGCCAGTAGGTGTGGCCTCTAATAACACTGTATTTTATTGCGCTGTGTTGGAAAACTCTGTATCTTTATTTCTAAATTTGTATTATCAGTGTATACTCTTTGTACAAAACGATGGTGTTTAGTACAATATTTTCATCCATGTGTATCATGCACTTCGCTCATGTTCATCTCCATTCACCTCCCCACTTCCAACTGGTCTTCCTCTTCACAAATAATCCCCCTTTTACTTTAAAGTAACACACACACACACACACACACACACACAAATCTGTGTTTCACATGTGAGAGAAAATGTGACATTTGTCTTTCTGAGTCTGGCTTATTTTATGAATCATAATCTACAGTTCCATCCATGTAAATGGCACAGTTTGTTCATGTGTGTATGTGTGTATGTATGTGTGTGTGTGTGTGTGTGTGTGTGTGTGTGTGTGTGTGTGTGTGTGTGCATACTTTTGTTCCTTTCATCATGTGGGTTCTGGAACCAATTCAGGCTGTCATTCTCGAAGGCAAGCACCTTTATCTGCTAAGCCATCTTCCTGGCTCCTTAAGGAGACCTTATTATAGAAAAACATGCTTCCAACACAAGTTCAAGACCTGCCTAAGCTATAGAGTGAGTTCAAGGCTAACCTGGGCAACTTAATGAGATTCTGTCTTAAAATAAAAAGAGAAACAGGGCTGGGAATATGGCTCGGTGGTAAAGAGCTTGGCTCAAATATGTGAAGTTTTAAGTTCAATTCTTAGTATGTGGAGGGGAAAAAATCATATTATGTTTCCTTGCTAAAAATGAAGAAACATTTTTAAACATTTAAACATGTACACAAAATCTAGTCAACAAATGGGCAAATGAATGGTGCCCATCAAGAGCTGTTGGCTATAGAACACACACAAACAGAATTGTATATATGATACATACATGCACAAATGAACTTGTGTCATTTGCATAGATAGAACTGTAGGTCAGCATGCAAAATGAAATAAGCCAGACTCAGGAAGACAAATGTCACATTTTCTGTCAATATGTGGAATGTACATTTAGGTAGAGGGCAGCGGGAGGGAATTATGCTAGTCAAGAGAAGACTGGGTTAGGGAGGATAGTGCCTTAGAGCCCAGAGTCTACCTCAAGGAACTCATAGGCAGGAAAGGCTTTCATAAAGATGGAAAGGAGAAATGAGGGAATAATGAGCAGAAGGGTTATATACGGAATGACATCTTCATCTTCATCATCAAGGGCATGTGACTCTTTATATTTTTCCTTTCTCTGGTCTGAATATTTCAAGAGACCTTTTCCTACTGGAGAAGGAACCACAGACACATTTCTTTTCTTCAAGCCAAACACCACCGTGATTTATATGCTTTGGAGTAGCTGATGCACACACTTGAAGAATAAGTGGGGGCTTTATGTACGGTGACATAATCTACCGGTCACCAGAATTGGGGGTTCTCAAAAATCTAAAGCATGACTCAGCAGTTGACGTCCTAGTCACTCAGGTGTGGCTCCTTTTTGAGTGTACAATGATGAGCAAAGGGAGGGAAACACCTCCCAAAGGTCAAAGGGAGCTGATGTAACTCTCTAGAGGGAAGCTGCTGGGGCGCCACCATCACGGCTTCTCAGTTCCAACAGTCCACCAGGATCTTTACCACACAGCACTTTAACCAGCACCGACCCTCAGCTCCACTACCTGGAACAGGCTTGTCCCTGCACCGGACATGGCTGGAACTATCTCTCCCTTCAGGTCTCAGCCTGAGTATCATTTCTTTCTGGTCATCCTTCAGCCACATTTACCACACAAGTGATACCAGCATTCACCTTCTTAGATTTTTTTTTTCTCCCTTTGTAAAATACACTTGTATCTCTGATTGTTTGTCCATCTGTTTGTTTATTGTCTTTCTCATCACATCAGGAGTCTGAAAATGCTTTCAGAAGTTGATCGTTTGATGGTTGGTTTTGATTTTGAAGTGTAGTACCAAACTGGCCTCAAACTCACATGTCTCCTGTGTCAGGTTTCAAGAAATAATGGGTAGATGCCACTACATCCAGCTTGCAAATGCTTTCTGGAAAGAGCCAGATAGTGAATACTCCAGATTTGTTCCATTCAACGTTTGTTGTTACAGTTCAACTCTACTGCTGGGCATAAAAGTAACCATAGATAAGTACCCATACACACGTGTCCCCGTAAAACGCTGTTGATGATATTGACTTTTATATTCCATGTGTGTGTCATGAAATTTTATTCTTCAGTTTTTATTACATTTTGAAATATAAAAATCAGTTTTAGCTTCAGGTGACAGACTGTGATTAGCCTATGAGCTGTAGTTTAGTGAGTCCTGGAATAGACTGTAAGGTCAAGGAAATGAAATGAATTCGGTTCATTCACGGTTGAGTCTCTAATACAAAGCACAATGTTTGGCACGTCATGGACGATGTGTACTGTCAAGCTCAAAGAAAAAGACTTATTAACCAGTTGGAAGGCCAAAGGAACAAAAAGATAATAGTAAAATTCTGAACTCAGGAAACCTCCCATGCAAAAGTTGAATGTAGGCTACTAAATACCCACACTCAAATATCTGTTGTCCTTAGCAAAACACCATTCCTCCACAATATTATGAGAGTTCAGTAGACTTAAAGAAGTCTTCTGAAAGCATTAGTATCTATGAGGTTTAAGAACCTGTGATACCATGTGGTATCACATGGTTTACTGTTTTCATGGTTTTGAGATGAGAATAATTTATTTGTTGGTAATGGAGGGAGCTGCTGGTTCATACAACTCATTGAGTCTATCAAGATTTGGATAGTTTGAGTGATTTTTTAAATGGTAGAATTTAGGTATTAAATTTAAATGATTTAATGTTACTGAGGAAGCTAAGAAGATAGCTCAGTCAGTATGGTACCTTTCACAAAAGCTTGAGTGTCTGAGTTCAGATAACCATTGCACGTGTAAAAGCCTGGTATAGCAGCCTGCATCTTTAACCCTACTACTGGGGAAGAATAGGAACAAGGACAGCTCGTAATCCCTGAAATCACTCATCAGCCAGCCTAGACCAGTCCATAAGATCCAGGTTCAGTGAAAGATTCAGCCTTAAAAACTAAGACAACTATTACAGAAGATACCCAACATTGACCTCTGGCCTACTCATACAGCCAGACCCACACATACACACTCACAGATACACATACATGAACCATACACACCTATACATGAAAACAAAGTCATTATTGATTCAAAATGTGAGTAATTTAAGATTTCTTTTTTTTTAAATAATGATCCTAATTTTTAATCAAAGTAGGAATGAGTCACAAGAGAGGCACATGATTTGTGTGTTTGTGTGGATACATCTTACATCCTCAGAGGCAACTTTCATAAATGACTCTAGTATTTTAATTACTTTGAAGTTGAATTATTCTTCAAATTTTTATCATTGCCTAAACATTCAACTTGTCCTTGGCTCATCTGTTGCTGAAGGCTTTTATGTTCACTTCTAAGGAGGCTTTTGTATTTCCAGTATGCAGGGAGAACTTTTAATTTTCTAATCTCATGTTTTTGGTGAAGAGACTTCCCTTTGAGAAAAGACTCTTTGCCTAAAGTCCACTGGGCCTGAGAATAAAAATAATAGGGGCTGTTTTTTAACTCAATGGAGAAAATCATAATCAATTTCATTACATTCATATTTATTCCATACATCTTGGGCATTTCTCCATCTCTAAACATAGGCATCAACATTAACAGTATTATGACTCTGACTTCAATTAAAATGATATATATTTTTATATCCCCTTACATATAATGAAATGTACTTTGTGATCATTGCAACTTCACAACTACACTAGTTATTAGATTTACTGTGAGCTCACTCTGGGACAATTAATTTAAGGATCTAAGTACAAAGGATTTATTTTTTCTAAAACCCCCAAACACTGAAATACTTTTATAATTGAATTTTAATACAATTTCTTTTTTGTGACCCTATGTACTTCATTAAATGAATTTTTTAAGTAATTCTGAGAAAGGAGTCTATGAGCTTTGCCAGGCTACCAATGTGTTCTATGTAACCAAAAAATTAAAAATCCCTGCCCTGAAATAGCACCCATGGCCTCTCTTAACTCCTTTTCTCACTCTTCCTTAGGGGAAAAGACCACTGTAGTTTAGAATGAAATGTCTTTCCCATAGGCTCATGCTTTGAACGTTAGTTCCTAGCTGTTTGGGTATTTTGGAAGGCTATGGGCCCCAGCCACTAAGGGGATGCTTGTGGACGCTCCAGCCTAGCCTCTGGCTCTACCCTGCTCTCTGCTTTGTGGTCTGCCATGACATAAGCCGTTGCCACAGGCTCCACCTTCATACCTTCCACACCATGACAGATGGAGAGCCTCTGAAATGATGACTGAAGGAAATCTTTCCTACCAGATGTTTCCATCAGGTATGTTGTCACAAGAGCATAAGAGTAATGCAAACTTTATTCAGTACTTTTCTGTAGCCGCGATAAAATGCTATGGCCAAAAGCCACTTAGATGAGAAAGGGGCTTGTTCTAGCTTACGGTTTCAGAGTGGGCACAATCCATCAGGGCAGGGATGGCATGGCGGCAGGTGTGTGAGCCAGCCTGACAGTCAGGAAGCAGATAGATATCATTTGATGTGGCCACAGGAAGCTAAGAAGAGAGCAGGAAGTTGGAGCCCAGGGACTTACTTCCTCCAGGAAGTTGGAGCCCAGGGACTTACTTCCTCCAGCAGGGTTCCACCTCTTAAAGGTTCAGCTCTCCCAAACAGTGCCAACTGGGGACCAAGAGTTTCCATGTATGAGCTTATCAGTGACATTTCTCATTTCAACCACCACACAAACCTACCCACCTAATGCATAAGAATTTATAGTGGCTAGGCATGGTGACATACGCCTTTAATCCCAGCACTTGGGGAGGTAGAGGCAGGCAGGTATCTGAGTTCAAAGCTAGCCTGGTCTACAAAGTGAGTTCTAGGATAGCCAGTGCTCATAGAGAGAGAGACCCTGTCTCAAAAACAAACAAACAAAGAAAAGAAAGGGAGGGAGGGGGGAAGGAAAGATGAGATTATTAAATGAGCACAATGTGGATTCAACCCATCCCGTCTTTTGTGTGTCCAGTGCAAGCTTGTGCTCACGGTGTCTCCTTCCTCTTCCTCCTCCTCTTCCATGTCTCCCTACCTCTCTTCTGTCTGCTCTTTACTTTGAAGAAAACTACTCGAGGAGGCTCTGACAGTGGGGAGGCCTAGAGTCATCCTGCTCTGCCTGTGACGAAGCGGACAGCTCAACCTCACCCCTGGAATGTAGTACTAAGAAACCCACTGCAGGCTAAACTTGATCCATCTTTGATGATTGGTGAAGTGATATTTTGACCTTATATTGACCCGATTTCTCTGTCTACACCTAAACTTCTTCCTAACTTGAAAGGGAAAAAAAAATATATTAATTATGAGTCTCCTAAAATCCACATAATATTTTTGAAAACACAAGTCAAAATTTATCTTCCTTTTTTCTTTCTTTCTTCCTTCCTTTCTCTCTTTCTTTTAACTACAGAAGTTTTCAAATTTGGAATTAGTAAAATATTTTCCTTTTAAGTCTGCCCACTGCCTTATGTTTAGAAATGTCTAATATGTTTTCCAGGCTTCTTAAAGATTATTTTACTTTAAAATCATAAATTTGTCTTACTATATGCTGTGACATGATGGGCCTCTAAATGGACTGTCTTCTAACTACAAACAACTAACAAAAGAAATCAAAAGTGTATTCGTGGATATAATACGAGAGTGTCCCTCATCTTCTTCCACTCTGTGGAATTTTTGCTGCATGCTTCCTAGTGCCAAGCCTAGTGCTTCAGTGTGACTTCAATGTGGAACAAGACTCACTCACCTCCCGAGGGTAATCCAAGGTCTGATTTGTTACGCTGATTCATCTTTTGATGTGTACGTCCCATATGAACTTCACCGCTATAAACCGATAAGATACATTGATATACATTACAGTTTGGATCAAGACGTTTTTCTGTGTAAGAAAGCATCTCAACACTTGGTAGCTTAAAACTCTAAGTAGTAGAAGCTAGGGAAACGGCTAAGTGTGTAAAGTGCTTGCCTTGCAAGAAGAACCTGGGTTCATTTCCCAGAACCTACATTTTTTTTTAAAGCCAGGCAAAGAGCCATGCACTATAATCCCAGTGTTAAGGAGGCAGACACAGGTGGATCCCTGGGGCTCACTAGCCTGCCAGCCTAGCCTACCTGGAGAGTTTTAGGACAGTAAAAGACCATCTCATTTTTTTTTTTTTTTAAAAAGGGCAATTGATTGCACATAGGGAATTATATCCAAGGTCCTCTGGCCTTCACACACAAACACATATGCATGTTTGTGCACATGCATGCAGAAGTGAGCGTGAGTGCACACACACACACACACACACACACACACACACACACACACACACACAACAGATATTTGTTATTCTTCATGACCACATAGGCTAGCTAGACATTTGTTCTAATTTGAGCAAAAGGGCCAGAGCAGAAAAATCCACGATAGCTTGCTTTATTCATGGGACCACAGTCCCACAAAAGACCATGTGGGGTGGCATGGCCTTTCATCTTCAGAGAAACACCCTGGGCTTGTGCCTATGATGCTCGTCAGGTCTATGCAGCAAGAGGAACAAATGTCTGTGAGCAAACATTTTCCAAACCCTGCTGTCACATTTCCTTCTATTCCACTGGCCAGAGCCAATCACGTGACCAAGTACAGACAGAGTCCATGCAAAGGGTGACACCCACGGGTCTGTTAGGCGGGGATCTATGAGAACCCTTTTTCAAACAAGCTACAACAGTAGATCTCTAAAAATGTTCCAGAGACATCTGAATCTTTTTCTTCTCTCAGGTATCATTTACCCAAATCTGCAAAGCTTCTGAAAACAGAACCAATGGCATGTTTTAGAATTTGATAAATCTAAAAGTTAGCGGAGACATGAAAACTGAATTTTATTTAGCATGGTGTGTAACCTTATTTAATTAAATCTCTTTCTATTCTTTTGACATTTTTTTAATCTACACCCTCCTTCATATTTCTAGTTATAGTTATCCCTATACAGCATTTTTCTTGCTGTCGTCATTATTCTCAATTATGAATCCAGTTACATTCTGAGTGTATGGTATAACAGAACAGAAATAAATAAACACAAACCAGTCTCTTCTTGTTCCCATTCATGTGTCTATGAAATGGAATAACCTTTCAGTAAGACAATGGAGCAAGCTTGGCAAGTGGAGATAGGACCAAATGGCTATAATGAGAAACGTTAGTTAGTTAGTTAGTTAGTTAGTTAGTTAGTTAGTTAGTTTTCTGCCCCTATAGACTGAAAATGACAGCATCTCCATATACAACTGCCTAGGCAAGGAGGCAGTAAAGAAAGAAGAGTCTGACACCTGAGTGGAAAAGAAAGGAATCTGCAGCTGGGGAAGCAGACACTAACGTGAAGTGACTGTGTGACCAGAAGTCAGCGGAGGTGACTGTGCTGCGGTGGGAGAATTAAAGGCAATCTGAGGGTGATTGGACCTCAGTTAGTGAGGGCTGCAGTTCACAAACATTGTTTCTTTCTGACATGGTGAAAAAGATGAGCAAAAGGCAGAGTCTGAGTCAAGGGAGATGTCTGAATGCAGGCCCGGGTCTATCAGCCAGGTCTAGTGCTGCAGACCGCAGGAATATATCATAAGAACTCAGCTGGTTATGGCAAAGTCACTACCTGGAGGGATCAGAGAATTCCTCCAGAGGAAGCCAAATTCCAAGGAGTTTTTGGTGTTACTTGGCTTGTTATATATCAGCTGTATTCTGTTATGAAAATCATGTGTGCCTTCACAGTTTTTCCAATTGACTTTCCCCTAAGAAGGACTAACAGTGTGGACTGATCACTCTCTGGACGTATACATTCCAGGTATTTGGAGAACAGCCTCAGGAAAGGCTTTCTCTGGAATCAGATTATCTCCCTTTGCCTCTTTCAAGGACTACAGGAAACACCACCCAGGTGGGCGCCCAACTTCCGAGGACTAACAACGATAACAGCTCACATGCAAGTCTCCTGACTTACGGTAAATTCCACAAGGAGACACTGCTTAGGAGAGGTGGACATTAAGTAATAGCTTTACACAATTTAGCTCAGACCTTCCCTTTATATACCGGGACTTCCAGGGCATAGGAAGGAGAAGAGAGAAGAGAATGGAAGAACTAGATGGTTAAGAACTTGAGAGGAACGAACTGAGATAGGGAAGAACTAGATTGAAGGGCTAGAAGAGAGGACTAGAGGAACGAGATGGAAGATGAAGAAGAGCCAGATGGGGAAGAACAAGGTGAGGAAGAGCCAGATGAGAGAGAAGGAGACGGGAGAGGAGCTGATAGGGGAAAGAACTAGATAGATGAGAACCTAGAAGGGACAGAACTAGATGAAGGAATTAAGATAGAACCTAGAGGGGACAGTAGATAAATATAGAGAAATCAGGCAAGAAAGGCGCTAGCCATGAGAGCAGAATAGAAGCTGTGTAGAGAGAGAACTATCACAGAATAATAAAGCGTATGAACTAAGGAGTTTCGTGTACATAGATTCATTTCTTTTCATCAAAGATTAATTATCAGCTGGTTGTAGATTCTTCCCAGACCCTGGGAGGGGACTATCAAGGGGCTGGACCCCCTTAGTCCCCGATAGTCTAGCATTGTTCTTCACCAACAGAAGCTTGCTGACATCCCTGCCCTGTGATCATATTACCCCCATAGAACTCACACTGGAAAATGCTGCGGTTCATTGAAAGTTTGCTGTAGCATTTCAGGCCCCATGGGATCTACCTGGGAGGAGCTTCAGGTGATGGCCAGCTTGTCCCTGCACCAAGCTGGGTCTCCTGCTACTGCTCCACGGTTCCCCAGTCTATGCCTCTCCCTGCAGACAGGCTTACTCAGAGTCCCATGTGGGTGTCACGGGTTATGGTGTCACATCACACACACACACACACACACACACACACACACACACACACACGTCAAAAAGAACCATATACCTGCTGTGACAGCCTCCATCGTAGTCCCAGCTCAGCCTTGCCCTGCTCTCCTCATAGTCTCCAGCCTTTGGCCCATTTTCCTGGCTCAGGGCCATCCTCAGTCATTGAACTCATGACTCCTGTGTGCACTGTGCTAATCAAATGACTTCCACTCGCCACAGTCACTTCCTTTCATCTACTTCTTTTTTATGTTTACATCTTGTTTCTGTCACCCCAACCCAATTTTTACAAGTTCTTCATTGTGCGTGTCTGTAAGCGGTTGTTAACTTCTGAGTTTGAAAAAAGTATTGCCATCCTAGAATGTTCCAGAAAAGAAATGCAGTCCTCCACCCAGAATCTTTGTAAGAAGAACCTCATAGAAGGGAAATGTTATACTCTGTGAGTTCCCCTAAATGTTTATTAGGTATTGGAGGTTGGGAGAAAGGCCTTTCTAAAATCATTTCTTAGTCAGATCAGGTCTGATCTGGAGTGTGCAAATCTCAGAGTTGTTTGTACATCTACTCTAAGTATCATGAGGAGTGACTCTCCAGCCCCATTTGTAGTCAACTGCTTAGCACAAGGCGTCTACTCTAAGCTGTGTGCATGCTGCCCAGCCCTGGCAAGGGGATGCAAACAGATTACAATACAGACAGGAGCCAGTAGCAAATACAATTGGAATTCCTATAGTGGATAATTCCCTGCCTTAGTTCTCCTAATCAACATAGGGTACACCATACTTCCATCATCCATGGATCCCCTGTCTTTAATACTCAGCTGCGCGCGCATGCGCACGCGCACACGCGCAAACACACACACACACACACACACACACACACACACTCCAACTGTCTTTAGCTCCTAAATGATGGTTGGGACCCAGATATTGTACTTGAACACCACCCTCTTCTCCCATTTCTAGACATTCTCATTCATTCCAGTTCAGATTAGTTAAGAAAAGAAACCCCACAGAAGAATTACTATTGCTGAAATGTCTAGACTATCTAATATGCTCTACAGATTCGACATCATCTCTAGAAAAATTCCATTTCTCAATGAAATAGAAAAAAAATAATTCATACGGAAACACAAAGGAAATACAAATTAAAACCACAATGAAACATTATCTTACTCTAATTAGACTGATTATTATTAAAAAGATTTTTTTAACTAACAAATACTGATGAGAATACAGAGAAAAATGGGGCTCTTGAACACTATTGGTGAGAACTAAATTAGTACAGCCATTATGAAGAACCATATGGAGGGTCCTCAGAAATCTAAGAGCAAATCTGCCATATGATGCAACTATCCTACCAATGGATTTAAATCCAAGGAAAATTAAGTGAGTATAACAGATAGATAGCCAAAGTCCTGTGCTTTCTACAAATCTATTTACAATACCCAAGACACAGACTTAACCTAGATTATATACTCATGGATGGATTGGCAAACAAAATTACATATGTATATGTATGTATGAGTACTACTCAACCATAAAAAGAGTGAAATCCTGTCATCTGCCAAAATCCCATGATATTGGATGGCATTATATTGAATGGTATTAGCCAGATCCAATAAAATAAACACTGAACATTCTCTTTCCTATATGGAGTCTATAAAAGGTTGCCCTGAATGTAGTATAGTGGTTACTAGATCTGGAAAGGGTGAGGGTGAGAAGGGATAGAAAGGTTTGGACAGTGAATACTATAACACAGCCAAATAGAAGGGATGATATGATGTTTCATAGCACAGTAGGGTGACGACAGTTCTCAGTAACCTACTGCATACTTTGTAGGGTTCTAGAAAAGAGCTCAATAGCTATAAATATAAGAAAGTCAAAGAGAAGGAAATCATAATTACCCTGACTCAATCGCAGCACTTTCTATGAATGTGTTAAAATTAAGGTAGCTTAACATGTACAATTATTACATGTTAATAAAATAATGCTTAATTTAAAATATATACTATTATAGTAATCAAAACACCATAACATTGGCATAAAAACAGACATATACATGAATGGAAAAGAATAAAGTATCCAGAAGTAAATAAATGATTTATAGTAAGAGAATGAAGTACCCAGAAATAAACTGATGGTGTACAGTCAAGTAATATTTAATGGAAGCCAAGAAAACACATTGAATACAGTACAGCTTCTTGGGTGGTGCTGGAAAACTAGATATCCCCAGGCAGAAGAATGAAATTAGCCTTATTTTATATTACTCACAAAACTGGCTCAAAATGGATTGGATACTTAAATATAAGGCTGAAACCACCACAATTTCTTTGAAAAAGATGTAAGATAAATTGGCCTTAACAAAAACTTTTTGATATAACATACAATTTTCAGGACACAGAAGCAAAACTAAACAAGTTGGAGAGCATTAAAGTTTCTGTTTAACAAATGTTTCTGCCAGCAAAATGGTAGGCAGTAAACAGAATGGCAGAAAATATTTGCAAGCCAAATACCAGTAAGGGGTCAATATTCAAAATACATGGAAAACTTATACAACTCAAAGGCAAGATAAGTCATTATCCAATAAAAACTAAGCAAAGTACCTGAATAGACATTTTACCAAAGAAGATATACAAATGGCCACCTTAAAGGGTACTCAGCATGACTCACCAGGGAAATGCTAGGAACACACCAATAACCATGGGGTACTGTAGTACATATTCTGAGCAGAATACGGTAGAAGCCACATTGACTAACTAGAAATCAAAGGAAAGATCACATGAAGAATAACCAAGAAGCCATGAGGAACGATGAAATTTAATTTAACTTATAATAATGGCTCAACTTGGGAAATGAGACTATTAAAAGGGACATGTTCTCTCTCTCTCTCTCTCTCTCTCTCTCTCTCTCTCTCTCACACACACACACACACACACACACACACACACACACACGCACACACGCACACACGCACACACGTACACATATACACACTTTAAAAAAATTTTTCGGGGCTGGAGAGATAGCTCAGACGTTAAGAGCACTGTTTGCTTTTCCAAAGGTCCTGAGTTCAATTCCCAGCAACCACATGGTGGCTCACAACCATCTGTAATGAGATCTGGCACCCTCTTCTGGCCTGCAGGTATACATGCAGGCAGGACACTGTATACATAATAAATAAATACATCTTTAAAAGAAAAAAAACTTTTCGCAGGGTTAGGGATCAAATTCAAGATGTCACTCCTGCTTGGCAACCATTCTACCACTGAAACACATTCCTAGCCATGAAATGGGACCTAACCCTTGTTTTTGTAGACTTGAGGGTGGCCATTGATGCAGGGCAATCGAGTTTATTTTGCAGGACACAAAATAGTACCAATAGATAAAATGACAGGGAGACATTTCACCTGAGTATGAAAGAATTCTTCATTAAGAGTCGGAGTGGCTTGAAATCATCGAGCATGGGATAGCATGAAGTAGAGTGATGTTGGAGATGCTCAAGCAGACCACCAATCCTGCTCTCCAGAGGGTTTCTACGTTGACTAGTGCAATGGAGCAGCTACTCTCTGGATGTCCCACTCACACTAATATCAGAGTCATCAGAACTAGAAGGGAAAATAAAAGTGAAGTCCAGCACAGGTGGCCATCACATCATCGAACTTGGTGGCTATCGGGCCAAATGCTGTGTGAAGTTCTGGAGTCCTTGGGCCCACTCTTGTCCCATCCTCCTTTTTAAGGCAATAAACAAACTGTCATTTCCATACAGCTTTATGTATCATTATTAAGTACATATTTTATAATTTTTCTGCCACATGTTACATGTACCTCTCTTATAATGTGTTCATTCATGGAAGAAGACTTCATTGAGCCCTTTGAGTAAAACAAAAACAAACAAACAAACCACACTACACTCTCTATTTAGGTGTGTTTCTTGATTTCCCTCCTCTTGTAGCTAGAGTTTTCCTGCCTGGCCCACAGTCAGGACAAATCTTTGTCACCCGCCAGTCCCACAGCCGCTCAGACCCAACCAAGTAAACACAGAGACTTATATTGCATACAAACTGTATGGCCGTGGCAGGCTTCTTGCTAACTGTTCTTATAGCTTAAATTAATCCATTTCCATAAATCTATACCTTGCCACGTGGCTGGTGGCTTACCGGCGTCTTCACATGCTGCTGGTCATGGCGGCAGCTGGCAGTGTCTCTCTGCCTCAGCCTTCTGCTTCCCAGAATTCTCCTCTCTCCTTGTCCCACCTATACTTCCTGCCTGGCCACTGGCCAATCAGTGTTTTATTTATTGACCAATCAGAGCAATTTGACATACAGACCATCCCACAGCATCCTCTAGATAAACTTTTATATATATGCTCACGGCACAACATGCTTTGGAAAGCTATTTCTAGCAATATCTGAACAGCACTTCATTGGAATACCAATTGAGAATGGTTAAACTTATCATTGTAATTTATAAGCAATTACATTTTTATTCTGTGCATTAATTACTCTTCTCATTGTTTGGTCAGACTGCAAAGCAACTTCAGGGAGGGTGGGTTTATTACTTAGGTTTGTGCTATGAGAAGATAAAGTCCACCATGGCTGGAGTGTAAGGTGCCTGGCAACATGGCTTCCAGTCAGGAAACACACAGAAATGGATATTGTGGTCAGTGTGCTTTTTCTTTTTGTCCTTTTTATTCATTCTTGGAACCCTGGCCCACAGGTTGGCATCTGCCACACCCAATGTGGGTCTTCTCTCCTCAGTAACAATTCTCTAGAAATGTCCTCACAGAACACATCCAGAGCTACGTCTCCACGGTGATTCAGAATCCAGTCAAGCTTAAAATCAAGGTTAACCACTACAGTCTATTTCTATACCCGTTAAAACTTCTAATTGTGACTGTCTTGATCAACTGACTACTAAAGGTGATTTTCTTCCTTCGACCCTCGTGATGCCCGGCCTCCATTTAGCAGCCAGACAAAAATGGCTCTGGTCTGCGTCTGCTGGAGCCAGACAGCTCCCAGTCTGTTAGAGGGACTCTGTAACCCCTGTGTGTCTCCATTTCTAGTCTGTAAGAGCAATGTAATAATGTCTATGACAATGTAGTAATGACAAATGGGATTATACTGGTGATCGAGTGAACCGAACTTGGGGGAGTGCCTGGGAAAGGCCAAAGATGAGTTATGCAGACCAAGCCTCAAGTTCACAAAACCTACCCCACCTGAAGAAGGCAAATGACTGATGAGGATCTTACGACTTACTCTTGTGGTCTCATGAGAGTCATCTACCATCTGCTCAAAACACACAGCAGAATGGCTCCTTCCTGCCAAGCCATACTTTGTGTCCTCAGTGATGAGATGCTGGTAAATATCTCTCTTAGTCTCGTCCCATATCTGACCATGTTTAAAGTTGCCCATCAATTAGTGCCTTCTGGAAATATCCCTCTCCCTAACACATATACCACTGAACCCCATTGTAGAGAGGGGAGTGCTCCTGGCTAGGGAGTGTGATAAGTAATGGTTAGGGCCACTTCCAAGGCAAACATGCTTTCCTGGGGGGTTGGATCTTTGATATGACAAGGTTTGGGGAAGTAGAAGAAAGATCCCTTGCATTCCATACAGGACAGAGTTATTTGTGGTTAGGATTTAATTCACCAGTTATCAGTGTGGAGGCCATAGGGATACTGCTCTGTGGTGGAGCACTTGTGTAGCATGCACAAGGTCCTGGGTTCAATACCTGGTATTGAAGGAACAGACGAAGGGACGGAGATGGTTGTTAATGGAGAGTGAGAAAGAGCTCCCAGCTGCCAGTGGAGGAAACATCATCCATCTGGGGGCATAAAGAAATCACAGGGGGTGCGGGTTACAAACAAGGATGCCTGTGCTCTGTACACCCAAACGCTCAGATTCAAAACATCCAGAAATCAGTGGGATGAACATGGCTCCAAGGAGATCTTTCTTTCTAGACAGGTTTGTACATCGAGATGGAGGCAGCGCGCTGGCCATCACAAATCTATCAGCATCCTCTGAGCTGAGACAGACAGTCAGTAATTTCCCCTGGGCCTCAGCAGCGAGCGAGCGGGGCAGCGGTGGCGGAAGCAGGACCTGGGTGTGCTTATCCGAAGGCCGGATGACATGGCATTTGATTGTTTTCTACAGCATTGCTCCCAGGGGCCAGAAGGCTATGGCCAATTTTCTTTGATGTGACACTGAAGAGATTTCCCACTTCGCCGCTGCCTTTCTCAGAGCCGAGTCAAAGCTGCCCAGGCGCCAGGTAACACATCGAATGCGGAACTGCTTTCTAAGTAGAATGTACCGGGGCATCCAGAGTTCAAGGGCATTTTGAAGGTCACAGCTTAGAAAGGGACTTTGACTCAAACTCCCCCCTCCCTCCCACCTGTCCTTCTGTGTGGAGATGTCTTGGGACCCTCTCTTCTAATTCATTCCCAGGATTCATTCCCAGCAATGAAATAAACAAGAGGTTGCATTGGGGTTTGAGGAAGAGAAGCGTTGATACAGCCATTGCATGAGATGCCAGAGAGGCTAGACAGCAAGGGTGGGGGATGGGAGGGGTGGGGGGATGGGAGGGGCTTGGGGAGGTGGAGGGGGTCAGGCTGCAGGCTCATGCTGTGTCTCAGTGCTGGCTATGCTCTGAGACCTCACCACAGTTCTGCCATGCTAGTTTCTAGGTATTTCAGTGCCTCGCTCAGAGTGTATAATGCCAGGAAGGCCGGATACCCTTGGGATGGAGGCTAACTTTCCTCTGTTCCTCCTTTTCTCCAGGGTCCTGGGGACTCTTTTCCTACTGCGATCCTCTTCGCCCAGCTCCCAGAACTCAGAGAGGTGATGCCCAAACACTTGATGAAACTGTTTTAAGAACCTTAGTCATTAGTCTGAGAAGCATTCACTTGACAGGGGCCTTTAAGATCCAGAGAGAAGCCTTCAGGATTTGGAGAATCCTGAAGTGGGGAAGAGAAGGACACCTAACAGGCCAGCTGTTTTCATCCAGGGAGAAAGAGAAGCAGAACACGTGACGCCAGCCTAAGACTGGCATCCACTCCCTTTAATGTCTGACACAGCCATTCAGAAACACTGCCACCTCCCTGCTTCTCTTCATGGACTCCAAGGCCTGGAGCATCATGGAAAGTTACTGTGCCCATGGAAAAGTTCCAGGAATGCAAACTGCAAGAGCTGTATCTGAGCTGGGCTGCTGGGCATTTGTCTGGCCATCTGAAAAGGAAAGGCTGCAAATTAAATGACAAATGTCAGCTAGGGCCCCGGGAAATAATTTAACATACGTATGGGGGGGAGGGGAGGGGTTGCTTAGTATGATAGGGCATCTGTAAAAACCTTAGTATGAGTCTAACACATACCAAGTTCTAGAAAATGCTGGTCCTCTTGTAACTGGTGTTTACTGATTAAAAGGGGATACGAACAGAGCTTCTGTGGGCCAAGTAACACATTGTTCCTTCACTTAGGTTCTGGCTGAAGAGGCGTGTTCAATTTGTGAAAAATCCTCAATCTGTATTCATAGGATCCCCACCCTTTTATTTATGCACTGAGTTTAAATTAAAAGTTGTTACATTTGTATGGGTTAGATAGAGAGAGAGAGCTCTTCAGTTAAAGGTGCTTGCTGTGCAATCATGGGGACCGGAATTCAGATCCCAAGCACCCATGTGATAAGCTGGGCATCCCATGCATGCCTGTATCTCCACCTCTGAAGGGAATGGAGCCAAGAGAATCATTCATTAGGGCTTTCTGGCTGCCAGGGTCGGGGAGAAACCTTGCCTCAAAGGAACAAGCAGAGAGTAATAGAAGAGGATGCCTGATCGATGCAGGCATAGAGGCACTGTTGTGGTAGCGCCCACACTACCACCACCTGTTCACCATGTCTGAGCAAGGGGCTGTGGATTAAAAAACAAAGACAAAAGACAGCGGGTCATTCGCCCCAGCAGAATGCCAAGTGCCATTTATTGAAGGAGGGAGGAAACCTTAAATACAGGCTTACAGCACAATGGAGGATCCCAGGAGGGCAGAAGTTCGCTACCCAGTGTTCTACATTCTTGCATCTAAGCTGTTTACATCAAATGCAGGAAACACAAAGAACCTCTGGTGAGCCTTCAGGAAGAGGGAAACCATCAGGAAATCAGCATAGGGAGGACATCTGGTCAAGGTCAGCAAGCAAGGCAGCAGCTACCCAAAATGGGCCCTACAAGGCACCTATGCCTGCCCCATATATATGCTCACACACAGAACCCGTACACAAATAAATAAATAGATATTCTAAAGTAATTAAATTAAAAAAAACACTACCTATCACAAGTGTGATTAGTTCATTAAATCAGGTCTGCCTCTATTTGAGTTAATTAAAATATTTGAAATTTCTAAATTTTAATATTTTTCAAATACTCATAATTTGACATTCCTTTTTATGTGAACATACTTACACAGATAAGATTGGGGACAAATTCCCAAGCTTATAATATATATAATATACATTATACGTATTTATATTATATATTGTATATTATTTATTATATGTTATATTGAAAGACTCTAACCCTTCAGGCTTACACCCCCCCAAGCCCCAGGAGAATAAGGAACTAAAAAGAAAACTAGTTCCAAGGGCAACCTAACTCAGCCATTATTCAATCACCCCTGCCACAATGTAAAAATGTAAAGAGATCTCTGTTAAGAGATGTGCTCAACTGTGACTAGGATAATTGCAAGTGTTCCAGGAAGGACCACTGTGACCTTTGTGTAACCTCCACTCCTGCCCTGATACCCCCCCTTGAGGTTTCGGGAGAAATGTGCATGCGGACTTGACTGTACCTACTCTGTGATTAGACCATGATTTTATGAAATTAGCCTCTAGACATAAATCAATTGAAATGAAATTGTATGGGAATTGTAATCTTGTGGTTTTTGTGGGTTTTTTCTTTAAAAGCACCCATGTGGCTACAGTAAGATGCGACTCTTGCTCTCAGGACAAGAGTGGCCCATCTGTACAGTCGCTTCAATAAACCTTGTGCTGTTGCATCAGCTGGACCGGAGTCTGGGTTCTTGGGGCACCCACCTGAGACCCTAGATTTTAGGGGATATCAATATTATATATATGTTAATATTTTGAATGAATGGCTTTTACCTTTTTCATTTTCCCTCTTTCAGCCCTAGTCAATATTGTTTATGAATTTCTTTAGCAAACAAGTATAAATAAAAGCAAGGAATCAGCCAGGCGGTGGTGGCACACACCTTTGATTCCAGCACCTGGGAGACAGAGCCAGGCAGATATCTGTGAGTTCAAGGCCAGCCTGGTCTACAGAGTGAGATCCAGGACAGGCACCAAAACTACACAGAGAAACCCTGTCTTGAAAAACAAAACAAAACAAAACAAAACAAAACAAAAAGCAAGGAATCAAAGAATATACAGATATATACACAGATATATAATTATATATATATATTATATATAATATATTATATTATTATATATATTATAACATCTATTCCTCTATGGTGATATTTTATTTGTACTGAAATGTGATTTTATTTGTATGTTAATAAATAAAGTTGCCTGGGGGTCAGAGCTAATAGCAAGCCGTAGCAGAAGTCTGGCAGTGATAGTACATGCCCTTAATCCTGATCACATGACAGGCAGATCTCTGTGTGTTCAAAGATACCACCAGCATGGAGACACATGCCTTTAATTTCAATACCAACCATAGAAGACCTGGAGGTCTGTATAGATGGGTAGTGACGAGGAGGTCATGTGGTTGGGTTTACAGCCAATGAGAAGGAAGAACAAATAGTCAATAAAAAGGACAAACACACAGGAAGTAGCTCTCTTACAGAGAGGTAGGACAGCAGCGGCAGTGAAGGGTAAGGTTTTTAGCTCTTAGCTACTGCTCTGACCTCTTGGCTTTTAACTCTGTATTTGGCTCTGTGTTTCTTATTTAACAAGACGGTTACATCTGCAATTCCTCCTTGATAACATATTATAATTTTAATCATTTAAGTTTTTGAACTTTGTGTATGTGTTTCCTATCTGCCTCTCCTGCTTGGTATGTGCCATGAGAGGCACACAGGGCATTCTTGTTCCTTATATTCCTTGCAACCAATAGGGTGCCTAGTTCCCAGGCAAATAGTCAATATTTGTTGAATGAACAAAGGAAGAAGTTGAATGGATGAATGAATGTGAAATCTAGCATTTGTTTTAGTTGAGCAAATTCTTTGACCAAGCCCTTGGTAAGACAGAAGCTCATGTCCCCGCTGCCATAAAGAACCCATGATAATATTGTAAAGAAACAAAAAGGCCTTTCAAGGAGTTGCTCAAGTTCTTTATTATGCAAATTGTTCAAATAAATGTCAGAGAGCTTTGTCCTTATTTTTATTACAGAAAATTTTTCATCATAGAAGCACCTTAAAAACAGGTTCCCTTCATTTTAAACGTATTAATCTTCCCCTTCATACCTAAGAAATCTTTATGATAAAGTCACAAAGGACCCAAGGGGAAAATAAATGAAATTGATAAGTTAAAAGCAGAGTGACTAATAGTAATAAAAAAAAAGAAATCGCCTATGCCAAGGACAGAGAAACTACAACGGTAAGCGCAAAACCAAAAGAGAAGGGCGTTATGTCAAAACCTACGGGTACTTCAGCAAGAAGTGACATCGTGGAGAGAAAAATTATCCTGCATGTGAGGAGGGAGAAGCACAGAGCCCACTGGGGAAGGCTGCTCAGGTGAGGATCTGAGCAAGGCTGGGCTTGAAGCCGAGAAATTCTACCTTCCTCGAGCTGCAGCCCCCCTCCCGCCAAAACATACATATTCCCACGTTCTCACTCACCAACGGATTTCCAGTCTTGCTGTTAGCCCGCCTCCCCCCACTCCCCACAGAACGATATTGCCAACACCCCTCCCGGAAGCAGCTCTTAATTTCGGACATTTTCTCTCTTCAGTCCTCTGTCAGAACATCATAGGCTTGGGTCTCCTTTCGTTAGAACCCAAACTCTTTGTTCCTCTTAGGATTTTATTCATACCCTGTTCTTCATCTTTGAGTTTACAGAAGTAGAATTCCCTGGCCATGCTAGTCATTTGTTTAAAGTGTACAGGTCAGGGGCTTTAGTATACTATATCTACAGGATCATCACCATAATCGGTTCTAGAATAGACTCATGACCCTGAAAATAAGTTTGATTACCCAGATCTAAGCAACCACTCCCCTGGTTTCTGGCTCTAGAGAGACACTTTCTACAACTGGAACAACATAGTATGTGGTTTATCATGTTTGGCGTCTTCCTCTAAGACGGAAGCTTTCAATGTTTATCCCCGTTACAGTAGGAATCAGGGTCAGTATCTCCTTCCTTATTTCTGAATAATACTCCATTGTATGAATAGCCAGCATTGTATTTACTGATTCCTCAGATGATGGATGTTTGGTTCATTCCTACTTCTTGGCCATGATGAATAACGTTATTGGCTGGTCACAAAGTGTTTAGTGTTCTTTCATGGTGTGTTAGAAACAGAAGTGTAGCAGTCATCTGGTATAATCCCTGTATAACTCAACTCTTTTTTTACAAGCCTTTAAAATTGTGGTTAGCCTCATTTCAAGGACTCCAAAAATGGAAAACTATCCCTGTGAAGTAGAAAACATATAAATTCCTGCAAAACTCACTATTCCATTCCAGGACTGTCACAACTTCTGTGCGTTCATATATGGAACTGCCCGGTTGTGTCCGGACACCATTGTTTCACTGTAGTTGGTCACTGCCTCAGGCTCTTAAAGTCTTTCTGCCCCCTCTTCCACAAGCCTTCCGAGGAAGGGCTGGATATAGCTGTCCTGCTTAGGGCTATTAACTCTCTGGAATTCCACTTCCTCATCTATGTAATTGGAATATCAGTCCACTTTACCTCAGAGGTCTTGCAGGCCACAAGAATATATTATAGAGATCCAGCTGTGTGTTAAAGCTATACTTTGACCGACCAAGGGTCCGTCAAACGGGAAGCCACTTATCACGGAATATTTGGTGTTATACAGGTTTAATATTCAGCTGCCCCTTGTTATGAATTTCTTGTGGCCCCATATATTACTAGACCATTTGGCAAACAGTTCAGCTTCTCAGACCTGCTGAACCTCTAGGTAACTAACTCCCCCCCCCCCCTCGCTGAGCCTAGGAGACAAGCAGGCTGCAGATGCATAGCTTTGTTTCTTGTGCAAATGAAACTCAGACCATCCCCTTCCTTCAGGCCTAGGGGCATAGATAGCAGAGAGAGTGACTCAGGACAACAGGGCTTTCTGCATAACCAGGTGCAGTAAGGACTGGAGCAGAATTCCAGAGGCAGACACAAAACCACGTGGCCAGAGAGAGGAGAGGAAGACAGAGATACTGTAGAGGGTAAAGCAGAGCTCTTGTAGAGTTTATCAGGGCCAGGGGGGTAGGGAGCCAGGAAGGATAGGTGGAGGACGAAGGAACAGAGGACGAAGATCAGGTCAAAAGCTTACTATAACTATGAGGACAGGAAAACTGGGCACAGAGAGGAGCTGAATGTGAAGACAGAGCTGAAGCTGTACAGATAGAATCTTGTCATAGAAGAATAAAGTAAACGGACAAAAGAGCATGATATACGTAGATTCCTTTCCCTTGGATACCCCATGCCTGATGCAGTGTCCTCTTCAGGACTGTGGGAAGAATTTTCTCAGGGCTGGAACTTGGGAAAATTCCATTATCTTTACATAGGTAGCTGTGAGAAATAGATAAACCAAAAGCACCAAAATGGTTAATATTCCCCATCATTGGCAAGAAGCTATCATATGCCCTCCTGTGAGCAATCAGTACTTGTTATCACAATGTCAGATATAAGGTCTCTTTCTTTTCAAGGTACCAACACTGTTTTGTAGCATGAATTCTAATTGCTCTTAATAAAAACCCAGAGTCAAATATCAGGGTAAATGCTGAAAGATCAGAGAAGTAAAGGAGCAGCCATTAGAGAGACTTCTTACCTCTGCCAAATTCTCAGACCGAAAAGGCCAAGCTCCTGTCTCCACCCCAGTTTAGCTCTTCTTCTCTCTGCCCAGCCATATCGCTTCCTGTTTCCTCCTCCCAAGTGCTGGGATTAAAGGTGAGTGCCTCCCAAGTACTGGGATCAAAGGCATGAAATTCCAAGTGCTGGGATTAAAGGTGTGTGCCACCATTGCCTGGCCTGTAGTGACTAGCTCTGCACTCTGATCTCCAGGCAAACTTATTTGTTAGAACACAAACAAAATAGCACCACACTCTTCCCACATCAGATTATCCATACATTCCACATATTTCAGGAAATAATATTGAGCACCATTAATTTCCCCATATATGTTATATCGGCATGTAAACATCACCTTCATTAAACTAACATTTGGGGGGAATGTCTTCCCATATGCTAGCAAATATCATAATCAAATGATCTCTATTTAAGAAGGAAGTTTAAATTAGTAGTGACTACTAAAGGAGAATCATTATAACCAAATAAAAGCAGTGTATTTAGGATACCACACAGAAAGCAAATTTTCCTTTGAAGGGAGGTATCTCATGAAATTGTTCTCTTTTAACATCCCTGGACATTCCTAGTAGCACTGGTAGCTGAAATGGATCTCTGCTGACTGTAGATGCAATCCTCCACAGTGAGGCTGTCAATCATAGCCTTTGAATGTCTTCTCCCAGTGAATTTCTATGCCAGTGTGTCTGCATACAAGTGAGTCTGGGATTTATTAGCCGCACTGGGCTCTTATCAACAGAGGACAAGAAATCCCCCATGGACCCAAAGCAGCCATTTGATTCACATTTGGGGATCCAGTAACAAGAACACTTGGATGGATAAGGCCTTGGGGACAAAGAAAACAAAAATAGAAAGCAAAACCAACTATGTAAGAAATAAGATCACCAAGCAAATGAGGACAACGTCTGCTCCTAGGCCCTTTCTCAAGCACACAGATTTCTATCTGTTTGCCCCCTGGCCCCTTTCATGGAACTTTCCTCATTCTCATGGGGTTCTGGAAGCTGAGGTAAGTTTTCTCCAAGACAGTGTCTCTATGGAGACAGAGAAAGTTCTGGGACACATGAACATCTAAGAATTGACTCCTCCAACTTCTAAAGGCAGCTCAGCCAGAAGCAGGGTCTGTCCAGTATCCACTTGCGAAGACTAGTTAAGACAAAGCGTTTCTCAGACATGATGACATGCATCTCACGATCCATTTGTCAGACATGAAGATGGGCACTTCCGGTCTGTGGGGGGATCCACATCTGGTTCCACCTTTAAGAAAGTCATTACGTGTGGAAACTGGTTCTGAGAAGCAGAAGTCAGAGAGGTAGAGGATTCTCTGTGTCATTTTAGAAGGAAACCAGAGAGGAGAGTATGAAGGCTCCACAAGTCTCTCACTGATTTCCACACAGTTTCTGGGGGTGAACCAGCAAGTACCCCTCGCTCCAATCTCTTTTGGGGGAATCTGAAGAACGATAGCTGTACCTAGAGCTTGCTGTGCTGGCAGCATGTAGCGTGGACTTCAAAGCCTGGAGAACTGGTGACCTAACCGTGTGAAAGGGACAAGCGACTCTGGGCCTTTTCTAACAGGTGGGCCTTTCCATTTCACAGAGTCAGCCTTGGAGATCAGGGAGAGCGGGAAAACTAATCTCACATTTGTTCAGCACCAAGCACTTCCTAAAAGTCTCTGTCCATTTTTAAACCCAATTACGGAGCCCCTAATGGAAGCTGAGCCATCTATTGGGTGCTTTGAATCCACTAATTTATTGTAATTTTGATAGTTACTATGTTAGCTGATTATTGTCAGAACCGAATTAGAAATTGATAGCTTGCTCCAAGTTTAAACATCTAGAAAATGGTAACAGGATTACATTGCTGATTCTATGAAGTCTCTGTTCCATGTGTTTCTCTATTTAGAATGAACATCATTAACAGTCTCAAACTACAGCCTAAGGAAATGGTAAAAAGAATTTACATTGGTCTTATGGGCTGAACTATTTCCTGGACTATTTGTCATGGACTCCAAATTTGTCCCTCTAAATGTGTGTATTGAAATCCTAGTATCCAGGATTTGAGAATGTGGCTGTACTTGGATATGGAGCCTTTAAATAGGCAATTAAAATGAATTGAGGTCATATGAGTTGGTTCTAATCAAATATTTTTGTATTTGGAATCTGTATAAGGAGCAAGACAACACACAGTCCAAAGGGTGGCCATGTCCACACGTAGTGAGAAGATAGACATTTACAAGCTAAAGAGAGAACCCTCAGAAGGGACCAAACCAGTTGGCTGGTAATTCGTGGCTCTCTGGCCTCTTGAACTATGGGACAATAAACTGAAGGTACCCAGTCTGCAATATTTTGTTTTAACAACGTTGGCAAAGTATTGCTCTGTTCATTTTACTTTTCTGCTGCCGTGGTAAATATGATGTCCACTTTCAAGGTGAGTGAAGGTAAAGGAAGCCAAGGAACAGGAGAGGGCCAGTCCCACAGAGTCTGCATTCTCTGCCTTTTACGCCCCACCTGGCCTCTCAGGTCACACTGTTTCTAACCCTGAAAGATCTTCATACCCGATTCCAAGGCCCCAGGCTTGGAGACTCCCCCCAGAAAGGGGTATTCACAGAGAGCGTCGGCATGTGGCACAAGAGCAAAGGAAAGACTACCGGAGTCAGAGGAGCTGTCACTGGTGACTGCGGTATTTGCAGAGAACCTCTTAGGAGAACAGCTTCCCAGCTTTGGCCTCCAAACCACACCGTCTTGTTTGGGTTTTGTCTTGTTTTGCTTTGTTGTTCTCTTTCAGGAGACAGGGTTCCTCTATGTAGCACAAGCTGGCCAGAAACTTAATGTAGATCCTGCCGATTCGGGACTCTGAGCAATCTTCCAGCTTCCACTTCCTGAGTACGGGGATTACAGGCGAGCTCCACCATGAACAGTACAAGGAGTGAGTGTGTGTGTGTGTGTGTGTGTGTGTGTGTGTGTGCGCGTGCGTGTGTGCGTGTGTGTGTGTGTGTGTGTGTGTGTGTGTCTGTGTGTCTGTGTGTGTGTCTGTGTGTGTGCATATGTGTGTGTCTGTGTGTCTGTGTCTCAGTGTCTGTCTCTGTGTGTGTGAGAGTATGTGTGTGTGCAACGAGTGTCTGTGTCTGTGTGTGTATCTGTGTCCGAGAGAGTATGTCTGTGTGTGTGAGTGTGTGTCTGTGTGTGTGAGTGTGTGTCTGTGTGTATGAGTGTGTGGGTGTCTGGGTGTCTGGGTGTGTATATCTGTATGCATGTGTATTGCTGTACGGGAGACTGAACCCACAGTCTAATGCATATTAGACAATCCCTCTAACACTGAACTACATCTCTAGCCCCCAGCTAATGAACTTTTCTTAGCAGGAGCCTTGCTCACATTTTCTGGGTTCACAGGACACAAGAGCTGATAATGGATTTTCAGCTGGCCTCTCTCCCAGAGCACTCACATCCCTTCATCTCCCCAACAGTAGTGCAGTGAATAAAAACGCTTCATTTGCAAACTACATGATTCAACTGTGCAAAACTAAAAACGTGAGGTCTTCTCCTCCTCTCTGGCTCCACTCTGTTTCAGGCACCGACTTCGTTCCTGGTGGCGGAAAACTTGATCTAGTCAATTGAGATTAAAACAGTAGTCATAGCCGGGCGGTGGTGGCGCACGCCTTTAATCCCAGCACTCGGGAGGCAGAGCCAGGCGGATCTCTGTGAGTTCGAGGCCAGCCTGGGCTACCAAGTGAGCTCCAGGAAAGGCGCAAAGCTACACAGAGAAACCCTGTCTCGAAAAACCAAAAAAAATAAAAAATAAAAAATAAAACAGTAGTCATATTCAAATATGGTCATTTCCATACCCCTACTCTTCAAGGAGCATCAAGTTTGGGGGGACTGCTGAGGCATCGGTGATCTGGAGTGAAACAGGCCTAGGGTAGTTTTCCTTCTTCTCTCATAGGCATCTGTAGCCACTGGCACTTCCTGGGACACCTGAGATTCTATCTGGTTTCCAGCCCTGGTCCACATTGGTCCCTCTGCTTCTGCTTCCTCCAGACCTCTAGGTATAGAGGCCATCACTTGGGCAATTCTGAGCTGCTCTTTACCCTCCACTAGGGTATTTGGACCCTCCCTCCTGCAGGATCATCTAGGCAGGAGGAGACTCTGGGTTAATCCCCTGTATTGTATTGCAACACACACACACACACACACACACACACACACACACACACACACACACACACATTATTTGAGCTGGGCGTGGTGGCGCACAGCTGAAATCCCATAAGACTCTGTGGCAAGAGCATGACTCCTTAAACTCCCTTCCTGGAACTCCCTCTCCTCCTACTCTGCTCCTACAGCAAGAGATGACCTTGACTCGGACTCCTAGTTCCTAGCCCTACCCAGCCCTGAACAGAGGCACGCTCAAAGCCTCCTTTAAATAAAGTACAGATTCCTCTTCTCCAGTGTCCCTTCTACCTATGCAGCCTCCGGGAAAGGCCTGTGGCCCCTGATGAATCTTAGCTTTGAACAGATTTAGACAAAACCAACTTTTTTTTTTGCTTTTAGTTTCAAGAAATTCTAAGCTCCTGGTTTTGCCCCCTTAAAACGACATAATTATACTTGCTTTTATAAGGGAAACATGAGTGAAACAACCTATTTGGGGATCACAAAAGCCCCAATAGGACTTGGGACTGCTGTATTTTGTGAAATCCTTGTTCCCCATAATCATGTTGCCAAGTAACTAGAGAGCGAGTTCCAAAGGTGACAAGAGATTGAAAAGGGAGAAAAGAGCTCAGGTGTTTGGGGTTCTGTTCATTTGTCACCTCTTCAAGTGAGGCCGCTCCTGTCCCCTCTCCCACTGCAGCCCCTACACCACACCCTTCACCTTTTAAAGCCTCTTGCCAGCTTGCTTTTACTTGGTATCACCCATTTATATTGCTGTCCCTCTGCTCTTCGCTACCCACTGTCCACAGTCCTGTCCCCATACACACCAGTTAGGATGCAAGCTTGAGGAGCGGGTAGACTTGGACTGGTCACCGTCAAATTCCTAGTGATTAGAGTATGTCATAGATAGATTAGAGGATGCCAGTATTAGTGTCAGGAAACAATGAGGGAGAGAGGGAGGGAGGGAGGGAGGGAGGGAGGGAGGGAGGGAGGGAGGGAGGGAGGGAGGGAGGAGGGGAGGGGCAGAGGGGGCTGTTGTCTGGCCATCGCTCTCTTGAATCAGCTTTCTAAACTTCCCAAGGCGCCAAGAGTCTCCAAAGGCGTTGCCCAAAGCTTGCCATCTTTTTTCTTTCAGGAACCAAGTTTGTATCCACCTCCGCCTTTCTCCCACCCCTTAGCTGACTCCTGACTCAGGAAGTTCTTGAGAGGCCACAGGCCTCTGCTTAAGGGTTTGCTTAGCAGGGTACCTCCTCCAGGGAGAGCCCAGTGTTCCCTAGGGCATATGCTTCTGGACCACTAGGACCACCTAAGCCTTCCTCTCCTCTGCTCACCTCACAACAACGTGGGGGAGAATGGGATGTCTTGGGCCAGGAGGACGAGTCATGGGCCAGACAGCATTTCAGTGTCTTCAACCAGGGCTACACCCTGAGGTCTTCATGTTGGCTCACAGCCCTCACCCCCACAGGGACAGCCACAGAGGCCACCTCTTCCGTGGTCCTCCCTTACATATGGGCTCTTACATGGCCATGCTTGCTTTCCTCTTGCCTTTGAGCTTATGAGCATGATGTTGAGGCATCACCCCCCCCAATGTCCTTCTTATCTCATATGCTTGGCAAACTTCTTCCTTTCAAGATTCAGCCCAAACCTGGAACTTGCCTGTGGCACCTCCTTCTCAGTCTGGATTGATCCTCCTCCTCCTCCCAACCCCCTGTGTTTGTCACCCTGTATCATAATTACAAGCTCCCTCCCCTTTCACCCCCTTGCTTGGGGGAGTGATACTGAAAACAAAAGCCAGCCCTGTCTGGTGTCTGCTGTCCCTGCTGTCCCGGCTGTCCCTAGTCCAGGGTCTGAAATGCGGTCATAAAATGAACATTTGGACATTCGTTTATTCATCCCACATGCTGGAGCAGGCACTAAAAGTACTAAAGCACAAACATCAGACACAAACTCTGTCCCCAAGGGGGTCTGCATTATAATTGGCTGGGGGATAAGCAGAGCAGGCAGTAACCAAGTAGATAAGTAATTGTTGTTATTATTAAGGTCATGAAGGAGATAAATAGTATTTTGATTAACGTTAACAGAGGGGTGTTACTTTAAGAAGAATAAATAGGAGAAGCACAAGAAAAATGTGAATGGATGATGGATGGATGGATGGATGGATGGATGGATGGATGGATGGATGGATGGATGGATGGATGGACAGACGGGTAGGTGGGTGGATGGATGGATGGATGGATGGATAGACGGATGGGTGGATGGATGAGATTATAAACGCAATGAAGTTGGGTCCAGAGTATAGCCTAATCACTAGGAGTCTCTGTAACTTGGAAGAATTTCTGTCCCTCAGAATCCAGCTAGCAGCGGAGATTTAAGCTTGGCTTTAGAGACAGATGGCAATGCAGACTAATTTACCCAGAAGTCTCCTTTCTAGTTGCTTATCTGGTGGGTCAGTGAGAGGGGTAGGGTTAGGATTCTGGAAACACTATCAGGATAAAATGCAGTTACTCTGGAGTTCACTGTGCTCCAGCCTAGAGGTAGGCCCTGGAGACAGCATTAAAAGATGCATGGAGTTCCTAGGCAAGCCCCTGGGAGGCAGAGGTATAAACAACTAATGACACAATAGAAGGACAGGGACAGGGACAGATGCACAGGACTACAGAAGCACAGAGGATGGGCAGAAAGCAGACGGTAGAGACAGACAAGGAGAGCTGAGGCTTAGTTTGAACTAGACTTGCCTGAACAAGAGTGGCTCCACTGAATAGGAGCATAGGAAACCAGGGAAGCAAGGAGCCACATGCAGGCAGAGGCCAGGTGTGGTGGGTGCTGCAGTGTGGAGGTGGAGGGAGGAGGAAAAGGAAGAGGCTGGGTCCAGCCAAAGTATGCTCAGGCAACAGGAATGTCAGTCATCCTTAGAGAAGACAGCCTGCAAAAGGTCAGAAAATGCACATTCAGATTCAGAGTCAGTATCTGCAGGAAACAGGACATCATTGTCCCCACCTTCAGGACAGCGACTGCAGGACAGGCCCTGCTCCCGGGGCCACCTTACCTTAAGGAATACAAACTTCTGGGTGCGGAGCTGGTGGGCGGGGAATATCTGGGGAAACCTTGGAATATGAAGGAAGTAAGAAGAGGAACCGGATGCCTGACTCCCTCAAGCACAGACGATAATCTTGAGTCTGGGCCCTAGCAGCTCCTGGCTCTTCCACACGACCCAGGAAGAGTTGTGTTGGACCAAGAGGGGTGTGAGCAACCTCTTGTTCCTCTTGGATGTGTTTATGATCGACCAGTCCCTCTAGCAGGTACAGGAAAGTGCCAAACCATGCCTTTAAGAGCAGTCATGCATCCTGGAGCTTCTGACAACCATGCCTGCATCCAATAAGGATGGCCCCTGCACTCTCTTACCCTTGGTTTGCCTTTGAGGGGTTCTGACACCAAGACCTCCTGGCAAGGGGTCTCAAAAGGCCAAATCTAGTGCCTTGTGGGAAATGATGGCAAGTGGAGGTATCCAGCCGGTACATGATTGTTTTGCAATAAGGAAGCGTGACTATGTACGCACAGCGTGTTTATGCGTGCTGGAACCTGGGTACACACAAAAACACAGAGCCTTTATGTGTAAACATTGGTTAGAGCAAGCACTTGGGGGAATAAATGTCTAGAGAGGTGCCCGCGCAGCAGCTCATACCTCGTAACTTAGTTGATCATGAGCTCACCCACACACACTCACACAGATCACAGGGAAGGCAGAGGACAGGTGCGCACAGGGTTGTGAACCCTGCCCAGCCCCGCCCAGCCATCCACATGGAGCTCCTGCTTCTACTTCCTCATGGAATTTCCTGTATCATGAATCTGGACCATCCCTCCTCCCACCCCCCTCCCACTATAAGCCCATCCCTGTCTTGCGGCATCTTTTTCCTCCTCTGGGGGCAGCTTCCAGTCTCAGAAATCCCCAGGTGTGCCCTGAGCGGTTTGAGCTGTCCTTGGATCAGAGCGCTGCTCTCCAGAACACGAGCTCAGCTCAGGTCACATTCTGTGGACGGATCCCCAACCTTGTCACTGCAGCATGGGAGGGTCGGGGTGAGGTAGGAAGTAGAGCCAGCCATTGGTGGTTTTCTTTCAAAACTAGAAAGCAGAGGGCTAAGAGAGAGGAGGTAAGAACAAAAACACCCAAGGAAAGGAAAGAGAAGATAATGGGGGAACGCCCCGTCAATGAAGAGGTGAAGAGAGCCCAATGGGACGGAACAGAAAGCTTGCTGGAAGGGAGCTAGGGCTGCCCTCCACGCACTGGGCTGAACACTGAAGACGAGGAGGGGTCAGGAAGCCAAAGGGGAGAGATGAGTTGGAAAAGCCGGCTGCAGAGAGAGTTTAAGCAATCAGGACTTGTTTGGGGACAGTGGTCTTCAAACATCAACGAGTATAAAAATCATCGGGGAGGCTTGTTAAAACACAGAGCACCAGGGTGGGGATGTCACTTGGTGGCCACAGTGCTTGCCTGGCATACACAAAGTCTCGTATTCAAACTTCAGTTTGTCACACAGTAGACATGCTGGCACATGCACAGAATCAAGCATTTGGAAGGCTGAGGCAAGAGGATTAGAAGTTTTAGGTCATCCTAAAAGTTAGAGCAAGTTGAAGGCCAGTCTGGGCTACATTGAGCAAGCCGGAAGTGTCCTTAGAAGGAGCAATGTGGCACGTGAAACTCTGAAGCAATTACCCTCCGAACTTGAAGCTTTAAAGGCTCTACTTTGACATCTATCTACTTTTTTTGGCCATAAATGCAAAAACTGGGCTCAGCAGCGTCTGTTTCTGTGTCCCATGCCTATCTGACAGTGCGGGGCAGGTGCTTGCTTACCACAAATTTTTTTGGCTGTGATCTCAGAGGTGAAGTTATAGGAATTCCAAGAACCCTTTTGTTGAAAAAATTCCAGAAATTTCTGAAATTTGGTACCCATCTTGGTCTACTTTGACAGATTCTTATATCCTGAGGCAAAACCCTAACAAAATGCTTATCCTTGGCCTGGCTCTCAAGGTCACTCAGAATCCTGTCTCCGGTGGTCTGTTCTGGGGCACTGACACTTCATGTATCACCCTAACTCTGCCTCTTTGCTTTTGTTCACACTGATCACCGACATCCAGAGTTCTCTTCCGCCTTTAAACCCCATTCCATTCAAAAGGCATCCTGCGCATCTTGCCGTTTCCACAATGAGCATCTTACAGCTCCCATCCACTCTCTGTCCTCCAGGTCCTCCCTCACAGAGTAGATGTAGTGTGCCGCCTAATTTGTACCTGATCCCGTTAGTTTTCACATCTGTTAGTCTTTTTTTTCCCCCTATGAATAATGTCAAAGTTTGAAGATGACGTCTGGGTGCTCCTGCTTCATGCAAAGGGCCCTTTTAAAGAGAAGTTAAACTAGACAGACACAACCCCAAATGAACAATGCACTGGGTTCTTACAGGCATCCATCCAGGAATGGCATAACAAAATACCACAGGCTGGTTGGGTTAAATAACAGAAATTTAGATTTCTTACTGTACTGGAGGCTCGAAGTTCAAGATAACAATGCTAGTATGTCTGGTTTCTTTGGTGGTCTCTGTGTGGCTTGCAGATAGGCCCCTTCTCCCATCCACATTTCTTTCTCTTATAAGGAGACCAGTCAGAACAGGTTAGGGTCCACCTGGGTTTCCCCGTTTAAACTCGATCACTTCTGTAAAGGCCACATCTCCACATACATGTCATAAAGAAGTAGGAATTAGGGGTTGAACTTATGAAATTGAAAGGTGGGGTATAATCCAAATCATTATCCATCATCCCCCAAATCATTCCAGTCCCCTTGACCATAGTTAGAGTTGGGGTAGATGCATAGCCCAAAAGCAGACAATTCATAGGCTAGCTAGTTATCTGCCATGTGGCTTTATGTAAAAACTTTGTCCAACAAGATACAATGGTAATTGCCTAGAAGAGTTACTGTCTTTCTTAAAGAACCTGAAATGGAGAACATAAAGAAAAGCAGCCTGTGGTTCACAGAGGAAAGACAGAAATGTTAACAGTTGTGGTCTTCATCTCTTCTCTCCCATTCGGACTTGCTATACACTTAGCTCCTCAGTTGCCCAATGCATACCCATTGAGTATGGTTCATTGGCGACAGACCCTATTAGAGGTCTACATTTCCAGCATAATTTTACCTCGGACACCAATAGCACTCGCCTCATCTCTGAACAACTAGTCCTTGCTCCTAGTTTACTCAAAATCAAAGTTTTCTACATTTACTTTCACCAACGGCTAAGTATGGTGCCTCACCCTTGTGTCCCCAGTGTCTGGGAGATAAAGATAGACCAAGAGTTCAAGGTCACCCCCCACTTGGCTCCATTGGGAGTTTGAGGCTAGTCTATTAGGGCTGGAGAGGTAGTTCAGTGGTTAAGAGCACTTGTTTTTGCTGTTCTTGTAGAATACGTGGGTTTGATTCCCAGCACCCATAGGGTGACATACAATCATTTATAATCCTGCTTCCAGGGGGATCCAATGCTCTCTTCTGGCTTTGATGGGCACCAGGCATACATACAGTACACAGAAACACATGCAAGCAAGTCACCTACACCCATAAAATAAAATGCCTCTATTTGGGGGCAACTATAGATATGACAGTTACATATTCTCAAGGGCTCCTAAATTCTACCTGGAACATCAGATAGAAACTACCGTCCTGTATTGATCACACTTAAGACAAAAAACAAACAAAAAACAACCTTTTCCTGGGCCTGCATAGTGATTCGGTGAATTATAAATTCAAAAATGGACAGCTTATCTCTGTGCTAAGATCTGGACTACCAGCTGGGATGATGTGGCTCCTGTGGATTATTGGAATGTAGGAGAGTGGGATCTTGTGAAGGATGACTACTCAGAGTCGTGGTCCATAGGGACTGTTGGCTAGGAGGATCTCAGCCAGGGCAGTCAACGGGACTCCTTCACATTGCCTCTCCACATAGCTGTGTGGGCGGCAAAGAGAAGAGCCTACAGGAGAACTCATAGGATATGTTAGCCTAGTTTTCAATGGAGATTCCTTTCTGCTGCTCGGTTCCAAGGAAAGGGGTGCGGGCTCTGTCCCTCAAAGACAGTCAAGATCACATTGCAAAAAAAAAAAAAAAGTATTGCCATGACTATAACTGGAAAGAACAATTGTTTAGTCAATTTGTTTAGCTTATCTCTCACACCTGCTAAATACATGCCCCTGAGATTACCAAATCTCACTCTATTCTGACACCAGGCCCTTATTTAAATCAAGTACCTCAGATACAGAAATTTGAGTTCCTTCCTCAGTCTAAACAGTAGGGTAAAGTTACTGAACACACACCCCCAATTATACAATAGTTTGACGTAGCTATGGTGGACGCTCCTCTTCATAAAGGAAGGAAGCAGGAGGTGCCTAGCAATCATGGGTCTGGAAACACAGAGGGGCACACACTGCCGGCTGTCCGTTAAGGCTCTTGGTCTGCTGCTTGTTCTGAAGCTCTTGGCACTGCCCTCAGGGTCCTTGGCTCTGCCACTGAGTAACTTGCTCAGGCAGCTCATTACATAGAGAGAGAGTCCAAAATCATCCCATTTCATTTGTGCTGGATCTGAAGCTTTTGGTGCAAGCTGATATAATCCTTTTTAAAACTTTGTGAATTGGGGGTGGGGGGTATCAATTTATAATTTATTCGGTCAGACTCTAAAAAGTCACACCACAAAAATTGTGACTAGTTTTTCTTTCTCCACTTTGGGCTCCCTGTGACATTATATGAGGCAATACTATCCATAAGGTTCTTACGTCTTTCTTCTTTTAACTACACGTATTTGTTTGAGGTGGGTGCACTTTCGCTAGGGCACTTGCGTGTTGGTTAGAGGACAGCTAGCAGACATAGTTCAGTATGCTCCTTCCACCATGAAGGTCCCAGGGCCAGACAAACATCATCAGGCTTCACTCTGAGCCATCCTACCAGCACCCCACCCCTTTTCTATCTTTTCTTGTCTCTTGAGAAAGGGTCTCCCTAAATAGACTTCAGGGTGACTTTGAACTCATGACTCCTGTCTCAACCTCATAAGTGCTGGAATTGTAGGCATGGGCCACTACCACCGACTCCCATATTATCCTTACAAGCCCTATTGCCAAACAGAGGGGGAGTCCGATGTTAACAGTCCTTCTGAGGCGTCTTAGACAACAGTGAGGTGGGGAAGCGACACCAAAGGTCTAATACAAAAGCTACATAGACATCTATTTGAAAAAGCCAAAGGCAAGCTCTCTTTGGAAAAAAGCTTTACCAAGGCTGAACCACGGGACTCTCAGGTCATTAAACTCGAGTTGTGACCAGTGAAAATGACCAAGCATACAAGAAGTCAACACTAGTGACAACACATTTAGATAACTAACAATTGCAAACATTAGAACTATCAAATTAAAAGAGAGAGAGAGAGAGGGAGGGAGGGAGGGAGGGAGGGAGGGAGGGAGAGAGACATAGCCCAGGCTCCAACTTGCTACCTGTCTATACCTCCCAAGTGCTTAGATTACAGGAGCATGCCACTATATTCAGCTACTCTCTCTCTCTCTCTCTCTCTCTCTCTCTCTCTCTCTCTCTCTCTCTCTCTCTCTGTCTTTGTCTCTCTGTCTCTCTCTCTCGATATATATATATATATATATTACATATAAACATATATAACATATATATGCATGCTAGGTATCAAATTCAGGGCCTTTTTATTACTAGGCAGACATTCTACCAACTGAGCTCCATCTCTGACCCAGAAAATAAAATTTTCATAAAATAAAATATTTAACAGTAGATAACTTCAAATAAGAAAGTTTGGTATACAAGAAACCAGCAGCAGTGAAAACCATTGGTGGTCACCCCATCAACTGCTTCTTCACTAACAGCGGGAGGGAGGGAGGGAAACAAAGTGAAATGGAGAGATCTGGTGCTGGGGCCGGCTGTGCCTCCTACTGGGAAGCACTAGGGAGGATCCAATGTCACATACGCAGAATTCCTGCCCAAAATTACTGATCAGGTTTAGACCATGGAAAAATGCTTAGAAGAAGCCGAATTGAGGAGTCAGTTTGGCGTGGGCTCTTCAGAACTTCAGGATTAAGGAGAGAGTTTTGTAAGCGGAACTCAGCAAGTGCCCTTGGCTGTCATAGCTTACTCTTCTGTTGCTGTGATAACAGGGTTTATTTCAGCTAACAGTCACAGTCCATGGCTGAGGGATGTCAGGGCAGGAACTCAGGCAGGAACCTCCGAGCAGGAACCAAAGCAGAGACTGGAGAGGAGAGCTGCTTCCTGGCTTGCTTTCTGTAGCTTGCTCAGCTTATTTTCTTACACAACCAAGGACTCAAGGGAGGTATCACCCACAGTGGACTGGCCCTCCCCCATCAACCATAAAAAAAAAAAAACAACAACAACAAAAACCACAGACATACCCGAAGGAGGCAATTCCTCAACTGTGTTCCCTCTTTCCAGGTGACTTCAGTTCTTGTCAAGTTGGCAAACGAAGGTAGGGGGGGACAAATTATATATATATAATTATTGGAGCAGGGGCCTAGGGAAATGGCTCACTGCATAAAGCATGAGGACTTGAGTTCAAATGGCCAGAGTGTAGAACTGGATGTTGGAGTTCGTGTCTGTAATCCCAGAACTTCTGTGGTGAGGTGAGAGCCAGAGACAGGAGAATCCTTGCAAGTTCTTGGACCAATGAACAACAATCAATTCTGTCTCATTCATGCATGTGCTAGCGCATGTGCATACCTGTACTTAGACACACAAATGTGCACACTTACACACACGTAAGCAACTCGTTTAAAGCAGTTGAATTTGGCCTGGATGTCAGATGGAAATTGTGTTTTCAATGTGGAACTTTCTGAATCTGATACTTGTGTTTTCATTACATCAGAGGATGCCCTTGTTCTTAGGAAACACGTGCTAAGATATTTCAGATAACAGTAATTGAGTTCTGTGTGAAAAGGACTCTTCAATGGTACACTGGAAAATGGTGTGAGCACGCAAGTGTGAGGGGTGAACAGAAAGACCAGTGTGGGAAAGTGCTGAAAGCTGGGGGACTCTAGATCAGCGGTTCCCAATTTGTGGGTTGTGACCCTTTTGAGGGCAAATGACCCTTTCACAGGGGCCACATGTCACATATCCTGCGTATCATACATTTACATTACGATTCATAACAGTAGCAAAATTACAGTTATGAAGTAGCAACGAAAATCATTGTATGGTTAAAGGTCATCATGACATGAGCAGCTGTAATAAAGGTGGCGACGTGAGTAAGGGTGAGAATCAGGCTCTAGATAAAGGGTGAGTGGACAACGCCAACTTTTCCATAGGTTTAGATTAAAAAGTAACTAAGTAACAGGTCGAGGAAAACACTAGCCACAAAGAGAATGCAGAAGATGCAGCGTTGGTTCCCTGCTGTGTTAGGACCTCCCGCTCCTGAGTGAGCGCCATGCCTCCCTGCCTGCCAAAGCAAACCTTTCATTACCCTCTTTGGGAAAGGCCAGGCCAGATGAGGTAATTTCCCCAAGGCCACAGAGAAAAGGGTTAAATAATGCCTTGAATAAACAGAAGCTGCAAAGCCGAGCTTCAGACGCATCTTTGCACACATTTCCTGCCAACATGAAAAAAAAGGGGAAATAACTACTCTGCCCTGGAAATTGGAGATGATCCCAGGAAGGGAACACACAGATAAATACTGTGGCATTGGGTGTGTTGGAGCCGTGGGCTTGAGGTGACGTTCTCTGGACTTTCCTTTGACAAGGGTTTAGAACTCTCTGGCCAGGGGAAGAGAGGAAAGGAAGATGAACTCTGCTCTGGGCCATGCTACAGACACCAATTTAGAGGGTGTGGGGCAGACCCGTGTCTCTCAGCTGTACACTGTCCTCTTATCGCCATCCCCTGCAAAAGTCAAGCAGACAGCGTGTCCCAGCCACTGATCAGTCCTCTGTACTTGAACTTATGTCAGGGGCAAGACACACTGTCACTTGAAAGTCCGAGAGGCCACCCCAAGGACAGGCCACCATGAAGCCAGAAGAGTGCAGCATGCAGTGTGTATTCACACAGCCTTAGGTCTCAGGGGACTGATGGCGGCAGGTAAGACTGTTTCCTTCTTCCTTCAGGAGTAGGCGCCTCTGCGAAGGTCTCCCGGGATTCCAGGTTCATACTTGAGCATTTTCCTTGTGGCTTCCTTTGGTCAGAGGTGACTGGCTTCGAGTTCTGCTTCTGTTAGCTCTTGGCAGAGGTGTGATCTTAGTTTGTTTGGTTGGTTGGTTTTTGTTTTGTTTTGTTTTTTTGTTTTTCGAGACAGGGTTTCTCTGCGTAGCTTTTCGCCGTTCCTGGAACTCACTTGGCAGCCCAGGCTGGCCTCGAACTCACAGAGATCCGCCTGGCTCTGCCTCCCGAGTGCTGGGATTAAAGGCGTGCGCCACCGCCGCCCGGCCCGGAGGTGTGATCTTATGTACGACATATCAGACAGCACTTCTAGAATAATCTGTTAAGCTTTCTGGCATCCTGAAATGGCTCGTTCGGGGAGAGATACCCGCCATCTTAGGAAACAGTCTGGCATGTGCTGATATTTTATAATTCCAAAGTCTTGTCAGAAACAAGGGGCATATTGTAGAAGAGTACCTGCAGCGCTCACAGGAGCTTCCGGAAGGGAAAACTAGACAGCGATAGAAATGCCTAAGAGGAGATGGCTTTGCACGGTGACAAAAGAAAATATAGGCTCCAGACTGACAGGAAAAAATGGCCTAGATCTGAGCCTATGCCTGGAAGGTCCCAGGCAGGAGGATTGCCCTAAGTCAGAGGCCAGCCAGGAGTACATTAGTGAGTACCAGAGTGCCTAGCCAGTCAGTCAGGGATTTTTTCTTTCTTTCTTTCTTTCTTTCTTTCTTTCTTTCTTTCTTTCTTTCTTTCTTTCTTTCTTTCTTTCTTTCTTTCTTTCTTTCTTTCTTTCTTTTTTTTTTTTTGACAGGATTTTTCTGTTTAACCCTACTAGGTGTCCTGGAACTCCCTTTGTAGACCAGGCTAGCCTTGAACTCACAGAGATCTGCCTGCCTCTGCCTCCCAAGTGCTGGGATTAAAGGTGTGCATCACCACTGCCTAGCTGCCAGTCAGGGATTTCTAATAGGACTCTGCATCAAGTAGTAGTAGCAGTAGTGATATAAGGAGAACATCCTGATCTCTCCTCTTCCTCCTCCCCCACAGTCTCTATGGCAACACAGAACTGGGTGGAAAGCTGAGTCATTACTACCATCACAAAGGGACTTCAGCACTCCGTCAAGTGCGCAATGTGGTCGGGGTCAACGTCCCTTTACTGTTGATGCAATAAGTACAACTCTTACCTCAAAGGGGATTAAAAAAAAAAAGTTAGTTATTCTAGAGCCAAAAACGAGAGACTATGGCCTGGGAACAGATTCAGGTTGCCCAAAATTCCATGTTCTGCATGCAGCAGTTTCATGAGGTTTTTATGGGAACAGAACAAAGAAGGTCATAAAGAAGGTCATAAGTCAATACACTTCCCAACACACCGGTGAAACATCAGGTAACCAGGCTACAATAAACCAGAGAAACCTCTGCTCCAGGCCCCAAATGATATCTAAACACTTTGAGCTTTGGGGTTGGTGGGAGCGAAAGGTCTGGTAGTACAGTCCAAAAGATTTATCTAATAGTCACAAGGGTGTTAGGTCACACAGAAGGGCGCAATAGATGGCTGTTAAGGGAGATAAAGACAGCACAAAATAATTTGCAACGTCCCAACCACTCTACATCATTCAAGTCCTACACAGTCCATCAGCCTTGGTATTCACAGCTTCTTTCCAGGAACTTCTGTTCATATTATCTAGTCAGAGTGAAGAAAAAAATAATAAAGTTTATTATTATCACTACCATTAAGTAGGGAGACAGCTCAGTAGCTAACCCCCCAGCACCCACATAAAAATGTTGGGTGCGACACCATATGCTTGGAATCCCAGTGCTGGAGGAACAGAGATAGCTGGGCCCAGGCCTGGGCTTGCTCAACAGCCAGCTTGCCTACTTGGCAAGTTTCAGGCTAGAAGGAGACCTTGTCCTTTAAAAAAATCAAATTATCCTAAATTTAACATTTGTTTCAAAGTGGACAGATAACACAAGGTTGTTCCATGACCTCTGCATGCACATGTATGTATTCACTCATACAACGTGAACGTGCATGCACATACACACACACAGTTAAATTCATCATTTTATATTAATTTCAAAATTTAGAAATTTCATCTTCTATAGTATACTATATAAGTTGGGGATATAAAAATAACAGTCCTTCCTCCCAAATGACTCACAGTAGTGTGGAGATGAGCCTTCATAAAACCACGGAACCATTAGACAGGGAGAGAACAATCCAGGAAGAGGGAAGAAAAATCATGATGAACCGCCCAAGAAAGGATGAGAACAGAGATCCATACTCAGGCCAGAGAAGGGAAGGAAGAGGGCAGATGACCTGTAGCACAGTGCACAGCAAGGTGGTCAACATTACAGACTTTAGAATAGAATGATGTCAAGTCATGATGAGTTTATAATCTCGGAAACCTTCAAAACTTAGATTGAGGGAAAAAGTAAAATTCGAGAATCATCAGATTAAGGATCTGTAGGAAAGTACTTAATTACAACACTAGCAGTTGGCGTAGTCTTTCTCTGGATATGCTTTCCGTTAAGTTTGGCAACTAATGCCTCTGTCATTCACTTTTCAGAACAAAGCCCAGTGTTTCATGCTAAGTGAAAAAAGCCAGGCATAGGAAGATAAATACTACATGATCTTACCTCCATGAGAATCCTTAAGACTAATTCACAGGAACAGCAGAGAATGGAGGTTGCCAAAAGTGGAGTGTTGGGGGGAAGAACATGTTGATCAAAGAACATGAATTTCAGTTAGACTAGAGGAATAAGTTTAAGACATTTACTGTACATCACAATAACTATAATTGATGATAACATATCTGACTTTAAAATTGTTAATGATATAGGTTTTAATTGTTTTCAACACACACACAAAACATAAGTGTGTAAAGTGAAGTATAGATTACATAGCTTGATCTATAAGTTAAATAGCGTGATATAAAATGCTTATATATCAAAATGTTATCTTATATCATAAGTATATATAATTGCATATCAACATTTAAAATATTTTCATTAAAAATAAGTATTTTAAATATGTTAATTAAAAAGTCAATATTTTTAAAACATAAATAATTATTTATATATTAATATAAGGCAATGAGATATTTAGGTTACCTTAATATTATATTCAAAATATAAACACAGAGATAAACCTAGAAAATAGATTTAAGAAATAAAAGCACCTGGGTTAAATGCCTTTTGTCAATGCTAACTAGTTTTAATTATGACTTAGTTAAGGAGACCTGGGCTAGAGCCAGGTGGGCTCCGTGCCTGATGGGACATCTAGGCGAGTGTTGGCTTTACCTTGAGTGTTAGAAATGGTGACTCGGCTGTATCGGTGGCATGTCGGCCACCATCACTAGAACTAAGGTCCTAGCAGACTCTAATACTGTCGGTCCCAGAGAAGCCCCTCCTCCTGGGGCAAGCTTTAGGGAAATACAGAGAACCTGGACATAGATAGGCAGTCTCTCTTCCACACTGTCTCACCCATGAGAGGTTATCTGTGGTAACTAAATTTTCCTCCTCTCTCCCTTCCAGAGCGCTCATACGTAAGCATTTTTCTGTCCCTCTGAAGTATCTTAAACGGTCTTTGATCCTTTTAATCTGTAAATGTTTAAGAAATCCAATTCAAATTTTAGGCAAAGCTGGCAAAATTTTTTAAAGGGAATTACAAAATAGGTTCTCTATTGATATCTAACTCTTTTCTTCCTCAGAATTTCTTGCCATTGGATCTCATTTGAAGAAAAAAAAAAAAAAGAACAAAAACTAGTGGGTGTTTCATGGGACATTCTGACCAAGCAACTTCTGTCTCTGGTAGTAAGTGTCTAGTCAGAAATTTCTCTACTGAAAAGGTCACATTAAAAAGGCTGCTAGTTTATTCAAGTTCACAAGTCTACCATTAGGCTATGTAGCCAGTGTGAGTGGCGAGTCTGGCACACTCTTGGGCATCCTCCAGAGCTCAGCTTTCTCGGTTAGGTCGAAGTTCCATATCTTATCTGGGTCGTGGCCATCTGAGCTCTCCTCGCCTCGGTTTTCTCATCTTTGAGATGGGGGGAGGTGGTGATAACGACTCCTTGGTGTGGTCATTAAATCTGTTGACATGTGGAGGAGACAGAAGCACCGAAGCCGCATCCGGCTGGAGAGGAGCCCCCAGGTGTCTGGCCAGTCTAAGAGGAGGCCTAGAGGACTGCCCTAGGTTGCCACAGCAGCACATCGTGTGGGTTAAAAGGGCCAGCCAAAGCAACACACTTTGGCCCTGGAACCAGAGCCAGCCAAAGCAACACACTTTGGCCCTGGAACCAGAGCCAGCCAAAGCAACACACTTTGGCCCTGGAACCAAAGCCAGCGAAAGAAACGCACATTGGCCCTGAAACCCAAGCCGAATCTGCCCCGGACCAACTGAACATGAAACCAAGCGATCCCTGAGCAGGACAACCAACCAATCCCTGAGCAGAAAACCAACCAATCCCTGAGCATGAAATCTAGCCAATCTGAACTTGTCTAAGTTCAAGGAGATCGAAATCTGACCAATTCCTTCCCTGAGAAAGCTTCACCCTGGAAAAACTCTGCCCTATAAAAGCCCCTTTGCCTGTTTAGATGGGAGCTGTCCTTCTCCACCCTGGCAGAGGCAGCCACTCTCCCGGATTCCTCCTTCTCAAATAACTCTCCTGAACGAGTTTTGGGTGAAGATCTTCTTTCGCCAGTGTGGAGCAGAATCTCTGCTCGGATTAGGGGATCAGAGCAGAAGCAACTGACACCTCTGCTGGGAAACTCCCTTAAGGGAACAGAGAAGAAATAACGACTTTTCTCTGCAGCTGGAGCAGGTTGATACATTTCTGCAAGGGTTTCCCCTTAGCAGAGTGAAGCAGAAGTAACAACTTGAGCCGGAGCTAGGAAGAAAAGAAACGGATACCTCTGCTGGGAAAATCCCTAGGGAGCAGAGCAGAGTTCAACTGCAACCACTCTCTCTCGAAGAGGAGCAGGATTGCCATGTCCTGCAGGGAGACCATCCCTCCCCAGACTCCAGCTGACATCCTGAAAAGTCAAGATACCTTTACCTCCAGAGCTGTAGGTGCCCAGGATACCTCCCTTCACAGCTGTAGGTATAGCCTGACTTCCCAACAAGTCAGAAAATCCTTCCCTCCAGAGCTGTAACACTTGTAGGTATAGCCTGACTTCCCAACAAGTCAGGAAATCTTTCCCTCCAGAGCTGTAACACTTGCACAACAGACGAGTGATCCTGATGCCTGAGACTAGCAGCCCCAATAGCTATCTGTCAAATATGAGGCAGGTCAAGTCTATCACCCCTACCACTCAAGAAGGTAGATACTTAAAATTATCTGTATCCGTGCATTCTTTCTACAGTCTTACTTGATGGCCTGTTGACAAGGATCAAATACAATGAAGACTTCTTTTAAAATGCCCTGTTCAATATTCACCTGAAAACATGCAGGCCCATACCATCACAAAGCACACTAATAAAGGCCTCCTGCAAACTTTTGGTAATTAGAGATCCATGCATTCCTTTGTTTTAGATTTAGGGCTTTCTAAAATATCTCATATGTATCAACTTAGATAAATAAAATCGATGACCATAATTTTTATGAGAAACTTGTTAGAGAAAACATGCTTATTGTTTTCCTCTGGCTGTTCTGGTTAATTACAGTGTTTCGGTTGAACCTCGACAGGTGGTGCTTATAAACACGCCCTCACACCCAGGGGAGGCATGGTAAATGCCTTCCTGAGGAATTAAACTGGCCTTGGCAAGATGGCAGCCCTGGAGGAAACATATCAACCCAACATAAACAAGAGGTGACAGCTTGTTGCACAGACCGGTTTCCAGGAGGCGGACTTTTCCTGATCCCAAGTTCACAGTCCCCAAATCCGCTGCTAACTGACTTGGAACTTCACGTTGGTGTAAAATAGAGAGCTGACCACACTCACTCTCTGTTGGGATGGTAAGCATGGAATGAGCCAGTGTGGTCAATGTCCGGAAGACCCTAGGTTTGTAATGTGATCGTTTCCCTCGTTTGGGCTTCATTGCGTACTCAACTCTGTGTACTCAACTCTGCAGAGAACACAAAGACCAGTTCCCGCCAGTTGTCAGGCATTGTCAAACATTGGGCAAAATGCTTTGTTTATTTTGTTATTTAATCTTTAAGCAACTTGGTGAGGTAGATTTCTTAATCCTATTTTTCAAAGAAGGGAACTGAGACTTAGGTGGTTTTTCTTTAGTGTCACAAACCTAGAAAACCCTTTCTCTAGAGGAATTTAAAAAAAAAAAAGGAAAGGGTGCTGTTTAATGTCAAGCTCTTGGGACAGACTAGCGAGCCTGGGAGGCTCATAACCAAGATAAACCTCCCAGTTTGGGGGTCAGCAAGTCTGGGATAAAGGCCCTTGTCCTTTTGGTGTCTGGTGACAGCCTAGCTCATGGGTGGTCATCCTATTATGTCCTTGCATAGTAGAAAGGATGAGAAACTCTCTGGGGTCTCTTTAATTAAGGATTCATCTATTTACAAGAGCCCCACTATCAAGAACTGATTATCTCCCAGAGGCCCAATTCCAAAGACTGTCAAGTTAAGGGTTAAATTTCAACATATGACTGTGTTAGTTATTTAGCAGCGCTCTTGCCCTGTGAAGAAATGTCACAAAACACGACAGAATCCACTAACAAGAGTTTTATTAAGATAAAAGAGACAGACGAGTGCTCAGGCCTGCGGAAAGGCACGTGTGTGGAGAAGAAGAAGGAGAAGAAGGAGGAAGCCAGGAATATGGCGCCAGCTTATAAAGGCTGGGTGGTGCATGTGTAAACAGGTCGATGGGGCTACTCCATGCATGCGCAGATCACATGGTTGCATTGTGTACTCTTACGCAACCATGCAAAGCCATGGGATTCTGGTCATGCAAGACCTCTTGACCCAGAAATGGCTATTTTGACCTGGAACTGGCTAGGCTAGGCGGAAGTGTCTAGGTCCGCCGCGCAGGCACAAACATGCCCAACCGTGGGTCGTGTTGTGAATCCATTAGACTGGATAAGCATTCTGTCTATTGTCTATTTATATTCAAATGTCTCCATAACTATGTATTTGCTAACACATAAGTCAAATAAATTCAATATAAATATTTATGAGATGAAGTGTTTGTCAGGGTATGAGTCTCATAAAATTAATAACTATAAAAAACATGGAATTTGTATGCCTTTTAACCCAAGAGTTATATCTGATACCCTACATCTATTGGAAAAAATACATTAGGATAAAAGTACCATGATAGGAAGCTGAAAAGACAGTTCAGTGGTTGAGAAAGTGTATTGCTCTTTCAGAGGACCTAGGTTCAGTTCCTAGCACCCATACTGGGAGGCTCACAATCACCTATAATTCCAGCTCCAGGGGATCAAAACTCTGTTCTACCCTCTGTGGGCACCTATTAGGCACATGGTATACACGCATACACTCAGACACACAAACATAAAATAAAACAAAATAAATCTAAACAAAACATTTAATGTACCATGATATACATTACAATAATGCATTGTAGCATCTTTTGATTACAACATAAAAGCCTTTCGGCATGAAACTAAACAGACCATGTAACACAAATAATAGGACACAGTAGAACCTTTAAAAGAAAAATGTAGCAACATAGGAAAGCACTATCCAAGATATACATCTCCTTTGTAATTGTAATCTTACATTAAACAGAACAAAGGCCTTTCTGGGCGGGCAGTTACTGAGAGGAAAGGGGTCTTATCTGTCACATGAAAAAGAGAATTGCTTAGGACAATGTGAAAAGATGAGAAAATCTACCAGGGTGGGTGGAACCATGGAGGAAATACCCACAGTTGTGGCTTCAGACCCCTGACCACGGAATGACCCCCTTGAACTGACCTAGACTCCCCACCACCTGTCCTGAGATTGCAGCCAAGAGCCTCCCTTGTGACCCTGACTTGGGCCTTGGACTCTGGTTTCACTGAGCCTGACAAATTCAAAATGCCGTTGAACTGGTCAGGGCTGAAACACCGTGACTGCTTTAGCGTCTGGATATTTTGTCTTAGTTTCTTACTGACACAGTATTTCAGGGAACTGAACTTTGGTAATTATGCAGCTCTAAGTCCTGGGGCCAAGCAGCTAAGAATTGGAAATTGTTTCAAATTTATTTGCCAATGCAATATATATATATATATATATATATATATATATATATATATATTGTTGCCTTGTTTTGATTTTTTTGAGATAGGGTTTCTCTTTGTAGCCTTGGCTGCCCTCAAACTTGCTTTGTAGACTAGGCTAGCCTCAAACTCACAGAGACCTGCCTGCCTCTGCCTCTCAAGTGCTGAGATTAAAAGTGTGCACTACCACCACCCAGCACCAATCCAAAATTTCTAAATTAATTAATGTGATGTATGTGTCTTTGTGAGTTTATGGACCTGTGTGTAGGCATGCTCCTGTACACATATGGAGGCCAGGCAGGGATCATGCATACTCATCTATCACACTCCACCTACTCTTCTGAACCAAATTTTCTTCCTGAACCTGAGGCTCCAATGTCATTGGCTGTAAGCCCCAGGGATCCCCCTGTCTCTACCCCTCTCAGAGCTGGGTTTATAGGCATGTGAGATGCTCAGCTTGTTAAATGGGTGCTGGGATCTGAACTTTGGTCCTCTTGTTTACACAGCAAGTGCTCTTAACTGCCGAGTCATCTCTCCAATCCATTTTTTAATTTTGCTATTAGTAGTTTATAGGTTGTTGTTTTTTTTTTTCCTGAATGTCTAAATTTTTAAGTACCCTGTTTGGTAGGCCTCTAGCTGGTACCAAGGAAGGCTCCACTCGCTGTTTCTTAGAATTATCTGAATTATTTTCCAACTATTGATACAATATTATTTGAAAAGCATATGTGTCCCTTGAAAGGAAAACATTTAAAACCACAGCTTGAGAATCTAGCTAAGTAAACCCTAGAAGAAATCCACTGGGTTACTTAAAATATCTCCTCCCACATGTATCTAAGACAAACAAACAAAAAATGCCCCATAACTCCATATTTGCTACTGATGAGGAAAACACACTGTACTTTCTAGTAATGAACTTGGTAAGGGGCTGGGGAAATCGATTAGTCAGTAGTCATTAATGTTTCCATGAGGAGCTCAGGTGCATCCCCAGAAGCCACAGTTGTGTAAAAGCCAATGTGGTAGTGTGTATACTTGTAACGCCAACACTGAGACTGTAGCAATGGAGAGCTCCCTGGAGCTCACTGTCCAGCCAGCCAGCCTAGCCTAATTGGCCAGTGAGAGACTCTTCCCAAAATCAAGGAAGACAGCTTCCCAAGGCTGTCCTCTCGCCTGCACACATGTGCACACACACTCGCCCACACATGAACACATACACAAGAATTTTGTGAGTTAAGACACGAACTACAAAATGCATAGGAAATTCGTACGTTTTTTTCCCCTCACTAGACCCATGTCTGCAAAGCATCGTGGAGAAATGGCACGAACAGAGAATACACTGGAAAGAAACAGGCAGGCCTGGGTGTGACGGATGATGTGACTGTCACTGTGAGGCACAGAGAGCAAAGTGTGTTTCACAAATCTATTTAAGAATGGGCCAAAATACATTTGCCTGGCACAGAGGTATTAGAGTTCATGACTGTGAATAGATAAACCACTTGACTCTGAACTCGGTTTCCTAACATGGTAAAGGAAGAATGTGGCAGGACAGGAAATATAGCTCAGTGGCAGAACACTCGCCTAGCATTCGTGACACCCGAGGTTCAATTCCCCAGTATGGGGTAGGGAGGGGGGAGCTATTAAATGGGAGAATAGATATGAAAATTATTCACTAGCTTAAAGAGTTAAGATTATCAATAATTGGGAAATTAACACACAAAAATATAAAGCATTGATGAATACAAATGTTACCCAAATTTCTCTGAAAATACAGCAGGCTACCAAAATTTGGGAGAAAAGGGACAGGGGAGAGTGCAGGGTCAAAGATGGTGATAAGGATGAGCCTAACAAAGGTGAGACTCAATGAACATGAACTTTCCAGTGAGGGAACGTCAGTGGGAAGGGTGCTCAGGCAGAGAAAGGCTGGACCATAGCCCTACGGGCATGCAAGGGGCCTGTATGGGACTGACGGCTTGGAGGCCAGTATGCTGAGACAGACCAGCATGTGTGATGTGTGGTGTGCAATGGGATCCAACCATACATAAACATCTCTAACTTCAACATTACCCTCAGTGGGGACCACGTCAGTTTTGAGTAGAGGAAGGGTGGCCAAGACCTAATTCCATTTTAGAAGAATTGTTGGGTCCATAATACCTAGTGCCAAAGGTAGAAGCAAGAAGAAAGATCCAAGCAAAGGCCAGGAATCTAGGTTGCCCATAGTGGGCAAAAGCCTAATTAGAGGGAGTTTGAAAGCAAATGACACAACTCTGAAACTAGCTGATTAACTTTGTTGTTGTTGTTGTTGTTCTGAGAAAGGGTCTCATTACGTCGTCCAGTCTAGCGCTGCACCTCACTGTTACTGAGGCAGTGTAATGACCTGACCGGATGAAAACATCCAGGTGCTCCCTAACCTCACCTCATTCCACAGGCTCCAGGGTTACCTTTCTGAAGAGTGGATCTGATCAGTGTTTGCCCCTGCCCATAGCATGCAGAATCCCTGTAGCCCAGCCCAGTCTGTCTCTCGAGATCCATTTCCCTTCCCTCCCTCTGACTGACACACAACCACCTCCACCCACAACACCCTCTCTCTGTGGAACTCCTTTTCCTCCTTCACAGCCCAAATCTAATAACTACTGTGAAATCACATCCTCTCCCCGGACCTCATTCAAAGCCAAAACTATTTCCCCTCCACAGACTTAAGCTGTCTGTACACAGTTCCATTATATCTCTCCACAGAAATATAATTATGAACCCATAAGCCTTAAGGTCAGGGTCTATAGGGAATAACTGTGAACTTTAAAATTAGATTAATGTGAGTTAAAACACAAGCCCTCACCTGCCATATATAACTTTAAGCAAATTATTTGATTTCTCTACACTCCATTTCTTGTAAAGATAATAATTCCTCCTTTATAGCATTGTGTCAAGAACAAATGAGATAATTTCAGTAAATGATCCAGTATAGGACCTCACCCATAATAACTCACCTAAAAGTATTAATCCCTTCTGAACTTTAAGATTCTTTAGGCCATAAAATGTTTTATTTATATGATGAATATCCTTTCATTGACGGATCACTGAGGTTTTATAGATATTGGACAGGTGTTGAGCTAAATGAATAGGCTCTGTCTTCTCAGAAATATTTATTAATGCATTTTAGAAGTACATCCACAGAGAGGTTGGAAGGCAGTTGTGTGTGTGTGTGTGTGTGTGTGTGTGTGTGTGTGTGTGTGTGTGTGTGTGCATGCACACATGGGGTGGGAGGGGTGGGGGGGTGGACGGTGGGGTGGGAGAGTAGACAGAGGTCAGAAGAGAGTGTCATTGTCCTGGAACTAAACAAAGGCAACTGTGAGCTTCCAAACACAGGTTCTGAGAACCAAACTCCCGCCCTGGAGGAGCCGCAAGAGCTCTTAACTAGTGTCTCCTCCCAGGAAGGCCATTTTGAAATGGACTATGACAAGAGCATCCTGTGGCAGATGGGCAGAAGAGTCCTCATTGTTCATCTCTGAGGAGAGTCTATTAGCCTCCATGCATATTTTTCTCCTTGCTCTTTGGCACTTCCGTTAGGCTGCATGGTTTCTCATTTCCTTCTCAGCTGCTCTCCCACTCCCTGGTCTGGTTTGCTCCCTCTTCCTCCTCCATTTTCCACCACACACCATACGGTTGTCTCTGGTCTGCCTTGAGCTCAGGACCTCACAACCTTCTCCAGATCTCACCGGGGCAATCCCTGGCCCACCAACCACCCTGTTCAGCTAGCAGTGCCATCTGGGGCTCGTGGTGAACCAGTCCTGTTCCCAAAGAAAAATGCATAGCAAATACCTTCTTCTTCGTCTGTTGTCACGAGTTAACTAAGAGACTAGAGTGCCGTGAGCAGACATTGCTCTTCTAAATACTAAAGAATCGTGTTTTATCCCAGATTATCAAATGACTAGAGGGCAGATAGAGAGAGGTACACATGGACTCCGTCCCAACCTCACACACTATCAAGTGGTGCTGTACTTGGAGCTCAGACACATGCTTGTGCCCCAGCTCTATATCTGCCTTATGATATCACGTGTGCTTAATCTTTTCTGGAGACTGCTTTCCACGTCGGCAAAACTGATGAGATCATGGCACCTATCACAGAGGGAATTGCAAATGTGTGCCTGTTGTCTGTCACATCATAACAAATCAGTCCAAATCTGTGGCTCAAAGACCAGAGGTTTTTGTTAGCTCTTGTCATTCATGGTTTTTCCAGGTCAGGCATCTGAGAGTAGCTGAGATAGTTTGATTTGGGGCTCTCATGAGACTGCAGGCACTTGGTGGCCAGAGCTAGGGTCAATTTCAAACACACCTGCCTTTGATAGGCTAAAAGTACGTATCAATTTATGGAGGGGATGAAAAGAATAAAAAAGAGACAAAATAATGTTGGCACTTACTGATCACTTGCTATGTGTCTTGCCCAGTGTTAAATGCTCAACATCCACTGTGTATTTTAATCCTTTGTATAACCCTTTATGAGCCTCCTTTCTGGAGGAGAACTTGAGTCTACAAATACTAAAATGATTATCCAGAATTAAAGAGCTGGTAAAGACATAAACTAGGATAAAAACGGGTGACTAGACCTTCGATCCTTTGACCCTAATCACAGGGTACTCTACAAGGACTAACCACTCTAGCTGGGAGAAAAACAGCTAAGAAACCCTTGGCTTAACCCACCCTCTCCCCGGCTTCTTGGTTTTTCTAATTTGAGAGGTGGGATATATCCATGAACCAATGGAAAGGAACTTAAAAATCTAAGAAGCCCTTAAACCCAGAAAGAGCAATGCCAAGATGTTGCTCATGGAGGAAAAGAATACGGAGTCGAGAATTCTATCCAGGCAGTAGGGAGGCAGGATGCCCAGTTCTGCCTGGCCAACTCACTGGCTCGCATCACTTGCCTAGGACACTGCCTATGAACAATATCTAACCAGAGTCCCTTCCACCACCACTGTGCCAGCTTCTCTAGCTCAAGCGCTGCCTCCCACCCGGAATAGCACTGGGGATTTCCCCAGAGTTTCTCCTCCAGGAAGCAGAGACATCTGGATTGACAGGTATCCTGGGACTGAGCAGGGGTGGGGGAAAATCTTGCTACTGGGTTCATCTTCATAGCCTATCTCAAACGCCAGCACTGAGATAAGGTACAGTTCCAGCCAGGACCCCTCAGGAGTTTCCTGGTCTAGCCTCTGGACCCTGACATACAGAGGTTGAGACTCAGTTTCCTGAGGCACAGTTCCTGAGAACGGATGCAGTGACTCTTGCAGCGACGGCCTCAGGTTGACACAACCCTGCTCCTTCATGCCCCCGTTTCCTCAGATGCCCTCTGACACCTCCCCTGGTATTTTGGGCACCCTGCCTTCATTTTTTTCCCCTTTCCATTCCTATGTGTTTTAGTCTGCACTCCTCTTGCCCTTCTAGAAGCCTTCCACTCTCTAGCTATGGTGAAACATTCAAAACAGTCCTACTTCAACATCTACAAATTCAGCCATTAAGAAAAAAAAAACAACTTAAGGAGCATATGCAGGAGAGGGCTCCAGTTCTCTGAGCTTTGGAGGAGCGCTCACAGAAGGAGGATTTACCTTTTACCAAAAAATGACCTGGGTGGGTAGGGGGTGAGACAAGAGGGACTGTCTCACAATAATATCTGTAAACCCCCCTCAAGCTCACTGAACGCACAGGCTACCAGGGTCCGTAGAGCTCTGGAGCTAGGACAGTGCCCTCGGGACTGAGCGGTGGTTGGCAGGAGGTCACTGGGCCTCTCAGCATGGTGACAGGCTTTTGACCTGGACAGCCTGGGAATGGACTCCTCCAGACCTTCTCTGTGGCAGGAGTGCCATCTGCTCTCGGCTCCCACCAGCAGCCTGGAGTTTCCAGCTGGAGGATGCAGAGGAAGCAGGGAAGTCGTTACATCCACCCGAGGTGTTTCCCTGGCCTTGACCCCTTCCTTTTGGGCAGCAGCGATCCTTTCCAAGTCCTGTCCACAGACTGCTTCTGGAAGCAGGTGCTGACCAGTTGGCGTCATGTGGGGCCAAACCTTGCCAGGGATGGATGGAGTGTCACTTTCAACAGAAAATTTACAGCATCAAAGGAGTTAAAGAATTTAACTGGTAAGTCTTTTTTTTTTTTTTTAATGAATTTTACATTAAGAAAGAGATATTTTAGAAACCTGAATAAAATTTTCACATGAATTTCAAAGTTAAAGACATATGAAGTCAAATCAATTCAGCTTTGGGGCTGGAAGTTTTAGATACCCACCCCTACACACACACACACACACACACACACACACACACACACACACACACACACACACACACACTCCTCAAGGGCTTCAATTTCTCGCCCCCTAGTAGCACCCTGTAGGATGGCTGAAAGGCTCTGGTGAGAGGAAAGTGTCTGCAGTGTTCCTGTACTCCTGTCCTGTGTCTTCTCCCAGCACTTCCCTGTGCAGAAAGAGGGGAGCAGGTGAGCCAGGCAGACAAACAGACAGACAGACAGCTGCTTCCCCAGGTGTTCACTGGCTTTCACAATAGTAGCCCAACCAGAAGAACCCTCAGCAGCTGGGACAGACAATTCTCTCTCACAACTGCACCTTCCACTGGAGAAAAATCCCAAGGCTGTGAGAAAGAGCAGCTCGGGAAGGGCACCCAGGGCCCAGATTCTCCTCATGTTCTCTCTCTACCATTCTGAGTTTGTAGACATTTGATCTCACGACATCAAGATAGCTGCTATGGTTCCAGCTGTAGTCTATTTGCATAATGGCATGTGGAAACCAGAAACTGGGCGACAGGGTACATTCCTACCTTGAATTCCTTTCTAAAGAGTAAGAAAGACTTTCCTAACAGCTTCCTCACACTAGCAGATTTCCCCTCAGACCTGAATGGATAGAATCATAGTAAAAACCAGTAGACAAGTAGAATGAGATTTCTGTGGGTACTGTTTCTGGTCCTGGAGCAAGAGGAGGACCTAGTTTTCCCTGAAGAATGAGCTCACCAGTAACTGAACTAAATGAGGGTTCTAGACTCATCTCTGACCTCCCATCTCCCCTCACTTACCACCGGAGACAGCTCTGCAGGGAGATAGGGTAATTAATTGGAAAAAAGTGACGTCAAGTGGCATTGCACCTCTGAAATGGGGGGACTTCATTTCTGGTTTTGCTCTCAGTAGTCTGACTCACACCTTACCGGGCCGTCAAGTGTTTTCCACGTCTGAAGAGTTTTCAGCCCGGAAGGAAGGCGCGAACCAACATCAGAATGAAGCATGGCCCTTCACCGAGCAGGTTTGCATGCCTCTGCTTAGCGACTGCCATACACCCGCATCCCCAGGATCGTGGCAGATAGGGTGAGAAGCACAGACCACGAATGTGCAGTCCTATTGGTAACTCAATCTCTTAGATATTATGCATCTCGTTGTAGAGCCTGAAAGGCAAAAGTAGACAGGACAGGGCGTCCGGAGCCCAGACATCAGCGAAGCATAAATCAGTAAGGGAGCCCAGCAAAGAGTCATTCTTTTGTTTCTTTCCTCCTCCTCCTCCTCCTCCTCCTCCTCCTCCTCCTCCTCCTCCTCCTCCTCCTCCTCCTCCTCCTGTGTGTATGTGCCTGTGTGTAGAATAGAAGACAACCTCAGGTGTAGCCTCAGGAGCGGCATCCACCTCCTTTGACACAGGGTCTCTCACATTAGCATGGAACTCAACACCAGTTAGACCGGCCGGCCAGTGAGTCCCAGGGCTCCCGCTCAGTCTCCCCAGTGCCAGGATTACAAGGGTGTTCCTCCACACACCATCCTTACGTGGTTTCTGAGATCCAAGTCCTCATGCTTGCAAGACAAGAGCTTTGCCAACTGACCTGTCTCTTCAGCCCCACGAAGAGTCTTTTGACAGACAAGCCCGTCAACACTGGCAGATAAACAGACTCTTGTAACACAGACCAGAGAACAGAGGCTAGGGCTGCTGGTGTGGGAAGGAAGCTGGGAGTGGTCTTCCTGACATGTAGACAGTGGGTTGTCTCTTTAAACCTTTAGTTGAGTATAATAAGCCAGTTCATTTTAAATAGGTAAACATCAAAGCAAGGAAAAAAAGTAAAACTTGAGCATTTAGTAATCCAGGCAAAAAGTAAAAACAAAGCTTGACTTTAACAAGTGAATGTAGTTTTTAAACTACAGAAAGAGCAAATACCTTATGGCTCACTGATGTCCTTCACACATCTTCAAGACTACCCAAACATCTCATCGGCACCAAGAACTTACTCTGGAAGGCCCACTCTTCATCAGATCGAACATTAAAGATGCAATTGCTTATATATTTAAAATAAACCCAGTAAAATCCCTGTTATATTGATGCTGACTGATGGAAAAAGAAACATTTAGTAGACATTAAGTACTTATTTACCTTTTAGACATGTAGGGTTCGTGCTTCGTATTTACATGCTTGCCATGTCTCAAATACTGAAAGGATTCTTGAAAAGTTCTGAGCCGAGCCCTGTGCTTATCACATCAAATGAATGAAATAAGAAACTGTCAAGTTTTAGATACTGTGAAGCCACGTAAGGAAGTGGTGGCTGCTGAACTCCAGAGGATTTCTGTCAGTCAGTTCCTTCAACAGTCTGCCTATGAGGCTGATGGATATGCATAATACTTTGTAAATAACCCAAACCTTTCTTAATATTTTTTTTTATCAAACTTGATATTTTTTAACAGCTTAGAATATAAACATTTAAATTTATTTTATTAATTAAAAAACTTTTCTGCTAGGGAATTAGTATCCAGAATATACAAGGAACTCACAAATCAAAAATCCAGACAATAAATGACCCAATTAAAACATGGACTACAGCTGTGAACAGAAAGTTATGAAAAGAAGAAATAAAAATGGCGAAGATCTGTCTCTAAAAGTGTTCAATACTTAGCAATTAGGGTAATGCAAATGAAAACTACTTTGAAATGTCATCTCACCCCAGTCAGATAGGTAAGATAAGAAAATCACCAGGCTCGGTGGTGGCAGATCTTTGTGAGTTTGATAGTCAGTTCTGGGCCAGCTGGGGCTCCGTAGAGACCCTGTCTAAAGAAACAATAAACAAACAACCTGGGCACTAATGCTGGCAAAGACACAAAGAAAGGGGAGCCTTCACTGGCTGCTGGAAGTCTTGCAAACCCTGGAACTCAGTGTGGAGACTCTCGAAAGGCAGAAAGTAGACCTACCGTATGACCCAGCTATCCCACTCCTTAGCCTGTGTCCCCAAAGACTTGACATTCTACTCCACAGATACTTGCCCCGCCATGTTCATGGCCGCTCTATTCACAACAAATGGAAACATAACTGTCCTTTAAGTGATGAGTGGATAATGACAGGTACCAGATGCTACATGTACCCAATGGACTTCTATTCAGCTGTAAAGAAAAATGGCATCATGAAATTTGCAAGGAAATGAATGGAACTAGAAAATATTATACGGAGTGGGGCAACCCAGACCCGGAAAGATAAACACTGTATTTCCCTCATATTTGTGAATCCTAACTCCAAATTTCCAGATGTGAGTGTAGAACCTGGAGTAACCACAGAAACCAAGAACGTAAAAGGGGATCATGAGGAGAGAGCTCCAGGGAGGGGAACAGCAGGACATAGATGCTATGGAGGGGAAAATGGGAAAAACAGGCTAAGGAGACTTTAACTGGAAAGGGGAGATGGTGGGTAATACAAAGGGAAAGGGGAGAGAGGGAGGGAGGGAGGGAGGGAGGGAGGGAGGGAGGGAGGGAGGACAAACTAAGGATGTTTGAAAAGCCATAAGGAAATGTTTTATGTTTATATAAAAGACACATATATGGTAGATGTGTGTATGTCTACTTGGAGTTTAAATAGAGTTAGACCACATGGGGTGACAATACTCTCCGTAAGAGCCATGGACTGTTTTACAAAAACACCAGTACCAAGCATGGGAAAGCTCCCATCAAGAAGTGCTGCTCAGACACTCTGCAAACAATATCTATCGCCACTGCCCTTGGTTTTCTCCCAGAACTTGAACATAAGACCCTATTGCTGAAGACACCCCACACATCAGACACAGGACTTGGAGGAATCAAGGTGGAATTGACTACCTTGCATAGTATCTGAATTTGCTATGCAAGCCATCAAGTGGAGTGAAAAAATCAATCAGTAATCCTACCCAGTAGTAAAGCCTATGACCATAATAATGACCATCCAGGCAAGACATACCCAGAGGTGCAATGGTGGCACTTGTATCTTTGGGATAACCAAGAGTTGTCTAATTGGACTTAGAGCCCTCTCAAGAGGAGGAAATTCATGTCTGGCACTCTACACCTAGCCAACGACCTGTAGCTGGAGAGGTCATCGACCAGAGAGGAGAGCCTACCCTGCCACTTTCTTGAACCAGTGTATTTATTAACCACATACTCACATGATTATCTTGCAGTGCATTGTCACTGTATTTGTTATCCCAGTTCGACTGCCTAAAAATCCTAATTTTTCCTTTCTACACCTGCTCTACATAAGACTGATGAATAGATTATTCATTAATCTCTCACCTGTCACCTTAACTCTGTGAGCTCGTGAAAGTTACTCAATCTCTGAATGCCTCACAAAGGTAATTATTAAGTGAGGTGCTATATGGAAATCTAGTGCTCAATAATGGTACTGAGATGACTCATAGTACTGCATTGTTATTCGCAGTGAACTCTTGGAAGGGAAGGATTTGATCTGGCTTATTCCCATGTCCTAGGAGCTTGATTCAACCCTTGTTACAGTGAGCTACTCAGTTAAATGTGCTGAATTGAGGTCAATTCCCCCAGCACTTGTAGCCTGCACCATTCAAAGCTACTTGTCATCCAGTTGCTTGCTCTGGCTTCTAGAATGCAGGGCACTGAACTTCAACTGAGCCTTGTTCTATGACTATGCATGATCTTAGTCACCTTTGTATACCCCATGGCCTCTGCCTGCCTCATAGGAGGTGTTCAATAATTCTTCATAGTCTGAAACTAGCTTAATTTCTGAATCTTGGTAACAAGGAAATCACATGGACTGTGCATAAGAGCAGATGGCATGCATAATTTATACCCCAGCAACACTATAATTTAAGAGTGGGAGGAGATGTCCAAATTATCAGGGCATCAAGATCGGGGCTGACAGACAGGAGTGTGGAGAGAGGGAGATGCCTGAAGGCTGGACTCTATGTTCCTCCTTGGAATGATCATGTTTCCTTGTTTCTCAAGCACCCGGGGCCGTGTATGACACCCACAGTGCCCAATGACTGGTATAGAAATTCACAAACTGTATGTTTGTGCCCATAACCTCGATGGCAGAGGTGTTCTTATGAGCATTCACCTGTGCCTGGGTACAAGGCTCCTCCCATGCTATTTCCACTACTACCAGATAGTCCAGATCTCTGATCAGGTCTTCGCATCAAGCCCAACTTGGCAAGATTCTGAGATTATGCGTATGCAAACTAACCCTAAGCAACTCATGCACATTCAAATCTCTTCTTGCTGTCCACAGGTATCAGCAGTGAGTCCTACCTCCTGTCAGAGAGGAGGATGTTCTTCTTTTACACCCCTTGAATGTACTCTCCTTAAACCAGATCAGCCTTTAGAAATAGTTTTCCCCTAAGAACCAGATGTTTGAAGAGTTCTAATGGAGAATTAGATCTTTAGAAGGAAGACCAGCCAGAACTACCAGTCAGATATGGCTGCCTTTTTTCCCTCATCATATGTGAGAGAGGCAGGAGTTCGTCAGTTTAGCTTTCCCAACCAACATTAGCTTTGCAAACAAAAGCCCTGTCAGATACTTCATGCAGAGATAATTTTAGAATAGCAGCTTAAAAAATAAGATTTAAAATGTTTCTGTGCAATGGGAAGTCTTGAGCTAGCGCTTCACGTCTTGGATCAAGGGGGATTCGTTGACATAGAAACATCACAAATCCACTCTCCCTTGCAGTTCTTTCTATGGCCCCAAGACCTGCTGTGGGCCAAGCCTTACTTACTGTCAAAAAGTCTGATGAGGACAAGGGGATGCCCTCACTATGTGTCTCTTTCAGATGTCCCCTCACATTTCTGTAGCCAGCTCATATAAACTACCTGTGATGGAGTAGCCATTAGGCTGTGAGAGGCCACCTTTGCTAGCCTGGACCAATGAGAATGTACCTGTGATCATATGGATGCTGAGCTTTTTAAAGGGACTTGCACCTTCAGAGGACAACTAAATTCAGGTCTTAATAACAAAGAAGAAAGGGTAAGTAACCAAGAGTGTCTGCCACAGATACGATTGACTAGATTACCTCTAAGTGGGAAATGAGTAAAATTATAATAATTTCAGGCCTGGGAGCATCAAGTATAACACAATGATCCTGCCCTTACTCCGAGCTAAAGCCCTCCAGGAAGCATTAGGTCAAGATGGCTTTAGAGCCATTATGTGGCAGAAATAGAAGGAAGACTCTGGCAAGGTCCTCCACTCACCAGTGGACAGAAAAGAAAATCCTCTTGCAATGGCAAGGTCATGGGGTTTGCACGCATCTGTGCCCCAAAGAAAAGTTAAGATCAAGATGGCTGCATTTGGACTCCAGCCTACCCTGTGTTGCAGGATAGACTCCCTGGAAGAATGTGGTGCTGCTTCTCACTGGAGACTCCCAGTGCAGATTATTTTTAAAGAGTCTTTTGGAACGACTTGAAAACTTCTAATTCCTTGTGGGGGAAAAAATACAGACATATGTATGAGAACTGTTGGATCCTAAAGACATGTTTATCAGTTTCCTTTGCTAAGATTTATATTAAGCATTAAATATGAGGATCAGGTTGCTGCTTTACTGAGGACTCATTATTCCTCACTTAGCCTCAGGCTCTCTGCTCTCCTTCCTGTTTACACTCTCAGGAGAGCGGGCAGAGCCACAGGTGCTGAAAGCCTGGATCTCTACCTCTGAGTATCCTTAGAAGAGCTACAAGAGAGTATCTCCCTGTAGTCTGATTCACTGACCCTCTCTGTACCTCAGAATGTGACCCACTCTGGAGACAGAATCCTTAAAGAGGCAATTAAGTTTAAAAAATGGGGTTCCTGGGGTATACCCTAATTCGTCTTGACTGACATCCTTATAAAAAGAGGAAGTTGAAGAGAGAGAGAGAGAGAGAGAGAGAGAGAGAGAGAGAGAGAGAGAGACACGTACAGAGGAAAGACCATGTACAGACACAGAAAGTAGGTAGCCATCTTCAAGCCAACCAAAGATCCCTCAGGAAAACTAAAGCCCAAAGCGTCCTTGATCTTGGACTTTTGACTTAGTGCCATGTTGAAGTCACCTTGTCTGTGGAATTTTGTTATGGTAGCCTCAGCAAAGGAACTCGGGGAGCCTGCTCTGACTTCCCCCACCTTCTCCCTCTGTGGGAAATCCCCACTCTCTGCCTTCCCCACCTGCAGGGCCCTCCACCCACAAGATGAATGCAAACCGACACTCAGATTCTTCAGCCATGAACAGCGCACTGTTCCCATTGTGAAACCTCTTCCTCCTCTGGCTCCTCACCGTAGACAACGAAGGTGTGTTCTAGGATCAGACATGGAAGCGCTTCCTGTGATCCTGCAGCATTAACCTGCACGGAAAACTCACCCGAGGAAACCACAGGGATATTTCAACTGACGAGTTAGTTCTTTCAGCCTGTCCCTTGGGTGTGCTGCCTGAGCGAGTCAGGCTCTAGAGTTAGCAGGAGCTGGCTGAGAGCAGAGGCAACAGGTTGTAAACTGTCAGGAGGGCAGAGTTTCAAATGTGGGTCCTTGCCAGACCGGATTACATGTCCTCAAGCAGGTGCCCTGCCCTGTAAACCTCAGCGTCAACTATATGCGCTTATTGTCCACAGGGGAGAAGGGAAAACACTCACTTCTCACCTAAGAGCTGGGGGTTAAGATGAGAGAAGGGGGCAAGACCAGCCTGGGTTTAAAGATTAAGACATGGCTAAGGTTGAAGTTCCTGCTCCATTACTTACCAGCTACATGGCCTGAGCACATTGTCCAACTCTCTTAACCCACCATGCCATCCACTCACCACTAAAGTGAGCTCTCATAAAACAGTTGGGTGGGATTAAGGTGAGGTAGTAAAGTATTGAGTATAAGGAGTATGCCTTAGAGTGAAAGGACCAAGCAGATGCCATAACAGGCTGCTCAGTCTTCTCTCAGAGATCAGGCCTCAATTTCAGTTTCCTGAGACTGAGCAAGCAGTCTCTGGGAGGGTCATGAACAAAAGACATAGTCCTTGCAGTAGCTCCCTTTCTGCATGTACTCTGACTGCTCAAAAGTTCAGCCAGATGTTTACTGTCTGGGGCCCCTCACCAACTTAGAGTTATGTGCATGACGTGCTAGGCCAGCCAGCCCCCATGGCCGCTCAAGGACAAAGCCTGGGACTTGTGCTGGACTGCTCCCAAAGTGATAATTGTAACTACCAGCCAGTAAATTCAAAGGTTACATACCCTCACCCAATTAAAAGAGAACAGAGATAAAAATAAACCAATCCAAGTTGCACCCGTGCAAATCCCCCCACCCCACCCCACCCCCCGAAGGGCTTGTGGTTTTTGCCTTTAAAAAGCTAGCCACACAAAGAAAGAGCAACTCCTCCCTGCCTCACTGGATTGGGTGTAGGAATGACTTCCCTGTCTAGACTTGTATCTACAGAGTAAAAGTTGTTGTTGCATTCTGGACATCCAAGGTCTTCGGTGGTCTCTTTGGGGTTGCGATCTGGGCATAACAAGAGTATGCTAGAGTAACAGCAATAATATCAGCACTAATAAGCAGATGACCAAGCAGAAGCATACAGTATTTCATGAGCCCTGACATGGGGTTTAGCTCTGCATTTCTTGGTTGGTTATAGAAGTAGAAATGGATGACATAAAGGCAAAGGTGGAAAACTGGGGACCAAATCGGGGGTTCCTTTTTGGATGGATGGAGGTGCGTTGGATGAGTCAAGGTTAGATGGGATCTTAAGATTGAGGGTGATGCTAAGGGAAACATCCCTGTGGTTCTGGAGTTTACCACATCCTTGGAGCAAGTATGTTCATCCAAGTGGGCTAGTGTTTTTCCCACTAGAGCTAGTCCAGGAGTCAAGCGACCTCATCTCAGAAGCGATCTTTCCCAAGAGCTATTCCACTTAGAAACTACAAGCCCTCTTCAGTTATATCCCAGGGCAACAGCCCAGAGCATGCTACTCTGCCGTTGTGGGAGAGCCTGCTATTTTAAGAAGTAGATTAAAATGTAGAAACCCCTCTAAATTAGGTCAACAACCAGGCCTCGTGTCACAGTGCCCTTCCAGCCAAAAAAGACAGTCCAAAAAGCGAGCTAGGGAAGCTGGCTGCTTCTCAGATGGCAAGCGGGATGTAACTAGGGCATTCCACTTTCACTACAGGAGGAAGGAAGAGTTCTAGGAAACCAAGAGAAATGTGGAAGGTTTCCTTGCCCCCCTCCATCATTCCATTAGCAGACTGTTCACACAGACATTTGGTATCTGTAAACGTTAATAGCCACCAATAAGGACACAATGAAATCATTTGCTAGGTGAAAAATTCAAATTTGACCCTCATTCTATCTATATAAAATTATTTTCTAGGTAGATTACGGAATTGATGATTATTTTAAAAAATGGAAGAGGAAAAGGAGAAGGATGAAAGAGAAGAGGAAAGAAAGTAAAGGAATATAAGCTAAGGCTAGAGAGATGGCTCAGTGGTTAAGAGCACTGACTGTTCTTCCAGAGGACCCAGGTTCAAATCCCAGCATCTACACGACAGATCACAACTGCCTGCAACTCTAGTACCAGGATATTTGTTGCCCTCTTCTGGCCTCTGAAGGCACCAGGTATGTACATGGTGCACATATATACATGTAGACACTCAAATATACACATAAAACAAAAATAAGTAAATCTTTTTTTTATGAAGAACATAAACTACAGGAGAACAGACATGTGCACTTGACATCGTATGAAAGCTTACCCATTCTGTAACATATATACCTTTCAGCTTGCATGTGTGTAGACTTGAAACTGCTTTGCTAAGAAAATAGCTAATCCAAGCTTGTGTCATAGAAGGGCTTCTAGCTTCCACTTTATTTTCTGGAATGTTCCCCTTTGGACTCCTGTGCTGCCCTGTGAGTAGTCTAACTATCTCCAGGCTGTCATGCTATATGGACCACTATAATACTTGGTGGGAAGTCCTTTCCAGTGGCACTTTCTGGCTGTCCCCCAAAGGCCAGATGATTCATCTTACATTCTTCTAAGTGGCCCAGACATAAACTGATTGTCATGAAATGGCTTCTGCCAACACCACGTAATGCACAAAAATCACCAGCTAGGCCATACCCAAATCCCATACCTACAAAGATAAGAATGAGGAGTTGCCGGGTGGTGGTGGCGCACGCCTTTAATCCCAGCACTCTGGAGGCAGAGGCAGGCGGATCTCTGTGAGTTCGAGGCCAGCCTGGTCTACAAAGTGAGTTCCAGGAAAGGCGCAAAGTTACACAGAGAAACCCTGTCTCGAAAAAACAAAACAAAACAAAACAAAACAACAACAACAAAAAAAAGATAAGAATGAGGATGTATAATAAAATAGTTGTTGTTTTGTGATATTTCATTCCATTTTGAGGCCGCTTGATATGAGAAATGGATAACTGAAGTGATACAGAAGGCCTTTGATGCACAGAAGCTTGGCAGGAATCCCAGGACAAGATCACCATAATAAATTTGAATTTGTAAGCTGCCCCGTCAGGTAGCATTGCAAACAACATTTTAAAAGCAATGATGAACTAGAGAGATGTTCTTTAAAACATGTACGAAAAAGAAGGAAACAATGGGAAAAATCCTGAGAACAAAAATCAGTTCTCAGAACAAACTTTAAAAGGTAAAAAAGAAAGTAGATATCTAGCACTATTAGTAGCATAATAGATGCAAATTAGAAAATGAGGTAGCATTTTTTGCTGCAGAATTTGCAAGGAGTCTAAAAAAAAACGGTCACACTCGTACCTCCAAGCCAACAGTGGAAGCAGGAACTTTCCTCACTTTATGTGAGGATGTAAACTGGTAACCTTTGAGGAGGTCAGTTTGATGACATAAATTAAACACCCCTGCTTCAAGCAGTCATGATTCTAGAAATTAATGAAACCTGGGCAAGTGCTGCTTCTGTTCTGTTCACACAATTATTTATAGTAGCGGAAAATGGTAATGAGAATCAACAGTGGAATTGTTGCTGGATTTTGCATCATGCAACACATGAAGCTGACTACAACAGGTTTTCCCAAATATTCAAAGCCAGGAAGATACATTTACGATAGAATTTAATTGAAGTGATAGAATTAAAGTGGGAGAAAAGTCGTTTAAAAAGTAGTTAAAAGTCCACAAGAAAGCTCAGCTGTAATTCCAGTATTCAGGGAGGTGAGGCAGTAGGAGCAAGAGTTCCAGACCAGCCTAAACTCCACAGTGAGTTCAAGATCAGCTAGTTGGTCTCCGCTGGAACCCTATGTCTGGAAAAAAAAGGAGGGGGGAGATGCTATGAATGATGGATTGATAAATAAAACGCTGATTGGCCAATAGCCAGACAAGAACTATAGGCAGAACAAAGAGAGAGGAGAGGTCTGGGAAGTGGAAGGCTGAGGCAGAGAGACGTTGCCAGTGGCCGCCATGAAAAGATGTTAAGATACCGGTAAGCCACGAGCCACATGGCAACTTATAGATTAATAGAAATGGGTTAATTTAAGATGTAAGAACAGCTAGCAAGAAGCCTGAGTCATTTGGCCAAACAGTTTAAATAATATAAGCATCTGTGTGTTTATTTTATAAGTGGGCTGCAGGGCTGTGGGACTGCGGGGGCTTGGCGGGACCCAGAGAGAAACTCTAACAACAGGGGGAAAGAGAGAGAGAAAGAGAGACAGAAAGAGAGAGAGACAGAGAGAGAGAGAAACAGAGAGAGAGCGACAGAGAGAGAGAGACAGAGAAAATTAAACAAAAGTACATAAAGAATTGCCAAGGGGCCTAGAAAAATAGCTCTGCACTTAAGAGTACTTGCTGCTCTTCCAGAAGACCAGTTCCATTCCCAGTATCTACATGTGATGGCTCACAACTGCCTGTAACTCCAGCTCCAAGAGCTGTGATGCCATTTTCTGGCCTCCATGGGCACTCACACACATATGACATGTGGCATACATGGAGAGTTGTAGAGATACACACACAAATCAAACTAAATCTTTTTTTTTTTTAAACAAAAAAACAAAAAAAAAAAAAAAAAAAAAGCTGGTCATAGTGGCACACGCCTTTAGTCCTAGCACTCAGGAGTCAGAGGAAGGCAGACCTCTGAGTTCAAGGCCAGCTTGATCTATAAAGAGAGTTCCAGGATAGCCAGGGCTACACAGAGAAACCTGAATAATAATAATAATAATAATAATAAGAAGAAGAAGAAGAAGAAGAAGAAGAAGAAGAAGGAGAAGAAGGAGAAGAAGAAGGAGAAGAAGTACCCATAGATAGATAAATAGTTTTTTAAAAATAAAGAATGGATGAATATTTAAAAATAGACAGAGGAGATGGAGAGATGGTTCCATGGTTAAAAGCACTTGTTACTCCTACAGAGTACCTGAGGTAGGCTGCCAACACACATACAGTGGCTCGAAACCTTGTGTAAATCCTGTTCCAGAGGATCTAATGCCCTCTTCCAGCCTGAAAGGGCACTGTATGCACACCGTGCACATATATACACACACGCAAAAGACTCGTGCACATAAAAATAAATAAATAAATAAATGAAAATAAACCACAATTTTAACAATGGTTTGTGAATAAAGGGCCTACAGAAATGTTCTTCTTTCCCTTGTCTGAATGTTAATTTTCCAATATGGAATTATATTAATCTTTTTTTAAAATTTATTTGATTTTATTTTATGTGCATTGGTGTGAAGGTGTCAGAATCCCTGGAACTGGAGTTACAGAAAGTTGTGAACTGCCATGTGGGTGCTGGGAATTGAACCTGGGTCCTCTGAAAGAGCAGCTCATGCTCTTAACCACTGAGTTATCTCTCCAGTTCCCAGAATTATATTAATCTTACAAGCAGAAAAAAAATCAATCTTTTAAGTGGATAATTTAAAAAATAATAAAGTTTTAAAACAGTACAAACACATACTTAACACATAACAAATACATACTCAAACGGTAGCATTGACAAAGACATGCACAAATAATACCTATAACACACACACACACACACACACACACACACACAATCAGTGCCCTTGTTTTTTTGTTTTGTTTTGTTTTTTGTTTTTTGTTTTTTTTTTTGATACAGGGTTTCTCTGTGTAGCTTTGTGCCTTTCCTGGAACTCACTTGATAGCCCAGGCTGGCCTCGAACTCATAGAGATCCACCTGGCTCTGCCTCCCAGGTGCTGGGATTAAAGGCGTGCGCCGCCGCCGCCGCCGCCGCCGCCGCCACCGCCGCCGCCGCCGCCGCCGCCGCCGCCGCCGCCACCACCACCGCCCGGCCATCAGTGCCCTTGTATTAGCATAAGCTCACAATGGACAGCCCTCAGGCTAAATATTGACTATGTATCTCTTTGACAGTCCTTTCTGAAATGTTCCAGTTTTCTTTATAACTATTTTCTAAGATCAAAAATGAAATTTCCACATCCAGAAAAAAAGGGAATAAACATCCTTTCCCCTAGTCCCCACTAAGCACCACTAAAACCTATGAATACTATAAATAAAACAGCATAAGGTTCTAAATAAATGGAGAGAAACCATGGGATTGTGTAGCATGAATCTTAAAGAGTCTTATTAATAAAATCAAACCTGAAGCCAGGTATTGGGGTGAATGCTGGAAGATCAGAGAAACAGAACAAGCCACAGCCACCTCACCTCACCAACTCCCCAGCTGATCCTGTCTCCTCAGACTGGAAGCCTCTGAGTCCTCATCTAAATGGATCTCAGCCGAACTGCTGCTCAAAAGCCTAAAAGCTTAACCAGGCTCTAGTTCCTGGTCTTCAAACCTTATATACCTTTCTGCTTCCTGTCATTGCTTCCTGGGATTAAAGGCTTGCTTTCTGGGATTAAAGGCGTGAGTTACCATGCTTGGCTGTATCCTTGAACACACAGAGATCCAGGTAGGTCTCTACCTCTGGAATGCTAGGATTAAAGGCATGTGCTACCACTGCCTATCCTCTATGTTTAATATTGTGGCTGTTTTGTTCTCTGACCCCAGATAGATTTATTAGCATGCACAATATTTTGGGGAACACAATACCACCACAGGATTCAGTAAGGACCCCAAAGTCTTAGTTCACCATGGTACATCTAACATCTAAACTCCATCTACATGCCATCAGCTTAGAAATCCCAAGACTCAACTTCTAAGGCCTTCAAACAGTATGGCCCACCAGCCTGGGGTAAAATCTCTTTCCATCTAGGACTTACAGAACTGAAAACAAACTATAGACATTCTTGTTTAAAAGGGGACATGGGAGAGTCATCAGTCCCAAGCAATTCTGAACTCTAGGTGGACAAATTTCATGTGAATATTCTTGTGAATTCTTCAGAAAGATCTCAAAATTTGATATAGGCACACAAAAATCTATTTTATTTCTATTGACCAACAGTAATAAGTGGGTGCTGAAATTTAAGGATAGAAAATTATTTACAATTGTTTAAAAAAAAATGAAATACTCAGGTTATAACACCAACAAAACATGATCAGTAACAATGTGTGGAAAACTACGCAATGCTGAAATATAATCATAGAGAACCTAAGTAAAAGAGGCTGGCAATGGCATGGATGCATTTACTGATAGACCCTAGAAACAGACTCACACAAATATGTCACATGTATGATCTTTTGGGGTTTCCTTCCTCTTGCAGAGGGGCTCCCTATGTAGCCCAGGCTAACCCTGAACTCCTATGTCCACTATGTAGCCCATGCTGGCTTTAAACTCTCCATTCTCCTACATGAGCACCCCTAGTGCTAGGATTACAAGTGTGTGTCACCACGCTCATCATAGTTCTGTGTGTGTGTGTGTGTGTGTGTGTGTGTGTGTGTGTGTGTGTACACAAAAGGAATTCAATAGAGGAAAGAGCCTGTCCACCTATTATGCTGAGGTAAATAGGTATTCTTAGGCAGGAAGAGGAAGCTCTGCCTTGGTTTCGTTCCTTGCTCTAGATGGATCTGGACTATGCCCCACAGCCTTAGGCTGTGAGCACTTGGTCCCAATCTGGGGTGCTATTTCAAAGGGCTTTGGAGCCTGTAGGAAATAAAGTAAAGTGACAGACATGGGACACTAGAGACAGCCTTAAATTCACACCCACCTCTGGTCCCCGCCTACCCTCCGTTTCCTGGTCTATCACCATGTGAACACCTGCTGCTTCATGACCCTGTCACCACAGAGGGATCCATGTTGACTTGCCCACCTATCTTGGACTAAAACCTTGAGAGTCCAAACAAAGCCTTCCTTCTTATGTTGTCCCCATCAGATAGTCTGGTGACGGCATCATATAGACCATATAAGCTCAGAGTGAGTCACAGGTGGAAATGGCAAATTTTGTAGAACTACAAACCAGCTAAAAAATGTACAAAACATTTAAGTGATAGGATTTGGGGTTTATTTTCATTTCCTTATTCTTGATTGTTATCAAGCAAAACGAGAAAAAGAAAAATGGGCTTCATTGAGGTGGTTTTAATTTCCTTTGCTACAGACCCTGTTAAGAGGATGGAAAGGCAAATTACAGAGTGAGAAAAATGCTTGCAGATAAAGTATCTAACCCAAGACTAGAATCTAGAATACAAAATTGAAACTCTAAATGAGCAACACAGTCAGAAAATAGACACACAATATGGATAGTCATTTTACCAGGGACAATATTCAGCTAGCAAACAAGACATGAATAGATGTACAACACCACAAGCCATTATGGATGTGCAAATTAAAACCATTGAGTAAGTCCTGGTACACCTATCGTGATGACTAAAGCAAAAATCGGAAGAATACTAAATGCTGGTGAGCATACAAAGAAGCTGGGTAATTGGTTCATTCACACACCACAACAGAAACTGCAAAAACGCTACAGAGACTTCTGAAAAATAGTTTGTAGCTTCTAAATACCTTTCAATTGTATCCTTGGATATTTATCCCAGAGAAATTAAAATTCCTTCCCACAAAAACCTGTACAAAAATGTTTCAATCAGTTTGTTCATAAAAGTCTCAAACAGGAAACAACCAGTGTTGTGCAAGAATCTTCTTGTACACTGTAAAGATTTGTCACTTGGCTTGGCTTAATGAAAAGATGAATGGCCAATAGCTAAGCAGGATTTTCAGGGCAGAGAGGACACTGGGAAGAGGAAGGGCAGAAACGCGGAGAGTTGCCAGCCAGAGACAGAGGAAGCAGGAAAGCAGCATGGGCAATACAGAGTAAAAGCAATAAAGCCACAAGGTGTAAAGTAAATTAATAGAAATGGGTTAATTTAAGTTATAAGAGGTAGCTAGAAACAAGCCTACCAGCCAAGCTTCCATAATTAATAAGAAATCTCCATGTCCTGATTTGGGAGCTGGCAGGTGGAACAGAAAAATCCAGCTACAAATGGTGCCCAACATGAGGCCACTTGTATCTACATAAGGCCCAAGACCACTTTAAAAGAAAGAGTTCAGAACACAGAGTCAAATGCTGCTTCCTGGTGGCCACAATCTCTCAGACAGGCTTGGTGCTAGTGGCGTACAGAGGCATGGCTCTTTTAAGAGGCCCTGCTGCTGAGCACTTGAATAGGGTTTATGAGCAGCAAGCGGCATGCTACCTGTTGCATAAGACTAGGTAGAAATGCCTACAAAGTGTGGACCCAGAAACTTCATCCAGAGTTGGGGTGGTCAACATAGTGGCCCCCACAGGTACCTCCACCATGAGGCTGGGCTCTCAGGGAACCAAGAAGGAATGGAGTCAGACACCAGTGCGCCGTGAACTAAGCTGTGTGATGGTTTTAGATTTTGTTCATGCAGACAGAAAAGGTTACAGATATGCAGTAAAGCAGGTTCAGATGAAAAAAAAAATCCTCTAAACAGGTTACAGTGTATTTAACAATACGTATAAGATTTAAAAAATGAGTATAGACAGTACTCATAGAAGAAAATAGTTTAAAAATAATAAAGTAAAATCTTTAAAGATAGAGTTTTTTAAAAAGCCATATAAGGATGGAAAACACACAGAGAGTCTGGATCCTAAATAGTGTCTTGTTAACTTTGAAATTTTTAAATGCTGCCGGGCGGTGGTGGTGCATGCCTTTAATCCCAGCACTCGGGAGACAGAGCCAGGCGGATCTTTGTGAGTTCAAGGCCAGCCTGGTCTACAGAGGGAGATCCAGGAAAGGCGCAAAGCTACACAGAGAAACCCTGTCTTGAAAAAAAACAAAAACAAACAAACAAACAAAATTTAAATGCTAATATAAAAAAAAATAGCTGCTGAGAGACATTGGATTATGGAAACTACTAAATTAAGCCAACCTATATATTTTTTTAAATGTCTTAACTTTAAAATGAAAGTCAATGTGTTGTGTTGGAGGAGAGGTAATGCTTTTGTTTCCACAGGAAATGAACGGCTGTGGATTCCTTCCAGATTAATTAAAATCAGATTTGACCTGGGAGAGACCTTTTGAGTATCTTGGCTACAGACATGAGGAAGAAGCCAAAAAAAGAGTATAGGGCAGGTGATGTGTAAGCTAATCCCTTGACATGGGAACAGCTCTAAGAAGACATGAGACATGATAAATCTTGTTCGCTACAGGGTCCTTGTGACTTATTATTACATGCCATCCTTTCATATGGCATAGATAGAGATTTATATTACAGTTTGATTCCTCTTGTCCCTCTCATTCACTAGCCCTCCCTTTAGGTCCCTGTTGAAGACCCCGCTGGCTGGGGCAATATAGGCCAAATGGACTTATAAAGTTGAGAGATGTCTTTTTCCTGCTCAAACATAAAACAAAAAAAAATCATCTTTAACTGACTTGTGCACACTGCACATTCCACACTTGTGTTAATGCAGATATGTATGTTCACACTGCACATTCCACACTTGTGTTAATGCAGATATGTATGTTAGCTCTGAAAGCTTATGAGTTTTCAGAGCAAGGGAACCAGACACCAAAGAAAACAGGTGGCCCAGGTGATCCAGCCTCTCAGAATGACACTGTTGGAGTTTTCTCAGAGTTCTGCATCCATAAACACTTCAAGACTGCTTGGCTGAAATAACCCAGCCTCACAAACTACTCCAGCCAGGACTTCAGATAAGCCTTATACTTTCCCATTGCACAGAGACTGGACAACAACTAGCCTCCCAGGACTTGACCATTATCTCAATTTTTCCAGGGTCCCCTAAAGATTCCAGCACCCTCAGACAACAGGAAGCAGTCTAGAGTACACTATACCCACATTCCTAAGAGGTGGGATGAGTGGGTTTTGGTCATTTGGTGGATTATGTATGTATCATTTAGGGGGGTTGGTTACAAGTTGTTATTGGTCATGGTCAGGGCAAAAAGCTAAACAAAGGAGATTAGATTCAGGGATCTCTTTCTGAAGGGAAAAGAGGAGATATAGTATAGGAATGTAACATAATTTTCCCAGGGGCCTGCCCTGAGAAGATTCCTCCCAGAGTCCTGGGGAAGACATTACATCCACTACATTCAGGGTGGGCAGAGGGTGGGGGTGTGTGTGATTATCTGAGGGAAAAGAATCTATGTACGCCATGCTCTTTCATCCATTACTTTATTTTTCTATAACAATCTTCTATCTACACAGCTTGAGCTCCATCCTCACATTCAGCTCCTCTCTGTATCTACTTTTCCTGTCCTCTCATAGTCCTAATTAAGCTCCCATGCTTTTGACCTCATCTTTGTCCTCTGTTCCTTTGTCCTCCATCTTTCCTTCCTAGCTACTTACCCCTGGCTCTGAGAAACTTGGCCGCCTTCTCTTTTCTCTAGCCACGTGGCTCTGCCTACCTTCTACAGGAACTCTCCTTCTTCTCTCCTCCTCTGGCCACAGGGCTCTGCCTGTTCTTTCTCTTCCTGCCACCGGACTCTGCTCTGGCCAGGAAATCTGCTCCAGTCTTTACTGCACCTGGTTATGCAAAAAGCCCTATTGTCCTGAGTCAATAGCTCTGCAGCACTACTAGGCCTGAAGGCAAGGGATGGTCTGAGCTTCATTTGCACAAGAAACAAAGCTATGCATCTACAGCCCTCCTGTCACCTAGGCCCTGTAGGAGTGTTAGTTACCTAGCAGATCAGCTTCTTAGAAGCTTACACTGTTTGCCAATATGATCTAGTAGTATACAGGCCCACAAGATTTCATAGCACAAGACACCTGAAATATTAAAAACTGAATAACATCAAATATTCCTTGATAAATGGCTTCCTCTAGAAAAATGCCTTGAAATTTCTAGATAGAGCTTTAATATACAGCTGAATCTCTATAATACATTCTTGAAGCCTGCAAGAAGAATGATGAGATAAAAGTGTGGATTGTTGAGACTTCATTTGAACAACTACTGCTCTCAAATATTTTACATTGGTATGGATTTTTGTATATTGATAAAATTTAAGGTTATTCTTGCTATACTGTATATATGTTTCCACTCTTGTTTAAAATATTATACCTATATAGGTCATTTAAAAATGTAAAGTTCTAGTTCTTAGAAGCTATTATTACAAACTGTTTAGGATAATTAAGAAATGCAAATTAGTAGTTAGTCATTTATAACAATCAAACTTGTAGTCATATTAGGTATGTTTTCAAGGTTAAATAGATATATTTTAAATAGGGGGTCTTCAAACACTTCAAAAATGTACAGACTATGGTATTTAAATTATTTTAATAACATAAGTCTTTTCATGACAGTGAGACACATCTGCTCCTGGCAGCACCAATCTACTTCAGAGAAGATAATGGGCATCAAAGAACCTCCATATGGTGTCTGCTCTCCTTGTAGCAAAAGTTAACTACTGGGCAAGAAACTTCCCTAACACTATGCTATTCAATTGGATCAGCAGGACACAAAGGAAAGTGACTGCCAAACTTTGCCAAGACAGAGTAGTCCGGTCTTTCAAAAATTTCTGTTTCACAGAAAAGTCTGTCGGATATTCTAGGTCTATAGGCCAAAGGTGGATGCACCAATGTTGCTGAGGAAATAAGGGTGACTATGCAGGCAGCCAGCTGTTTATGTCATTTCTTTTAGTTTTGGAAGTTGCTTGTTCTTCACTTTCTGTTCTTTGATGGAGTTGAAGACCAGATAGTCATAATTATAGTTTTCCTTAGTTATACTAGAAGGTAAATTAGGTGAGGAGCTTTGGGCTCATCAAGATAGAATAAATAATGGAGTATTTTCACCAAATATGCTAAATACAAATAGCCTGGACATTGTAAATATAATTCTTATCTGATAAATTGTTCTTATTGTTTATAGTTTTATTGCATTAGAGTTAAAACCTTTCCTTTTTATTTAGAGAAAAAGAGGAAAATGTTGTGGAATAATCTTTTTGTACACTGTGAAGATTTGTCACTTGGATTGGTTTAATAAAAAGCTAAACAACTAATAGCTAGGCAGGATTTGGGAGCAGAGAGGATGCTGGAAAGAAGAAGGGCAGAGACATGGAGAGTTGCCACCAGAGACAAAAGAAGCAGGAAAGTAGTATGGGCAGTACAGAGTAAAGGTAATAAAGACATGAGGCAAAAAGTAAATTAATAAAAGTGGGTTGATTTAAGTTATAAAAACTAGTTAGAAACAAGCTTAAGCTTTTGGCTGAGCTTTCATAATTAATAAGAAATTTCCATATTGTGATTTGGGAGCTAGCAGGTAGGATAGAAAAGTCCAATTACAAACCAGGATGTCCTGCAGTAGATAAAGCTGTCTGTTCATACTGTAGAATATTACTCAGCAACAGAAAGTAATAAACGATGGAAACATGCAAAAATCTGGATAAATTGCTCCATAATTATGCTGAGTGAGAGAATTCCATCCCCAAAAGTTACACAGTACATGGGTCCTATTTATAGAGCATTCTAGAAGTGATACAACTCCATAAATAAAGAGATTAAGAGCTGTCAAGGGTTAAGGAGGTAGTGGGAGGAGGAGACACATAAATAACAATAAGAGGGCAATATGCAGGGTTCTTATATCAATGAATAATATAAAAAGTCCTTTTTGACTCTATTGGTGTTTATTCTGATTATAACATGCCAAGGGGCACCAGTGACGGGAGAGAACAACAAATGGTCTCCTCAGTCCTGTTAACGATCAACATAGACCACTTCAATGCACTTTCATGTAAAAACCTCGGTCCCTGCTTCTCTCGGAACATGAAAAGATCTGACCCACTTCCAAATATGGCTCAGTGGGCTGGACTGAATGGGCAGGTGTGCTCTCAGCTTGGCCATACACTTGCCACCCCTATTGCCTATAACTTCCACTAGGGTTTCTCTCCTAATTATCACCCAGCTCTCCCTGTACACTCTCCTCCATCTATCTATCTATCTATCCATTTATCCATCCATCAACTATCTGTCTATCCATCCATCCATCCATCCACCTATTTATCTATCTCTCTGCCCAGCCTCTATAAAACATTTGAACTTTCTGCTCTCAAACAAAGTAGCTTCCATATATCTTATACCAGGGAAGCTGCATTAGCAGAGTGACACCATGCTGTGCTCGGTCATAAAAATATATACAGCCATAAGTCTGGAAAACAAGGACCTAGAACTCTATGCTACCCTGTCCCAGTCTCAAACAGCCTAATGTCCTAGCTGAAGGTCTACCTAGGCATATTCCTCATCTTTGAGGACAACAGGCCTGTGAGCCAGAAGTTCTTCCTCTTCTGAACACTTAACAAAGCCAGGTGGACCTAAGATGGCTGCCAGAGTAACAAGAGACAACATTACAATGTTTTTGCATGTCAAATGCCCTCCCCATTCCAGAGCCCACTAAGGTTAACAACTGCCCAAAGATGACTAGGAAGAGCTACAAAGTGAGCAAACAGCAAAACAAACACCAGCCACTGCCAGAATACCTGGGATTCTTCATCCTTTCACAGAAGAAACATGAGTATTCTCCCTCCCTCTTAGCCTGGCCCTTCCTCAGTTCTGTTACCTGAAATCTGAAACTGCCCAACCCCAAACAGATTGTGGAAATTGTTCTGTAAGCCTATGTCCCTCTGCGCCTATTTTGGGCCAAGAATGAAAGTTTTCCACGCTGCTTAGCCTTGTTATCCAGCCTACAACTTTAAAAGAAAACGGACCCAGTTGCAAACAACTACACCGTATGGTGGAATCTCTTGCAATTCAGAAAGGCCTGAGTTAAGATGTTCCCACCTGTCCTTGGACAGATTAACTCTATTTCCACAGGTGCACTTATAAAACAGAGACAATAATCCGTAAGTCAACTTCGTACTCACCTGCATGAAGACGTGCTGGCTAATACATCCTCTTGTAATGGAGTGATACCCCCGTTGTAACCAACAGCTTATGCTACACAAATTGGCTCCCACTGGAGTCTTATCCACGTGTTTATTGTTGATGGGAACTTAGCTTTCACTTTGCAAAACATCTTACAGAACGATCTTGCAAACTTCGCAAATAATCTCCCAAAGCAGGCTCCTACTTGTACCCTGCTCTACAATCAAATGAGGAGTTTGAGGCACAGAGTGACTGGGTTACTTAGGGTATCAGCCAGTAAGTCTCTGGCTCTTGATCCCGTGCATTTAATTGCTTTTCAGCAACCTCTTGCAGGTTTGGGCTTTCACACAACTTCGTAGAATTTTCTTTCCCAGACTCTGTCCAAGGACCAGCTGGCTTCTCTTAGTAGGCTAAGATTAAGTCAGGAGTGGTAACTTCCGGCCAGCCTTGCTTTACAGCCCTCCAAAGCCTGTCTTCCTCCTCTGCTTCACTTTCTCTCCTGGGAATGGGAGATCTCTTTAGGGGTGAACCTGTGACTCGGAGTCCTCCACACTGCTCCTTGTTTAAAATATTTCTGACGCCATGTCCCACACGGAGCATATTGTCTTTATTGGGGATATCTCACTACGGTAGCTTTATTGGCATCTCTTCCACGAGCTAGGTTCTTTCATTGGCACTAACCTATGCTGCCAAAGAGAAAGGAACAAAATAACAATCAACAGGCTGAATGTAACATCATCTCTCCCTGAGGATTGGTGGCTGGCCAGCTGCTCAGGGTTGTCACTCACCGGGACACGAAGACACGCAAGAACAGAGTGCTGCTTGAAGAGTGTCCAGGATCTTCCCGGGAAACAAGAAAAGAGAAAGGTTTCAGGCCTGGCGTCTCGTGAGAGTCTGGGCTTGAGGCCCAGCTCTTACATCTCAGTCATATGTATTTGAGTAAGGTCATAATCTTTCTTTCTAGGTCTGCTTTGTTTGTTTTATAATGTGGAATCGGTGGCCATACAGTCCTTCCAGTGTCTTTGAAGGAAGCAGATAACGTGAGACAGGACAGGTCCCTACCACAGTACCTCCCATGCAGACACTCAGCAACATTGCCATTGTATTCCTTGGAATTTGTAATAAGCCAGGGAGTATGGAGTGATTGTTAGTTAATTGGCCGCGTTGTGCTCTTACCCTGCAAGAAAATGTCACGAAACATGACAGAATCCACTAATAAGAGTTTTATTAAAAATAAAGGGACAGAGAGTGCATAAGCCTGTGGGAAAGACACATGTGTGGAGAAGAAGAAGGCACCGGATTTTAAAGGCTGGGCGTGCACAGGTCACATCACTACTCCACACATGCGCGTAGATCATATGGCCACATTGTGTGTTTACGTAGCCATGAAACGTCACGGATCCTGGTCACACGAGACGCCCTGACCTGGAAATGGCTATCCTGATCTGGAACTGGCTAGGCGGAAGTGTCCGCCAGGCATATGCAAACACGCCATGTTGTGAACCCTTCAGTGATGATGGTGGTATTTCAATTACTATCTTCAAATTCATCACAGAAAACTTCAGAGACTACTCTTGGGGAGTTAGCCTCCCATAAAAAATTCTATGCTTCAGATTCTCTGGATGGGAGCAGTTTAAATTGAACCAGCCAGGTATGGTGGCACATGCCATTACTCTCTGCTTTCCTGAGGCAGAGACAGGTGGACCTCTGTGAGTATGAGAGGCCTCCCTGGTCTACATAGTAAGTTCCAGGTTAGCCAAGGCTACACAGTGAGATCCTGTCCAAAAGAGAGAGAGAGAGAGAGAGAGAGAGAGAGAGAGAGAGAGAGAGAAGAAGAAGAAGAAGAAGAAGAAGAAGAAGAAGAAGAAGAAGAAGAAGAAGAAGAAGAGGAAAAAATAAACCATATTTTCCAATTAAGTTAGTATATAACTGCTGTGAGATATCATTCTGTATGCTATAAATATGTGTTGCTCTAATTGGTTGATAAATAAAATGCTAATTGGCCAGTAGCCAGGCAGAAAGTATAGGTGGGATAAGCAGACAAGGAAAATGCTGGGAAGAGGAAGGCTGAGTCAGGAGTCGCCAGCCAGACACAGAGGAAGCAAGATGTGAAGGCAGAACTGAGAAAAGGTACCAAGCCATATGGCTAAACATAGATAAGAGTTATGGGTCAATTTAAGTGTAAGAGCTAGTCAGTAATGGGCCTAGGCTAATGGCCGAGCAGTTATAATCAATATAAGCCTCTGTGTGCTTACTTGAGGGATGCGAATGGAAGAGATTTGTCCCAACCACTGGCCTGCCAGGACACAGGAAAATTTCCAACTACATATAACTCTAAAAATGCTTTCTTTTCAATTTGATTGTTTTTACTCTTTTATTTTATTTTTGCAGCTCTTGGAATTAAACCCAGCTAGGTAAGTAGTCTACTGCTAAAACATACTTCTACTTCTTAACTGCTTTCAGTTTGTGGGTGGTGGTGGTGGTGGTGGTGGGAGGTGCGGGGGGGGGGGGGGGCGGTTGGGTTGTTTTTTAAATGAAAAGTGTTTCCTCACTTCTCTAACTTTGCAATTTGGCCAACATTTTAACATTATTCACCTTTTAAAATATTGTCAGTTCCCTTAGCTATAAAATTAGGCTCTAGGTCACCCATGATAACACACACACAGTGGCTCCAGTACAGGTCCTATCTGTGCTCTCTGCTTAGAATTCCCATTAGATGAAGAATCCTTCTAATCGGAAAGGAATAACAATGAATTTCTCCTTCTGTGCTTACATTTTATTATCTGAAAGAGGAAAAGCTGTAGGAAAGCGTGCTGATGAGACATGGATAGTTGGTGTGATGAAAAGTATTTGGAAATCTGATATGTCAGAAACTTGATGCCACACCCCTCTTCACCAAGAGACAGTGATGGTGAAGGACAGAAAACAGTTCCACATGACTGCCACAGACTCCACCACTCAGGCCTGGGGTCTCTTAGATCCTAGACAGTGAACTATTACTGAGTTAACACACTGTGATAACACACTGTTTTTTTATCTTACTGCCTCCCTGCTCCAGCATTCCCTAAGTGTCTATCCACAAAGTCTGGTCCCACCTTCCAGTGGGAAGCTGTCTTCTTTATCAGTAAATGGCATGTTCCTGGAACCCTTCTCTAGCTGGTCTCTGCCTCTCCTCTCCCGGTGATGTCTCCAGGTCCTGTGAGTATCTCTCCTCCTCCAAACACTCACTCACACCATTGCTTCTCTTGTCTGTGTTTGGAGGAGTGGGGGCCTGTTCCTTTAGCCCAGCCACCTGGAGACTCATCGGTTGTCTCAGTGTCCTGCTGTATTTGTTATTTAAATCTTCATTGTTATGAGTTAGAGGCTCCTGGGATCCACGCCCTCCCCTCTTCAAGTGGCTTTGACTCTTCTGCTATGATTGCTTCTGCACCAAATGGAGCTCTTAAATTCATTGTACGTGAGTATCTGTCCCCAGCTGGGTTGTTCCTGCTGGAGAACCAGAATTAGCTTTTTAAAAAAAAAAAAGAAAAGAAAAAATTTTTCTTATGCATTGTGTTTTGTTTGTTCTGTGACTCTCTCCAGAAATGCTTGAAGGCAGCTTACAGTAAGAATATCACACGCACACGCGCACACGCACATCACACACGAAAATCTGCATAAGTGAAAAAAACAAAGAAAATAAGTGTGCAATAAGTATGTGGACTCTGTTTTCCTCCAGTTTCTCGCAAAGCCATTCTCTAAAGATTCACAGACATCAAGGTTCCATGCCCCAATGACCACATTAGACCCAAGTTACCAGTGACATAACAGTCACAGGTTATGGCATAGACCCTCCATTTAAAAAACAAAACAAAACAAAACAAAAAAAAACAGTTAAACATATACTGTGTTGTTAAATGTAAGTTACAAGAAGGCGTTGTTCTGGTCTAACCTCCTGCACCCACCAACAGATCAGGCCAAAAAACAAAAAGTACTTACTCACAGTAAAGTTCCATATCACCAAACTGCATTAACTAAGTTAATATTACCAGCTTTCTGAGAAACCAGAAGAGATAAGGAGCAAGCTTGTTAAGCCATTCTTTGTCTTAACATTTAGAAGGGGCCACCTGCTATAGCCCCCTGCTGACTCACCCACTATTCCTGTCTTGTCCATCACCTGCCTCACAAGAAAATGACTCTCCAGTGGCCACGCCCCTTTTCTTTGTTGGCTTTTTCAGCCTTTCTTTGATGATTAAAAAACAACCTCTTCTTTTGCTCAATCCTGCAGAACAGTTTTGTTTTGTTTTTAATGGAATGGAGACTTACCCTGTTCTAAAGTTGAAAACAAAGTGAGTTCAGATCTTTGAGCTACTATAGTTCTAGGCATAGTCTTTTGCAATCATGTGCCATACACTACTTGCTTAGTACACTACTCCATCTCCATCGCTGGAGTTCCCTTCACCCATTTGACCTCATTTGTTAAATAATGAAATTGAAGTTAGCTTGTATTCCTTCCCTACCAACAGTCAATTTGAAGAAAAGAAGAAGAAAAAAAAGCAGGACTTCTATAAGTCACATTGGACTGATAGAATCTAAAACTAGTTCACAGTCCAAACAAGCTTAGAAGATGCTTAGGGAGTTGTTGTAATGACTTAGTTGTCAACTTGAGGACCTCTAGCATCAACTAGAATCTAAGGTGCTCAGCATGCCTGGGAAGGTGTTACCTAATCAGATTGTTTGAGGTGGGGAGACTCACCCTAAACCTGGGCTATACCTTCTGAAGGCAGTCCCTGTTTTCTTCCATAAAAGACTTAGAAGAAGGAAGCATTGCCTTTTGCCTGCTTGCACTCACTCTTACTGGCAAGTCTATCTATCCTGTTGCTTCGACATTCCTTCTGGATTAGAACTAACTTCCTTGGGAAGCAACATAGACCGAGGACCAGCAGCTCTCCAGGAAACTTCTAGGACTCCAGCTCCAGAGTGGGACTGCTGAGACATCCAGCCCTGGGGACTGAACAACTGCCAACCTTTATTGGTGAAACACCCCTCATTGGACTACCTGGACCACAGCCTGTAAATCTGTCTAATAAATCCAATATAGATACATATATTTAACTAACAAGTCCCATATCTAGTCAGTTCTGCTTCTTTAGAAAACCCTAACAGAAGTGTCTTTTTTTTTTAACTTAAAAAAATTATATGGAAATTTTCATTATGAAGAGATTTAGATGAACAATCAGGAAATGTAAAAATTATTCATCCTTATTGATTGAAAATGTGACCCCATTTTGAGGATGGTGTAACATTAAAATGGGGTGTCACTATATGTCCATAAAGTGTCGAAAGTGAAAAAATATTTAAAGCATTGACTACTGGAATAAACAGAGCCCTGCCCAGTGTGTAAATTAGTATAAATGCTGAGATTTTGATTTTGTGTGTGTGGTACATATACATATGTGTGTGCAAGTACACACACATCTGTGTATTTTCGGAAGTTACAAGAAGATATTAGGTATCCTGTTTTATAGTTCTCCAACTTACTCTCTTAAGACAGGGTCTCTCGCTCTCTCACTGACCCTGCAGCTAGGCTGACAACCAGCAATCCCTAATTATCCTCCTGTGGCCACTTCTCCTCACCCTGGGGTTACAGGCAAGCAAGGCCATACCCAGCTTCCCCAACCACCAGCATCCCGACCCCCAGTTTTGTGATTTAATTTCAACACAAATAAAACATGCACATGAGCCATCTACTCATTTTCTTCGATGTGCAGCCCAGCATTGGGATTAGTGACACGGATGACCAGCTGCTCTGCTCCTCCTACGATGGCTTTGTGGTTCTTAGACAAAGTGTTGAGAGCGATCACAGCATGGTAAGCTTGGTTGCACATCAGCAGCGCTTCCAGCTCCTTGACATTGTGGACCAGAAACTTCCAGAAGCTACTGGGTAGCAGGTATTTGGTTTTCTTGCTGCCCCAGTAACTAATGTCGGGCATCATGATCCAGCCCTTGAATCTTGTCTATACCTCTGGGTTCTGACATGTCAGTTTGGTCCTCTTTTTGGTGATCTTAGGCTTCAGCAGAGGCTGGAGGGCAACCTTGATGCCTGGAAAGAGATGGCAGCCACCTCGAAGGCCACAAAGGATGATGGGACCCACAGCCAGCTTTTTACGTGGATTCTGGAGATTTGAACTCAGGTCCTCACACTTACACAGCAAGTGCTTTTGTTTGCTGAGCCATCTCCCAATTCCTGGTACAACCACTTTGGTAAACATCTTAGCTGTTTCTTAAAACGCTGAAACATAGATCTACTTCATGACCTAAAAATTTTGTGCCCAGCTATTTAGCCAAGAAAAAATGAATAATTTGTCTGTAGAAGCCCTTGTATGTAAGTGTTCATTGTAACCCTTACTTATATCCAAACCCAGAAACAGGCCGACAAGATGGCTCAGTGGGTAAAGGGACTTGCTGCCAAGCCTTAAGACTTGAGTTCAATCTCCAGGGTCACATAGTGAAAGGAGAGAACTGATTCCCAGAGGCTATCATTCGACTTCCACATGTATAGTCACAAACATACGCACATGCACAATAAATAAATGTAATAATAATTTTTAAACTTAATTTTTTTTAATTTTATTTTTTGTGTGTTTTGCCTGTATGTATGTATGTAAGTGTATCACATGTAAGTGTATCACAGGTACATGTGTGCATTTTGTGTGTGTGTGCGCACACGTGTGCATGTGCGTGCGTGCGTGCGTGCGTGCGTGCGTGTGTGTGTGTGTGTATGTGTGCAGTGCTCATAGATGCCAGAAGAGGGCATCAGATGCCCCAGAACTGGAGTTAGACATGGTTGTGAACTGCCATGTGACTGCTAAGAACTGAACTCCCCTCTTCTGCAAGTGTGGCAGCTGCTCTTAATAGCTGAGCCATCTCTCCCTAATTTAAAGCAACAAGCAAATGGCAACAATAGCAACAAACCAGACTTCCACCTTACCCAGCTGTTGCCCTGTGAGCCCTGAAAACAATTGGTGGTGAGATATATCTATGGGCGCAATAGTGGCGCAGAATTTATGGAAGGAACCAACCACTGAATGGATTTGAGGCAAGATCCACAGGAGGAACTACATGCCTGGTACAGTAAATGTGATCAACAACTATGGTTGAGTAACTTACAGGCCCTAGGGGTGAACCTACTACCATTATTTTACTAAATTGATATTGTATCAAAATGCTCTCTAAACCCATGTCTTCATATCCATATATTCTTCAGACCTCATCAGAGAAGTTTCTTTGTGCAGTAGATGGCAATTCAAGGAGAAACTCACAACTGATCAAAGTACAGAGTACAAAGTGTCTGTGGAGCACTCATCCAAAAATGCGACAACTGTATCACACTCCTTCCCTCAAGGGCCATCACAGAAGAGGAACAATTGTAAGAGCCAGAGGTTGGGCAGGATCAATATGCACACTGGCTTCTAAACATGACAGGCCCACTGCACTCATGAACTCACAGCAGCTGTGGTTGCTGTGATCAGCTAATGAACATTTTAACATAGAGGGCAAAGGGTTCAGGAGTCCCAACCTTAGCTGAGGAACTACTGACCTTTGATGGCCTCTTAGGGAAGTAAAGTCAGTCTTTAAGGGTGTTGTCCTTGGTAGATGAACCATGATCCAGCCGATGGCTCCACACCATTGAGTATATAAGCAGCACAGAATGGACTCGGTATGTTATGAATTAAAAACAAAACAAAAAAAAAAAACAAAAAAAAACAAAAAACAAAGACACAAAGCTGGCGGGGGGTATAGATGGATCTGGAAGGACTTGGGGAAGCAGTTGGAGTAAATATGATCAAAATATATTCTATGCATGTATGAAATTTTCAAATAATTAGTAAAAATATTATATTAAAAACAGATCCAAATCTAGAAACAGGAGAATGGTAAACATACTATGACATGCTTATATTGTATTCTAATATTCAGCAATACAAGGTAACAAACCCTCAACACATGAAGCAACATGATTAAGTTTCAAAAAGATCGCACATGTAGCACATTATATTTATTTGAAATAGGAACTATAGTGATGGGCATCAGGTCTCTGGTTTCTCCACTGAGGGGAGAATTGATTGGGAATAATCACAAGGAAACATTCCAGAATGACTGAATGGTCCACCTTTTGATATATGCCCAGAAAAACTTCTTTAAAACCTAATCATTACACCATCACACCGCTTTCAATTACATATTCGCCAACAAATGAACTCCAAAAGCAACTGCCTGGAGAATGTCTCGAAACTAGATTGTGTTGTGAGTTGTACAACGTCGGACTGCGTGAAACTCACTGAAATGTTCCCTAACCGTGAGTGGATTTCATTACTTGTCAAGTGTATCTCCGTAAACCGTGGAGGGAAAAGATAGCACACAGGAGATTGCAAAGAAAGGTAACTGCTCACGGGTTTGGGGTCCATCATTTCTTCAGGGAAATCTAATGATGTGTTGTGGTGATAATCTAATTGTACTGAATTATTATTTTGATTGTATGTTAATAAATAAAGTTGTCTGGGAGTCAGAGCTATTAGAGCCATAGCAAGAGTGTGGCGGTGGTGGCACACGCCTTTAATCCCATAGATATCTGTGTGTTCAGGGTCAGAGCTATTAGAGCCATAGCAAGAGTGTGGCGGTGGTGGCACACGCCTTTAATCCCATAAGATCTCTGTGTGTTCAGGGATACAGCCAGCATTGGAGACATATGCCTTTAAGACCTAGGGGGCTGTACATTCAGACAGTGACGAGGCAGTCATGTGTTTGGGTTTACAACCAATGAGAAGGCAGAACAACATACTTTAAAAAAACGAACCGACAGGAAGTAGGTCTCTTTTTCGCGAAGCTGGGACAGCAGGAGGAAGGGTGAGATTTTAGCTCTGAGCTCTGACTTCTCGGCTTTCTCTTTTACATTGTTTCTGTGTTTCTTATTTAATAAGACGGTTGGTTACATCTACATCTGGCGCCCAACGTGACAAGAATCCATTAAAAACCGCTTGGCTTGGCGGCAGGTCCGCTTTCCCGCAAGGGCGGCAGGCGGTGGCAGGCGGCGGAGGAAGCGGCAGGAAGCGGCCGGCGTCTTAGTCCGAGCTGCCAGCTTCCTAGTCCGAGCTGCCAGCTTCCTAGTCTGAGCTGCCGGCTTCCTAGTCCGGGTAGCAACTTCTAGCCCAGGCCTAGGTCTGTGAGCAGCTTGCCTAAAGCCGGTGCTACAAACAACTCAGACCTGCCCTGCCGAACAGGGCCCTGCCTGTAAAGCCAACGCACGTGGTCGGAGCTTAAGGAAGCCAGACCCAAGCCTTGACTCGGCACAAGAGGGAACACGTGGCTGCATTTAAGCTTTAGCCGGCTACGCTTTCTTGTGCGTTCTCTCTTTCCTCTCTCTCTCTCTCTCTCTCTCTCTCTCTCTCTCTCTCTCTCTCTCTCTCTCTGGATTTACACCTGGGACACTAGGTGGCTGCTTTGAAAATCCCCTCGGATTTCTACTGTTCTACGCAGATTTGGTAAGTCATAATATATCAGATATTTTAAAGGAAACTATCTAAAAGAGAATTTTTTCCACATTAAAAAACAAATGGGTTTTCTGTGTACATTGGAAGAAAATTGGTTTTTGTTCGAAATTTTAGGCAGTCTGGCAATGGAACAACTATATAATATTAGTATTGGTGGAATTATGCACCTTATCACTATAATTATCCACATTTTAATATTTAAAAAGATAGTCAATTTAAGTGCCAGGATAACAGCTTTAGAAGAACTTGTTAAACCTGTAAAAATTCAGACAGAAGAAATTAACAGTGAAGTTGTTTCAAGTCGGGATCATAAGGTTGCAGAAAGAAAGCCTGTTTTCACACAGTCACCCTTAATTTATCCTGTAACTGTACAGCAGATGCCTGATCAAATGGCTACACAAAATACTTGGGCTCCAATTGAAATGTTGGATTTAAAAAGGTTTAAGGAGGCAATAGTATCTTATGGCATGCATTCCCCATATGTAAAGCAAATGTTAAACACTTGGTCAACATATAATAGGATAGTACCACAGGACTGGCGGGACCTCGCACAAGGTGTTCTGGAACCCAGCCAGAGACTTCAATTTCTGACTTGGTTTAAGGAGGAGGCTAAAAATATAGAAAAACAATGGAGAGATAAAGGAGTACAAGTTTGCCAGGATCAGCTTATGGGCGAAGGCCAATATGCTTCAGCACAAGCACAATGTTTATATGATGTCCAAACCCTAATTTTATGTCGAACGGCAGCCTTGAATGCATGGGACAAAGTTGAGGAACCAGGAAAAAAATCTGAGTCATTTACAAAGGTGAAGCAAGGCCCAAAAGAGTCTTTTACAGATTTTTTACAAAGACTGGCTTCAGCAGTAAAGAGAACGGTCTCGGATTCAGAAGCTGGTAAGGCAATAATTGAATCTTTGGCCTTTGAGAATGCGAATGAAGCATGCAAAAGAATAATCAGGCCATTAAGGGCAAGATCTGCACCTATGGAAGATTGGATTAGAGAAACAATTAATGTTGAAGCTGATGAGCATGATGATACATGGGTAGGAGAAGTAATTTCAAAAGGTTTGAGGAGTGTTAGATGTTTTGGATGTGGAAAGCAAGGACATTTGAAAAGGGACTGTAGACAGGTCATTTCCAGAAACAATGTTTCTTCAAGGAACAATGGCAACAGAATGCCCCTTCCTTCTGGAGTATGCAGAAGGTGTGGTAAGGGAAAACACTGGACCAACGAATGTAGATCAACAAAGGACAGACAGGGTAATCCTTTGCCTCAGTCTTCGGGAAACTCCCAGAGGGGCCTCAGGCAGGCCCCCAGTGCAAATCCAGTTCAAACCTTTCCGGCAGCCATAGAGGAAATGCCTGCTCTGGAGAGCGATTAAATAACCAAATGCCTATTGGAATAAATCATGCTGGTCAGAATGATGAAACAGAGAGATTAGAAAATTCAGGAGAAAACATAAAGGAAATTTTTTGGCAAACTTCTATTAATGAACAAAGACCAAAATTAACGATAAAAATAAATGGTGTTTTGTTGTCTGGTCTGGTAGACACAGGTGCGGACGTTACCATAATAGCACCAGAATTTTGGCATCCAACTTGGCCTCTTCAGGAGGTAAACGTTCAACTGTTAGGAATTGGGACATTATCTCAGGTGAAGCAGAGTGCAAGATGGCTCGAATGTATAGGTCCAGAAGGACAGAGAGGAAAATTAAAACCATATGTGGCTAACATAACTATGAACCTGTGGGGTCGAGACTTGTTGCAACAATGGAATACTCAGATTAACATCCCTCCAATCTCAGAAACAAATCATAAACTAGCACATGTTACTGAGAGAAATATTAGAAGATATTGTTCTAATGAGTGGTCACCAGCCATCCATATTATACAAGAACAGGGCATAATAACTGATGATCTTCCAAAGACACCAACAGCTCTACCTTTAAAATGGTTAACAGACAAGCCTGTATGGGTCCAGCAATGGCCTTTAACAACAGAGAAACTCCAGGCTTTAGAAGAGCTGGTAGAAGAACAGTTAAATGCTCAGCATATTGAAGAATCAACCAGCCCTTGGAATTCTCCTGTATTTGTTATTAAAAAGAAATCTGGTAAATGGAGAATGGTCACAGACCTTAGAGCAATTAACAAAGTAATTCAGCCAATGGGCTCTCTACAATCTGGGATGCCTTTGCCTACTCTGTTACCAAAAGGATGGCCTCTCATAGTTATTGATTTAAAAGACTGTTTCTTTTCAATACCCTTACAAGAAAAAGACAAAGAAAGATTTGCTTTTACAGTGCCTACTTATAATAATTCTCAACCGGTTAAAAGATTTCAATGGAGGGTCCTCCCACAGGGAATGTTGAATAGCCCAACTCTGTGCCAATATTTTGTACAACAGCCATTGGAAGTGATACGTAAAAAATTTCCTAAATCTATAATTTATCATTATATGGACGATATTTTACTAGCTGACTCAAATGCAGATACTTTAGAAATAATGTTTGAAGAAGTAAAGAAAATTTTGCCTCGCTGGGGATTACAAATTGCTCCTGAAAAGATACAAAGAGGAGATTCTATTAATTATTTAGGATATAAAATAGAGCTACAAAAAATTAGACCCCAAAAGGTGCAAATTCGGAGAGATAGACTACAGACTCTTAATGACTTTCAAAGATTATTTGGAGATATTTCTCATCTACGAACTATTGTTGGGGTAAAAAATGATGAACTGACTAATTTGTTCAAAACCTTAGAAGGTGACAAGGACTTAAATAGTCCAAGAGAATTATCACCTGAAGCTGAGAAAGAATTAGCCTTGGTAGAAAAGAAAGTGCATGAAGGACACGTGAATCGTATTGATCCAAAGCTGGATTGCATTTTGGTTATCTTACCTTCTAGGCGTTCTCCTACTGGAATATTAATGCAGAGGGAAGATATTATATTGGAATGGATATTTTTACCAAATAAACCAAATAAAAAATTAAAAACTTATGTGGAAAAAATCTCTGACTTGATTTACAAAGGAAAAATGAGACTTCGTCAATTAGCAGGCATAGACCCAGCAGAAATTGTCGTACCATTAACTAAGGAGGACATTGAAAAATTATGGACAGAAAGTGAACCTTGGCAAAGAGCTTGCAGTAATTTTTTGGGAGAAATTAACAGCAAATATCCCAAAAGCAATAGAATTGATCTTATAAAGAGAGCTGATTGGATCTTGCCTCGAATTGTACGGCAAAAACCCATATCTGGAGTTCGTACATTTTATACAGATGCCAACAAAGAAGGAAAGGCAGGTTACAAATCAGAAAATTTAAGTAAAGTGGTACAAAGTCCGTATAATTCAGTTCAAAAATCAGAATTGTATGCTATTCTGTTGGTATTAATGGATTTTTCAGAACCTCTCAACATAGTAACTGACTCTCAGTATGCTGAAAGAGTGGTGTTACATATTGAGACTGCAGAATTTATCCCTGATGCTTCAGAATTAACTTCACTATTTATTCAATTACAAGATACAATCAGGAAAAGGAATCATCCTTTATATATAACTCACATTCGATCCCATACTGGTCTGCCAGGCCCTCTAGCACAAGGCAATGATGAAATTGATAAATTATTGATAGGAAATGTGCTGGAGGCCTCAGAATTTCATAAAAAACATCACGTTAATAGTAAAGGTTTAAAAAAGGATTTTTCCATAACCTGGCAACAAGCCAAAGAAATAGTAAAGAAATGTCCTACTTGTTCCTTCTACAATCAGACGCCATTACCAGCAGGATGTAACCCAAAGGGTACTCAGAGAAATGAAATCTGGCAGATGGATGTGTTTCACTTTGCAGAATTTGGAAAATTGAAATATGTACACCACACTATCGATACTTATTCAGGATTTCAATGGGCAACTGCTTTGAGTTCTGAAAAAGCTGATTCTGTAATCACTCATTTGCTAGAAGTTATGGCCATCATGGGTATACCTGCACAAATCAAAACTGACAATGCTCCATCATATGTCTCTGTTAAAATGAAACAGTTTTTTGCTTATTACAATATAAAGCATATTACAGGCATACCACATAATCCTACAGGTCAAGCAGTTATAGAAAGATCAAACAGAACTCTAAAGGATATGCTAAATAAACAGAAATGGGTAACAAAAACCCCCAGAAATAGACTGCATAATGCTCTTCTAACTTTGAATTTTCTGAATGCCAATGAGAAAGGAACAACAGCTGCAGAGAGACATTGGATAATAGAAAAAACTACAGAATTAAATCAGCCTATATACTTTAAGGATGTGCTGACCTCAGAATGGAAACCAGGGTATGTATTACATTGGGGACGTGGTTTTGCTTTTGTTTCTACAGGAGAAGATAAGCTGTGGGTACCATCAAAATTGATAAAGGTTCGATTTGAACAAGAGAGACCTCTTAATTAGAGGAGATGATAGTTCATCAACCAGCATGAACATCCAATTTAAACTAACTTGTATCAATAAAACATGCCTTTTCATTTAATCAGATAATAACTTGTCAAAAGGAAACATCCCCAAAATTAGTCTTGGGGAAAGGTTTTTGTTTTTGTCTTTTAGGAGAATGAAGGTTAAGGAATCTGAAGAACACTGGACAAATGAGACAACTGAAGAAAAGGGACAAATCATCTATCCCAAAAAACAGAGTGAAACGGTGTATGGGTATATATTATCTAAAAAAATTTTATGTCTTCCTAAATGTTTGTTTCTGCTTTTCTCTAAAGATTTAACACTCTTGGTTTTCTAATAGTCCCAGTTCAATTAAAATTTAAAGCTGACTTTGGAGTTGGAGAATGGCTCTCTCCTTCTTTAAAATCAAGCATGTTGTTAAAAGGAAAATGCAAACTCCCTGTATCATGCCAGAATAAGAGCCATCTTCTGCTATGGTACAGGACAAAAGCAAAATTAATTAAGGGACTATTCTATTACTAATCTCAACTCTTTGATTCTATTCTGATTCTTTAAACTTTTCTCAAAGTATAAATTTTATATCAAAATTTACAAGATTAATATATATATACATTTTAAACTTTGTTAAGATATGAATGGTCACATAGAGTACTAACTAATTCTAGAAAAAAGGCTAGCTGCATATATATGTTTTTGTGTTCGAGTCTCTTATCAGTTTTCTGCAGGAAATCATGGCCAGGCCTAACATCAACTGAAGTCTCCAGAAAGAAGATGGGGCCCCACAACAACAACAATTCCATGTGGACAATAATAATATCATTAAGCTGACAAACATCATCCACAGATCAGCTTTGAACTACAAGGTGCTCAGAGCAATTTTGAGATGACTAGCTGAGATGATCCAGTCTCAAAGACTACTTGAATAAGGACTTGAGATAAACCCTGAACTTTGGCATTATACACAGACTGGATAATGAAGGATATAGTTACCTCTCTTAGAATTTGACAATTAACCTAAAATTTTTCTTTCAGGATAAAGAAAACTTCGCCCATACCCAGCAGGAAGCAAATTTAAGAATACGACGCCCACATTCCCAAAGAGGTGGTGTGGGGCGGGTGGTTTTTTGGTCTTTTTAATGGGTTTTGGGTCTGGGATAATTTTCAATATTTAGGGGGGTTGGTTACAAGTTATTGTCAAGGGTTAGGAAAAAGGCTAAGCAAAGGAGATTAGATTTAAGGTTCTTGTTTAAAAAAAAAAAAGAGAAAGAAAGAAAAGAAAAAGACAATTACTAGTTTTAAATACTTTACATTGGATTGAATTGTTTTATATTGTACACAAATTTGAAACTGATATTGTTAGAAAATGCTATATGTATATTTCTAATTGTATTTATTCCATCCATTTAACAATGTAATGCAAATTTCTGATCCTTGAATGTTATTATTATCAACTATTAGGATATAAAGAAATGAAAGCTAGTAGTTAGACATTATCATAGAACTTGTAGTCATATTAGATATGTTTTAAAAATTGAGCAGAGATGTTTTAGACAGGTCATCTTCAAACCCTTCAGAGATCTACAGAATATGGCATTTAAAATGTTTTAATAACTTAGAAAATTTTTCTTTTTTGAGACATGTCGGCTCCTGGCAGTACCAATCTACTTTAGAGAAAATATGGGCATTGAAGAAACTGCATATGGAGTCAACTTTCATTCTGGCAAAAGTTAGCCACTGGACAACAAAGTATCCTCGAATCAACAGGACAAAATGGACAGACAGATCACGAAACAAGGGACTACTGATTCTTGCCAAAACAAGTGTGGTTATGGCTTTATCAAAAGGCATCTTCTGAGGCCAGGACAATATGGCCCCATCCCTGAAGTGGCCTTCGCATCCGGAAAAGGTACGGTGCCCTTTTCTTCGAAGGCAGCTTAACAGGCAGAGGGCCGATGGATTCTGTTGTACAATGGAACAGCAGCTGAAAGCTCATGCCTCTCAAAAGTAGACTGGCATTTAATAGAGGGATGTGGAGAAGAAGGGGATGCTGAGATGAAGCCATATATATACAGCCAAGAAGAATGGACAGCTGAATTAAAAAACTGTCAACAATTTCCAGAATTTAAAATCCTGAATCATGACAGGACACTAGTGGAATTCAGGTGTTTCTGGTACGTGGACTGCTCTCACCCAATGTGAGGTTGAACTGTTGACCTTGTGTACATCCTACTTCACAAATGAGTCTGTCAGATACACTAAGCCTATAGGCTGAAGATGATGCCCCAACACCGCGGAGAAACCTCAGGTGACTGCCCAGGCAGCTAGCTGTTTCTGTCAACTCACAAAATTTTTTGGAAGTTGCTTGCATGCACTTCCTGTTTTTATTTTTGTTAGCTACTATTATTCCCTTCTTGGGTCTCTGAGGGAGTTGAAGATTAGTTAGTTATGGTTGAAGATTAGTTAGTTATAGTTGAAAATTAATTAGGATAGAAAGTACATTAGATACATCTTGGGATTACCAAAATAGGATAGATAATGGAATTATTTTCTCTGATTTGTCAAATACCTGTTTAGGTATTTATTACTTGTATATATTGTATATAGTTATTGTACTTTTGTATATAGTTTTTCTTTTGTTAGTTATAACCTTTTGCTTTCTTTTTCTTTTTATTAAAATAGAAAAGGGGAAATGTGGTGATAATCTAATTGTACTGAATTATTATTTTGATTGTATGTTAATAAATAAAGTTGTCTGGGAGTCAGAGCTATTAGAGCCATAGCAAGAGTGTGGCGGTGGTGGCACACGCCTTTAATCCCATAGATATCTGTGTGTTCAGGGTCAGAGCTATTAGAGCCATAGCAAGAGTGTGGCGGTGGTGGCACACGCCTTTAATCCCATAAGATCTCTGTGTGTTCAGGGATACAGCCAGCATTGGAGACATATGCCTTTAAGACCTAGGGGGCTGTACATTCAGACAGTGACGAGGCAGTCATGTGTTTGGGTTTACAACCAATGAGAAGGCAGAACAACATACTTTAAAAAAACGAACCGACAGGAAGTAGGTCTCTTTTTCGCGAAGCTGGGACAGCAGGAGGAAGGGTGAGATTTTAGCTCTGAGCTCTGACTTCTCGGCTTTCTCTTTTACATTGTTTCTGTGTTTCTTATTTAATAAGACGGTTGGTTACATCTACAATGTGTGGCAAAACACTTAAAGGAAGTGTGCCTTCTGGCCAAGCAATTCCACTTCAGAAATTTTTGACAGGACAGCACCTGAGGACATGCACAGAGATTTATTTTGACGGGTGTGTGCTGAAGTGCCATTTGTTATAGATGAAACCTGAAAGCAATTCAATATCCGCCAGTAGCACACCAGTGAAATGTGTATGAATGTATGTGCACATACAGATATAAGATAATACTGTAAACTTATAATAGTCAAGATTAAAAATCATTCACAAGACATTGATAAAAACGCATGTTGTAAAATATAAAGAAAACAGTATGAGCAGTCTTATCATATATTCCACAGTGCCTTTAGTATTAATGCTGTGTTATTGTTGCATATATACTAATTCTACACTTAAGCAGAATATATTGTAGAGCTACACAGCAGAGTGATTAAGTGGGGCATGGTAGAATTAAGATGGTATGTTTCTATTCCTTTTTCCTAATTGTGTGTACATTTGAAAAGACGTATGTTATTAGTTTTTAAAATAATCTTTAAGGGCCTGGAGAGATGACTCAGCCATTAAGAGCCCTGTCTGCTCTTCCAGAGGATCCAGGTTCAGTTCCTAGTACTTACATGGCAGCTAGCTCACAACATCCTTTTTCAGGGGCTCTAATGCCATCTTGGGTCTTCTAGGACCAGGTGTGCAGGTGGTGCACAGACCACATACATGCAGGTAAAACAATCCATACTCATAAAATACAATGAAATTCAATCTAATGTGAGTTAATAGTAGAAGCCAACGATCATTATTGTTCACCTGTGGTGAACATGATGACATGGGGTGAAGAGATTCATATGCTATACAACTTTAATGGGTTCTGAAAATCTGGTCTGACTCATGTGTAAATTGAGCCATGTAGTCGCTGATGCCGATAAAATTCCGCAAGGAAAGGAATCCTTTCAGTGTAAGTACTGCCTGTGTTTCTGTCTTTAACATTCACAACACTTCCACATTCGGATTAAGTCAGACAGCACGTATATCTGTGTATACACACCTAAGTGCTTGTATATGTGGAGGTCAGAGGTCAAGCGTTCTCCTCCGTGATTTTCTTCCTTATTTTCTGAGACAGGGTCTCTCACTGAACCCGGAGCTCACTTATTTGGCCAGACTGGCTGGCCAGCAAGCTCCATAGATGGACTCACTTGTCTCCACCTCCCCAGCACTGCAATTATGTGGGTGCTTAGGGTTCCAGACACAGGTCCTTGCGCTGGTGTGGCAAGCCCTGGCTAAGTCATCGCAGCCCCAGAAGTCACTCTTCATGGTTGTGCGTTTGTGTCATATGGATTAAACTCTTAACCTCCATCGCATTGAGAAAGCCTGGCTCTGTGAAATGCTTTTCCCTTTTCCAGTTTCACGGGGAACAGCCACCGGCTCAGCTGCTCTAAGAACCATTTAAAAGAGGTCAGTTCAAATGCTTAAAGAATTTGGCTAATCTGCTGGGAATATAGCTCAGCTGGTGGAGTGCTTGCTGGTACGCACAAAGTTCTGAGTTCGACCCCCCAGTGGTGCACAGACTAGGTGTGCGGGTGCACACCCATCATCCTGGCACTCTACAGGGAGAGGCCGGAACATCGGGAATTCAGGGTAGTCCTTGGCTGCGCTGTGAGTTTAAGACTTGGCTGTATGAGACCCTGTTTCAAAAAAAAAAAAAAAAGAAAGAAAAAACAATCTGCTTGCTTTCTAGGATTGCTAAAGCATGCAGGCAGCTGCCCTGACAGACAATGGACAGGAAGCAAAACTGCCTGCACGTCCAAGAACCAAGGAAACATGCATGACTGGTAAAAACAGATTCCCCATGGCATTCCTTCCAGAAATGAAAGTGCCCGGGACTCACCTTTCTCCTGGAAACGTAAGCTCTTAGACCAAGGTCACCTTGGCCAGGTGCTGTGCCCTCGGCAGCGTCAAACTGGAGCCCAATGTCAGCCCAAAGTCAAGAGGGAGGCGCTGATTTTGGTCTTTTATCTCCTACCAATGTCTAAAGCTCCAGTCAGAAGACAGTGTGGTTTGATGGGGAGTCAGGAACGCCGCGTGTGGGCATTGGTTTTGTCCCTCGCCAGCTGCATTCTCTGCTGCAGCCTTCTATTGACTATGCCTCCTTACCCAGAAAGCGCAGGCTTATAGGAACATTTTAAGGCCCCTTCAGGTCAGACACTCTCTGGCTTTCAGAAATCCATGCCTGTCCGGACCCCCTCAGGTCTAGTCCCAGCAGGCATCAGTGCCCTCTGTACCCTCCTCCCCCATACCTGGTTCCCTCGGCCACACCTGCCTGGTCTCCTTCAAACTTTGCAAGGTCGAAGGAGTATCCTATGAACTGCTTAAGCAAGTGTCAAAACATTTTCTCCCACTGCAGGATCTTTTTAGCTAGATCCGTGTTAGTTTTTCCCTGAAAACTGGATTAACTGGACACACATATGTCTGTAGACAAATACTATTTGTTGAGCATCCTCGGCAGAGTAAATAGAGGCTCTCTTTTCCTTATATGGACACTAAGCGCCTGTGGACATATACAGCCAAGAAGAACGGTGTTCTCAGGGGGCCGGCCTCTCCTCAGGGTAGGCTGTTTAGGTCCTGACCCAGAGATAAGCAGGAATGAATGCAAAAAAAGAGGGTCGTGCCACATTCATCCAGATCAAACTATGACCCAAGCAAAAGAGAGGCAGAGGGATCTGGGCTGTGTTACTAATTCAATTTCCAAAGCCAGTTAACTTCACTGGCCTAACAAGGCAGAGGCATTGCCAAAGTCAATACAGCCGATCTGTGCGCCTCAGGCAAGCTTTGGTGCTGATGGAGGCTTTTATCCCAGACAGTCTGTCCTCTGAATGTTAGCGAGTGCCCATTTTAGTCCCAGGTTTCTACATGTAGTCATGCATTTCATAGTCAAGTTCACAGGATTGAATTTTTTGAGCGTTGAAGCCAAACCTTTACTAAGAGTCTTCTCTCATGGATGCCCTTCATGCTATTTACAAAAGTACCTTTATGGGATTTTAAATGTATAATGTACAATGGTTTTTAAAAATTAGCAAGTATTTCCAGACAGGAGACTATTAAAATCATTTGCTTCCTAGGCAGATTAAACTCTTTAATTACTAAGAAAATTCCCTACCATTTCCTTATCAAAATACCTTTTAAAATGATTTATTTTATGTTTACTTGAGTGTATATGTGTGTGCATGTCACATGTGTGTGAGTGCCCATGGAGGCCAGAGGTACTGGGTCCTCTGGATGGGGAGTTACAGGCAGTTGTGAGCCAGCGGGTGTGGGTGTTGAGAATTGAACTCTGGTACTTCTGTAATACAGGCTCTCAACCACTGAATCATCTCTCCAGCCCTTATCAAAGTCTTACTCTAGTGTTTATGTTTCCAGTGAATATCTATCTAAGCTGCTAAAACCCATGATCAGACTGCCTCCATCTTGAGGAGAGGAAGGGAAATGACTTTTATGGCTAGACAATGTTTTATTTCATGGCCTCAGTGTAGACAGGGGCATACTCTACAGTTTCACCATGAGCTGAATCACTAGGCCAAGAAGCTACAGAGATCAAATTCTGGTCTCAGGCAGCCTGACACATGGAGAAGACAAGACCATGATTCTGGTCACTGACTATGTAATGGTGGCCAAGCTTAACATTTAAAGCCATGTTTGTCTTTAAAAAAAAAAAAAAGGATGAAAAGTGGGAGTATAACATAAATTTCAGATTCATCAAGGCATGGCATAGATTACCATTTGGGGCATGTGACCTGGGCAATCAGCCTCATCTGGGAGTGGTATATACTAATTATATAGTTATTATTTTTCTTTGGCCTTCCTGACTTGAGTGACTGACTTAATAAATTCCTATCTGTACACCTGGAATATTTAAGCTATAGGGAACCTACTAGGTTAACTGGTAGGTTATAGTTCCCCTGGTTTTGTAAACACTGGGGTCCAGGCACATTTATCTCCCTCTGTTGGCTGACAGAGGACAGCTTTTAATAACCCAGGTGACCTTAGAAGTCAAGCCTCTTTGTGCTCAGAACTGATCATGTCCCTTTATGCTGAGAGCCTAGTGTACACTTGGATTCTGTACTTTGCCTTCAACCTATTCATATAAAAGTTAAACTTTAAATCTATAAAAAGGCCAATGTTCACCAACAATAAATCTCACCTAATTTTCAATTTCCCTTTCACAACTGCTTATTCATTTCAATGGTCTTTGTAAAGAAAGGTTATGTGAGATTTCAACTTTTGCTAAAGATATCCTGTAACAGATTTGATAAACATAAGCCTTCTTTATAGTATGGGTTTGCTAATGTTCCCAGAGAAGAGTCATTATAAGTAAGATACATAAGATGAATTCTGTAAGCTAAGAGATGTCTATATACCTATACCAACATTCATCAGCATTTTTAAAGTGGTTTCTTGCCTAGGCAGCTTTCAAAAAGGAAAATGTTACTGACGAACCCATGGAAAATTCCCTTATCAAAACATTTGCTATCGTGTATAGATAAGGATCTTGCTTTATGCCTTTCAACTATTTGAGTATTTCATCAAAACTTACAGTTTTTAAAGCAATGAATTAGTACACACCTATGATCCCAGCGTGAGGAAGGCTGAGAAAGGAGGACAGCAGAGAGGGATGAGGGCTACATAGTGAGTTCCAGGCCAGCTTGAACGGCATAGTAATACCGTGTGTGTGTGTGGTGTGTGTGTGTGTGTGTGTGTGTGTGTGTGTGTGTGTGTGTGTGTGTGTGTGTTTTATACAGGGTCTCATATATTCCAGACTGGCCTAAAACTCTCTACACAGTCAAGGAGAACTTTGGACTTTTGATCCCCCTATCTCTACCTCCTGAGTGCCAGAGTTATTACAGGGGGTTACATCTTTTTGTTAAGATGCTAGAGATGGAATCTAGAGCTTTGTACATGATAGGGAAGTGTTCTACCAATTGAGCTACCTCCCAGCCCCCAAAATCTTTTTTATACATGAATACCTTATTTTTGGAGGCTTTTACTAGTTTAAATCCCTTGAACCAGAAGGATATCAGGACCTAAGACCAGCCAGTTGGAAACTGTCAACCAGAAGAACAGCACATCCTACTTTGATTAGGAAAATTAAAATATTTTCCAAGAAATTCTATTTGTAAAACATTTTCCAAAGTGACGTCCAGTTGCAGGAATATTTTTGGCAGCTAAGCAGCAGGGGGCTGAGAACCCGGTCTGTACCAACTTTGCTAACTCCAGTGACCAGGGCTGGAAGACCTGACCTAGAGAATGATATCCTGAAACTCACAGGGCTCAGCCCATATAAGAGATGACATGTGTGTGCTGGGCAGCCACACTTTAGTCACTGGGGTCAGCCCCTCGGTATCAGTGTTGTGACATTGAATGGGACATAAAGAAGGTGGGGGCACCCAGGCAAGAAGGGCTACTGAGGCTCAATGTAAGCTGTGCCCACACCTAGTAAATCAGAAAGACGCATGCACCTGTCTGAGTTGAAGTATCCTAAAGTCTGCACGGAGTGGTTTGGAACCTTTGTGAATGAGATGGTAGGAGCAAGCTGGCTGCCTTAAGCCTGGCAGTTGGGGCTTACCCCTCCCTCCCCCCATAGTATAAAAAGCAATATAGATGGGTCTCAAAATAACCATGCCAAGGGAAAGCCAGGTGCTTTTAAAACTGAGTTTATACTCTGTGATTACATTTATATAAAACTCAAGCAAGGGCAAGCTAACCTATACTGACAGAAAGCAGATGGCTGTTTGCATGAGAGAGGCAGAGAGAGAGGTGACAAAAGGGGCCTAAAGTCACTTGGAAACTGTGGGGTGACAGATATGTTCACTCTGTTGACTGTAGTGATGGATCGTGGGTGTTTATATACCTAAACCTTATCAAATGATATAGTTCAGATATGGGAAATGTCTTCTAAGTCTATGTATCCGCCACAAAACAGAGATTTAAATGCACATTTGATCTCCAGAAATTCTGATTCTGGAGGTTTGGGGTGGGACCTGGGCACCATCACAATCTTTAAGTTTTATCCAAATGATTGGGGATGTCCAACCAGGTTTCAGACACAGAACCTTCTGAGACACAACTATGGAATATTCCCTTACACTGTGTGAAGTTGCTGTAATTGGTTTAATAAAGAAGCTGACTGGCCAATAGCTGGACAGGATAAGTTTAGGGGGAGAGCCAAACAAAGAATGCTGAGAAGTGTGGAATCAGAGGAGTAGCAAGCAGACACAGATAGAAGCAAGGTGGACATGCTGTACTGAGAAAAGGTACCAAGCCATGTGGCAAAGCATAGATAGAAATATGGGTTAATTGAAAATGTAAGAGATAGCTAGTAACAAGCCTGAGCTATTGGCCGAGCATTTGTAATTCATATTAAATCTTGGTGTAGCCTATTTGGGAACTGGCGGGCAGGAAAGAAACATCTGCCTACAACAACAAGGACATCCATTACTGTATGTGGTGAGACCGAAGGGCCCTGAACGTCATTGCAGGATCTGAGTCAAACATCTCTCCCACCAAGTGCGGTTCCTTCTGAGAACACAGGCCCCTTGCAGACACACAGTTACAAGTGCTAATCGTGACTTTTTGTGAATTCTGTTCTCAGAGTCATTAGCATCATATTTCTACACTGAAGTGCAACACAGAGTTCTCAGTCCACGTGTTTCAGTTCTCTTACTAAGCCAACTGCGGCATTATGGGAGGCGGGTCTTTCATATTCTGGGAAAATCTATCATGCCTGGATATGGTCTGGGTTTTCGTTCGTTTGTTTATCCTGCCAGGTCACAAACTAGTATAGCTTCCAACTGCCAAGTGAGTCAAAGTGACTTCTATGACCGTTATTCGAAGGTTCAAATTCCCAGGTGCCTACCAACACACACCATCACCATTTTCTCCTCAGTTAATACCCTCTCAGGGTAAGTCAAGCAAAACTCAACAGAATAGCACGTTAAATTCCTCAGAGGTGCAAACATAAAAGAATGCTAACTACTACCAAGGTCAACTCTACTTATCAGTAGCAAGAAGATATGTTTATACCGGGTGTTCACATATGCCTTTAATCACAGCACTCAAGAGGCAAGAGACAGATGGATCTCTGTGAACTCAAAGCCATTCTGGTCCTCATAGTGAATTCCAGGACAACCAGAGCTACATAGTGAGACCTTATCTCAAAAAAGAAAAAGAAAGGAAGGAAGGAAGGAGGGAGGGAGGGAGGAAAGGAGGGAGGGAGGAAAGAAAGAAAGAGAGAAAGAGAGAAAGAAAGAAAGAAAGAAAGAAAGAAAGAAAGAAAGAAAGAGGGAAAGAAAGAAAGAAAGAGAGAAAGAAATTTCACATATTTGTTATTTTGTATATTTGTAATTTTTTACAAAATTAGGCCTATAGGAGGCCCATTGGAGTGATAGCTATATAATTACAGTTTAAAATATTTTGAGTTATTTGTGTGGAATTCTGAGTTCTTGCTGAGTTTATCAGAATGCATCAGAAATTTTTAGGAACCAGTTTTTACATATTCATGGATTTAAATGTATATAAATATTGAAATACGTCGGAAAATTTTGTTTGTTAGTAAAAAAAATGGATGTAGTCTATTCACTCCATTCTTTGGTTTACAGAAAGAGAGACAGATATGTAATCACAGTTTAAACTATTTTAAAGTATTGCCCTTTACTTATAGGCCTCTTACAAGTAACCATTAAGCTCTGCTAGACTAAAGATATGATTACACATAAAAGCCAAATGAAAATGACACTTCAGTGATTTTTACTTTAATTGTCTGTTATTGAGTGGTTTGGTTTGGCTTCCGTTTTGGTTTTTGGGACAAATTCTTGCTATGTAACTAAGGCTGGCCTCAGACTTGGAAGTCTGGATGCTGGGGTTATAGGTATGTATCAGCATGCCAGGCCAGACTATTAAGTGTGTGTGTGTGTGTGTGTGTGTGTGTGTGTGTGTGTGTGTGTGTGTGTGGGTACCTGTTCACATGCATAAGTACACATATGTGAGGAACTGAGATTGTCATTAGGATTCTTCATCCATCATCCCCACCCTATTCAGTGAGGCAAGGTCTCTCAGTTGAACCCAGAGTTGCCGATATGGGTAGTCTAACTAGCCAGCTTGCTGTGGGCATCCCCCAGCTCTACCTGGAATTACAAGTGGCTGCTGTATCCACCCAGCGTTTATGATAGTGTTAGGGATCTGAAGCCTGGTCTTCAAACTTGCCTGACAAGCACTACCCACCGAACCATCTTTCCAGGCCCAGACTATCAATTTTTAATCTAAAGGTAAACCTCTGAATAGTTTTTTTCTACATTCAAGAAGCATCTTCGGCCACATGGTGGTGGCACACACCTTTAATCCCAGCACTCGGGAGGCAGAGGCAGGTGAATCTTTTGTGAGTCCGAGGCCAGCCTGGTCTACAGAGCGAGTTCCAGGAAAGGTACAAAGCTACACAGAGAAACCCTGTCTCAAAAACCAAAAAAAAAAAAAAAAAAAAAAAAAAAAAACCATCTTCAATTATATTTAGAAACTTCTGTTAACATAAGGAATTGCCACTGTGGGTGCCAAATGTTGTGATGGGGAAAGATGAAATCCTATATGGAAGAAGCAGGAGGGATGGGATGTGGGGATGGTCAAGAGAGTCCTTAAGGGTTAGGAATGGGTAAACTGAGAACAGGCTGTGGTGACTGAGAACCGCAGAGAGTTTGGCCACTCAACAAAGGCGAGGGATGTAAACAGCGGAAGAGGAAACAGGACTCTTTCCTTCCTCCTTCTCAGAGCCCAAGGCCAGAAGCTACAAGGGAGCTCAACCTCTCAAAGGAACAGAAGGATCTTTAGTGTGACCGCAGTCCATGTGGGAAGTGAAGGAAGGGGAGATGTGCTCTCTCTGGCTGGCTGTTGCTGGCCACTGATAGAGTGGATCCAGTGTCACATGCTGGAGTCCCAGAAGGCCCTCTGCAAAACCCCCTTCTTCAATGCCTCCATTGGCTCTGTTATGTTTTGTGGGGAGGAATCAGATTCCTTTTCAGAGAACAAACTTGAGCTCCTCAAAGAACCAAGTCCTGTGTGCCTGAATCCTAAACGGACAGAAGGCCACTGGGCAGCAAAACCCCGAGGTCATGGACCCCAGAAACAGTGCGATTTGTTCATGGCAAGGACCACTGAGGATCTACAGGAGAAAGGATCGTGTCTCTCAGCGTTGCCATGGGGACTGCTGGCTGGGTTAACTGAATGCTCTCTGAATAATGACTCTTCTTTTAAAGAGAAAATAGCTTCTATATTCCAAAGACTAAATGGTGGAGCAGGTACATAGAAATCCTAGGAGGGCAAGAAGTGAGGAGCAATTGGTAGTCTGACGGACTGCAGCAGGAGCAGCGCCCCCCCCAACACCTCCCCTCTCTGCCCCATGAGGGGACTGGAGGGGGTGGGTTTTTCTCGGATAGCATCTTTTAGACACAGAGGAGCAGATGAGACTTGTAAAACTTATAGAACTTTTAGTTCTGTAAGCTGCAGCCTTCAAAGAACTCCGAGCCATCCCACACGTCTCATAGATCAGGCACAAGTCACAGGAAGAGAGACCCGAGAAGCATTCCCTTCGAAGGTCTTAGAGGCACTCTGAAGGAAAGCCATCTACAACAGTGCACGCATGTGTGTGAAGAACTTTCCATCCGAGGTTATGAGGGAACTTAAGCTTCATAGGCCTGGGGTTGCCTGCTGGCTATCTTGCTGTAAGAACTTTGGACCTTATCACCAAATCTCCACAAAACAATTGTCCATGTATGTTCCATCAATAGTTAAGTGAAAACGTCTTTGATGTTCTCAGAGTTATCTGATCACCCACATGACACTGAGTGGAGCTAGATCATTGGAAGATAGTAGCTCCACCCTGACATCTGCCCAAGACCAGCAGCAAGAGTTTTAGGAGCTGCATGAACTATCATGTCCCTCCAACCTGCCATCTGTCACTGGTTTACTATGACACCTTGGGTCAATGACTTCCCAACGCTGTGCCATCTGTGAAATGTGAATAACAGCACACCACATCCGCTGTTCCTCCTTTGTCCACCTCTCTCTCTCTCTCTCTCTCTCTCTCTCTCTCTCTCTCTCTCTCTCTCTCTCTCTCTGTGTGTGTGTGTGTGTATGTGTGTCTCTCTCTTTCTCTCTCTCCTTCTTCATAAGTGAGAGAGTGTGTCTGTAAAGTGCTTTGAGCTCCTTGGAGATAGAAGCTCTATAAATATAAGCTGTTATCACTGTCACCATGGAAACACACAGAGAGAACTGTGCTCCATTCCTACATGTGCTCAGCATAACTCTGACCTCCTGGCTTGCTGGCTATTGAACAGTAGCGGTTCTACAGAGCCGCGTGGCCAGGTAGAGGTGGGGACCCAGAATTGGACTTGTTTACTCTTCAATTCTTCTCGATGCCACTTTTAAAAAAGAAAAATGTATTCTGTTTGCTAAGGCAATAATAGAAGGCTGGCAAAGGATGCAGTTTGTGACTGGCTTAGTTTGCAGGCACTGACCCTAGGAGCCGAGTTGGAAGCCAGGCTCAACCAGGGAGCAATTCCAAGGAGTTTCAGGCACAGGAACCCACACATTTCTTAAATTTGTTCCCGATCCTGACTCTTTGACTTCCGAACTAAGGTTAGAAAAACTTGGTGACGGTGAGGATTACAAGTCTGCGTCTTCCTGCCAGGGTTTGGCCCTCTGGATAGCAGAACTACGTCACTGTCACCACTGTCTCACTGGGCCTAGCACAGGGCATGGCGTGTAGCAGATGCTCTGTAGAGGTGTGCCAACAAAGTGACTACCTGAATGAGTGAGGGGCCATCCTTTCCCCTTTCCTAGCTGAAAGTGGAGCTGAGTAAGACAGATGTATCCAATGTCAACCTGGACTAAAGAGCCTAGAGTATATATCATCTCTCCTTGAGGCTTTTCTGGCTCCTCCCCCCGCTGACAAGTACAGGAATAGTGCCCCCACTTCTGGTAGGTATCATGAACAGTCCTGGGAGAGCCAAAAGCCTTATATAGAATGACTTAGAATAACAATTTTATCATGACCCCAGCTCCAGGGCTGGATTCCCAAGTGTGTAACCTGTGCAGTTACACAGTCCCAGCACAGAGCACTTCTAGGCTTTGTTTAGTGCTCAGTTATCATCCTCTCGGGCTTTAAAATAATATAACAAATACCTCACATTTTCATTTTGCCCCGTGTAGCCAGGTTTGCCTGGCTATCTGTGGTATATGAGAGGTTTCTCTTCTTTCACATCCTGTAATCTTGCTTCATGAAGGAAGGGACTCACAGTCTTATTTTGGTGGGATTAAAACATCTCCCAGGCCTGTAGACTCAAGTAAGTGCATTATTCAGCATAGATAGCTTTCTTCACACATAGCAAGAAGCTAATATAATGGAAGGGACATGCATTTATTCTCCCATGAGCTGTTCTTTGGAAACTAAAGCTACTTCCTGCAGACACAGCATGACCATGGGCCTTCATGAAGAAGAGTTGCTGAGCGACCTGAGGAATATCTGGTCCACAGCCACCTCAGCAAGATAAGCAGAACAATAGTGCAGGCTAAGTCTGTGGCAATGGTAATGCAGCTGTTAACATTCCCCCAGAGAAGGGGGAGGCACCCACTCAAACACTACCAGAGATTCTACTCATGCCTCCCTTTGGCCCTCAGCTGTGTGTGGTCTTGGGAAGCTAAGGGAGTTGTGTTCTAAGAGGTAGAAGGCTGATTAGATGGGATTGTTGCCATGGTGATGAGCCTTTGTGAACCACTGTCATGTTGGTGTCAGGCTTCTTTGGTGATACCATTGCCTTTGAGTCATCCATGCTCTTGTAAGCGATGCCAAGAAACTTATTTAATGATGGGTGATGTTGCTCTGTAAGCTGTGAATGTGTTGCTCTGATTGGTTGATAAATATAATGCTTATTGGCCAGTAGCTAGGCAGGAAGTATAGGTGGGGCAAGCAGAGAAGGAGAATTCTGGGAGAGGAAGGCTGAGTCAAGAGACGCCAGCCCGCCATCTAGGGAGCAGCATGTAACGGCACATAGGTAAAGCCACAGAACACGTGGCAACATATAGATAAACAGAAATGGGCTGAGTTTAAATGTAAGAGCTAGTCAGTGGTAGGCCTGAGCTAATGGCTGAGCAGTTTTAATATAAGCTTCTGAGTGATTATTTTATAAGTGGCTGCAGGGTCTGTGGGGTTGGACAGGACTGGAGAAAACATCAGCTACACTGGTCCACCAAGCTAGACTTGAGTGGAATATTTTTTTTCTGGACTTTCTGGGTGAATAGGTGTTTCTTTATGTCTCTCCATGACTCCTAGAAATAGATTGCATAATGATTTATTAACGTTGAATTTTGTCAATGCTGAAGAGAAAGGGACAACAGCTGTGGAGAGACACTGGACAACAGACAGAACTTCTGAGCTAAACCAACTGGTTTATTTCAAAGATGTATTGACCTCAGAATGGAAACCAGGATATGTCCTATGTTGGGGAAGGGATTTTGCTTTTGTTTCTGTAAGAGAAGAAAAGCTACAGATACCAACAAAATTAATAAAAATTCAATTCAAACAGGAGAAACCCCTTGATGAGGAGAAGCAAAAGCTCATCCACAGATGTGACATCTCCACAAGTTGTAAGAAAAACTTAACAAACAAGGGTTGGGGCAGGGGTCTGTTTTTTGTCTTTCCAGGATAATAGAAATACCCATCTTCCAGGAATCATAAGGCCTTAGATATCCAAACATCTATAACAGAAGAAAAGAATCTATTGGTACCGATCTACACAGGGTAAAATCTCACTGCCTAGCATCTATATCTCTTTAACTCTAGAAAAGTTATGGTTCCGAATCAATTATATATCAAGCTGACTTTGGAGTTGGAAATTGGCTCCCTCCTTCTCTAAACTCAAGCATATTGCTAAAAGAAAAAATTTAAGAGATTCTGTCTCATATCAGAAGAGCCGTGTGGTGTAGGACAGAAGAAAACCAATAAAAAGGGACCATTGTCACCAAGATTCTATTTCTCTCCATGTTTATTCTTGATTTCTCAGAATACCTTTTTTTTTTTTTTTTTTTTTTTTTTTTTTTTTTTTTTTTTTTTTTTTTTGGTTTTTCGAGACAGGGTTTCTCTGTGTAGCTTTGCGCCTTTCCTGGAACTCACTTGGTAGCCCAGGCTGGCCTCGAACTCACAGAGATCCACCTGGCTCTGCCTCCCGAGTGCTGGGATTAAAGGCGTGCGCCACCACCGCCCGGCTCTCAGAATACCTTTTTACATGTCATGTTATCTTGAAATCCAAACTTTCCGTTTTGATATTAATAATGCTCAAGTTTTCCACAGCAAAAAAATAAGTCTTCTCCAATAGCAATTTCTGAAGTCTCCAGAAGGAAGATGGGGCCCCACCACAACAATTCTACCCAGTCCAGAATGATGCCATGGTACCTAAGAACATTACTCATGATCAGCTTTGGACTGAGAACTCTTCAGAACAGTTCCAAGATGAGATGGTCCATCATGCTACACTTTTAGCCAGAATGTCAGACAATTTTATCCATTTCTGAGACTAGCTGTATACTCTATGGATAACCCTATTGAGACCTAACAATCTAAGCTTTCTTACAGCACCCCCACAGAGATACCGTCACCCCCTAAACAGCAGGAAGTAACTATAAGAGAATGATGCCCCTCTCCCAAATGTTTCATTTTTCTCAGGGTTATGAATGGATGTTTGTAGGGTTGGGGGTGGAACAATAAAATTTGGACTCAGTATTCATTTTTAGAAAAGAAAAAGGGGAATGGATAGGTATAGGATATTAAGGTAGATTATTGTATTTACTAGTAAACTAATTTAGTAAATATCAGCCTTAGATACTTTGCACTGATATGGATTCTTGTATATTGTTACAAATGCAAACTATTTTTATATTCCTATTTAAGATAAATCATATATTGATACAAATACAGAACTATGTTGTAATGTACATATATTTCTACTCCTGTTTGAAATTTTGTATATTGGTACAAATGTAAAATTATATTTGTCATACTGTATGTCTGTTCTACCTCTGTTTAGGATATTGTGTATATCAATATATATTTCAGATTATTGTTATATTGCATATTGTACTATATATACATTGCTACCTCTGTTTAAGCTATTTTGTGTATTGTCACAATCTTGAGGTCATTGTCCTTATACGGTACATCTGCTTACAGACTGTTTATCTTGTTATGTGAATTCTTAGTCTTTAAGTTATTTTAGTAGAGAAGACTGACAGAGTTATAGTCACTCATGCTTGTCATTTCTATAGTTATGTTAGTTAGGTTCTTCAGACTTACAAAAACAATGTCAGAGGGATAGGTAGTCTTCAAACACTTCATAAAAGACCTAGAGAATATGGCATTTAAATGTTTTGATAACTTAGAATTCCGTTGACGTGAGACACGGTTGCTCCTGACAGCACCGATCCGATCCGGAGAGAATGTTGGGCTGCTGAGACATTTTCATTTAGAAGTTTGTCTTCTTCTTGGCACAAAAAAATGACCTATTTGGGCAAATAACTGCCCGTGCCTCGACTGTTGACAGTACGAATACTGTCCCTTTGGTACGAGCAGGACACAAGGAAAAGCGACTATTGAACTCTGCCAAGATAGGGTAGGATAGTCTTTCATAAAACCTGCTTCTGAAAATGGTCTGACAGATACTCTAGGCCTGTAGCCAATTTGAATGCACCAATGATACTGAGAAATTCTAGGTGACTGTCCAGGCTGCCAACTGTCTCTGTCCACTCTTGCAAGACTCCTGAAAGTTGCTTGCATCCGTCTCCTGTTTCTCAGGTATTATATTCCTTCTCAGGTCTTTGATGGGATTGGAGACTAACAGTTACAATTACAATCTACTTGTATCTTAGCTAGAACATATTAAGTATAGATCCAGGTTCTTCAAGGTAGGACATCTTTTGGAAGGATCTCTGTAACGTGCCATTTACCTATGTTCCAGACTCCTCTGGATTTTAGTATGTGTTTCTCATTTGGTGATGTTCTTGTTGGTGTAGTTTCATCTTGTATAGGTCATTATCCCTTATTCCTCTGGGACAATATTTGGTAATGATCCCTATTGTAAACAGTTTTGTATTAGGTTAGAATTTTCTTATTTAGACAAAAGGGGGAGATGTAGTGGGTAGCTGTTCCAGCTTTGACCTTGAAACACTGCCCCTAGAGTGACAGCAGGTGACTGCCACACCTGCCTATGACCGGCCCCTGGGGCTGACCTGCCCCTGGGGTGTGGTGAGAGGGAGCCCCTTAAGACTCGAGGTGCATATGTGTTTGGCCCTTCTGGATACCTCATGGTCCTGGAAGCTAGATGGGACACCAAGTCAGAGTTCCCCGCTGGATGGTACCTCATCTCTCCCAGAGCCTGTAACCAACCCCTATTGGCTGTAAGTTACCCCAGAAATAAACCTCTCATGATTACCAGATAAATTATGTGGAATTGCCTTGTTAATTACAGTTATAAGTGGAATCTTTTTTTTCTTCTTCTTCTGGACTTCTGGTACTCTTACTGAGGTGAATAGGTGTTACTTTCTGTCTCTCCAAGAAAAGCCACACAGTACCATGAGTTTCAGTGAAATAATGGGGCCATTACAATCTCGTGGCATTCTGCATTTAGTAGGTCTTGAAGAAGGAAGGGGAAGAGGGAACGGAGGGAACCTATCATCAGATGAATGGCTATTATAGACTATGATAGGATGGAAAGAACTGCTTTCCATCTTCAAATTAACTGGAAAGCAATTAACAGAGAAAAACAAAGATTAAGTAATTGCCCAGGCCACTAATAACTAAGAGGTGGGAGTCAGAATCTGTTTGTTGTTTTTTTTTTTTTTTTTTTGGTTGTTTTTTTTTTTTTTTAAGCTTGGGCTCAAAAATTAACTTCAATGTATCTAGGTAAAGAACCTTATGTTAGCGCCACTCATTGTTATACCTCAGCAAAGCAGAAAAGTTACATGGCCTCTTTCGATTGTATTCTTTATTTGTGGATAGAGAGTAGAGAAGGAAGGGGGGCCACCATGAACAGATTTAATCATTAATCAAGAGAGGACTTTGACTTCAGGAGACGTCATTGTCTTCCCACACAACTTTGTTTTAATCCCAGATAAAAAGAAACAAAGCCATTGTTGCCCGTCTTTGGGGGGCTTTAGTAAGATGGAGTACAGGTGTGTTGATGACTCAGCCTGCCCTGGAAAGAGGCCACCGACCACCGCGCGGGCGGGCATGTGCCAGTGGCATTTGGGAGGAGAAGGAACCTCACTTCCAGGCTGTTATGCAAGGAAATACTTGCTCTTTTTCTTGGGGCCACTGTATGCTTGGGTCTCTGTGACCTCGGCTCAGTTTTAACTAACAGAATTATGGGCCAGTTCGTGAATGATGCTTCCGTGAGTCGATGTCCAACCAGTCCACTCTGCTGTCTGAGGCACTCTGGTCACAACAGCAGTTTAGACAGACTTCTAGGAATATCTGTGGATCATGCGGTGAGGGAGGTAGCTGATTCCCCTGAGAATCTCCTACTGCTCCTCTCCTTGGAGATCATGAACTCTGGCATACCCTAAAATTTCCAGTATGCTCTACACTGTGAGTGCAAGTCATCTGGTCACACATGTCATGTTATAATTACAGCATAGGAGAGTTTTCCATGCACCTGGAGTTCTTAATGTATAACACCTTTAACTAAAGGACTGGTTAAAATGGATTGCTACCCCTTACCTCTGAGTCAGTAGATCGGAGGTCCCACATGTGCACTTCTAATAAACGTCTAGGTGCTCTGTTGCTGTTGCTGGTGGTAGTATTGGTGCCACACTTTGAGGTCCTCTGGCTCCTAGTGTGCACCTTCTGTCCCTACTGGATGTGTATATAGCATGTGACAGTCAGCAGAACATTACCCAAAGTCTGAATGCCAGATCCTAATGGCTACTCGAGGATAGAGTATTTTAGTATATATATTTAGTATAGAATATATATTTAGTATATTCAAAATACTGGTGTGCATCTCCACTCTGTAGCATGGCAAGCAAACAAATACATAATTTATTTAACAAGTCTTGTCGGTGCTTATTTGGAGTCAGGCACTGAGAACCAGTAGTCCCAGAACAGACAGAAACGCTGGACTTCAAGGTCGTTAAATGTGAGTGGGGAATATTGTTTACCAAATTTCGGCTGAAGTCCTTTTATATCCAAGAGCTCAGACTCCCACAAGAACAACACAATATAACTGCCCTGTCCATTTCCAAGACGAGGCTGTGGCGCCTCGTGTAGTTCAGTGACTTTTACAGCACTCAATGCCTGTGTTCCCAAAGCCCATGTGCTTTCCACAGCACTGCAGAGAAAAACACATACAGTGAAATCTAGAAAACAGACTTCTCATTGAAATAGCCTGCATCCTGTCAGCTAAGGATTTCTTTCCCATAGCCACAACCAGGAGAGATCCCTAATGAACCTTTCATTTTAAGATCCCAAGAACTGAGATGGGAGGATCCTGAACTGCTAGGAGACAATGGCTAGTTCTTGCCCACACCCATTTACTGAACACCTGACCAGGTCATTTGTTATTCAGAGCTTTCCTATTGAGAGGATTACTTTGAACAGTGACCAGGCATTTACTCAGCAGGTCCCTGGTGGTCACACTTGATAAATGTTTCCTGGAGTTGCTGAGTTCCAGGCAGTGCGCTTGACACAAGGGCATTCCCAGGTGAATGGGACTGCCCCGGGTCTCAGTGAGCTCAGGATTTCAACCTCTTTGGGCTTTGTTCTAGTTTCTCTGTTGCTGGGATGAGGCACTGGCCAAAAGCAACTGAGGGTGGAGTCGGGTAGTCCTTTAATTTACAGCTTATAGGCCATCATCCAGAGAAGATGAGGCAGGGGCCTGGAGGCAAGAACTGAGGCAGAGATTAGGAAGAACACTGCTTATGACTTGTAGCTGGCTCAGCTAGCTTTCTTATGCAGCCCAGGACCACCTGCCCAGGGGTGGCACCACCCACAGTGGCCTGGGCCCTCCTCCAGCCACTAGCAATTGAGAAAATGCCCATGGGCCAATGTGGTAGAGGCAATTCCTCAACTGAGGTTCCCTCTGGTGACTGTCACTTGTGTCTAGTGACAGAAGCTAACTGGCAAGGGGTTAGTCTCATATTCTGGATGCTTCATGTCTTCAAATTTTATCTTTATTCATGACTCCAGCTGATATATCTATTTAGGTCGGTGTTCTGTTTGTTTTAGTGGAGTTGTTAAATAATAAGATTTGAGTATGTAGTGAGCTAATACAGTGATTGATTTAATAAGAGAGATGACGGTGATGGCAGCCGGAGAGATGGATCACTGGTAAGAACACTTAATGCACAAGCAAGGGGAGCTGAGCGTGGATGCCAGCTCTCACATAAAAGCCAGGCATGGTTGTGTGTCCTCCTGTCATTCCAACAGGGGACCACAGGACTGAAGGGGCTTGTTAACTACCAGCCGACTAGGTTCAGTGAGAGACCCTGTCTCATAAGATACTCACCTCCTTCCCCACAACACACACTTGCGCACAAAAAAAAAAAACCCTACACACAATAAACTAATTAAAATACAAAAAGAAATGACAATGATTATCCAATATCTTGACTTTTTTTGTTCTTTTTAACATTTCTGTAGTGTCCATGGGGAAGTCATAACAACTTATGGATGTTCCTTTCGCCTAGGGCCATATGAGTCCCAAGGATTGAACTCATGTCTTCAGACTTGGCAGCAAGGGACTTTACACCCTAAGCCACCATGCCAACACCTTAAATTTGCTTTTTGCATTTATTATTATTGTTGCTATTAATGTGTGTGTGTGTGTACGTGTGTGTGTGTGTGTGTGTGTGTGTGTGTGTGTGTGTGTGTGTCTTGTATGTATGCCATGGGCTACATGTGGAGGTATATCATCCGTTCTCTCATTCCATCATGTGGACAGACTGAGCCATTGAGAAGTTTTTGTTGTTGTTGTTGTTTTTTGGTTTTTCGAGACAGTGTTTCTTTGTGTAGCTTTGCGCCTTTCCTGGAACTCACTTGGTAGACCAGGCTGGCCTCGAACTCACAGAGATCCACCTGTCTCTGCCTCCCGAGTGCTGGGATTAAAGGCGTGCATCACCACCGCCTGGCGCTTTGTTGTTGTTTTAAGGACATGGGTCCCAGGGCACGGAGAGAAGAGGGCCAAGGAGTTGGGGGAGGAATCCCTGGAAGGTAAAGAATCTTGGCTCTTTGAAAGATAAGAACCAACTCCCAAGGAGGCAGGGAGAGACAAAGAATCTAGGAAGAGGAAGAGACCTTTGGAATTGAAGGAGGAAAGCAAGAACAAGGGTAGGCAGGAACAACTTCACAAACGCTTAGCGTAACCTGAACTTTTGTGCCCTTATTAAATGGCATATCAGATCATTTATATGGCCGACTTCTCTCTCTCTCTTTTTTTTTTCTAAGAAAACAAGTATTAAAATTTCCCACTGGCCTGATTTAAACATCTTTCATGGGGAGCCATATGTCTTAGCAAGTTTGGAGGCTGGAAAGCCGACTCAGCTCCAGGGAGTTGTTCCTGGGTCAGAAGGCTGCAAATGAAGAACACTGAGTTACCCGCTGGTCTTTGAGAAGAAGGCATTGATAGCCAGAGGAGCGATAACAAGATGCTGATAGCAACCGAGTCCACAGCTTTAAAACCCTCTGTGTGGCGGCATGAAGTGAATACCCAGGGAACACGCTTCATCCTCCTACAGCCTGACTCCCTAGCCTCCTTTAACAGGTGTCTCCAAACTTTCCTTGCTCTTTTCCATCCTCAGAGCGCAGAGTGGTATCCCAAACTCCCTTTCTCTCCATTTAAGCAGGCATAGGAAGCTCTTGAACGCAGCGGCCTTCATCCTGGAGACTCATTCCTATGGTCTGTACTGGCCGCCTCCCCACTTCCTCTCTTACCCTACGGAGGGGCTTCTCCATCAGCAGTGAACAGTGCCCTATGCTGGGCATGTGGCTCAGGAGTAGAGCGCTTGCTTGCCTAGCGTGTGTGTGGTCCTGTGTGTGTTTAGTCCCTAGCGCTACCAGAAAGATTATTTTACATAAATAAACAAACCTAATTACCTAAAAAGCTTGTTCATGTGCTGATTTCTGAACTGCAATCATCTATTTCAGTAGAAGTGGGATAAAGGTCAGGGAGCTGCATGTTAAAGAGGCCAGCCAGGCAAATGGAAGGCAGACTGCTCATGATTTACAGCTGCATCAGGGTTGGGGACATTCAGGAGAAGGGGCTTCACTCACTCAGCTCAGTTAACTGAGGACACACTATGTGTCAGTCACAGTGCTGGGCTCGGGGCACACCGACAGCGAGGTGAAACCGGTTCTTGAGAATCTAAAGTCCAAGCAGATAATTGTACAAGTGAGCGGAGAAAGACAACTGTGACATGTTCACAAAGAATTGCACAGTGTCTGACTCCGACACTCTCCCCACCCCCATCCCCAGAAACCAAGGATTCTGTACCCCAAGGCTTGGTAGGTAGTTATCCAGCCTAGAGAAAAAGGCGAACATTCCAAATTGGGGGGGGGGCAGGGGGGAGCGGTCACAGGGAGTTTAGGACATCTGAGAAGCTGACAGAAGTGATGTCTTCGATCACCCATGTCCAGGGTTGGTCAACTCTCATATAGGCTCCCAGAGTTCTCTCCGATGCCCCATTCTTCTAAATGTGAACTGCGTCAAGACCCTTGTCAGTTACGCAGAACATGACACTTCCGCTGGCATGCCGGGTCTGAGCAGATCAAACGTTCTGTGTCACCCCAGCCTGTGCTAAGAATGGGCAACAGCTGTCTAAACCCCAGAAGCCCCCCAAAGAGGCTGGCAGAGGCTGGGAGTCCTGCTACAAAGGGCCGGGAGGGTAGGACATCCATGGGGCTGGCCATGCCAGCCGGCAGAGTCAGAGATGGTGTCCGGTGCCACCTGCATCTGCTTTCTGATCTCTCTTCAGGATCCCTTCCAGCTTTCCTGCCTGGCTGCTTCAAGGGCCACCTCCCCTTGTCCCAGCAGCCAAGAGTCCTCTAATGGAGTACTGTTGTGGGATATTTGTACAGAGTTTGAAGGTGTATCGCTGTGACTGGTGTCATAAAAAGAAGAACAGTCAATACCTAGGGGAGGTATAGGTGGGATTTCCAGGGAAAGAAAGGAAAAGGAGGAGGAGGAATCTAGGCACATGGGAGATGCTGATGGAGATCAGGATCGAATACACAAAATGGGAGAGAGGTAAAATCCATGAGGTAGAACATAGATTAATAAAAATATGAGTTAGTTTAAGTTATAAGAGCTAATGGGACAAGCCTAAGTTAAGGTCAAGCTTTCATGATTGATAATAAGTCTCCATGCCATTATTTGTGAGCTGGTGGCCCAAAGGGAAGGAAGATTACAGAGTACTCTTGTAATGGATTGTTTTACTCACAACAAAAGAAAGGGATTTGATTTTTTTTTTTTTTTTTGTGTGGAAGAATAAAGTGTTAAACAATGATTGTCCTCCTGGGATTTGTATTTTTAAAAAGAGCTAAGGAGCCGATCAATACGAATCAAGTTCCCCTGCCTCCTGGCCAAGCAGTGATGGGACCCCTTGTTCTTAGCTGGACATGGTGCCCAGAATAAGGACCGAATTTCTTAGCTTCTCTTAGTTTTCTAAGTGTTGCCCTGTGGCCAAAGAGATGGAAACTGTGCCCTAGGACAGTTTCTAGGATGGATGTTTCTGTAAAGGGCAATTGCCTTCCATTTTCTTCTTTCTTTATCTTTCCTTCCAGCCAGAATATGATGACTGACAACCTAGACACCATCCTGGGCTACAAAGGCAAGAGGAGGTAGAAGAGGCCGGAAGGGGCTGGGATCCCTGAGACTTAGTGGATAAAGCCCCTGGCCTGGGCCGTCAACCTCTGAACTTGTGAAAGGGAAATAAAATCAGACGTCATTGAAGGCAATGTTGTTTTTGATTTCTGTTATTCACAGTTCAACATACCCCAACCGATAAAATCACAAGGGCCCTCCCATTTTTCCCTCTTTCTTCTTCCAAAAGTGTTTCTGTCATCATACATGGCTGTTTCTCCAAATCAAACCAAGTTGAATCCTAATAGAGAAAATGAGCCAGGATTGGGCCTGAGGCCTCTGAGGAGAGTCCCACTACAACTCTCTAGTCACGTTCCCTACCTGGGCTGCTTCTGTTCCTCATGAAAATTAGCTTCCATCTTACAAATCTGGAAATCTGGTGGGCTTTTGGTTTGTTGGATGTGAGTGAGTGAGTGAGTGAGTGAGTGAGTGAGTGAGTGAGTGAGTGAGTGTGTTTGTGTGCTTGTGTGTTGTGTATTTATCTGTGATTGCTTGATTGATGGGGATGGATAGCTGGCCTGGTGGGTAGTGTCACACTGGAACAAGAAGCTGCCATATTTCCCAAACATATTTCTGTACAAGGGCTTGCTCCTCCATGAGGTCGCCAGGGGCAAGGCCATAGTATGAAGCACTGTTTACCATTTATTAATGAATAAAAATGTTAAGTAGCTGGGTTAGCTGGATACAGAGATTGTAACAGCTTGTCTGCTTAAAGAATTTGCTGCTTGATTTAGCTGTGATCCAGCTGATGCAAATTACTTTGCATTTTCCTGTCTCCAAGCTCCTCCTTCTAAAGTAAAATAAAAGCAAAACACTCTTGTTTTGCTCACCTCGATAAAACTTAAGCACATCAAAAGGCATCATTTCTAGAGTGATCTGGAAAGGTACAGTTCCCCGTAGAAAGAAAAAAAAATGGCACACTAGATGTGGTATGTGGGGGCCTTTTGTCTGTGGCTGTTTCCCTGTGTGGTTCAACAGCAATTCAGTCCTGTAGGACACTCTGCTCACTGTCTTGGCCACATGGGAGGGAGGAACCTAGGTCATACCAATCCAGGCTTAGGTTTCCCAACAACCTATGCCTGCTAGGAAAAGGTGCACTGTACCAGTCTGACTCCTTCTGCTGGAGTCCAGCTAGCAGCCGGAACTACACCTTCAGGATCATGAGAAAGGCAGGGCCATAACAACTGTAGGCGGAGCATGAGGACCCAGGAAGTCAGGGACAAGATCAGAAGAAAACAGTAGCCTTTGGGTGGGACGCAGCCAGTCCTGTCCTGGGTGAGTTCTGGAATTTATAATAGGCGTTAGCTTCAGTGGACATCATAGTCCTTGGAACCAGAATGACTTCTAAGAAAGGCACACATGGGCCGGGTGGTGGTGGCGCACGCTTTTAATCCCAGCACTCGGGAGGCAGAGCCAGGCGGATCTCTGTGAGTTTGAGGCCAGCCTGGGCTACCAAGTGAGCTCCAGGAAAGGCGCAAAGCTATGCAGAGAAACCCTGTCTCAAAAAACCAAAAAAAAAAAAAAAAAAAGAAAAAAGAAAAGAAGAAAAAAAAAAGAAAGGCACACATGGACAAGAACTGTACAGAAGAGGGAACAGACAGAATGCGGGTGGTCAGACACCATTTCACAGGAGGACCGAAGAAATGGGAGCTTTCTTTTTAAAAGCACGCTTGAGCCGGGCATGGTGGAGCACGACTTACATTTCTGTGCTCTGGGGTGGCAGGGGCATGTGGCTCTCTGTGAGTTCAAGGCCAGCCTGGTCTATATAACAAGCTACTGGCCAGCCAGAGCTGTATAGTGTGACCCTATCTTAAAAAAAACAAAACAAAAAACCCAAGGGGCTGGAGAGAGGACTCAAAGGTGAAGAGCACTTGCTGCTTTTGCAAAGGATCCAAATTTCATTCTCAGTACCCATGTGAAGGTTCACAACCATCTGGAATTCCAGTTTCAGAGGATGCAATGCCCACTTTGGGCCTCCTTGGGTGCCAGGAACACACATGTAGCACATATACATGCATGCAAGCACTCACATGTGTGTGCATATATATATATGTATATATGTGTATATATATGTATGTGTGTATAATATATATATATATATAATGTCAAACCAAGCAATGTAAAATTGGGGATTGGGAGGGTTGTTTTCAATATATACAGAGATGCACAGGGCTTCTTGTTCCTGCAAGCAAGGGACTAAGATTGAGTAGAAGTCACAAGGAGCTAGGGTTTAGCTCAAAATTTCCCAAATACAGGATGTTTTTCTGTAGGACATGTGTAGACGGGGAGTTGACAGTCCCTGGAGGCATTCAAATGGAGGGTAGTTGACCTTGTCCTGCAGATGGGGGCTTGAACCAGAGAACCTCAGACATTAGCGAATACAGAGAGCCTATGCGTATCACCACCATCGCCTTGTGGCCTTTGACTAAATCAGCAGTAAGTTGGAGGTTAAGTCGACCATAAAGAAACATTCTCTTTGATCTCTTTGAGGGTCAAACAATACAAAGAGGATCATAAAATACCCCAGCTCTCCATCTCATCCACCTTTGATCCTGGAACTTTCTAGTGGGAGAATGCTCTAACAGGACCCTCCTTCCTTGGATTAGCCTTTCAGAAAGGTGTCCACGACTACCTTAGAAAAATCACGTGTGTCGTGGGATATTTTGATCACATTCTCACACTCCCGAGACTGCCAATAAAGTTTACTTTGAGTCAGACGACAGAGCTAGCTACTACCTGACCAAAGTTAGCCATAGAGGTTTTGGAGGACCGAGGACATATAGAGAGACACAGGAAGTAGTAGGGAGGGGCTGAAAGAAAGGCTCGGCCCTTTTTGGATGGAGGAAGGAGAGAGGGGAAGTCATCGGTTGCTTCTCTGCCACTCCTCTGATCATTCAGGTTCTTACCCAGGTACCCGACTCCCGAGTTTTTATTAATAAAGAATAATCAGATAAACGCTTCATATGTGTGAATCTGTTTGTAGGTTCATGCATGTGAGTGCAGGTGCCTGCAGAGGCCAAGGGCATTGGATCCTCCAGAAGCTCGAGTTGTCGGCCATTGCCAGCTGCCTTGTGGGGGTGATGGGTACCGAACTCAGGGCCTCTGGAAGAACAGCGTGCTGTTCTTAACCACTGAGCCGCCTTTCCAGCCCCTCCACCACCATTGCCTTGTGAACAGATGGAAGATGATGGAAATGAATGAATTTATATTTATTTTGAGAAAGGTGTCCCTCAAAGGATTAAAGCAACCCTCCTGACTCTTAACCTCCTCAGAGGTTGTCTAGGACTAGCTCATCACTACTCCCTCCTCATTTCTGGTGACTGCTTCTAGGGTTTTATGTGGTGATATATTGTGTTCCCCAAAATATTGTGCACCCTAATAAACTTATCTGGGGTCAGAGAACAGAACAGCCACTAGATACAGAGGCCAGAAAATGGTGGCACACACGCCTTTAATCCTATCACTTGGGAGGCAGAGATCCATCCAGATCTCTGTGAGTTCAAGGCCACACTGGAAACAGCCAGGCATGGTGACTCACGCCTTTCATCCCAGGAAGTGATGGCAGGAAGCAGAAAGGTATATAAGGTGTGAAAACCAGGAACTAGCGTGGTTAAGCTTTTAGGCTTTTAGCAGCAGTTCAGCTGAGATCCATTTGGATGAGGACTCAGAGGCTTCCAGTCTGAGGAAACAGGATCAGCTGAGGAACTGGTGAGGCGAGGCGGCTGTGGCTTGTTTTGCTTCTCTGATCTTCCAGCATTCACCCCAATACCTGGCCCTGGGTTTGATTTTATTAATAAGACCTGTTAAGATTCGTCCTACAGTTTTATGCATGTAGGCAAGCGCTCTCTACCACTGAACTACATACTCAGCCCAACGACTTTATTTTTAAAGCCGAGGGAAGATGCTTTCTTTGGTGCAAATTGTCTAAAGGAAATCAAATCCAACCAATTCACCCCTGACTGGACTCGTACAAAGGAGCCCCTCAGACGGTCCGAAAGTTCTAGCAATAGCTTGGCATCACTAACCCACCAGGTCTTCTCTCCTACCACCTCCCAAACATGCAGGTGAGTCATGATTCCTTGGGGACATCACGCATCTCTGTTGTTCTGCTGGAACAAAGCAAACATCATTCTCTACATGTCCTCTTTTCTCTGCTACAGCCACCTCCATCACATACACATTAAACATGGAGGGAGGTAGAGAATCGTAGCATGTCTCACTACACAGATGTCTTGTGGATTCATCAGTTAGGAAACAGAACAGCAGAAAATACCTTCTAGAAGTCTACCAGTCAGAGCCCAGTATCCAAGACAAGCAGCATCTTGTTCTCCCAACGTAAAAGTACAACTTACCATGGCGCCTAGGTTAAAAAAGGTCCCTTTGGGTTTTTGAGGCAGGGTCTCATGTAGCCCAGGCTGGCCTCAGACTCACTATCCAGCAGAAGATGACTTTGAACTTCCAATCCTCTTGTCTGTACTTCTGGACCACTGGGATTGTCAGGGCTTTGATCTCTCAGCTAAAGGGCTATTATTTGTTATTTTCATACTATTTCCTCATATAGGTCATAGATTCAATTTCAGACCCAGGGACACAGAAAGGTGCCAGGAAATCCACAGATGAAAGCAGAGGAGGACAGTGCCTATGAGTCCCCGCTCGATCAGTCGAGGAGTCTGAAACCAGAGCTGTTTCAGAGAACAGTTTGTTTTTCTATTAAACATGAAGGGGTCCATTATAAAGCACAGTGACACCCAGTGGACTAATCAGGGGTCCTTCTGTGATGGATGGTGAGGGTACTCGACCCTGCCTATTGTTGGGGGTTACCCAAATGTCCACTTACACACCAGCCACGCCAACCCATCCACAGCCTTTCCCAAGCCCTCCAACTCCAGAGCTGTACATCTGGGCGGCTTTCCACACAGCCTGCCACCGAGTCATTTTCCTCCACACGGTTCTGCTGCCAGGATGAGTCACCTTGCGACTCAGCCCCTCAGCCCCTCCACTCTGTACTTAAAAATACTCTGGGGCTGGCCGAAAAGAACCCCGCTGTGTGAGTGTGTGTGTGTGTGTGTGTGTGTGTGTGTGTGTGTGTGTGTGTGAACGTGGGCTTGGCAGCTCAGCCTTGCCCAGCCTCTGCAGAGCCTGACTGCATTCTGTTTGGCAGAGGGTTTTAGAGAACCGACCGCTCCAGGGAGTTCTGTTTTCAGCTCTGGTTCTCTCAAGCAGCCTGCCAAAGTTGTATTCTTTCCTTTGCAGGCACCTCCATTTTAGTGTCCCCGGTTTGGAGCAGAAGAATCTTCTACTTGACACGCTCTGTCTCTTCTCTCAGGCCAATTTCTGGATGGCCATCTTGCTACAGACAGGGCCATCTTGTGTGTGTTTTTACCTGCTGGACCCTGTGTCTGCCCCCAGGTAAATTCTGCATCAATTACAACGGCATCTGGCTGTTTTCTGGGTTGGAATCTGTCATCCTCACTTGGATAACCCTCCCTCAGTCCTCGGCTGTCAATTCTGTTTAGTGCTTCTCCTCTGTCCACCCACACAGACTGTTAACCTTGGGCAGAACCAATCATAGGATGCCAGAACATCTCTCTTCTCTCGCCAGCACAGAAAGGGGACTCTGACAGTTGTTCCCTCTCCCTGAGCCTTTTATACTGAGCTGAGTACTCTCTTCCTCCAGTGAGCTTCTACAGGTGCCCGGGGAACCGTGTTCTTATTTCCTGATGGTCCACACCCAGCTGCACACTGCACCTGCTGGAGGCACCCCTCCCTCTGGAGAACTACATACGTTTTGATTTCAACCTGCTGCTACAGCACCCTGCACAGAAGGGGCCCCGGAACAAAGGCCCAGCCCAGTACAATCCAAAGGGACATTGTGTGCTCGAGTTATTCATTACTTGAGTTAGCCAAGGTCACAGAGCAGGAAGCATGTTGGGAAGCAAGGGAAAAGGTGGCATTGAGGGTGGGGAATTAGTCAGGGTGACCTTCCAGGGCCCAAAGGGAACTCAGAGTCCTGGTCCTGGTTAAGTATCAGAGTAAGATGGTCAGTCATAAAGTCATACCAATAGCTTCAAGGTCACATGGAAGGAATTATAGTTAAGCTAGCTACTTAATAGCTCTTGCTATGCACTAGGCAGTGTGCTTAACACTTTCCCACATCCTTCTTTTAATCCTGGCTACAATGTATCACTCTAATTTTACAGCTCCGGGAACAGCCCTGGAGAGAACAAGTGACTTGGCCAAGGAGGCAAAGCTGGCCGACCTGGAAGTGAGGACTGTGGCTACCTCTCCATCTTACCCTTCCTTGGGCTGCTTTATGTGGCCAGATGGTGGAGACTGGCTAGGGAGGTGGAGCACGAGGTGAGCCACTGAAAGAAATGGTTCCCACAGAAGCGGGCTGAGATCATGCTCTTCTGCAGCATCACTAGCTCTGGGTGGGAACAGGAATGCTTCTTCTATGGAGTTTGGGGGGTGGGGGTGGGGCGGGGAGACGCTGCCATGGCTCTGCAGGCCTGACTCTTGCAGAGCTGGGAAACTCACCTGAGAAGGAGAGAAATCTACCAGAGGAAGATGGGGCGCAGGTGACAAAGAAAGCTTGTTTGTCTCCCAGGACAGCAGTCTGACTGGCATTTGTCACACAAACTGGCATCTAAGGGAGGGAGGGTATTTTTCTTTTTAAAGAATAAAGGAAGTTCTGATAAAAATAAATAAATAAAACCCGCCGCTATGAACCTGTTTGCACATACTTGTGTTATCAGGTGCTTTTGGGGTTTGAGGTACAGGGGCTGGGAGAGATGGGCACCACAACAGCCATCAATTTTTTTTTCTTTTATTTCCTCCAACCTCCTCCCAACTCTTTGTAGCTCATGCTAGCCTCATATTTGCAATCCTCCTGCCTCTGTCTCCAAACTGTGGGATTATAGGTTTAAATTGTTGAACTCCTGCCAAGCCTCATCCCTCTTGAAGCTGCCTTACCTTTTATCCTCATGTGGTTTTGTTTGTTTGTTTGTTTGTTTGTTTGAATCTGCCCACAGAGTTTCCTCTCTCTTACGGTAGTGAACACTTATAATACATACAGCCTTCCCAGGGGTCTGGTCTGCTGGAAACCCCTCCATGATGTAAGTTCTGCCTAGAGACTGATCAGGGGCATTAAGTCTACAGGTGCAGCCTCTTCCAATAGCTCACCAACCACCAACTTGGGGCTTTTCCAAAATAAACACTGCAGAGGTAAAGCAGGGGGTGACTTCCTTTCTCAAAGGAGCTGCTCTCCCAGTTGCCCTTGACTTAGCCCGGCTGTAGCCCCTGTGGGCTGGGTGTGACTAGGTTGCTTCTTTTCCCCCCCACTAATCTTCGGAAATTTCAGGTTTTCTTCAGTCTTGCAAGTGCTAGTCAGAACAAGCTCATTTTACATCCCTTCGATCTTGTCCTTGGGTCTGCGAGGTTGACCTTGAAAATGACAGGGTGCCTTGGGAAACCATCTCTGTATTGGGAAAGTCTTTGATAAGTAGCTAGCTTTCCACAACCAGCCAGGTCGCTCCAGGGACAGGCTTTCCTGCAGCCACTGCAGAAGCATCCCCATGTATTCTGCTGTGTCATCACCCCAAGAGCGGCGTGGGAAGCTGCTCAGGGGCTCGGTGGATGAAAATAAGTGGTTTTTCAGCCACCGAGGATAGAAGGGATGGGAAGCAGGTCATGTCCAACCCTGCGCTTTGCGACGTCCTGACACATGAGCTGGGTCTTCCCAAGTGTTCTGCCATTCCAAGAATTCTACAGTAGAAGGGGGGGGGGTGCCCCCAATGAGACAGAACAGTAAGCCAACGAGAATACCAGCCACCGACCTGGGCTAGGAGAGTCTTAGGTGTCTGGGTCACGTGCAGAAATTGTTCCCCGGGGTCTAGACTGGCAGGAGCCACAACCGGTTCCCAGCTACAAGCCAGGGTGGGTTTGGCAATTGTCCGGCTTGAGGTGGTTCAGGCCGCCCACAAGGAGCACAGCCCAGGAGTCAGGAACCCAAGCTGCCCGCTGGGCTGGCCTGCTAGGAGAGGGCCGGGCCGGAACTGCAACCGCAGTGGCAGAGATTGCGAGGGGGCGGCAGGTGCAGGAGCGGAGAGGCGGAGCAGAGCTGGGCAGAGTCACTAGCGTCCCGGAGTGACCTTCCCCTACCCAGCCAGGGCCTAGGGGAGGTGGACCTGCAGCAAACCTAGCCCAGTAGGTGTGTGTGTGGGGGGGGGGGGTACCAGACGCGAGGAAGGGACCGAGGTCTCCGGGGCTCCCAGAGATCGACGCAGGTGCAGGCCACCGCACCAGCGCAGGGGGGTGTCCGGGCACAGCCAGGGGCGGGAGGGGGCGCGCATAGCAGCCGGAGCGCAACTCACCAGCCCCCAGTCCCTCTCCGCGCCCCCGCGGCCGCGCCAGTCCCTCTAGCCCAGTGGGCTCCTTTGTGCCGGCCCCGCGCCCGCCCCTTCGGGTCTCAGGCTCCGCCTTCTCGAAGCCGGCGATTGGTCCGCCGTGCCGCCGATGGGCGGGGCTACGGGTGGCGGAGGCGCGGTATATAGTAAAGGTAGGGCGTGCGCCCTCAGCCAATTTCTCGGCTCGTGGCCCGCGCGCGCGCGTGTACGGAGCCCGCGCTCTGCTCCTCTCGTCCTTCCCGGTGACTTTCCCTCCTTGTCCCCGGTCCGTCTCGGCAGAGGTCACAGCAGGCAGAGTGGTGCAGCTACGGCTCGGAGCGGCGGCTGCGGGGTTCGCTGAGCCCCCCAGGACAGCGATCGGAGCGCGGGGGAGAACCCGCGAGCGGTCGCGCGCCCACCGCTAGGTGCGGGGCTCGGAGCCGCCCAGCCCGCGCGCGCCCTCCTCCTTCGTCCCTCCTCCCTCCGCCCCCGCCGCACCTCCCCCTCCTCCCGCTCTGCCTCGGCTGCTCCGCCGCGCGCCTCGCACTCGGAGAGCCGCAGCGGCAGCGGCGCGTCTCGCCTTCAGAGACAGAGCCGGGCCGCGGGGGACACCGAGCCGCCGCCGCCGCCGCGAGGACGCCTGGGCGCGCGCCGCACTCGCCCACCCTTGGCCTCGGCCGCCACTGCTGAGCCGCCACCATGGCCCGCGGAAAAGCCAAGGAGGAAGGCAGCTGGAAGAAATTCATCTGGAACTCGGAGAAGAAGGAGTTTTTGGGCAGGACCGGTGGTAGCTGGTGTAAGTACGGGGGCTCCGGAGCGGCAGTCGCCGCCCGCTCCTTGGCTTTTCCTAGGAGGCGCATCCCTGTGCGCGGGCACTGCGGACTGGTTCGGTGCCCACGGGGCTGTCCAGGGTGTCGGGGACTGGGTGGTAGGCGATGCCAGCAGTGCGCGGGGCCTGGGCTTGGCATCCAGTGACAAGTGAGGGGTCCCCAGGATGCGGCGCGGGTGGGGTCTGGAGTTGGCTAGACTGAGGGTCATGGGCATGGTAGGAATCTTCGTCTTCTGAGCCTTCCTTCCCTCCTGGGAAATTCGGTCAGGTTCCAGGAGACTATGTATGTGCCTTCCCTCTCCATCGCCCAACGCCTTAGATAAATGAGATTTAGGGCTGGGAGAGAAACTCGTGAGCTAACCTGTTATAATGCGGGCGATGGCTGTGATAGCATCGTTTTTTTTTCCAGCCTAAAAATGTACCTAGACTGGAGAGGAGTGGGGAGGAGAAATGCATCCCCACTGCAGTATTTCATGGCCATGTCTCGGGTTTACCCTAGAGACGGTCCTCGGAGTCATCATCACAGCCCAGAAACGGCCCAGTGAGCTCCATGTCAGGGCCCGTTTTTTTTAAGCCTTGGCTAGACACATGGCGGTCTGGTGTTTTTTAAAAAGAACTACATGGTACAAATCTTAGAAGATTTCTTGCTGCCTGTTGCTTCCTTGCTTGGAATCCCCTCAGACCCTATTGAAAATTAGATGCCATATATATATTTTAAAACCTCTTTACACTGGAAAGGTGGTAGGTTTTTTTTTTTTTTTAAAGGTCATTTTGAAGGGCATAGTTGTAGATAAATCCACGAGTCGTGACTGCGGAAGGGAGGGAGGGAGGGAGGGAGGGAACTCCCCTCTGCTGCATCACAGCCCCCTCCTTCCCCGGTATTACCAGCACCACAACCACCACCAGCACCTCTGCCTCCTCTCCCCCTCTCCCCCCCTCCCCTATAGCACCAGCACTGCAGTCACCAAGGGAACCCTGAAAACCAGCGATGCAGTGTTCCTGTGTGGGGAGGGTCTATGGAAACAGACTGGGGAATGAGTCAGGGAAACGCTGCTTGGCTGACATTTTGAAAAGGAAGAGGCTAGGATATATGTGTTTTTTTTCCCCCTAAAGGAAAAAAAAAAAAGGATGCAGTCAGGTAGCCTCTCAACTGAAAAACTGAAGGGTTAATAATGCATCATATGTCAAGGTTAGTCAAGGTGAAGCCTCATCCCACGGCATTCCCGGGAAGCATAGGTATCCCCGAGCCAGGGGAAAAATGTAGTTCTTGAAATTAATCATGGCTTTTAATTTCACTTTATATTTCATTTGTGTTTGGGGAGACTGTTCTCCAATGGGGGGATATGGCCATAGTTTTCCTGTATTTCTGCAATGTGGAAGGGAAACCTGGAGAAATGTGAGGTATGTATAGGATGACAAGCCAGGGTCATTTCCTAGCAACTCCTCCTCCTAACTCAGCTAGGCCTGGGAGGTGCACTGCGGAACTGGCCCCTCCTCCCAGGTTAGCTGGGCCTCCTTTTTTTCTGGTGGTCTGGCCCCTGCAGCACCCCAGAACCAGGGGCAGCCTTGACTTCCAGGTACCTTGTGAAATTTGCCTGCTAGTGTTTTTCCACTTCTTAAATATATTTCTTTCCTCATTCCAGTCTCACACTCCTTCTTTGAATAATATTTGCTTTAGAGGGTTAGGAAGGCAGTATGGAACAGTTTGTTCTTTAAGCTGGCATTTAATGGGGAACCCCTTTCAGGACAGAGAGAGAGAGGGAGAATGAGAATATGTGGTCCTGATAATCCCATCCCGCGAGGTGGTGATACACACTGACTTCTGTGAGGTAGCCATCGTTCCTCACCTTCCATTTTGTGGGTGCTGAGCTCAAAACCCAGTTTTCGATAATATGCCTGTTTCTTTCTGACAATGTAAGAAATCGTAGAGCTGCTCCAAGGAAGGTGATGTGGCAGCGGTAACTCTCTCAGAGAGAGAGAGATGCCCCCTTTCCAGCTCTGGGCCCAACATGGATGCCCTTGGGACCAGGGCAGGATGCCCTTGGCTCCGTTTTGCTTATAGGTAGATTTTTCACCAAGATGGACGGCAGGAGGCTCCAGTCTGTCACCTGCTGGAGAAATCACAACTTACAAATCACTTGGTGCTTTCTACCTTTTAATGAAGTTAATACAGGTGTTGGCAGGTTTTTATATTGTATTTATATATTATATTTATATTGCTATTGGTTTGACATGTCACTTTTATAACCTTCTTGGCATTTTAAAGGATGAAAAAAATATATATGTATATGCATATATGTATGTATATAAATATAAATATATATATATATAAATATTAACTGCAATACTCCCAGTGTTCCTTGTTCTTTAAATACAGAAAGAAAAGAAAAATTGCTTTAAAGGGGGAAAAAATATCTCTAAAGCTTACACCCCAACCCCCTACATCACGCCACTCAGCTGCTCGGTGGAACTAACCTAGCCTTTGGTTCTGTTTCTCAGTGCCACTGGTAGCCTTGGTCTTGGGGAGTCCATTGCCTAAGCTCACCTCTAACCAAACGACTTTGCTGCAGTGGCAGATTTACTGAGTCCGTCTCCAGCCACCGCCGCCGCAGCAGAATTCTCCCCTGTCTGTGGCATCCTGTCGGTAGAGTGGAAAGGGTGTCGACGTTCTTGAGCTTAATCATGGCGCTTGTGAAATGACTAATTTCCCCATCTATTCATCTTTGAACTAGTAGCCTCAGTTCTGCACCTTCTTAGGTTAGGATTAGCTCCCTGGAGTCCAGGGAATGAGTAGAAGGATTGTCGACCTTACCAGAGGCAAAGGCGGTTAAGTCAAGAGCACTGAGGGGGGGCATGGGGGGGTGGGGGGTTTGGGCAACAGGACAGGAAAGCAGCTGAGAAGTGAGGCTCTCAGGCGCTGTCTTGCTGACTGGGTTAGACCACCTCAGTATCTCTTCAGAGCGTTCGCTGGAAAAATTTTCCAGAGCCCTTGACGTCACAACCTTGCCATTTGCCTACTGCTGCCTGGATACCAAATGCAGCGCTTAACCCTCGTCCTGCCGGGAGGAAGGGACAGAGCTGAGGGCTGTGGTTCTGGATGCTGCTGCCATCCCGCTCCTGCTCCTCTTTGCTTGGATCTTTGTATAGGGGAGAGAAGAAGGGATTAGATCCATCATTCTTGTGTGGGCTTTTAGGTGTGTTTGGTTTGTTTCAGCCACTCCATGACATCGTCGTCTTGATGGGAACGTTGGGTGTTTTTCCATGTATGGAGGAGGGCTGCGGGGCTCATTTCCACAACTGTGTGCCCACTTCATTCCTGGCCCCCTCCCATCATGGGCACAAACTTTTCAATAATCCTTTTACTCAGTGCCATCTTCCCTGTAGAAGGAACCCATGCCTCCTCTGTGCGGTCATGTCTCTGATAACCTTACAGTTCTCTTGGTTCCCTTTCCTCTTCGAGTTGTTTGGCTGGCACAAGACGGCCAGGCGATGCCTAGTACAGCCTGTTACTATGCTGCTAATCGGGGAGATAATCCTTGTAAACCAGTAACTGATAGCCTTATTCCAATCCACGGGCTTCGTGTTGGTTCAAGGTGGTTTTTTGTTTGTTTGTTTGTTTGTTTGCATGATTTTTATTTTTAAAATTCGTTCTTATTCAGACTGCATTCTGTGAACTGTGAGAAAAAGAAAATGTAGTTTACATAGCTGGTTGTTACTCTGCTGATCAGAAGAAGGTAAAAATGGCAGCCATCCGTACCATAGGATTTCCTTTGTGTGTTTGGTTTCCAGTTGCCCTGTGCCCCTGCTTTGTAGGTAGACTTGATAGGGAGAGCTTCATAGTGTATTTCTGAGTTGGTTGTTCTTAGGCGTCTCAGTGTTTGGGGGTGCAGCAGAGCAACGGCCCCTAGGGGGCATGCATGTGGGTCGGATGCACTGCATAAGTGTGTGTGAATGCGGCTGCAGGTTTGCACCGGTGGTTGATCCTCTTTAGTCCTGTTCCGCTCTCGTTGAGCATTCTTCTGCCTGTAACCCCCAAGAAAGAGCAGGGTTCCCTCTTTAGATTAGTGCTGGCAAAGGAAGACCTAGAGACACAGGTTGAAGAGGAACTGGGGAGAGTTATGGTCGGTCGTCTTTGGGAAGGGGAGACCTCGATTCTACCCATGTGGCTACATCACCCCCATGTCTGTCTGTTCTCCCCACAGTTAAGATCCTTCTGTTCTACGTGATATTTTATGGCTGCCTGGCTGGCATCTTCATTGGGACCATCCAAGTGATGCTGCTCACCATCAGTGAACTGAAGCCCACATACCAGGACCGTGTGGCCCCGCCAGGTAAAATCCAGGGGATGGCTTCTCCTCCACTGGTGAAAGGGGTGCCGTTTCCAACCGAGAAGACACCCTGAGAAAATAGCTCTGTAGTGGAAGCTTCAAGCTAAGCATGGGAAGGAAGCGGGAAGACTGTGGTGGCCACGGCTCCTGGCCGCATTGCGGCTGAGCTCCAGATGGCTGCAGATGTCTTTACAGCTCGGGGTGAGGGTGGAGCACGCAGCCTCACTGTGTGACTGAGCACATCAGGTCCTTTCAGGGCTCTATTTTACTTGGCCTTAACACTCAAGGGATCATTCTAGGGCCTTTTCAGCTCTAACACATTTTTTTTTTCACTTGTGAGGTGACCGTAACTCAGGTAAACCCTTAAAAAAAAATCATGCCCACAGAGAGGAGAGGCTCACCTGTTACTGCTCTGCAGTTTGACCATGAACACAGACACTATCTTTGCAGATCTCCACAGGCCTGTGTGTGGTTTTGGGAACCCTCTCTCCAGTTTAGCTGTCTCTGGTCTCTCCAAAAACTTGAGCGAACAAAAAGATTATCTATAGAAAAGGCCATCCTCCGCAAGCGTCCACTGCTCTGTCTTGGCTGTTGCGGGTGTTGAGTACACACCCGCCATCACACACCCTGGAAGGCCACTGCCCATAAGCCTGGGGCTAAATGACAGGCAGCTGAGCAACAGTAAACACAAATCTACTCTGTGGTTCTTCTGCCTGGGGGACAGAGCTGGGAGAGCAGGAAAGTGGTGTGTGTCCCCTAACTTCTTTCGGGTCCTCCCATTATCGATGACCTTGAGGTTTCGGGAGTGGGGAGGTGGCGGTGACTCCCGTCTCTTGTGTGGGCAAGGGTTTGGTGGTTTGGAAACAGCTGCCGGTAGGTGACAGTCTTGGGGCCATGTGCAGCCACTGAGCAGGGCCTGTTGCCGACATGTCTTGCTCTTCCCCTTGGGGGTGAGGAGGAAGAAACGGCAGAATGCGAAGGTGGAAAGACCCAGAATATTTTCAGATATTTAGGTGGGAAGTGAGAAGAGAAAGAAAACGTGTAAGTATATAAAACAACTTCAACCTAGCTCACCATCCACAGATTCCAGCAGCTCTTGTATCAAAAGGTGGGTCTTTGGAAAGGTTGAAGCAGGGTTCTGATGTGCCCAGAAATTGAGGCTATTCAGTGTTTTACACGGGCTTCTGTGGTCATAAGGCATGGCTTCCATGCCCTCCTCCGTTAGAGGCCTTACAGCCGCACTGGAAATCGTAGTAATTAGATTTGTGCACAGCTCCTCTGCTACTTAAAAGTTGTCCCTTAGTCATGATGCTGTTTTATAATAGTTTAAACCTGAAGCAAACAGGACCACATAGCCATCCTTTGCTTAAAAAAAATAAAAGACTACTATATACACCTTGGAGAAATAAGTAATTTATTTATTTAGGTTTTTGGTTTTAGAGGCAAGATTTCTCTGTGTAGCCCTGGCTGTCCTGGAACTCGCTCTGTAGACCAGGCTAGCTTGAAATTTAGATCTGCCTGTCTCTGATCCCAAGGGCTGGGATTAAGGGCATGTGCTGCCATGCCTGGTAGAAATAAACAATTTCATAAAATAAAATTAAAATTTTTTTCCAGGTACTTTTCTGGAAAGAAACCTCACCTTCCAAAATGAATAGCCAAAGTGTCCGGTGTTTTAAGTAAGGGTTTGCAGTTGACCTTGCCCTGACTGAGGCACGCAGTCTCCGCCCCACCCCGTCTTCCCCCCATCTTCCCAGCGCTTCCTATTAGCACCTATATTTAGTGTGCTCAGCAGTTGGACTGACCTGACAAACCCTCCCTTCTCTGAAGGAATGTGAGTGGCTCATCTCGGAAATATGCATTCCTGTCCTTTGGTCTGAGTCACGGGCGAAGTTTGCAGCCCTTCACCTTCCCAGTTGTCTCCTCCGTCCCTTATCTTGGCCATTTCTGTCTCTCTGTCCTTAGCTTTTACTTGAGTAGCAAGTCTACACATCCTGTGGGTTTTCTCTACCTCTCCTGACACTTCTTAGAAAATGATGGTAACTTTCAGTCAGATCAGTATGAGCACTGGCTGGCAAGGAACAGAGTGCTCCTGGACAGTCCTGAGTCCTCTGCATCCCCCGAGGGACCCTAACTGGACCCTCCTCTTGGCATCTTTCAGAACAGATGTTGAGAATTCATTTTGGAGAGGTATTAATGATTCATTAACTCTGCAGACTGAATAAATGTGTGGAAGTATATATCCCGGTCAACTTTTGGCTTCAACTTAATGTCTCCAAGCCTCCTCCATTTCTGTCTTGGTCACAGAGGGAAAGTTCTGAGTCAGAGGTACATGGTAAGTGTGGAAGACCATAGCATTTAAAGATGCAAGGACTTACAGTGTGATGCCTGCCATCTGACCTTGGGGCATGAATACAAACACGGCCAATTGGGTTTGGAGTATCCTTTACACTTTGAAATACCTTGTAACCAGATCTCTTCCAAATGGCGTGTGTGAGTCTGGCAGTCCTGCCCTGCCGTAATCATGTAGCGTGTATAATGGATAAGCTGATAGGCCAAATGGGAAAGCCACAGACAGGCAGGAGAAAAATACAGAATGGAGGGGGAAATGTAAGGACAAATGGGTCACATGGTTGCTGGACTCTGAGCACTGGGTACTTTTCCTCGCCAGATCTTACTCCTCTGTTAATACTAACCTGCTCACCCCACCCAGAAAACAGAGTCTTGGATGAGATGTTGGCACACGGTATCAAATAGCTATTTTCATAGCTCAAGAATCACTGTTTCTGACTTCTTGTTGCTTTAATGTAAGTGTTAAAGCAGTCTCCAAGGCTTTTAGACGTAGGTCCCACCTTCCACTAGAAGCAGAAGGCTCTGAATTGCCAGTGAGCTTTGGGTGATAGGCAAGGGTAGGCTGCATACTTCAGTTTTGTGGTGTCCGTCCAGCCTGAGCTTCCCCTGGAAGTAGTTAAACATCAGTGAGTTAGAAAACATACTCAGAAAGTGTCCCGTGAACCCAAGTGACAGGGCAACCAACTCTCCTCAGCATACCTACACCTGCCATGCAGCATCCAAGCTTTTGCCCAGAGGAGAACCTCCTGCGGTGTGTGGAGGGAGCAGCATGTCCTTTCGGCTGGATCGGGGCGAGACGTTGCCATTCGCTGTGCTGCGGAGAGTCGAGCACAGTGCACACGTACACATGCTCCCGTGTGCGTGCGCACAAGGCGTTCGTCGTGGGTCCTGCTGCCTGCCCTGTGGTGTAATAGTCAAGAGCCTTCCGTGGGCTGTCACCCATCCCCCACCCCCAGGTTATCCTAGCAACTGTGCAGTGAGCTGAAGGTCACTGTCTGTCATTCCCTGAGTCCACAGAGTTCCCACCTGGCATGCTTCCTGGTGCAAAGGTAGGAAATGTATTCGCTGTTCTTCCTCTTAGAGTTGTGGGAGGTTCTTGGTTTTACTCTTACAGATGGCTCAGTGAGGACAGAACTCATTTTAAAAGGCTCAAATTCTTGGCTCGTGGGTAACCAGAATCAGGGCAGGAAGGCAGAGTGGATGAACATGAGCTAATCTAATTCACAAGGGCACAGCCATCGTGGCCCACCCCTCTATCCACAGGCTAAAGGGCTTCTGAGAAGTCATTATGCCCGGCTCAGAAAAACTGTTTTCAAATCACGTGACGATTGGCCCTCTCCAATTTCAGAAGTAGGAGGAGAAAACACTTTCTCCCTGTGCTTTGGAGGCACTGTACCTTCAGAGCGTTAGGGGACTTCTGAGCCATTTCCAGTTAGACTCGGTTGATTTGTGATTGCCTAGCTGACATTTGGGTCTGCCTGCCGCTCGCTCTCTTTTCTCACCCTCTGATGGATCCTGCCAACCTATTCCCGGAGGAGACAGCATTGGTAGTGCAAGCTTTCCCCACCTGTGGTTCATTAAAGGGCTTAAAGAGGAAGATCTCAGGCTTCCAGAACTCTTGCCCATGTAGTATATTTGTAGAGTCTCTTAGGTGTTCAGAAAGCCCAGTGATAAATAGAGAACATTTTTGGGAAGCCAGATATAATGCCTCAGTATTCATGAGGCCGAGAGGCAGGAGGATTGCCACAAGTTTCAGGTCAGCCTAGACCTCCAGAAAAACCGGGCCGTACTCATTTGAAGATGAGTAAGCAGAGACAGGACCTCTGTTCAGTAAGACGAACTAACAGAGTCATGGAAATGATCCTGGGGGCAAAAAGCCAGATATGCCACTGTCGTCTCAGGCTTGTGGCATTCACAAGGAGAGAGAGCTCCACCCCGGGGGACAGCAATGGAAAGACATCTTCATTTCTGCTGATGTAGAACCAGACAGGGTAGGACTGGTCAGTGAACATTTAGTGCTCTCACGCTAGAACTCGCCACCTGATGCTGACCAGACCCCAGAGCGGCTAGGGCGATGAAGGAGACCCAGTAGCTTTTGACCAGGAAAGTACCTTTTCACACTTCATGCAGGGGGGGGGGGGGCTCCTAGAGTATCATACATACTAAGGTATCAGGTTTCAGGTTATTAGCAAATGCTGTGTTTTGAAGTTAGACAAGTCAAGTATCCACTTGTTCCTTGTTAGATCTTAGACAAAAAAAAGCACAGTGTAAGAGGTCTAGTCCTTGTCTATTGTGTTCCCCTTTAAAGAAATGTTACCCTCTTTATTTTGGGAATAAACACAATTATGAGCTAGCCAAAAATGTCAAGCACAATATTCTGTGAAACTATTTTGAAAGATAAAGCATCCACACTAAGTAATTCCTTCTTAGCATCTGAAATTGAACATGCAACTTCTGAGAAAAGTCCCCTGATTTTTTTAATCACGTTCAGTTAGCAAGATCATGGGGTTGGGGGTGGCGGGTTGAGCTGTGACGTAGGAATTGGTGTGATTGCAGTGATCTCATTATCGATTGGCCTTGACTAGAGAGGAATGGCGCTGACCGCGCATCACTGTTGGGTCAGCGGAGGTACTGCAGGTCACTACAGTACACACCATTTCACAGGCCGGTTGGTGAGCAGTGGGCAGCTGATGGGCTTGCTACTGATAAGTAAGCCCGGCGTACACATCTGGGTGAACATGAGGTAGTTCTTAAACAGGGAAGGACCTGCAACCAGAGTCTGTGGCATTTAGTTTAGACTTGGGCACAGATTTCTGGACATCACTGGTGGTTAAACTGCTCCATCGTCTGTAGAAACAGGTGAGATGCTCCTCAGACTTTTCAAAGTGAGCAGGTTTGAGGTGTGGATAGGCTATATATGTGACCATTGCCTCGAGGCAGGCGATTTACTCTTGGCTAATCCAGCCTCCAGTCACATGCTAAGCCTGACGCAAAAGGTAAGTGGACGGGAACTGGTTCCCAGAATTCTGTTAGGTAAGTTGATAGTAACCCCAGAGATAAAATAATAAGGAGTAGGATATTCAGATTGACACTTACAGGGAGGTAATCATCCAAATGGAGACCTGTAAAGGTGCATTTGTGGATGTACTAGCCAATCTCATTCCTCCCTTTTCTTTTTAATTGCAAAGTACTTTGAACCCGCAGTATATGGGAGATGTGGATGGCTTCATGGCAACGCTCCTGCTAGCTTCCTGTGCCCTTGGAGGTTTCTCTGGAAGATGATACCTGTTGAGTATTTGGCCGTGAGTCATCAGATGGGTCAGATGACAGGTCCCAGCAGCTGTGCTCTGGGATTCACTGGAGAAAGTGCTGCAAGGTTAAAACGGCTACATTCTCCTTTAAATGCTTCAGCTCTGCGAGCAGATTGAGAAGTCACCAACTTGCTACATTATAAACCTGCCTGGGAACAGAATGCGAGCTAGTGAAAACCCGCTTTCCCCCCCCTCCCTTGTTCATTCCTTCTGTGCTCGCTCATCCACTAGAGCCAGAAGTGGGGGTGTTTGCCTCCTTTGTTTCTCAGGAGACGGGAGTCAGGAGAGGCAGGTGCATCTGGAGAGGGCAAGTGTGAAGTCAGATGCTTTTTCTTACTCCAGATCTTAATGTAAAATTGAAGGACTTAAAAGAGCCCAGATGTTAACATGACTCAAATCATTTCAGTCCTTCCTTGGGTGACTTCCTCAGGTAACGGCTTGACTAGTTCATGACTAGTTCATGACTAGTTTCACTGGTGGCGGCTGAGCAGAGCTGCACCGAGCTTCTCTTCCTTAGTGTCCATTTAAGCTCTGACAGGCAAGAGGCAGAAGGCTGGATCTGCTTTGGGGCCTCTGGTGTGAAACCAGAGCCAGCGCTGGGACAGTCAAGGCCTCTGGGAGTTCTGGCCCACCGCAGGCAGAGCTTATCCTTGTTCAGCTCTTACTACCAGCTTTCGGAGTGGGCAAGGAGATGCCAGAAGCCCACTCGCTGGCAGAAACACCAGTTAGCAAGATCATGGGGTTGGGGGTGGCGGCTTGAGCTGTGACGTAGGAATTGGTGTGATTGCAGTGATCTCATTATCGATTGGCCTTGACTAGAGAGGAATGGCGCTGACCGCGCATCACTGTTGGGTCAGCGGCGGTACTGCAGGTCACTACAGTACACACCATTTCACAGGCCAGTTGGTGAGCAGTGAGCAGCCGATGGGCTTGTGTAAGGCCAGCGTACACATCTGGGCGAACATGAGGTCCCGAAAAACATGCTAACAAATGACTGAGTTCCAGGAACTCATGTTTGGGGCTCTGGCACGGGTCATCCTGTCTCTTTTAAAGGGGAACCGGGGTTGAAATGGTGAGAATGAAAAGCGCTGTCTGTAATCTCGCCTCCTCAGAGAAGTGTTATCACTGCACCCCAACGCAGACATCAAAGCAATGGCACCTTGAGTGGCCCCCGAAAGAAAATGCAGCGAGGCAGCTGGACAATGAGAGGCAGTGGGGAATGCCAGCTGAAGCCAGGACAGAGGGGACAGTGACATGGGTGAACTTGCTTCGCAATCTGGGTCCCACCTTGTTTATTTTCAGGGTGACCTATGGTCACGTTAGTTGTTGCAGCTTGTGGGGTGAGGCCAAATCTCACATTGGACTCTTGCTTTGTTAGCAGTTCAGTTTCTGCTGACTCACCTGCCCTGCTGGGGACCACAGCTGGCATGGCTGGCACTTACCACACTTGGTGGCCCTTCCTCTGCTGCCTGAGGGTCTGTAGTCTTCCAGCTCCCTCCTTTCTGAAAGATGGGTAGGGCTGCTCCTGGCCTCCTGACATTTGATCACTTTGCTTTCTTCACACTCCAAGCTGCCTCCACTCCCACCCCCCTTTTCCTGGACTAGGAAAGCTGAGTAACCCTGAGCACATAGTTCTCCTCTTTGTCCATTCTGCCCGACAGATTCACAGACATTTGTCCTTCTGCCTGACAGATTCACAGACATTTGTCCTGGTCTCTTAGGCATGACTACCCCTCAAGACTCCACTTTCTCTGGATCCCAGGGCTGTTCTAGGAAAACGCCCCATCCTCCTGACTTTTGATTCTCTAGCACTGGGTGTGTGCCCTTCATTTCCCCCGGGCCAGGCAAATCACCTTGACTTAAATGTCTGGTTTATAGCGTAGACTAGGCACGGCTCTCTAACTGCCTGTCCTGGTTTCCCGTCGCTGTCCCGGGCTAGCTTCTGGACTTGCCCTTGACTGCCTGTTTTCTCTTTGCAGAGGTCGGTGGCTTTCCCTGCGTTACTTCAAAGCACATAGGAAAGTCACAGTGCCAGCTTCCCAACTTACTGTGAAAAGATTGGCTAGAATATATTTAGATTGTTTAGACATGAAAACAATTTTTCCTGGCTTATGAGCTTCTAGGGAATGTTTTATCACAGCAACCTTTGCTTATTTCAAGCTGAAGATTATGACTTAATTCTGAAGCAGTATTCCTTTTTACCCATTGACAGTTTTTTTTTTTCCCCTGTGTTCTTTGGGTATTGCATTAACCTTTTCAAGAAGTTTCTGTACATTATTTTAAAACAATTCATTGCTGTTATATAAGGTGCAGGGTGCATGTGTTATGGGCCACATGTGAAGGGCAGAGGAAGACAACTTTGTGGAGCCAGTTTTATCTTTCCGTCTTTCTGGAGGTCCCGGGGATTGAACTCACATCAGTAGGCTTATATACAGCAAGCACTTTCCCTGCTGAGCAATCTCCAGAATACTCTTCACTGTTTGGTTTGAGACAGTCTCACCATGTAGCTCTGGCTGGATTACAACTCGGTACAGGCTGGCCTTGAACTCGCAGAGATCCACCTGCCTCTGCCTCCTGAGTGCTGGAATTAAAGGCATGCGCGACCATGCTGCACAAGAAGGTGTTTATTATCACTCTGGTATTTTCATCTTGAGCACTTCGATCCAACCCTCACTCACTTCCTATCTCCATCCCTTCTCCCATCTCTCTAGGCGGCTGCTTAGGGTTCCCTCTGTTGGGCTAGTCCCACTTAGCTCACAGCAGCCCTCGCTCAGTGGGAAAACCAACAGCTGTTTGCTCCAACTTCTGCTGAAGCCTTGTTCTCCAGCACCGCAAATGGCGCTGCTCAGTAATCCATCGTGCTGGTTATGTCTCCACTTTAATCACGCCCTTCTCTGCGTCCGTGTCGCCACTGTTAGATTCTAATTCTCCGGAGCAGTCATTCCAAACCAAGGGTGCTTCGGGCTCAGAGGCTGTGCCCAGCTAGAGCCGAGGAGGCTGCCTGTTCACCCGACTTGAGAGTGGTGTGGGTGCTCCCACCTGCCGGGGGTGACGGGAGGAGGTCAGGTGTAGCTCAGGCCCCCTGGCACAGGGCCAATCCGGGATGGAGATGAGAAGAGCAAGGCTGTCAGATGTCACAACAGCAAACGAGATAGCTGGTGACATTGAAATTCGTTACACGGTGAACGTGTGTGTGTGTGTTCCTACTAAAGAACTGTCCTGTGTTTATTTGATAAAGTGGAATGTAATTGGGTATCTTTTATCTGGCCGTCCCGGGGTGGAATGTCATTGTGATTGCCTCTCCAACTCACTGACCTGGATATAGTGCCATTGTGTAGTATTGTCCAAGTGCCCATTTAGGAAACCCTGTGAGGGCACAGACTTCTGGACATGAGAGACTTATAACAGAGAATGCAAACCCACGTCACGTGTTTCTTGAATTTCACCCTGATAGGTACTGACATGCTCAGATATTTGAATTAGTAACTGCATCTATATCTCGAACTCCCTGTTCTAAGCTGAAAAATCTACCCTAGGTTACAAGAGCCAAAGGACTGTCTTTGGGGAGCAGTCTTGAGGTTAGAGAGATTGAGACTTTATAATTTGTTGACATGGAGTGTAAGAGCAGGCTGCTGCTCAAAATGTCTACGTTGTTATCAAAGGGAGAGCCACCTGTACACCGGCTGCTGGCAATGCAGTTTTAAGAACATGTGTACACGTGGGCACTAGAAAAACCATGGGCTTTGGAGAACTGCATGCCTAGGTTGGAATTTTGGTTTTGCTTTCTCTGCAGCCTTGGACAGAATACTTAACCTTTCATTGCAAGTGGTGTTCTCATTCACAAAACAAGTTAATGTCTACTATGAAGTGTTGGCAAGGAAACTGGATGATATCTGATATTACATCATCACCATTACATTCAGATATCTAATCTAAATGCCATCAGATTGAATTTGAAAGGGAAGTGGGGATTTTATCCATCACGTGAGCCAAGTAGGGGTGGGGTGGGGGGGTGAGGGAAGCTTATTTGTGCGGGGAAAGCTTGCTTTTGGAGTCTCCTGCCTTCCCACTGACTTTGTCTTTCTAACTTTTACTGTTGTAGGATTGACACATATTCCTCAGATCCAAAAGACTGAAATTTCCTTTCGTCCTCATGACCCCAAGAGCTACGAGACCTATGTGCTAAACATCGTTAGGTTCCTGGAAAAGTACAAAGATCTGGCCCAGAAGGATGACATGATTTTTGAGGACTGCGGCAGTAAGTGACTCACTGTAGATTCAGAGTAGTGAACGAGTTGCCAGTTTCTGCGTAATTTAGTGTTGAAAGGCAATGTTACTGAAATTTTGTTAGAATTTACGAGAGGTTTTCACTGTACTTTACAATAATTAAGAAGACACAGTGATAAGCAAGGTGAAATCATGTTTGAAGGGGAAATAGTTCATTTAGTAAGATATACATTATGACAAGGATAGCCCTAAATAATATATATGAAATATGTAATAAAATATATTCACTGTTTTCCTGCAGCTCCAGAAAATTCTGACCCAAACCCTTTCAGGTCAAAAAGTTATTGGCGGTCCTTGGAATTCATGTTCTTGTTACAATGTCACTGTTTCTGAGCAAAGCCGTGTGGACCCTTAAAAGGCTGCTGCTGCTTAGACATGGTCTGGTTTCCTTTCAGCCCTAAGTAACTAAGCAAACCATTAGGAGCAGTGGTTCTTCTCACCTTGTGGGTCCTTAGACCATCAGAAAATACAGATATTTACATAATGATTTATAACAGCAAAATTACAAAGTAGCAACGAAAATAACTTCATGGTTGGGGGTCAGCACAACATGAGAACCTGTATTCAAGGGTCCCAGCCTTTGGATGGTCCCGAACCACCACCTTAGAAGAGTACAGATGATTAGAAAGCAGAGCAGGTGGTGAGCAGTTCAGGTTTGGGCTCATGCCCTGGTGAGAGAGAGAGAGAGAGAGAGAGAGAGAGAGAGAGAGAGAGAGAGAGAGAGAGAGAGAGAGAGAGAGAGCAGACAGCTTGTCGGAAGCCCTTGTTTAACGTAGACCACGTGTAGCGCGGTCTTCAGTGGGAGATTACTACAAGGAACAAAAATTCGTTTCCTTCTTAGCAGCGCCGAGCGAACGGCCGGCACACTCTGTAAATGGGTTTGTGCTTTTTTTTTTTAGGCATGCCCAGCGAGCCCAAGGAGCGGGGAGAATTTAACCATGAACGAGGAGAGCGAAAAGTGTGCAGGTTCAAGCTTGACTGGCTGGGGAACTGCTCTGGACTCCAGGATGAATCTTATGGCTACCGAGAGGGTAAACCCTGCATCATCGTCAAGCTCAACCGCGTCCTGGGCTTCAAACCTAAGGCAAGTGGTGCTTTCCAGGACACATGCACTTTGTGGCCTCCTGGATGAGACAGGGGGTTTCAAAATACACTCACTGCTACTTTTGAAGTGCCATCAATCAGTAGGATAATACCAAAACCTTTCTCCCGCACCGAGGGTGACCATCTCAGTTCCTAAAGTCGCAGACTGAGTGCCACAACCAAATTTTGGAGTGTGGCCCTGTTTTGTTTTTTTGGGACATAATCTCAGTGTAGCCCAGGCTTATCTAAATCACTTTGTAGCCAAGGCTGGCCTAATCTCCCTGTCCTCATAGTCCCATCTCCGTAGGGATGGGACTGTGGGTGCTCTCTCACGGCTCTGTCTTAATACTCTGCTTAGTGTCCAGGTAAACAGTTCTTTCTACATGTGAGAGTCCCCTAGCTATGTGGTATGGTTACAGGCTGCTTTTGGTTTGGGCTTAATGGAGCAACAGGATTATTTCAGAAATGCTATCTGTTAATCTGAAAAAAAAAAACAAAAACAAAAACAAAACACAATTTTTTTTTCCCTGAATGATGATTTCATTACAAAACCCAGAAAATAACACCATCTCTGAACTTCAATAACCATGCAGTTTCTAACATTCCTTGATCACAAACACCAGCAAATTTTGCCACCGTTTTGAGAAATTCTTTAGAAGGAAAAAGTTGTTGGTGTTGTCTCAGCTTTTCTAAGTGGTTATTTCATTCTCTTCTCAGATCATGAATTAAACACTGCTGTCCTTTCCTTAGGCATGGTTTCTGCCTGAAGGTTCCTTTAAAGAGAACATGGATGCTGCCCAGTAGTAGTGTATACCTTTTAATTCTGAGGGGAATTGGCCGCAATCCACTGAGCTACCTGCACAAGCTCACTTCCGCTCCGAAACCTGTCTCCTTTCATTCACTCCGTTTCTACTGCATGCTGTGCATTTATTTCCATAATACTGGTTACCCAAAAGAAAATCAGTGTAGAGAGGAAAAGTTTCCTTTTTCTTTTTTTGAGATATGGTGTCTCTATGTAGCCCCGGCTGTCCTGGAAGTCTGCGGACCAGGCTGGCCTTGAACTCAGAGGTCCACCTGCCTGAAGGCTGGGATCAAAGGCGTGTGCCACCAAGCCCAGCAGAAAAAGTTACCCTCAAGAATGCATCAAAGCTCCTCTATTCTACCAGAGGCAAGAACCAGTAGTGGGTGGCTGGCTGGTTGCCTGAATGGCTGTCCGCTTGCTTATCTTGATGGATCTCTTGTTAATGTGCCTTTCAGCAGAATTTTAATCTTCCCACACAGACAGGCATATACCGGGGAGCACCAGAGGCAGGACTCCACGCTTGCATTTGACATTTACATGGCTAGGGTGATGTAGCAATAGGAGGAACTGGTGTGGCGTATCTGAGGGAAGCCAATTGCTGCTCTCTGGGTCATGTGCTTTGAATGTTCCTCCCCGCACACTTCGTGGTTCCTGTTTCACGGAGGCCGGGGCCGGCCTGTTGTGATTTCTGTCTTCCCACATCTGGATGGCCTGTTCTGTGCTGGATGCTGACTCCTCCTTTTCGTTTTGCTCTCCAGTTCATCCACGGCTTCTTCTTTCTCATTTGTCTCTCCTACCCAAGGCGCCAGCTGTTGTCAGTGGAATGATTTTTTTTTGTTAGAGTGCAGTACCTCCTCCTTCCGATCGGTGTGCCTGGTTCCTGATCTTCTGAGGGTAGATTGTGGCAACATCTTAAGTGTTTCCTATTCCAAGTTTTCAAGGCAGAAATATTGGTAGCAGAAAGCCTCCCAAGAGTCAAGTCTAGCTGCTCTTTTTCTCATGTTCTATAAGGAGTGCCAAAATATGAATTCCCCACTGATGTGTAGATCTGGCGGGACAGCTGCTCTTTAGACCGAGTGTAGACCATGTCTGAGGTCCAGGCTCAGATGCAGTGCTAACGTGGGTAAGCAGATGGCTGCTTTCCACCAGTAGGTATTCATCACCCTTCTTTGGAGGTGGATTTGAACCAGGGATGTAGGAAGAGGGCTCTGTATTTTTCTGTAGCAGTCGTTTTCAGACTGTCTCTGGGTCTCCTGGACTCACCCAGTCCCAGCACTCCATCGGAGTAAGACAATGCCACCTTGACCTGGTTTAGGTGGTGGATGTACCTCACAGAATTGGAGAGAGAGAGTCCTTGGGTACCAGTGTGTGCCCTTTCTCACCCCCAGGGTTCGGGGAGGTGCCAGCCGACTCCCCCTGTAATGACGGTCCCCTTAGCAGTCACCCAGTCTGTCACTTGGTGTTGTCGTTAGAGTCAGGCTTCCAGAAGATTAGCATCAGCATCCCTTGGAGTGCTGGGCTGCTTCACCCTCCTTTGTGATCACCACACTTGGACACTCAGGGGCCCTTCACACAAGTCAAACAGAATTTGCTAATTGACGAGGGGAGGGGAGTCACTTACTCACTTTCCTGATGTGGTTTATTATTTCAGTGGTTTATTGTCAACAATGTGTATTTGTTTGGGCTACCTATCAGTTTTATTTTCCAGGAAAAAAAAAAATATATATTTTGTTGACCAATGTGGGTTTCACTTTTAGCCTCCCAAGAATGAGTCCTCGGAGGCTTACCCGGCGGTGAAGTATAATCCAAATGTCCTACCCGTTCTGTGTGCTGGCAAGGTAAGAATGTATTCAGGGCTCCTGAGGGTAGGAGGGGAAGTGGGGCTGGATGAGACGAATGGATGAGATGCCACACAGAGTCAGAGGGGCAGTTTGAATGCAAGACACTGAAAAGATGAATTGGAACTGTACAAACCGAGTTTGTTTACTGGCACAAGAAACTCAAATATCTGAATTTAATCTAATGGAATGTGGGTCTATGGACCTGAGAGGCGAAGCTAGCCCACAGCCTGTGCTAAAAATTTGGGGTCAACTTTCTTTTTTCTCTTTTAATGAACGCCAAAAATTAGTGTTGTGGTACCAAGCCAAGAGATAGATAGATGTAAGAAATAAGGGGCAGATATGCTTTCTGGAGACAATGTCCGTAACAAAACAGGACAATGCAAGGAGCTCTCTCACTATTGGCCTTTTTACCAGGAGGCTGTGTCAGCTTTGAGAAATACTTCCTTGGCCTTTGCCTCAGTTTCTCCATTTGCACAGTGAAAGCAGCCCGCTTTTGTGAATGTTTCTTGGCTGCTCTGGGCAGCCAGATTACCACTTTCCTGGAGAGCCCCCCAGTGCTTGGTGGCCCTGACTTCTGAGAGGCTCGAGGTGGGCATGCCACAGGGTGGCTTGTTTTCTTTTCCTCTAGCAATCATTTTGCAGACTGTAGGGGAGTCTGCACGCAAGCACAAGGCGAGACCCGGGAGGGAGGTGTGCCATCCAAATTAAGTCGCATTTCCTTTTGGTTTCCAGAGAGATGAAGACAAGGATAAAGTCGGGAACATCGACTACTTTGGAATGGGCGGATTTTACGGCTTCCCTCTGCAGTATTACCCCTACTATGGCAAACTCTTGCAGCCCAAGTACCTGCAGCCCCTGCTGGCTGTGCAGTTCAGCAACCTCACCACGGACACTGAGATTCGCATTGAGTGTAAGGCATATGGTGAGAACATTGGGTACAGTGAGAAAGACCGTTTCCAGGGACGCTTTGAAGTAAAAATTTTGGTTAAGAGCTGATCACAAGCACAAGTCTTTCCCACTAGCCATTTAATAAGTTAAAGATACACAAACCTACTAGTCTTGAACAAACTGTCATACGTATGGGACCTACACTTAATCTCTATGCTTTACACTAGCTTCTGCATTTAATAGGTTAGAATGTAAATTTAAAGTGTAGCAATAGCAACAAAATATTTATTCTACTGTAAATGACAAAAGAAAAATAAAAATTGAGCCTTGGGACGTGCCCATTTTTACTGTAAATTAGATTCCATAACTGACTTGTAGTGAGCAGTGCTCTGGCCCCTAAGTATTGCCGCCTCGTCTACTTTATTTAGTGTACAGTATAGGTGCGCACTCCGGTCATTTTTCAAGCCATGTTTTATCATATGTTTTCTACTTTACGTGAGCAAGGTTTGCTGTCCAAGGTGTAAATATTCAATGGGAATAAAACTGGCATGGTACTTTTTCCTTTTCTTTCTTATTTTTTGGCTCTGGAATTTCAAAGATAATGGCCCATCAATGAGCATTTTTAACACACTCCATAGTCTTTTTCCTGTGGTATCAGGTGTTTATTTTTATCTTTATTTCCTGGGGCTGGGGGGTGGGCTGTCGTGGGGGAACTGCCCTTTAAATTTTAAGTGACACTACAGAAAACCACAAAAAGGTGATGGGTTGTGTCGTGGTCCGTGCTGAATGCTGTTTTGCCATCTTCCCCTGTCCTCCAGTGTGTTCTGAAGCTGTACTGTGTCTAGATCTGGATCTGCCCATCACTGTGGCCAGTGATGGGGCAAATTAATTTGCTTTGTATGTTTTCTTTTCCTTTTTTCCTTTCTCTGGAGGCATCATGTGCTGGTGCTGTGTCTTTATGAATGTTTTAACCATTTTCATGGTGGAAGAATTTTATATTTATGCAGTTGTACAATTTTATTTTTTTCTGCAAGAAAAAGTGTAATGTATGAAATAAACCAAAGTCACTTGTTTGAAAATAAAATCTTTATTTTGAACTTTATAAAAAGCAATGCAGTACCCCATAGACTGGTGTTAAATGTTGTCTCCAGTGCAAATCCATGTTCTAACATATGTAATAATTGCCAGGAGTACAGTGCTCTGTTGATCTTGTGTCGGTCAGGTTAAAACAACGGACAATAAAAGAATGAACACATTCCTCACGTGTGCGACTCACTGGTCTGAGTGTCAGTCTGTGTCGTCTTTATTTTGTGTTGTTAATTATCCAAGATCTTGAAGAAATACTGGACCTGAAAGGCAAGCACAGGCCATCATTAGGTGACATGCACAACTGGACTCCCCCACCTGCTCAGAGCTTGATCAGGATGCCCATGGGACCAGGGGAGCGGGATGCACTCCTCTCCCCCAGGGATGACTTGGGTTAACCAGAGGCAGAAAGCCTGGTTTCATAGTGCTGTTCCACTCTGCACAGAAGGCAGGAAATCGTGGCTTCTCCAACAATAACCACAGCTCAGCAAAGTGTGTATGTACAGATGTTTCTAGCAGCTAAGTTAAAAAAAAAACAGATGATGTTAGGTTTGAGACTTAGTAAATTAAAAGGCTTGATTCTGCTTTGGTTCAGGAATTAGCCTAAGTACTTATTTACTATATTGAAAATTAGTCTTAGTGTGAGAAAAGAAAAAAAATTACACTTTTTGAACATTTTTTCTGGTATGATGGAGTTTTAAGATTTTTGTATTGCCAACATGGGGACATGCAAGTTAAAATAATGGGGACATGTGAACTTGGAAACCTTTCAGAAGGCCTGTGTAACCACAGCACAATCGTTCCTTCCTACCTTCAGGCTAGTCCTAAGAGCTCAGGTGCATGCCAGCTGGCCCTGAAAGAGTACTGTAGAGCGCATTCATAAATAAACACTAGTAACGGTTAGTTCCCACCCACTGTTCCATACTAAAAATCCTCCTGTACTCAGGAGTCAGAGTAAGACCTTTTCCCTCATTCATGTATAGACTCTTCTCTCTACAGCAGCCAATTATGTGATAGCAAATCAATACCAGAGGACCAGTTATTCTTTTTAACAAAGAGTAACAAAAGGCAACTTGTTTTTGAATGGCTGCAATTGTCTTAACTTCACAGATTTTAGGAATTCTTTTCAATTACTGGGGAACTAGCAAAATTCCTAGATGGTATCCTTAATATGAAAGTGGGCTTCTCAAAAAGTCACACATTTATGGGAACAGAAGGTGTCACTTCTCTGAAGAAGATGGTTTATTTTATTGACCACAGCTCATTTTTGAGAGGCAGGGTTGAGACAGGGTCTCACTGTGTAGCCTTGGTGTCTTAGGGTTTCTATTGCTGTGAAGAGACACCATGGCCATGGCAACTCTTACAAAGGAAAAACACTTAATTTTGGTAACTTACAGTTTCAGAGGTTTAATCCTTTATCATCATGATGGGATATGGTGCTGGAGCTGAGAGTCCTACATCTTGATTGGCAGGCAACAGGAAGTGAACTGTGACACTGGGTGTGGCTTGAGACCTCAAAGCCCGCCTCCACAGTGACACACTTCCTCCAACAAAGCCACATCTAATAGTGCCACTTCCTTTGGGGGCCATTTTCTTTTAAGCCACCACAGTTGGCCTGGAGCTCAGTATGTAGACTGGGCTGATCTTGAACTCAGAGATCGGTCTGCCTCTACCTGTGTTGAGATTTAAGGTGTGTGTCACCATGCCTCCATACAGCTCCTCTTTTTTAGGCTGTGAATGAACGTTTGTGATGTTTGTGAATAAGGAGAGTACCGTGGGGTCTTGAGATCTCAGGAAAGGAAAGAACTTACTTCAATCAGAGGGCAAAAATGCAGTTTTGAAGCCATTGAAAGGTCACTACCTTGGTGAGACCAAACCTCCTGGTTTCCCAGATCCTGTGCCCCTAATGCTCTTGAACACACACACACACCAGTTCTCTACCTACTACTACATCCTTCAAGACTCTCTCCCAAATCTTGTTTCCCATAACCTCTCCAGGCTGTGTCAGTACATTCCCCACCCAGGATCCTTAGGCCACTACCAGTGAGGGGCCTTGTGAATGTCGTTTGCATTCTTTGACTTAACATATGCTTGACTGCAGACCATGTACCTGCTTTGTCAAGCATCCTTGCAGCTAGAACTGGGTCAAGGTATCTCTCTACAGTGACCCACACACTAGTATTAAGTGCTTGCATACTCAGGACATTCTTGCTTCTTCTATTCATTCATCGTGGATTTTTTTTTTTATGTACACATTTGTGTATTCCAGCTACTTCTTGGGTGTACGCAGAGAGAGCCACTTACCTCTAGGATGATTTTTATCCTGCTCATATGAATCCAGCCACCAAACACACAGACTACTAAGGGAAGGAGGTTTTCAAGGGTAGTGTTATTCTAAGGCTGGCATTGGAGTAATTAAGGAGAGGGTTCTCTGCATCTGTCATGGTTCCTGATGGCATTAGTATGCCCTAATCCCAGGTTAATAATAATTGGAGATAGTCCATGGGCTCAGCCTTAGTGGGCAGTATTATCTAATGAAATAATGATCTTTATTTTCATTGTATTGATATCTTCGGATAAGAACAAGGAAGAGTAGTTTTCCATCTATGGCCTTAAAAAAACATTTGTGTAGATATATTTAAAGGAAAATGGCACAAAAATCTCAAGGAGCAGTTAACTGGTAGAAACTGCAAAGGTGAAAATTGCTATCTAAAGTACAGTGAAACAGAAGCCAGGGTTTCAGTTGTGTGCCTGCTTGGGCAGACCTGAACTTGAACCCCATTGGTTTTAGAACAATAGCGTGCCCTGTCTGCTTCAGTCATATTTATTACCAGATGGAGCGGTCCCAACTCTAAATTAAAACTTTATCAGTGATCAGAAAGCCCAGATATCAGAACCTTTCCAAACCCAGCAACAGCTCAAACCGGCTCTTTAAAGGGGTAACACCTCCATTCTATGAATATATTGCCTACAGTAGGGATCAAATGAGGTTACTTGAAAGTCCAGGACTGAAGACCTTCTGCAGACAGAAAAACACTATCCACAGACTGCTCAAGAACATTCTCAAACAACGAGATCTGGCCTTCAAATTCAACAGAGAAACCTGGCTCTTCTGTGAGAGGGGCTAGCATTATCAACATGTATTCACAGCGTACAGAAAGACATCCCCAGCACAGTCCTTTCAATCCTAGGCTCCTCCGTCCTGGGTGACAGAGGGAGAATCACCCACCGGTGGGTTCCATCAGCAGCACATCCTACTCTGAGATGAGCACGGCTGCAGCACAAGGGCAGGAATGGAAGGAAGTCCATTCTGCGGGCTGACACCACAGAACCCAGCCGTTTTATTTCATCACCAGTGAATTCTGTATTCTAAGGGTCATATTGTAATGCAACTACAACATCTGTATCTTGCTCCACCACAGTCTTGTATAAATGTGGACATACAGGGTCAGGAGTCCTACAGACAGCCTGTCATTTCCAAGTGTTGGCTGCATATGGGCCATGGAGGAGGTAGCTTGGGAGGAGGTAGGGTGGGAGGAGGTGGCGTGGGTAATCCGACACCCAGGCACAGTGCCTGATACAGTTCTATTGGGTCTGTCTTTTGGGTTATGTGTTTCAGATTGACTTCATTCACGTGACTGGACCATATTACCTGTCAGTGCCCTTTGGTGTCTGTAACTGGTATAGGAATCTATAGTCATTAAATTAGTAGGGAGTGGGTGCGGGGCACAGACCAGCCCTGCAGGAAGGGGACACAGGAAGTAGTTTTGATAAAAAGCATTGATCTAAAGTGGCTAGCACTGGATCAGGCCTGGGGAGTTCATTCAAGGGAGCCCCTGGCTGGGGGAAGAGACACTTTGGTGATTGGACTAGAGAAAATGACAAACACAAGCAAGTCCATGACTACCAACACTTGCCTAGAGCTGGTCTTGCTTTTCTTGCCTTTGCAGATTTCTTTGGGGTCTCCTACTGTACTGAGCATTGACTTGGGGAGGGGAGCCTCCAGACACATAGGGTCCCCATTTTCATTTTAGACTATAAGTCGGAAATGGTTTATTTCCATCTACACATGCTTCCTTTCCTCCTGCCAACCACTCACTTGACTAACATACTGTGCACACAACATCCACAATAATTTAAAGATGGGGAAGACTCGATCTTCTCAAAGTTCATAGTCTGGAAGGAGGAAAGCCCATGGGATAGAATAAAGTCACAACAGTGCAGTGGCAGAAAGGGGAGTGGCCACCAGTGGGAACAAAATATTTCCCAGAGAGAGGTACCATTTCATGTCAGTTTGAAGGGCAAATTACACTTGACACCAAAATTTAGCTTGATAAATAATTGCTATGTCACTGGATGATGACATACTCCTGAGCAGAGTCATTTGAAGGTTGACTTGCCTCAGTCTTAGACTTAAACAGGGTAACAGTTTACAGCTACACTACCTCTAACACTCGGTACTGTCCAGTCTCATTTCATCAACTACTTCTATCTCCTTATGACAAACTGGCTCTCAGGTCAGGTGACCTTCCCCTACAAGAAGATGGGGAACTTCTGTGGAATAATCCTCTTGTACACTGTAAAGATTTGTCATTCGACGACTGTGGCTTATAATAAATTTCGGTTTTACTCAATTATTGAAAAAAAAATAGCCAAACGAATGGAAACACACGAACTATGAACCAAAGGCTGAGGGCCCCCCAGCTGGATCAGGCCCTCTGAATAGGTGAGACAGTTGATTGGCTTGATCTGTTTGGGAGGCAACTAGGCAGTGGGACCGAGTCCTGTGCTCATTGCATGAGTTGGCTGTTTGAAACCTGGAGCTTATGCAGGGACGCTTGGCTCAGTCTGGGAGGAGGGAACTGGACCTGCCTGGACTGAGTCTACCAGGTTGATCGCAGTCCTTGGGGGAGGCTTTGCCCTGGAGGAGGTGGGAATGGAGGGTAGGCTGGGGGGAAGGGGAGGAGGTGGGAGGGGGAGAACAGGGGAACCCGTGGCTGATATGTAGAACTGAATGGTATTGTAAAATAAAATAAAAGGAAAAAAAAAAGATTTGTCATTCGAATTGGTTTAATAAAATGCTGATTGGCCAGTAGCCAGGCAGGAAGTATAGGTGGGGTGGCCAAACTAACGATGATGGGAAGGAGAAAGGTGGAGTCAGGAGGCACCAGCCAGACAAAGAGGAAGCAGGAGATAAATGAGACATATTAATAAAGAATTCACCACAGGGCAGAACATAAATAAGGAATATGGGTTAACTTAAAATGTAACAGTTAGCTAGTAATAAGCCTGAGCTATCGGCTAAGCATTTATAATTCATATTCAGTTATTTGGGACAGGAAAAACACCATTTACAGGAAACTGAGTTGTCAGGACTGAGCCCAGCCTTTTCCCTAAAGGCAGAGCTTCTATGGACCAGTCTCTGCATTTGTTGATGATTGTACCACAATCATAATAATGCTGCATTTGTTAATAGTGGAGTTTAAATACATGTAAACGTTCTGTAATTGGTTCAAGCATAGACTCAACAAAAGCTCCCAGTGGGTCTGTAGAGTTTGCCCAAGTGTGGAGACTAGTAATGACAGGCCGAGGAATTCTGCTATTGACTCTACTCTTCCCACACCCCATGGAACTCACAGCCCAGGGATTTGGTGTTGAATCTCTGCAAGGCTCACCAACCCTGCTTTACATTATGGCCTCCCTTTAAAGATGCACCAACCCTGCTTTACATTATGGCCTCCCTTTGTAGATGCTTCAGCCTTTTCACTGAAAATGAGTGTAGGAGTCTATTTTCAAATACTTCTTAATTTTAGGTCGAGTGGCAGGAAGATTCCAAGTCATTTTATGTCTCTTGATTTTTAAAATAGGATATTCAATATTTAGGAATTTATCTCAAATGTTTAGGGATTATCTATCTCACCTTTGTGCGTTCTAGCACAGAACAGATTATATACTTGCATATAGGCAGATTTTCAGATGAAATCTAGTTAGTTTGAATTTGGTAGAGGTATAGTTTTGTTACTTTTCCAATAATATGATACTGAGGTTTTTTATTTATTTATTTATTTATTTATTTATTTATTTATTTATTTATTTATTTTTTATTTTTTATTTTTTTATTTATTTTCAAGACAGGGTTTCTCTGTGTAGCCCTGGCTGTCCTAGAACTTGCTCTGTTGACCAGGCTGGCCTCAAACTCAGAGATCTGCCTGCCTCTGCCTCCCAAGTGCTGAGATTAAAGGCGTGTGCCACCATGCCCTTCTCATTGCTTATTTTAAAAGCAGCTCCTTCAGTCCCATCGTCCGCTTGCCCATGAGGGCAGCCAGTGCTGCAGTTAATACACTCACCCCTTAGTGTGATACAAAACTAGTGCAAAAGGAGAGTGCAGCCTGCGTTCACAACCCATTAAGAGAGTCTAAACAGTGACAGAATGGGAAACCACGTGACCCTGTGTGGCAGCACAGATTGTAGACCCATGAAGTCAGAGCTGACTGTGGGGGCCCGCAAGAAGTCAAAGTTGGTTCTCTATTGAAAATATGGACCAAAGGACAGAATAAAATAAAGTAAGCAATGGGAGTCAAGCAGGCCTGCAGAGCTGAGGAGAAGGAGGAGTGAGCAAGTGGAGCTGGCACTCTTCGGAATGGATTCCTGGACCTGAGCTGGCACCTCCCGTGAAGCCTTGAGCAGGGATGAGGAGGATGAATCTCTGTGCTGGTGGTGGGAGCTCCAGCAGGCAGACACATGGGAGCCTTGGACACTTCCTGTGTGGACTCTTCCCTTCTCTTTCTTCCTTCAGCCACAGCTTATGATGCCCCCGGATATTCAGAAATGCACACTTGTAAAGAAGGAGTGGTAGCTATAGGAAACCCAGAGCTGCCAGATGGACAGGCTCCGAGGAAACATTCAAACCCGATCAAAGAGATGCAAACCTGTCCTCCCTACTGCAGCCAATGAGCTCTAACACACAGTCTAAGAGGAAAAAAACCAAGATTTCCTCCTTCCTATGCCAATCCTCCTTCCCTGTAGGTCCTATGGCGGACACATCTAAAGATAAAGTGAACGTGATTATCCATTTCCCTAATTCTGCAAACCCTATGTCCTCAGAGCTCTTTCTGAATCCTCCCCTGCAATCCATCAGTGAGAACCACTCCTCACACACACAGGGGCCGACGTTCCTCTTCATGGGAAGCATGGCCATTCTTTCTCTCTCTTTAAATAGGTGAGACACAAGTGTCCATTTCCTGTTCATTCTAAAGTCACTACAGGACTCCTATGTGTCCTCGTCTGCTTTCAAGGTAGTTTGGTGTCTCTCTCTCCAGTTCTTAAAAAATTAAACCCCACAAGTATGACTGATAATGTCATGTCTGTTTGCTTCTCCCAACCCCAGTGGTGTTAAAAAGTATTCTCCAAGACTTAGTCATATTTCAGCGTGAGTCACTGATCATTTTTTAACAGTTATTTTTAAATGCACTAATTTTAAAGTTTACTCTTAAAATGATTCTGGCTGCACACTAAGTGCTTTTCCAGGTTATTCCACCTTTAACAAGCCGGTCACAGTCTGTCCTAGGGTTCCCACTACTGTGATAAAACACATGACCCAAAGCCACTGCAGATGGGAAGAGTTCCTTTCAGCTTATATGTCCTGTTCACAGTCCTTCATAAAGGGAAGTCCAGGGCAGGAAGCTGAAGCAGAAGCTGATGCAGAGGTCATGGAGGAGTGCTTCCTCCTCTGGCTTGCTCAGCCTGGTTTCTAACAGCACCTAGGACCACCAGCCCAGGGATGGTACTGCCTACGGTGAGCTACCCCCCACCCCTGATCCATCACTAATTAAGAAAATGAACCACAGGCTTGCCCAGAGGCCCCGCTGATGGGGGCATTTTCTCAACTGAAGTTCCCTCTTCCCAAACGGCTCTAGTCTGTCAAGTTGACATGAAATGAGCCAGTACAGCCAGTGTCCATTCACTATGGCGTAACTGGCCGGCACACTGTCTCCCTTTTTGCCTGCTGCGGCCTACTAAAACCAGCATATGCTTGTATCTAGTCAAGCTTCCTTTCACGATCCACAAAAGCAGACTAGGGTCTCTCTATACCTGAAATGTCCTTTCTCATAGACTCACAACTCCTTCAGGGTAAATAACCTTATCCATTCTGATCACGTCTCTGTCTATGGTAGACGATAAATATTTGATCGCTAAGCATCCACAGCACACATTCTCTAATCTTTCTGACACACGTTTATCATTGGCTCTTTCTCCAAGTTGGCCACACATTAAAAGGAAGCTTAACACATAATCCCCTTTCCCGCCTCCTACGAGTCATGGTGTTAGAACAATGGCAGAGCCATAGGAAAGGAAGGCAGGGACAGAGGACTGGGCCTTGAAGGCCACAGCTGGCTTGTAATGAACAGTACAGGCAGTACAGGACCAGGGACTACTCCAGGGGAGGAAGAAGTGACTGGCCTCATTCCATTCTCTTTTGTGATACAGGGATTGAACCTGGGGCCTCATACATAGTAGGCAAGGGCTCAACCACTGAGCGACATCCCTGCACCGTTTACATGTTGTGTTTTCAGGAAGAAATATTTTCAAACAAGAAGAATATTTGTGACTCACAAATATCTCCAAAGTTCTTTGATTTCCCAGATTGGCATAAAACGTGAATTGTCCAAGTCTATCAGTTGGAGGGTCTCACTCAGAACAGCTTTATTTTGAAAGCCCTAACTCCTACTGATTCACCATAAATCTGGATAATTTACTGCAACCAAAGTTTAATATTCTTCTCTTAAATTATTTATTACAGAAAAATAATACCAAAGGCTAAAACAGAACTAAATAGATTAAAATACCGCCGACTTTCTAGGTTAATGGTGACGGAGTTAAGGAGTGTTTGGAAGAGGAAAAGACTGCATGGTTCCCCTTCTGGAACTTTACACCAGAGAGAAGATGACTGATTCTAGACCACAGAAGTGATGGCAGTGAGACTGGGGTCTTCACTTTTGTAAAAATCACTGAATTAGCTGTGGGGACAGGTAGAAAAGCCTCTGTTATAAATGAGCAGACTTGTTTGTGACTAACGTCACACAAGCAAATGTCATTAGGAAGAGCTTTCCAGAACGCTCCTTAAATGGAACCATAGCCAATGAGCTGTATTCTTGTATCTTTTGTCCTCAAGTTCTTTCCGCCAGGAACGAACCCAGGATGCTGGAGCCACAGCAGCCACCAGTGAATGCAGAGGCAGTCACAGGGGAAAGCTAAGATCAATGCAGGATCTGAATCCCGGAGCTACTGAGCCAGTACCAGCTCTGCCTGCTTCCTGACTTCTCTTCCCTGTCAAGAAAATCTGCAGTTTGCTCTACTTCTGGCCTCTCTGACCCTCTCAGGCAAATCTAAGAGGACACAGTGACAATAACTAGAGTGACGGTGTTTGAAGAGCTTTGTGAAGTTCACCATGATGGTGTACTCAGTGACCATAACTACCACCTCTGTACACCAGTCAGGAAAGTGAGGTGAGGTCTTAGCAGCTAGTATGGAGTGGAGCTGTGATTCAAAGCCAGAGGACCTCATTCTGATTGTAATCCACTTGCTGCCACCAACCTAGAAGTTCCACAGCCTATGTTGACGACCTTCCACTTATGCTAAGCATGTGCCACCACTTTTGACATCTCTACCACAGCCACTGACAGCACGATGGAATAAATCAGAAACAACAGATCAGACAGCGGCAGAAAGAAGGCTCCCCTCCGTGGGGGTCAGAGCAACCTGAGCTTCCCTGTATGTCATCAGCTCAAGAATTTCTCCTGGCCTTGTTCTCCATCAAGTCCAAGATGGGCTCTGTCTTCATTAGTTTCTTTACAACTCACAGTCCTAGGGATAATTAATACCGATTTTCAACTCTCTAGAATCACTAGAGATGAGCCTCTGCCCATGTCCATGAGGGATTATCACAATAGGTTAAGGGAGGTGGAGAAAACACCCACCGTAATCGAGTGGCATTATTCTGTGGGCTCAGTTCTGACTGAATAAAGAGGAGAGTGTGATCTGAGTGCCGCCCGACCACAGATGCAACATGACCCTGCTGGCCCCTGCCACCAGGGCCTCCCCTCCGGGAGGGACTGCACCCTTGAACTGTGAGCCAAAATCAGCCCTCCTTCCTGAAGTGGCTTTCGTCAGGTATTAGGCCACAGCAGAAGGAAAGCAGCTACTCCAGCCATGATGAAGAGAGCTAATCAGTGCCCATTTCAGTGGTATTTTCCGGCATGGGTAGCCCTGCCTGGGAAGTGTGACTGCAGTGGGACACCTGGTGACTGAGGGGACATGCCAAAGGTGCTGTGTCTCCTCAGGGGCATTTCAGAGACGCTTTCTGACCGCAAATGCCCCTTCTTCATCCCATTCATCATAATTGTTAACACAAAGGCACATACACCTTGATGGATCTCACACAACTATTCTTCCATTCAATCATAACAAAACAGTAAATTTAAAGGAAATTTTGAGATATGGGTACTCTGCTTAAGCCAACTAACAGTTGATTCAATAATCTGAATTGGACAAAAACCAGAAAACCAGAAATTAAGAAATGAAGGAAAGCTGAATTTTGTACAGCTCTGCCAGTTATATCAACTTCTCTTTTTTATGCCCTTTCCATCCCCTAAAATTGATTACTGGAAGAAAGCACTGGAGTTTAACATTTTTACTCCACTGAGATCCATACGAGGAACATTTAAGGAGAGTGACACAATCGAGTCCATGCTTTTGGCTGCAGCAGGACATCAGAAACTGACCAAGCTGGTCATCGGGGTGGGCTGGCACCCTGAGTCCGTTTCCTAGACCAGTGCTTACCATATTGCCATTAAGATGCCAGTAGACTAATAGGTCAGGGGAGCTCTCAGCTTCTACTTCTCTTCTGTCGCCTTCCTAGGCCTCACAGGCGACCCCTCCATCCATACCGCCCTTCCTGGGCGCTGTTCCCACCCTTACCTCCCCGCTGTCACCAGCTCCACCTTAAGCAAGCAACTGGCTAATGGAAAACAAACTATGGAGGACCACAAACTGCTCCTCCACAGAGCCAGGCGACACCATAGTTCACACAATCCGTGCTGTCCTCTCAGCTCTGCCAACGGAAGCAGAGAACAGCTGCAGGCCTTCCCACAGGAACCGGTGTGCTCCAAGAGGTCCACTGGCCCAACCAGGCTGTGGGCCACATTTGGCTACTGGGCTGGAGCTTGGCAAACCCTTATCTAAGTCAGGGTGTGTTGACTTAGCCCAGATTCTCTAGCTGTTGATGACATACAATGCTTCCCATTCCCTGAATAGGAAAATCAAAGGGATTATACACAGGAGAAGACATTTTGTCACAAGGCTTACTTTCCTTCACATTACTAATAAAACTTTAAAAATTATTGCTAAATAATAATCCCCAGAAGCTAACTTTAGAGTGAAAATTGTTGATTGTTCTTAGTCAATGAAGTCAAATGTATAGTCTTATCAAATGTATATTTGTTACTTAACAAATACAAAGGATAATGCTAGCTGAACCAAGGGGATAATAATTTACCTAACAATATTAATGTGTCATATAGTTTCTTATCTTAAAATTTTTTTCCCATTCTTTCCTAAAATTATATTTATTTATTTACTTACTTACTTAATTATTCATTCATTGTGTGGGTATGCATGTGTCATGGCGCCCCATGGAGGCCAGAGGACCGTTTGGGAGAGTCTGCCTTCCCTCTCACCATATGAGTCTGAGGGACTGAACTCAGGTCGTGTCATTATGGGGGAGATTTCTGAACAGACAAGGAGCCCCGAGCCCACCCTGACTTCAGTTACTCTTCAGTCACATGGACTCCGGCCTAGTGAGCACAGGGACAGAGAGCGCGGCCCTAGCAGAACCAGCTCCCTGCTCTGCTCCTCATCTGCCAGTTGAGCCTTAGCCCCTGATCTGAGGGGACAGTCCCACTCTACCTCACAAAGCTCATCTACTGCATCTGCACAGGTTCTTGTCACTGATATGACTGAATTTTTATTAATAATCTCTTGATCTCTATGAGGTGATTCAAGCTCATTTGTTCATTTAGATTTGTACTGAAAAACTACCCAGTGTTTAGTATGTAGCCAATGGCATCTCCCTTCTCCCTCTGCATTTTTTTTCTTTTTTGGCAAACTGTGCATGCCGGCTGCTGTCTAAGGATGACCCCTGTGAGTTACATCCTTCTTCTCTGTGGCCTGGATAGTCCTTTCCTATTCAATCTGGGCTATCTCTGGACTTATTTTGAGCAAGAGAGTGCAGTGGAGGGCTACTGCTCCCGATCTTGGCCTAAGTCCTAAGAAGGCCCAGCAGCTTCTGCCCTTGGCAGTCCTAGAAACTGCCATGTAAGGAATGTGACTTCCTTGCTGAAGAGTCAACCGTGTGGAGAAGCTCCGAGCTTCCATGGAGAGAACAGAATCTTGGCTGTCTCTACTAAGCTCCCCCTCTCCTCCTCCTCTGCCCAAACCCATGTGAAGGAGCCATCTGGAACATTCTATCCCAGCTGATCACGTAGGTGACTGCAGCCCTAGTCAGCAGCATGTAGGCAAAAGGCACAGACTGGAACACTGGTCGTTCATATCTTATAAAACCATTCTGAGGATTTAATTAGATACATGTAATGTAATGTGCCTTGCATAGTAATCGGCACATAAGAAGTGCTGAAAATATTTCATTTTATTTTTTACTTAAGTTAAAATTTATCCTTAAATGATACATTAAACATAAAAATTATGTTAATGGGGTGTTATGTACTGTTTCAACACATGTATACATTGTATAATGTTTAAATCAGGTTTAACATTTATTTCCTCAAAAAGGTATCATTTCTTTATGATAACGTGTTCAGAATACTTCCTCCTGGCATCTGGCATTTGTTGCTGTTGTATTTTGTCAGGAAAAGGGTCACTATGTTGCTTTGGCTGGCCTAGAACTCATTATGCAGACCAGGTTGGCCTGTGACTCACAGAGACATGCTTGGCTCTGCCTCCCAAGTGCTGGAACTAAAAGCAAGTGCCACTAGGCCTGATCATTCTCCTGGTCATTTAAAATGTACAACACATCAGTGTTGTCTATGGCCACTGGCTGTGACAGCACAGCAGAACCTCTTATTCCTACCTAACCATAACTTAGTATCTGTGATCAAATTAGTCCCAACCCCCCCTCCATCTCTTCTCCTTGGCCCCTGATGACACCATTTTGAATATCCTCAGTCCTACGAGATCAACTCTGTCTGATTTCACATAGAAGTGATCGTTCAGCGCTTGTCTTTTTGTGTCTGACTCATCCTAGGTCACATAATGATTGACAGTTCCAACCATGTTACAAATGACAGGAGTTCATTTGTTTTAAAGACCAAAGGGTCCACAATGAGGTACTGCAGCAGTCCAGTCAGAATGGCCATCTCTAAAAGACCAAGGATAACAAGTGTTGGCCAAGCTCTGGAGAAAGGAGGGTCCATGCACATTGTTGGGAGGGGGCAAATTAGGACAGCCACAGTGGAAAACAGTGTGGAGGTCTCTTAACAAATTAAGATACAGCGATCTCACTAGTAGATATATAACCAAAGGACATGAAACCACTAGCTAAAGAGACATCTACACTCTCATGCTCACAACAACACTATTCACAACTGCCAAAAAAGGGGTACAACTTAGTTGTCCATCTATGAGGAACAGATAAGGATAACGTGGTACACATTCACAGTGGGTTTTATTTCATTTTCCTTCAGAGGTTTCAGAGGAAACGCTTGGATGACCTGAAGGCACAGGCTCCAGGCATGCCTTGGCTATCAGTCTTCTTTTTCATGCAGCTCTCCTGATGTTCAGTTGAGCCTTGTCTCTGACCAACAGTTATTGTGATGTCTGTTGCAGGGTACTGTAATGGGCTAAATTACTGCTCCTTTTACCCCTCTCTCAAAGTTCATTTTCTGAAGGGCTAACCCTCCCAATACTTCAGAGTGCCATGATGTTTGGAGACTGGGTCATTATAGAAGTGATTAAGATACCTCCATTAAGGTGGGCCTTAATCTAATGGGATGGTGGGATGCTATGAAGAGGCTGAGACTATAGGAATCATGGCCATCTGCTGGCATCTTAAGAAGACAGCTTCTAACAAATAGTGCTGGTAAAACTGGATATTCACACATGTAAGCACAACACCAGAGTTCTACTTCTCACTTTGAATGATAATCTACTCCAAATGGGTCAAAGAGCTGAGTTTTTAAAGGTGATGAAGGAAAGCAGGGACATTGATATTGTCAAGACAGTTTTCTGAAAGGCAAGTATTTTCTGAATAGACTCTAGTTGCTCAGGAAATAGCACCAACACTGATGAGTGGAATAAAAAGAGCTTCCCTAGAGCACAGGAGGCAATCTAGGGAAGAAAGTCCACAGAAGGAGAGAAAACCTTCGCCAGCTATACATCTGACAGAGGATTCATATCTAGAATGAACAATAAAACTATGAACAACTCAATTAATAAATGTTCAACACCATTAACTACCAGAGACATGGAATTAAAATCTACACTGAGATCCCATCATATCACAGTAAGAATAACGTTCATCAAGAAAACAAATAACGAGATGCTGATGAGGGTACAGACAAATGGGAATTCTTACATACTGCCTAGTAGGAATGTAAGCTACTCTAGCCACTATGGGAATCAGTAAGAAGGTTCCTTCAAAACCAGAAAGCAGATGTCTCAAACGACCCAGCTACATACCTCCTCGAGATTTACCCAAAGGACTCTTAAGACAACATGCCACAGAGATCCTTGCACATCAATATTTACCATCCACAATGGCTAAATTACAGAACCAAGCTAGGTGTCCTTAAAGAGGAATGGGTAAAGAAACTGTGACTTTATATATGCAATGGAATTTTTTTCCCAGTGGTAAGAATGAAATTATGTTGTTTGCAGAAAATTGGATGCAACTGCAGATAATTATGTTAAGTGAATCAGTCAGTCTCAAAGAGACAAGTATTGCATGTTTTCTCTCATTCGTGTGTCCTAGGCTTTACAGGTACATAAAATCCCACATGTACAGATGACAAGAGAGAAGTCAAACTACCTGGCATACCAAGTGGACTAATAGGAGCCTGGAGAAGAAAGAGAGGGGAGGGAGCAGGGTATGGAGGGAATAGTCTCGAAACACAGTTTATATTTTCATGAGAATAGCTTTATGTAACTTGTATAATAAAACTTTAAAATGAAAAAATAAATAAATCAACAAATTGATTTTTGATTCCTAGCTTCCAGAATGACAAGAAAATAGCTTTCTACTACGTCTGCTACCCAGACTATTGTAGTTAGTTATGATAGCCAGAGCAAAGGAACCCAGCTACTATGGAAATGATTAAAGTAAACAAGAGAAGCTGGTGAATTGTGGGGGGAAGAAAACAAAAAGGAAACACTGCACTGATCATTTAGTTGAAGAGGACCCAAAGAAGATCACCCCAGGACGGAGACAGGACTCAGTGTGTACGTAGCCAGGCTAATGATGGCCGAAGGAAAATGTCTTGATAGGTAAGATGCTCATCTGTGGACATATAAAATCAGAAAAATGTAACACTTCTAACTAGGTAAATGATCTCTGTTTGTAATCCAAGAACTTGTGATGCTGAGGCAGGAGGATTTTTAAGTTCTAGGCAAGAGTGGTCTACACAGTGAGACTCTTGCCTCAAAGAAAAATAAATAAAAATAAAATGAACACTTCTAAACCAATGCAGAAAGACAGCAGATGCTATCATCAGACCCTTTATCTTTTGAAAAGTTTTAAGCCATCTTCACAATAAAAATGAAAAGTAAATACCCCATTCTTTGGACCTTAGCCCTTCACTCTTTCAAATGACATCTGCGATGCCAAGCACTCAAGATTTGGTTCTTCTCATCCATGTTAATATAGAGTCCAGCTACTGTGTGGACATCAGCTAGGAATAATAGTGCTTGGTATGTAAATTATCATCTTTTCTTTCTTTCTTTTTTTTCTTTTGTAGGACAAACTTGATCTTAAATTAACACTTTCAGAGAGTGATACATCCCTCATAATCTAATTACCTCACACTAGTCTCCATTTCTTATAGCTCTCACATTGTCATGTACATTACAAGCATCCAACTTGTGAACCTTTATAGGATGCAATCAAACCAAATCAAAATGTAGAATGCTTTTCTTTTTTATTTTTTTAAATTATAATCTTCTTGATTGACTCTCCTTGGCAAAACAGAAAACTTTCCAGCCTTCTACAAGAGTGTCAAATCTAGATAAATAGCCTGTTTGTACAATGAGTCAAAATGACAAAGGAGAAATGAATTGGTTTTAGTCAAAGGCATTATTCATATTATAACAATTTTTTTTAAAGTTACAATTACCTCTCTGTACCTTCCTAAGATACCTCTTATATTTGTGACACATGCAGGAGACCAACGTACTACTGGGTACTCCAAGTCTTAAGGTCAACCAAAAGGAATTTCAATGTAGCCCGTGATTATATTAAAAGTGGACCTTATTCTCATGACCAAATAATCTGGGAGATAAGATAAGACTTTCCTGAATCTTTGATCCACACAGAGTTCTAAAGTAACCTTTCAGTGAACAGGAACATTATACTGAAACTGCAGGTTAGGAGGCTGGAGAGAGAGCGCGATGGTCACAAGTGCTCACAGCATAATCAATCATGAAGACGCGGGTTAAGATGCCAGCAACCAAGCTAGGTGGGTCTGAAGAATGGCTGTAACCCCAGTGCTGGGGATTGCTGGCTGCCCACTTAGCCAAACAAACAAGCAAACAAACAAAAAACAAAAGTGTGAGGTCCAGGTTCAGGGAGAGATCTTGTCTCAAAAGAGTAAGGCAAAGAGAATAGAGAAGGATACTAGACACCATCCTCTGGCTTTTTGCACACTGGCACACCTGTGCAAATCTCTCTCTCTCTCTCTCTCTCTCTCTCTCTCTCTCTCTCTCTCTCTCACACACACACACACACACACACACACACACACACACACACGATCTATAGTTTAAATTTTAAATATGAAGGAAGAAGAGGGTGTCACATGCTGAAGTAGTGCTTTATCACTGGACCACACAGAGAGATGTGTTCTTTAATAAACAACACTACACCACAAAAGTGTCAGCAATATAATGTAACCTCTTTTACTTAAAAAAAAAAAAAAATTTAATGTTTAAAAAAACAACAACCTTGGGAGCTGGAGAGATGGCTCAGAGGTTAAGAGCACTGACTGTTCTTCCAGAGGACCTGAGTTCAATTCCCAGCAACCACATGGTGGCTCACAACCATCTGTAATGAGATCTGGCGCCCTCTTCTGGTGTGCAGTTATACATGCTGTATACATAATAAATAAATAAATCTTTAAAAAAAAAAAGAGTTCTCAAAAAAAAACTTACACTTTGTTTAAAAACTGAAGAGTTGGTTTTAAAATATCTACTCTTTCAAATCATCAGAGGTTCTTGAGTTCTCATGGCACTGGCAACAGAGCTACTTACCTGTGTTCTTTTATAATTTGAAGCAACTTAGTGTTCCCTTTCTGTGAAGTTTAATTAGCGGAGAGAAACTTTTGAGTCCTTTAGTGGTACTGTGGAATTCTACTGTGCTTCTAACTTGGGAATCAATACTCAAAAATAATGAGATGAAATCGTCATCTATGAGCATATGATATTCTCTATGACTTTTGTCTAGACTTTCTGATTCAAGTGTATAGAAACATTTTTAAACTCGGCATTTGAACCTAGTCTCTGAGTATATAAGGGAAAATGCTTACCAGGACAGCATGACAGTTTCTGCAATACTAAAATACTCAGTGCTTGAACAAGGAAGAATATTTATTCATCCCCTTGGAATGTAATTAGTCATAAAATCTACACCAGTGAAATGCTTATCATGTGAGTTACTATCATTCCCAAAGGACTAGTGAAAATCCTCATACTGCACCATGATTCTTTTCTTCATTTCCTTTAGGTTATAAATCTGTATGTTTTCCTTAAAATTTTGTATCCTTGTTTGGATGACTCTTGAATGTCCGAGGTTCAAAACAAAATTTTAAAATATTGGATGCACTGAGAAACAGCCTTGACCTGAACTCCCAAGCCTGGCGTCAATGTCCAGCGTGACTCTGTGATCCACTCACTAAGCACTACAGGGAATTCCATGATCTGTTACCTGCTCCCACTACCACGAATGAAACACTCCAGTGCTGCAGTCACAAGCATCCCAGGAGTTCACTACTCAGATACCACGCAGAAATCTGATTAGTGAAGAAAATGTGTTTTAATTACCAATCAGGAATCACATTTCATTAGTTTAACCATTTGCCCCACAGAATTTGAATCAAAATGCTGTGCAAGTTGGACGTGGTGACACATACCTTTAATCCTAGCACTCAGAGGCACATGCAGATGGATCTCTAAGAGTCTAAGAGTCTGGTCTACATAGCAAGTTCCAGGCCAACCAGGGATACACAATTAGACTTTGTCTCAAATAACAACAACAATAAAATGTATAAAGGAAAAAGTATTAATACAGTATTTTTTTTTTTTTTATGGAGAGAAGTGATTTTTATTTTGCAAAAAGTGCTTGTAAAATACATTGTGATATACAGGGATTCCAGAGAAAGGAACACACATGTGTAAAGATTTATAGATGGAGCCTGTTTGCAAAGATTTTAATGTGTTTTACAATGAAGGCAGACGGCATTCCCCAGCACCCAGAAATAGGTGAGAGTTCTTCCTCCAGGTTGCACCACTACGACCACCACTTACTGGTCAAGGCAGCTGGGCCCTGCTCCTAAATCTGGCATAAGTCCACTGCTCTGGTGTAGAGCAGCTCTTATTTCTTTCTCATTAGCTTTTAGAAAATTCATCTTAACAGAGCATTATGTAATGTATTTCTAGGTTTTTTTAATTAAGAAAATGGTTTCATTCATTTTACACACCAATCAAAGATCTGCCTCTTCCCTCCCCGCACAGCCCAGTATTCCCCTCCTAACCCACTCCCACTATTCCGCACAAGTAGTCAATTCTTTCTTACCCAGCAGTAAATCCAATGAACTCCTATAATGACCATCATGTCAAGATAGAAATATACATATGGAATAGTGGCATGAATATTACAGGAGTAGCCAACCCCTTTCTGCTTGGATTTCACTCCATTCCAGGGGAGGAAATACATGCTCAGTACTGTATCTCTGGCCAAGAACCCAAGGCTCTGGAGTTTACAGGCACAAGAAGGAACCTATTATTCCCATAAATGGTCTTATATCCAACTGCCTTCTAAATTTGCAACTTTTATCAATAGATTAATGTAGCCCTCAGATCTAATCAAAGAAATTTCTTAGTGCAGTGGGTAGTGGTTAACACAGAAACTTACAATTCATCAAAGTGCAAAGAATAATTGTCAGTGGAATGCTCAGCCACCAATAGGAAAGTACAATTTCTATATTGGGAACAATATTGACAAAATTAATGACAAATATTTTATCAGAATTGAAATGAAACATTGTTCTATTTTTGGGGAAATGGGCAAATTTTGATATGAGAAAATATAAAGATTGCTAAACAATCATTTTCATTTCATAAAAATTGAGACAATGAGAAATAATTGAAGATTGTGTCATGAAATGTGGTAGATAAAACTCATATCCATCTAGGTTTCTTCAGGAATTAATTAAAATCCAGATATTTAAAATGCAATCTTTGAAGAATATAACAGAACTTGAGATAAAATCAACATTCAGATATGACTCCATTTCTTGATATAATCTTCAGGATAACAGGATTTTCTAGAGTATGAATCATTTTCTTACCTAATTTCAAGGAAACCTCTGTTTCTTCACAAGGACTCAGGGAAAAGTTCTGCAGGATTTTGATAATAGCAAGCTTCATGTTAATGAGAGCAAACCTCATGCCAATGCAGTTTCTAGGACCATATCCAAAAGGCAGGTATGTATAAGGATTGATTCTATCTTTATTCTCCTTGCTGAACCTTTCAGGAAAGAACTCCTCAGGATCTGACCAGTATCTTGGATCTTGGTGAAGAATATAGATAGGTATGACCACCTGTGTCCCTTTGGGAATGAACACATCATTGATTTCAGCATCTTTTTTACTGAGCCTGATAATCCTGTTGGCAGCTGGATATAATCTCATAGTTTCATTCACCACCATGTCCAGGTATTCCATCTCTACCAGGGCTTCATAAGTGGCAGGTGCCTTATTGGGCAGCACTGCATCAATCTCATGCTGGAGTTTCTTCTGAACATTGGGGTGAATTGCCAGTACATATGCAATAAATGTAAGAGTGGTGCTTGTTGTCTCATAGCCAGCAAAAATAAATGTGATTGATTGGGCCAGGATCTCCAGATCAGAAAGAGGTTTATAGGACTCCATGTCTTTGGAATTCTGGGAGTTCATCATCAGCTGAAGAAAATCCATTCGATGCTCTTGGGTATTTTCAAGCCGATCTTTTTTGGTCTTTTCTATGAATTTTTTAAAAAATGATATAGCATCACTTGGACAGAGGCAGATGTTTAGTTTGTTATATATTCTGGAAAGGAATGGAAAGAGTACTGTAGAGAAAGCCAATGGATTGAAAAAGTCAAATAGAAAAAACTTTCTGGCGTTTTTCACAAAGGGATCCTGGGAATTGTTGAGGGAATCCACCTTCACTCCAAATAAGGCACCAGTGATCACATCCATGCTGTAGGCCCCAAAGACTTTGTTCATGGTAACACTCTTGCCCTTCGCTACTTCCCGACTCATGTTTTTCACCAGCATATCTCCATATTCTTGGACGATGGGGAACATCTCCTTCAGTTTTCCACTGCTAAAAACTGGTGTCATCAATGATCGAATTCTTTTCCATTCTTCATTCTCAGAAGTTGTTATACCTTTTTTCATAAATCCAAGTGGACCAAAAAAATGTCGATTTGTGAAGACAGAATAAAATTCTTTCACTAGCACATTCTTGATCATATCTGGGTCTGTGATGACTAGCACAGGGAGCAGCCCATCATATAGCCCCCACATATTTCCATACTTTTTATGACATTCTATATCGTATTTTGATATTCCCCTCCTATAGTTAAGCATTGTCCCAACAAAAGGCAGAGGTTTGGGTCCAGGAATCCCTAGCTTCTTAAAAAGTCCATGAGAAGAGGTCCCATAAAGGTAAAGGAGCAGCAGGATGGTAGCCAGCAGTGCCCATGTTTCCATGGCAAAATTTGGAAACAAGTCCATTGCTCTTTTCCTTCAAGAAATTTCTCTCTGACTTTTCCTAGTAGGTGAGGACATGAGTTCTCCTTCTGAGTCCAGGTGTGAATCTGTGAAGACAATCTGAGAAAATATTACACATTCTACTGAGAGGTCCATGCAGGTCTATGCTTGGCTGTGGCAAGAGTCTTCCTGTTGTTGCTTTAGATGCTGTCATCCTTAGCTTTATCTATTTCATACAGCCTAGGATCATCTGACAAGAGATGTCACCTTGCCACATGGCTGGTGGCTTCCCGGCGTCTTTACATGCTGCTTGTCCTGGCGGTGGCTGCAGTGTCTCTTAATACAGTATTTTGGATTTTAAGTGTAGATAAGTGTCTAAGAACATTTTATTGGGTAATTAAATGAATAAAAAATTTCAATTCTGTTGACTCTAAATATTGAAATGGTTGTTTCTCATACTGACTTTGAGTAGAAGAATGCCTTTTTTTATTTGACCGATTAGTGTATATAAAATACAGAAAAAACATGATGAGAAAAAATTATGCTACTAAGCTAATGTAGGAGAAAGCCACATTACATTACCCCTTGCCCTTCAAAAGACAACTGGAATGCCTAGTGCTTTTCTAAGTTCATTTGACTAGCTGACAATGTTGTGTAAACTTTTATAAGTCACCTTTAATTGAATCTCTCTTTCCTTAAGCAAAAACAAAGTTTTATCTAGAGCTGTCTAGAGTCAGGAGATATGGAAACAGGCAGAAGGAAGTGGGGGTGTGGGGGTGTGGGGGCTGTGGTTGACCTACTACCTGGTACTTTCTTGTTCATCTTAAAATGGGTGTAGACAGAGAAGCACAGATGTGTTGCCAGAGAGGCTTCTGGGAGCCACAGGTATGTCAGATTGAAAGGAAATGAGCCAAGAAAAGGAAATGAATAAAAGAGGCAAGAGAGAGAGAGAGAGAGAGAGAGAGAGAGAGAGAGAGAGAGAGAGAGAGAGAGAGAGAGAACAACAGTGATGGAACCAAGGCCTGTCACTGCTTCCTGAGCAGGTAGAAAATAATTTCAAAATCACTGTGACATTTACAGGACATATTTATCCTGTCCTAGATACTTAATGCTGGGAGACACTTTCTATCACAAAATGGTGCTGAATCTGGCCTTATCATTTGAAGTCAGTGGTTGTACTAACTAAGCCAGACAACAGTGAAAAGTGAAAAGGTTCTGAGGACAGAGGTACCCACCATGAGGCCTAACAATCTGAGTTTGATCTCTGGGGCCAACATGTGGAAAGAGAGAACCACCTTCTTCAAAATGTCCTCTGATCTCCACATGCATCCTGGATATATGTGTGCACATGAACGAACACACACACACACACACACACACACACACACACACACACACACACTAAAAATTTTAAAATGCATAGAAACTTGCTTCACTCTATGTTACCATCTTGATGGGGGGGGTTACAAATAATGGGGTTCCCAACAAAGATGATAATTTAGATTTAATTCCATTCTATAGGAATCTCTAGGAATAGAATCAAGTCAACTTCTTAGGTTTATTATTCACCTTAATAATAAAGGTGAATTATGCATAGACATTAAGTGCTGTCTGTATGTTTGGTACTAATAAATCAACAGCAGAACCTCCCCACATACACAACTTTCATTTATTGAACATTTGCTATATGCCAGACCCCAAGCTGCGTCCCTGTGACAGACACCAAAGTCAGATCACTGACTTGACAGTCTACTTTTATTTGGTAGCTGAAAAGCTACAAACTATGTTTCCCAGGCTCCCTTGAAGTTCTTGCTATAGTTAGACTTCACTAACTAGTTCTATTTCCACTGAAGGCCTAGGATACTGAATATTTGCAGTGAGAAGTCTGACAATGTTTTCTTGCTGGATCGTGGCTGCGAGAGACAGTTAGGCTAGCAGTTGTGACTGAGGTGGTAGCAACAACAGCTGCCCACCTCTGGATCAAGGGAAAGTGATGTGAGAAACCAAGAGTGTAGTTAACATCCTCACCCTTGCACTGATTTCCCTCCTATTGAATCTGGGTCTTGAAATACCCAGAGCGTGGTCAGACTTTTGCACTGAGCTCTGCCCTTTATGACACAGCCTCACGTAATTCTTACTTCATGCATTCATGAAGTTGGTAGGGGGAGAATGTGGGGATTTTAAATTCAGGTCACCCTCTCCAGATCCCATGCTTCAAATCCTTATGCTCTTGAACCCCCTTTATACTCTGGATTTTAATAAAAGCTATGGGATGTCCACTTTGCACAAGAAGATCCAAGTTCTAACTTTTACTTTGCCAGTCCAAGACTTTAAACTTTTGCCTTTGAACTCCAGTTCAGACCCCATAGCTATTAAAAGCTCAGCTAACTTCTCTGACCACACCCGTGCATGCATAGACTTTGGACTTTCTTAGAAATGCTCACCTTGCACTGTCTGCAGCATGGCCAGAGCAAGAGAAGAAGGTTTATTCTCCTAGGAATTCAGTTTTCAAGCTTGAAGCTTTAGCTAAAAGATGCTTGAGTATACAGCACACACTATACTCTTACCAGTCATGGAAAAACAATAAGGTACATTTGTGCTTATAACTAAAGGAAAGGAAAAAAAAATCATTTGAGTTGTGGAGAAATCCAGGCTTACTGATTAGGGACTCATTTGTGTATGTCTAGCATGGCACTTCCTCAATGGTTAAAAACAACCAAGGACAGATTCAGATTTGGTTTGCTTCGATCTAGAATCCAGAAATGTTTGGGGTTTCGGGAGGGAGTCTCAAATTTTGTAACCTCATGGCATACTCCGAGTATGTTAACTCTTGCACAGGGAGCAGGAGCTACTGGCCCAGGTCTCGGCTCATTTGCAAGGCCAGCCTCACTGTTGTCCACATGGAGACACTAAATCACAAACCCGCTTGATGAACTTAAATGTGTAGTATGGGTGGTTTCCAGTTGTTACACTAATTTAATAAATACCAACAAACAAATAAATAAATAAAACAAAATCTCCGATCATGCCAGCACCTGTTCCCCCCATTGATTTCTTGCTGCTTTTAGGATGAAGGTGCCCATTCTTAAAACACCCTGGTGGAGCAGCCATCTTTCCAGGTCATTCGAAGCTAGCCTGCCAGTACACTTTATGGTTCTTTCTTCCTTCCTAGCAGGGCTTTAGCACACACTTTTCTCTGCTGGAGACTTTTTCCATTCTTTTCTGGCTGACATTTCTTCAGGTCTCATTTCAAATATCTTTTCCTTAAGAAAACTCTCCTTAACCCCTTCCTGAACCAGCTTTCCTATTCGAGTCAGAGTTCTCTGTTCCTTCTAGTCATACCTGACTAACCCATGCTTTCTTTGTTATTCTGAGCTCTGGTCTGGGATGCATCTCTTGTTCACTTTGTCTCTTCAGAGCACTCCCCTGGCAGTGTTTAATGTTTAGTGAGGCTCCAGAAAATAGTCAGTGAATGGAGCTGTGATTTGGGTTGAGCTAAGGAAGTCTTCCCGATGATTTTAACTTGTTGAACTAGCACAGTTCTACACACCAAATCTCCTCATATATGAAACAGGGCCATGGTAATGCTGTACTTCATTTTAACTATGACAACATTATCATCCCCTTAGGACTTTTCACTGCAAATGTTCTTACAGTTTTGGGATTGTAGGTCAAGCTGAGATCTAATAAAAGCTATGAATCCTTTCCCTAAGACTATGTTCACAACACTTTGAAATCAGTGTCAGGGAACTAGCTCTGAGTCTAAATGTATGAACAAATCTAAAATTCCCAAGCAGGACATAAAACAGCCACACAGTGTGAGTCTCAGCTACCTTCCTTTCCCTCATATTATTTCAGAGTCTAACTCACGAAGTTCATGGACTTCTCTAGTGTACATGTCATTTCCTCTGCTAGAATAATAGGACCCTTTTTTAAAAATCCAGCCTCTAATACTAAGAACAGATCTTTACCCTCCAAGAACCTCACCTGACTCTCATGCTAGGCGATGGCTAATGATTCTGGATGCCATGACACCTGCGGAGGCTCAGTCTCCTAGCACTGTGTGAGGGGGAAATTTCTTATTTCGGTGACAGTCTTTCCTACAGACCATTCAATTCACTGGGAATGGAAACTGTCTTATTCAGCCCTGAGAAAGGCCAAAGTGTACAAACAACATAGAAAATGTGAGATTACATACAGATAACACCCTTCAGCTAAGAGAATACACTTGAGTATCAGTCGGGTGAACAAATAATGTAAGAGCGAAGCGTCAGCAAAGGCTGTTCAAATTGCAGCACACACCACCAGGTCATTGAGTTCCTGGAAAGATGTCTGCAAGGTACTGTATCTTGAGTAACCAACGCTGGCGTTGCTTCTGTTACAGAAAACCACCACACAAGCAACGGAGCAAGAGATTCTTTATTGAAGCAATCTGAAGGCAAGCCTCAGAAATCTTCCCTCGCAGGACACCAAGGAAAGCTGTGCCATGCTCACTGCGTGTGGTGTTTCATAACCCTTTGCCGTGTGACCGGTCGGCAGCAGATCTTAGCTCTCAGATAGCGATTGTACAGTAACCACGGAGTTAATGAACAGCGAGCAAAGGGGAGGACTTTGCACAGAGAGTTCTGCACACTGATACTCTAAGCAGAGAAATTATTCTGTGGCTTTAAACCTGCAGTAGTGATTCATTTACTCAGCAGATTGAGTACTTTGCAGTTCTGTGGAAGATGCTAATGGGGCCGGTGTTTATCGCTGGCACACCACTCCTTACATACCAGTCGATGGCCATGGTGTGTAATGGGCTGGCACGGTGCGGTTGAATGGAAGCCAGGGAGAGGGTCAGTCTCCACATCTGTCTTCACTACTCCTCTTTTCCTGTGCTAGAGCCAGTGACTGTCGTGAGGCAGTGACTGCAGCACAGGAAATGGTGGAGGAGAGGCAGTGAAGGAACCCTCAGAAGCTTCGTTGAAAGAACATTATCTTTAGTTTATTTTTTACTTTATGTGCATTGGTGTTTCGCCTGCATGTATGTCTGTGTGCGGGTATTGGAATTTGAAAACAGAATTATAGAAGAAAACCTCAAGAAAGAAAAATGGTATCTAACACACAAGGCACAGCTCGCTAGGACGGAGCGGAAATTGCGTACAGATATTCTGTAACATCCTCCGTCACGTGGAGCTTCTCTACTCTCAGTCTCTGGTCCAGCACGTGCTCAGGAGACTGCGTGGGAAGGGAGTGAGGTTGAGAGCACAGACTCTGGACCCACACTGCCTAGGTTCAAGTCTGTGTTACGTCACGTGCCAGCCGAACGGCTTGGGAAGGCTACTGCAGTGTGTGGTTCAGTAACTCGGTTGTAAATGGAGTTATCACATGTACTTCACTGGGCTTGCACTAGCTTAGTTAATGCATATAAAGTACTTAGAGCAATTCCGGGCACAAGGCAAGGTCTCTTTCCAAGCTATTTTACACTGACACCATATAGATAAAAACACAAAATTGGAGCTGGAGAGATAGCTTATTGATTGAGGTACTTGCTACTCTTGCTGAAGATCTAAGTTCAGTTCCTAGCACCCACTTCAGGCAGCTCACACCACCTGTAACTCCAGCTCCAGGGGATCCAACATCTCTGGCTTCTATGGGCACCTGGAGTCACTTACACACAACCACACACAAACACACATACCTACACACAATTAAAAATGATAAATAAAATTGTAAAAAAGTTAAAGGCAAAAAAACCAAAAACAAATACAAACCCAATAATCAGATGGCATGGCAGAATATAAATAAGTTCTACAGCAGGGGGATCTTTTAAAAGGAGTCCCATAGGGAAGAGAGATGTCTCCATGGCTAAGAACACTTACTGCTCTTTCAGAGGACCCTGGTTCTGTTCTCAGCATCCACATGGATTACAACTCCAGTTCCAAAGAACCCGGTCCTCTTTTCTGGGCTCCACGGGTACCATGCACACACAACATGCACTTATGTACATGCAAGCAAAATATTCATTCCCATAAAATAAAAATAAATAAAAGCAGTCACAATAAGACCTTAGTAAGTTACTTTCAAGTAATCTATCTCAGTAGATTTTTGAAACAATATTTTCTTAATTTAAATTAAATTAACTCTTTTTGTTTGTATGCTTGTTCATTATTATTTTATTTTTTTTTTTGAGACAGGGTTTTTCTGTGTAGCCCTGGCTGTCCTGGAACTTGCTCTTTAGATCAGGCTGGCTTTGAACTCTGAGATCTGCCTACCTCTGCTGAGCTAATTAAATTATTCTTAAATCAAGCCCAGAAGGTGACTTTGCTACTGAAAAGATGATGTCAAGATTTTGTCTGGTGGGCTGCCGGGTAATTGAATGCATGTTCAGATTAATCAAGAGCAGGAAATTTCTTCCCTGATTATTTCACAGAAAGTTGCTCACATGGTATTAATACCTTTACTATGGTTGAGGCATCTGACATTTGAAGTAAAATCTTTTCAAGTTATTTAAAAGCTTGAACCAATCTTCAAAAGCTGCTGAGTCTACTTGTCCTTGGAAAGCCCGGCCTAACATGTTCCCTCTGTTAGACTACCTCTAACTTTTTTCTAATCAGAACAGAAACATAACTGCCCAAATGGACAAAAAGAGGCGCAGTGGTAATATTTATGAATGAAAAAGAGGATGAATTTGATTAGACCTTTAATGTGTTAGGCTCCTCTCTAAATTCTTGCTGAAGATCTTTAATCAGTTATGGAGAGTTAGAGTTACTTATTATCTCAGAAATGCTTACTTAGTCACTGACTAAGAAACGAACTGTGCAGATCAAAGACAAAGAGTTGGGGTCAAAGGGCAGAGAACAAAGGCCAATGAGCAGATAGTTTCACCTTCCTCCTCAAGTTTTCAGAGCTAAGTAAAGGAAGAGACTGGACAGCTGTGGTGGTGAGTAGTGTGAATGATGTATTAGACACGCTGGGCTAAGAGACCCAAATACATCAAATCAGAAAGATCACTTTCTCTTCCATCCTCGAGATCCTGATCAAAGTCACCCACAAACCCACACCCATGCCTTCTGATCCCCTTTTCGGCTGTTCTTTTTAACCACAATAGACTCTGACAAAGCTATGGTTCTTCGCCTTCAGGATTTCCAGAAATGAAATCAGAGGGGCATATCTATTTGCTGGTTTTAAATAATATTTAACTCTGAGAGGTTAATGTTTAGTCACACACTTCTTTAGAGGACATATCTGCATGGCATAATGCTTCTCACTTACATAGATCTAAGATGAATCAGTCTTCTCATTTCTTTCCAGTTTATGATTTGGGGTGCCTTCCTGGTCCCTAATAACTTCCATTTAACTACAGAATACTTGTTTTAAGCCTGTAACAAATACTTTTGTGTTCTATAGAAAGGGCAAATTTAAGAGTCAGATGGCAAACTAGCCTCTCTGGACCCCGGCTATCAAAAGGAAGAGCTGCATCTTAATGACAGGTCACAGCTAATGGAGAAGTGGTTGTTGGCATTACCCTGGATTTCAAGGACCTTTGTTCACCTTCGAATCTATCATGGTAAAATCTCAAGAAAATTTCATACTTGTTTAAGTTGAAACAGCATTACTGAAGGCATCAAGGTAGAAATGAAGACAAGCTGGGCTAGAGAGACGGCTCAGCAGTCACGAGTGCAGGCTCCTCTTCCAGAGGACTCAGCTTGGATTCCCAGCACCCCTGTCAGGCGGCTCACAACTGCCTAGAACTCCAGCTCCAGGGGACCCAACACCTCTGACCTCTGTGAGTAACTACACACATGAATTGCAAGTACTTGCACACATTCCCACACACAAATTTAAATAAATAAATAAATAAATAAATAAATAAATAAAACTTAGAGAAAATAAAGACTTGGTAGGAATGGAAGAGCGTCTGGATTCTGCTTATAGGACACAGCAGTAAGGAGATGTTTGCTTGTCTAGATAGAACATGTTTTCCCATTCCCTCCCTATCAGCTCAGCTAGCTTGCACCTCTCAAACCTCAGCTGCAAAACTGAATGACCCTTGAGTTTCACTTGCTGCCAACAGAGTTTATATGATGAGAAGAGAGGCTGGAAAAGGAAAAAAGAGGGGCTGGAGAGATTGCTCGATGACTAAGAGCACTGGCTGCTTTTACAGAGGACCTGGGATTGATTCCCAGCACCTACACAGCAGCTCATAACCATCTGTAACTCCAGTTCCAGGGATCCAGTGCCCTCTTCTGGCCTCTGTATGGACTAGGCATGAATGTGGTTCACAGACACATGCAGACAAAACACCCACACACATAAAATAAAATGAAATATAATAAAAGGAAGGAAGGAAGGAAGGAAGGAAGGAAGGAAGGAAGGAAGGAAGGAAGGAAGGAAGGAAGGAAGAAGGAGGAAGGAAGGAAGGAAGAAGGAGGAAGGAAGGAGGGAGGGAGGGAGGAAGGAAGAAGAAAGGAAGGAAGGGAGGGAGGAAGGAAGGAGGGAGGGAGGGAGGAAGGAAGAAGAAAGGAAGGAGGGAGGAAGGAGAAAGGAAGGAAGGAAGAAGGGAGGGAGGGAGGGAGGGAGGGAGGGAGGGAGGGAGGGAGGGAGGAAGAAAGGAAGGAAGACCAAAGGAGCAAGTATAGCTAGGTCTGGCACAGACACTGGATTTCTTGCAAGGGAATAGGCTTGTGTTTCAGTCACCAAATGCAACATGCACACATGCACGCATGCTCACACTGAACGTCTCTTTCTCATTTCTTTTTAAAAGTATAGTGTTTGAAACCAGATTTTTTGTGTGTTTTCTATTTGGTGAAAGCAGAGTGAGTTGCTTCCTACAGTGAAACTACACCTGGAGTCTTACTCAGCTGGGGTATAATTTGCAAAAAGAAGCTAAGAAGCCTGACACCTACTTGACATGCCATGAACGCTACAATCATTCCTCTTTCTTCCTGGGTAGAGGCTGAGAAGAAGGGAACATCTGAGCATGGGCAGATGGCTAGATCAGAACCACCCTAGTCAGGCTTTGGTAGAGGACTCAGATGCAGGTGGATGAACCAGCTCTTCATGTGTTGATGCTCCACTGTGACAGATGTGGCAAGAGATGAATAAAAGGGTGAAGAACAACTGAGCACCCAAAGGACTCAGGAGCCACACATCTACCCAGGGAAGCCACAGACTAGGACTCTGCAAAGGTTTGGTCCCAATGCCCACCCCTTTATGCTGGGGTGGAACTTAGCACTGGACAGAAGCCTTGGGTGTATATGGAGAGAAGGGAAACAGAAATAAGGCAGGTTCTCCAAGACTAAGACATAAACTTGGGGGGCTGGGGAAGTGTTCATGAATGGGCCCCTTAAGCCCTGTCCTTTTACGCATCTTCTTTTCCATCCACCTTCAAAAGTCTCCTGTCATACTTAGCTACTGACTGCACCTCACGGCTTGACACTGAAGTGTTAGACGAGTGGCGTCCTACCAGACAGTTCATTTTACCCTCTCCAGACACACATCACCTCTTCTGCAGCCCAGGTCTTTTATATTCCACCTCCCTCTCACACATCTATCGACTTTTAATTTTTCATGTATTTTGCAACGAGGAAGGGGACAATCAAACAAGATCAATTTTAAATGGCACTTTTTATGAGACACTATAAACTGGTATATTTTATTTTTTCACTGGTGAAGTGTAATGTAAGTTCCTTTGTGCTATGTTTAGGATATTTAAATTGAAAGAACAGAGCTCTTCTTAAAAATATATTATAGCCTTTTCATTTGATCCTAATACATTTATTTTTAAATGGTCAAAGTGGCAAAACTTTTGATAATACAAGATAATCAACATTAGTTGAGACTATTCTTTTAAAATAGATTTTAAAAAGATCTTGTTATTTTTAAGCATGTGTGTGTGTGTGCTGGATATGTGACTGTGAGTGCAGGTGCCCATGGAGGGCAGGGATGTTACTGGAGCTGGAGGTACAGACAGTTGTGAGCTGGGATTCAAACTTGGGTCCTCTGCAGGAGCAGCATGAACTCTTAACTGCTGAACCATCTCTCCAGTCCCTAATTTAATCTATTCTCATTGCTTTAACACAAACTAATTTGTGTCTTGCCTCTATTCTCTCAGATAAGTATTACTATTATTATCCTAGTCTTAAAATGAGGGATTGAGGTACAACAGTTTAAACAATTTTCTTAAATACAACTAAGTGGTAGATCTGGAATTTAAACCCAGATCGTCTGATTCAAGATGCACTCGCTGTACTTACAATATTTAGCCACAGAGCTAGCCCTTAATGTAGTGTCATTACTTTTAATATTAATGAATTTTGAGAACAGTGTATTGAATGCCTAGCCACTGGGGATTGAATAACTAACATAAAATACAAGCCAATGTTCGCACAGAGCAGAGGCTGGGGGAGACAGGCTTATAATTCAGGAACTGTATTCATGTAGATATGGATTTCTGCTCACTGTAGGATACTTCTAAACATCTGGCTACTGTGTCCTTTAGGTTTCTTACTGGATGAGCACAGCATATGTTTCCATTACTATTCACCTTCAACTTCCATCTTTGGTTAAGGGGACTCTGCTTTATCAGGTCATTTCTCGGTTCAGAAACCATTGATGGATCCTGTTTTCCATAGCCAAAGAAGCTGCTGTTCGGTATGCATAGAAAAATCTTTCACACTCACCCATAGTGGGCTCCAGCAAACCATCAAGGAAATGTACATCTGCCTAGTAGTGGTCTTGGAATCTTACCAATAAATCAAGAATTGGCTCTTGAATTCAAACTTTTTAGCCATCTTGGCCCTAGTTTTCTGGTGACAAAAGCATTAGGTGTGGAACTTGAGGCAGACTTGGGTTTGAGTTTCAGTCTCTGCCACTTACGTATAGTGTGATCCCAGAGGAGTCATCCCACTCAAGAGAGCGTCACTCTCATGTACAGACTAGAGATAACGGAACTTCCAGGTGATCCAAGCAAACCATTTAACAAATGCAGCATATACTGCTTGGTAAATAGCATTTATTACTTTTATTATCCATAGCTTAATGCTTTTTGTCACCAGAAAACTTCCAAAGACCCCATAACTTCCCTGCAATTTATATTTCCATGTTTATCTCCCATAATTCATTAAAAAACAACCCTCTATTTCAACCAGTTTTGATAAACCCAGTGTCTCCTAACAATGGCTTGTCATACTCTGTTTTGGCATATTATAAAACCAGCTTTATTCTCCAAGGTCTTCTCCAGTGCTGTCTCCATAGTGAACTTTCCCTGGTCCTGGTCCCTCCAGCCACCGCTACAATGCTTCCCACTCAGCTCTCATGTTTACTGTTTCCAGCCCTTCCATACGCACTGTCTATCAACACTGTTTATATCCACACTACAACTCAACCCTGCAAGCACACCATTATACTGATCTAACTCTCACTTCCTTAAAGATTGTAATAAGACAGCATCCAATGAAATGATCATACATTCTTACCAGCAAATGAATGAAATTCATTAACTTAAAATTCAGAAAAGTTATTTTTAAGTTCCATATATTACACTGAAGGACTCAAAGTTATTTTAAAAAGTATGATTTTTGAAATAGAAAAGTGTGAGAGTCAACCTTTATTTGTCAATTGGTCATAGCTGAATTTAGTTTTTAGGATTAACATTTATGATATATTTGAGCTCAATTTATTCTAGATATAAAAAAAGATGCAAACTCTCCACACAATTAGAAGGATTTTAGTTGTGTACTGTATTGTAATTTGTACAGTTTTCTTTAGCATGTATAAAACCCAATATACTTGTGCCGTAAGGAGTCTTAAACAGTTTACATTCCTTTCTGAGTTATGAAACACGATACATGTCTTCTACATTAGCTCTGAATAAAGCCAAGAAAGAGTGCAAAGATTCCACAATTAGGTGGAAATTCCATGACTGCTGACTGCCACCCCACAAATGGCAGTCACCTATGACAGCTTGTCATCACTGTCACAGCACATCTTAGATGCCTCAGAAAAAAACGGGAAAGCCAGGGCATCTAATGTGTGCTGTGCCAGGCTTGGTGACCATTGTCACCTGGGAAGAAGGGAGGATTTCCCCACAGACACGGAGCTAGCTGCCTGAGCCAAGTGGCCATCCAAAGTAGAACATCTAGTGATATTCATGGCTGTTTTTCAACTATCAACACAAGATAGGGAAGCTTTTCCTGCTGCCCATGCATTAGATGAGTGCGACCACTGTGCTCTCCGTACACCACCGCCATCTTAAAACAAAATGATGCTGATGCTGATGGGAAATGATTTTTCCCAGTGTCTTCACTGGTCTGTTTTTTGAAATGTCCATGTCTGAGAAGTCCCAAACTTGAGGACATTAACCAAGAGAATATAACAGTGAGAGTGTGCAGTTTCTCCATCTTAGGGTAGCGGCTGTCCAAGTGTGGCATCCTGATCCAACACAACACTGCCAAAGGAGAACTTGTTAGAAATGCAAGCTCTCAGGCTTGGCCAGATCTAGCCAATCAGAGACCAGAGCGGAGCACAGTAAACTGCTTGAAAAAGCCTGCCAGGAGATCCCACACCCCTGCTCACTTTGAGAAGCACTGTCTCACAACAGGCAGGGGAGCTGAGACAATGTGTGGGGAGTAGTAACTGGCTGCTTAAGGTCTTCTTTAGCCCTATGGTTCAGTATTTATCTCTTGTGGATTTTCCATAGTTACTAATTAAACTTGTTTTTCAGCAATATTTTCTACTGTCTCCACTGATTTTTATAAGACAGTCTACATACAGAGTAATCAATCACATTAACTATCATCTTTACGCCATTCATCCTGTTCCCATTCACAATGGGAGAAAACAAATTTAAAAACAAGCTAGCACCATGGATGTGCTGAGAAACTGAAAGACCTATGGACTTACAATTCTCTTTATGGCATTAGGCATTACAACAAATGCTTCAATATTATAGAATCAAGTTCACGGAAACTCCATGAAGAAAGTAGGCATTATGATTATTCAGGGCAAGTTATTCCAGCACTTTGTTACTAGAGAGCCCTTCTTGTCTTTGAATAAGATTCAAGGTCTAACCTGTGCTAAGTGAGGGAAACACTAGTGCTTTCAGTGTCCTAGATAAAGATGGTCGCCCTGCACCACTCCGCACTCAGGGGAAGGCATCACCTCGGTTTGTCCCCTTGGCTTATCCTTCACATCCAGCTGTTCATGTGCATCACGTTGTCTTTCCTAAATGTCGTCAGAAAATCATGGCTTCTGGACATCCTAGTGGCCACTTTCACTAAGGCTACCCAAATTTTTCCTGAATTATCTTCAGAGTCATCCCCTCTCTACAACACACACACACACACACACACACACACACACACACACACACACACACACACACACACTATTCTTTATAGTAATTCCATGACCAGTTCTCCTTACTATCCAGAATGCTCTATTTAACACAGACATGACTGTGTTACCATACACACACATACACACACACACACACACACACACACACACACACCACTACAGTGATCCCATGACCAGTTCTCCTTACTATCCAGAATGCTCTAACCCTGTACACACACACACACACACACACACACACACACACACACACACACACACACACACACTATTCTTTATAGTAATTCCATGACCAGTTCTCCTTACTATCCAGAATGCTCTATCTAAGACAGCCATGACTGTGCTACCCTGCACAGAACCTTCCCTTGGATCACGGATGGCTCTGGATGAAGTTCATGTCTTCACGTGATTTTACAAGCCTCTGGCAACTCTTCTAACTCTTCACTTGTCTCTTCCCACTTCCGGGCCAAAGCACCAGCCCTGCTAGACTATTTTTAGATCCTAAGAGAAAGCTGTTTGCTCTTGTCTTCGTACATCGTGTTCCTTCGACAGTATACATGTAAGAATCAACTTTGCTTCCTTCAAGACAGAAACTAAAACAAAGGGTAAATCATGGTGTCAGGACATGGAGATGCCTGTGCTAACCACGGCCAGTAAACCCGGGACTGTCTAATCACAACACTTACCTCATTGATTTCTAGCTGGTTCTGAGTCACTAGAACCAGAATGTGTCCATAATGATGTGTCTGAATACAGACTTGCTTTCCTCAACTGTTTATGCATACAATATTTAACTGCCTCCTAAATTCCAGTCGGCAATCAAAAAGTGATATGACCATGTTATAGGATGTTTGGAAAGGAGGAACAGGGAAGGTCGATAGTTCATCATTATATAGAAAAATTAATGTAACTACTATTAGAGACCAGGGAGCAAGATCCTTGTAATCTGCTTACTGATGTTCTCAATGCAGTGTGTGTGTGTGTGTGTGTGTGTGTATGTGTGTGTGTGTGTGTGTGTGTGTGTGTGTGTGTGTGTGTGAGAGAGAGAGAGAGAGAGAGAGAGAGAGAGAGAGAGAGAGAGAGAGAGGTACAAATGTGTATATACATGTGTGTGCAGTTGTGTATACCTATGCATACATGTAGAGGCCAGAGGAGAATGTTGGGTATCCTCCTCTATGGCTCTCTGCTCTGTTCCTTTAAGGCATGCTTTCTCACTGGACATGAAGTTTTGTGATTTTTTTTTTTTTTTATAAATTGCTTTCGTTTGTTTATTAAGTAGATTTCTTTATTTTATTTTACAATACCATTCAGTTCTACATATCAGCCACGGGTTCCCCTATTCTCCCCCCACCCACACCCTCCCCTTACCCCCAACCTACCCCCCATTCCCACCTCCTCCAGGGCAAATCCTCTCCCGAGGACTGCAATCAACCTGGTAGACTCAGTCCAGGGAGGTCCAGTCCCTTCCTCCCAGACTGAGCCAAGTGTCCCTGCATAAGCTCCAGGTTTCAAACAGCCAACTCATGCAATGAGCACAGGACTTGGTCCCACTGCCTAGTTGCCTCCTAAACTGATCAAGCCAATCAACTGTCTCACCTATTCAGAGGGCCTGATCCAGCTGAGGGGGCCCCTCAGCCTTTGGTTCATAGTTCATGTGTTTCCATTCATTTGGCTATTTTTTTTCAATAATTGAGTAGAACCGAAATTTATTATATACAGTCGTCCTAGGGACCTCCATACTATATATATAGCCTCTATGGTTCTATGGGCTATGGTTTGATTATTCTTTATTTTATATCTAGAATCCACTTATGAGTGAGTACATACCATGACTGTCTTTCTGGGTTTGGGTTACCTCACTCAGGATGATTTTTTCTAGTTGAGCTTGATGATTTTTATATAGGCTGGACACAACCCTCAATGATTCTCCTGCTCCATCCTCCCTTCTGTCCAGCACTGGGGTGACAGCCCACATGTGGCCACACATGTCTTTTCAGGTGGACTCAAACTCAGGTCCTCACGCTTGTGCAGGTGCTCTTACCCCTAAGTCAGCTCCCCAATCAACAATGATGTGTTTAAAATTTAAGTGATAAATATCTGAGTGGAGGGTGACTGACCTATGACCCTGGTGTATAGAATTCAGATAGTCTTGAATATGGCACCACAGTCCATTCAGCAGCTTTGGAGATTTCAAGTGTTTTCTATTGTTGATGGAGACAGTAAGACAAGAGGGTCCTGGAACACACCACAGAAGCAAAATGTAGGCAGAGAACTAGGCGTTTTCCTTCAGTGAAGGCTGGGGAAATGACAGATGATCCTTGATGATCACCAGCACCGGGTAAGACCAGGACTGACCTTGAGGTGGATCAGGGAACAGTAGACACAGGCCGTGCCACAAGATAAGAGGGGCATTGTTTGTTTTCTTCGACAATGAGGAACTAATGCTCCTTACATGAGTAACACATACCATCAGCAAAATGAACTACTCGGCATCATGTTAGAAGAGCAAGTGAAAACTACCTAGAAAAATTTCTGTTAGTCAAAGAAATAAATGAAGTAATTTGATTAGAAATTTTTATTATTTTCAAAGATTCAAAGTCATGAAAGCTAATTGGAAAAACTGAGTGGCTGTGCCAGACCGAGAGGAAGTAAGGGGAAAATGAAATGAAACAAGTGATTCTGACCTATGGGCTTCGTGTTCATAACCCTTGAGACAACTGACGGAACTCAGAGTCTGAGATGGTAGCAATATATCCCCATCAGTTTCTTAATCTGGATGCTCATGATATAGCTGTGTAGGAAAACGTCTTCTGTGTTAAAAATCGACATCAAGGTACTCAGGAATATGGGACATGTGGGCAGTTCACTTTCACATTCTCACGGAAACTTTCTGTGGTTACTGTACTTGGGGCTTTTCTCAAAAACTGAATTTTCTTCACTTAAAAATTATATTATTTGTGTACAACACAGCTTGTGTGTGGAGGTCAGAGGGCAACCTGCAAGAGTCAGGTCATCAGACTTGGTGGCAGGCTAAGCCATCTTGTCAGCCTCCAGAAAGTTTTAAGTAGACTCTCAAGAAGTGTGTCATGGGATTGGTATTTTTAAAACTGCCTTAGTGAGTCTCATACACCCAGGGTCAGAGTTCTGTTACAGAATTTTCATTAGGATAAAAGGGGAAATGCTACATGCTTTCATTCCATGGATGAAACACTAAGCAAACTATTGCCCCTTTCCTCTCAAAAAACATATACTGAAGTGCTTTTACAAGTAGGATAATCTCAGTGTGGTGGCACATGCCTTTAATCCCAGCACTTAGAAGGCAGAAGCAGGCAGATCTCTGTGAGTCTGAGGCCAGCCAGTGCTACAGTAATATCTTGTCTCAAAGAAAAAAGTCACGGTATGAAAGAGTGTCACGTAGAAGTATGTATGCACAAACAGACCCCGTACTGGAGTATCAGGAACACCTGTTCATTTAAGACCCTGTGCCATTTGACAAGGCAAGTACTGTCATCGATCTTCAGTTCACAGAGTGAGGAAACCAGGGATCAGTGAGATCAGCAGTTTGCTGGGAAGTTATTTGATTGCTGGTGCTCCTTTTACAGTATAGGGAAGCACAGTACTGGGAACACACACATGGGCCTCTGGCCCCAGATGAACAGGGTCGTGGGGCAACAGGAACTCTCTTAAGCTATGCACACTGTGTCCATTAATGACCATGCATACTCCTTCCACGAACATCCACGATCCCAGCCTCCCAGTCTGTAGCCTTGCTGTAAATGGTCCCGATTTAGTTGTGTCCTAAGAAGCAGAATGTGAGGACAAACTGTGGAAAAGCCCTCAGGTTTTCACTAACAGTTGCCACAAAGCTGTCCAACATTGCAACTTGAGAGCCCACTTTACTTCAGCCTCATCTGCACTGGGTATCACCTCCTTAACAGCCTGCCCACACCAGAAGGTGAGACACGCTCCGGTGACTCGCTGAGCTCACCATTCTTCTTCCTAATGTTTTCTTCAGTACAGAAACTTCAGAACATCAGAGTTGCAGCTCGCGGAGTATCAGAGGACCCTGACAGTGAAGTCATCCTAGGATGCCTCATATTATAAATCCATCATGGCCATTTGCTCCTATGACCACAAAGCTGGCCTTGTCATGACTAGTGGCATCCACAGAAAGCAGAGTTCTACATTCATAACTCGAGAGAAAGCCAAGTAGCATACTACAGAGTTAAGCCCCAACTAAGAGAACATTCTTGGCTCTAGCAGCATTCCCAATTACATTATACTGATATTAGAAGTGGGCACAGGAGGAAACGTGAATTATCCAAGATCACGTTAAGCAGTACTTAGCCACATGCTGGGCGCTGACACTGACAAAACTCTAACTTCTAGATTTTGAGTAATTCTCTAAATTTCAAGGTACTAATTTGAAATGAAATATCAGGTATAGTTTGGTCAGACTTTTTTTTTCTTTTTTGGTAAGACTAAGCACCTCTCCTTGCATTCAAGCTGGGCAAAGCAACCCAGTATAAGGAATAGGTTTTCAAAAGCCAGCTAAAGCCTTAGGACAGCCCTTGTTCCCACTGCTATGAGTCCCACAAGTAGACCAAGCCACACAACTATCTACATAGAGCGGGCCCAGTTCTGTCCCACACAGGCTCTCTGGTTGTCGGTTTACACTCTGTGAGCCCCTATGATCCAGGTTAGCTGTTTCTGTGGTTTTCTTGTGATGTCCTTGACTCCTCTGGCTCCTACAACTCTTCCTCCTTCTAAAGTTCACAATACTAATTTGCAATGAAATATACAGTATAGTTTGGTTAGACATATTTTAATCCTTTTACATTTAAATGTCTTTCTAAACTGTGACCAATAATAATCTGTTTCAAATTATATGAACAGAAGTCACAGGTATACATTGATAATATTTTAATGGAAAGAAAGCAAATGGTTAACAGGATTTCAGCTTCACTGAGTAACAGAATCTATTCAAACCTAACGTATAAGTGTCAAAAGGAGAAGGGAATGTTGTTATAAACTGAACTTATAGTAAACACTACTTTTTTGATAATTAAAAATAAAACCTGTTATATTTATCAAGTGCATTTAAAATTTACACTAAGGTACAAAGTTTAAGTAAGATTTTAGTAACCTGATGTCTTCAGCTATACCAGAAAATCTTGATGAAGATAATGGAGTAACCCTCTATAAAAATACAACTATAAGCTGATAAAAATTAGTTATTCCTAAGACATATAAATGACCCAATGGTTGTCATAAAAGGAGAGACACTCATACAGAGTTGGAGAAAGGCCATCTTCTCATTAAGTTCTAAACAAATTCTCAAGTCAGTTAGGGTCCTGTTTGTATCTTATTGAGAAGAGAACTAGGTAAAACATATCTATAATCTATCTGGGGAAATAAATTTAAGTGAGTAAGAAAACTTTTATAAAATGTAAGTTATAACAATAAGAATATATTTTGTTGGCACATACTTAATATAAAAACCAGACACAGGTATATGAAAATTACTCAATGAGTGATAATATATAACATAAGGATGGGATATTTAATATGTAACAATGTGATAGCTCACATAAAATGTCAAACAAATTCCATGTGGTTTAACGTTTCCATTATAGGAAAATAAAAAGTAAATATTTGAGAAATGGCTTTCTAATGTGACTTTAAAGGCAGAAATAATCTTAAAAAGCCTAATGGATTTTATTATACAAGTAAGAATCAATAAAATAAAACTAAAAGAACTAATGAAATTCAATTTTTTAAGAAAGATTCTTTTGTGTCACCCTCTGGAGTACCTAGGACCGTGGGTGCATGCTTGGATATATTTATTAAATCTATTGAGTTATTAGTATAAAGTTATTGGATGGCCAAGAACCAGTGTAATCCCAGACTATGGAATGGTTTGAAATGTACAAGGACTGTGGAGATCACTGGTGCACCTGGAGTAGAGGCAGGATTCCCATGCTGTTTGTCTTACCTCTAGAAGCCCATCGTCTGGCAGATCTGTGCAGTGAACAGCATTCTGAATCTTGGTTTTACCAAAGATTGCTCTGAGGGTCTCAGGACGTAAATGCCGGGCAATTTCCTATGAAATACACACATACGTATAGGTTAAAGTCAGTAAAAAGGTATTAGTAAGAAAAAGGATTAGCTACATGAAACATCTTAATTATTTTATTTTATAAAATCCAAGTTATACATTGAGGGTGCTAATTTTTCTGGGAAACAAAATGAATATATGAAAATTTTGACCACTGAAAATTTTATATTTACCAGTATACATTTTTTAAATATAAAAAAATCTTAGTACTGAATTACTGTAGAGAAGATGAGGGAGGGGGGGAGGGAGAGAGGGAGGGAGAGAGAGAGAGAGCACAACATGTATGTCAGTTCTCTCCCACCATAAGGGTCTCAGGGATTGAGCTCAGTTGTCTGTCTTGGCATCAGGCTCCTTTACCTGCTGAGTCACCTTTCCTGCCCTGGTGTGGGGGTTGGAATAAGAGTGGCGCCCATGGGCTCATATGTTTGAATGCTTGGTCACCAGGGAGTGAAACTATTTGAAAGGATGAGAAGAATTAGGAGGTGTGGCCTTGTTGGAGTAGGTTTGGTCTTGTTGGAAGAAGTGCGTCACTGTGGGTGGGCTTTGAGGTTTCAAAAACCCATGTCAGACCCAGGCCCCATCCTTTCTCTCTGCGCTGGATCAGGATGCAGCTCTCAGCTACCTCTCTCAGCACCCCTGCCTGCTGCTGCTGCTGCTGCTGCTGCTGCTGTGCTCCCCACACCACACCACACCTGCCTGCTGCTGCTGTGCTCCCCACACCACACCTGCTGCTGTGCTCCCCACACCACACCTGCTGCTGTGCTCCCCACACCACACCTGCTGCTGTGCTCCCCACACCACACCTGCCTGCTGCTGCTGTGCTCCCCACACCACACCTGCTGCTGTGCTCCCCACACCACACCTGCCTGCTGCTGCTGTGCTCCCCACACCACACCTGCCTGCTGCTGCTGTGCTCCCCACACACCTGCTGCTGCTGCTGTGCTCCCCACACCACACCTGCCTGCTGCTGTGCTCCCCACACCACACCTGCTGCTGCTGTGCTCCCCACACCACACCTGCTGCTGCTGCTGTGCTCCCCACACCACACCTGCCTGCTGCTGCTGCTGTGCTCCCCACACCACACCTGCCTGCTGCTGCTGTGCTCCCCACACCACACCTGCTGCTGCTGCACTCCCCACACCACACCTGCCTGCTGCTGTGCTCCCCACACCACACCTGCCTGCTGCTGTGCTCCCACACCACACCTGCCTGCTGCTGTGCTCCCCACACACCTGCCTGCTGCTGTGCTCCCCACACCACACCTGCCTGCTGCTGTGCTCCCCACACCACACCTGCTGCTGCTGTGCTCCCCACACCACACCTGCCTGCCGTGAGCGATGGTAATGGACCCTCCCTCTGACGCTGTAAGTCAGCCCCCAATTAGATGCTTTCTTTAGGCACTGCCCTGCTTGCGGTGTCTTCACAGCATTAGAACAAAGGTAACTAAGATACACACACACAGCAAGGCCTTTTCTGTGGCCCAGTGTATAACACGTTGTACTGGGAGACAAACAATAATTACATTGCTTTTTACAATGGATTATTAGAACCACATCAAACAAGATTACTGTGAAAATTTTATAAGGTTAGTAACTATCTTAACTTTATTTAAAATGAACCAGTTTCATGGTACTGATTTTATAGTTTTAACAACTTTAAATCTGCTTAGTATTAGATCATCTTGAGGGAGAAAAATCGCCCTGGATTTAGTGAGGCTTAGATAGACAGCAATACAAGACCATGAAAAGGAAACAGTAACATTTGGGCAAAAGTCTTAGTAAGAAAGTGTGGACCTGTGTGATGGGGGAGGGAAAGATGATGAAAGGCAGACTAATGGGTTTGAGCTCAGCTCCTCAGGTAGAACGAAGGACCGAGACAGAAGTGAACTGGGAAACAGATCACCAGCGTAGCGGTTCTTAGATTAAGTGGAAATTCCAGGGTGAGGAAAGGATTGATAATCAGCAGTCTTAAGGTATAACCCTGGCTGGAGCCAAGGTGAGGGTTAGAATGTCGAAGAAAGAGAAGAACAGGTTGTGTGGCCAAGTTACTGAAGGACCGTCCACTTCTGTGGGCATAGAAATCAGAATGGTGCCAGGCATACCTAGGGTGCCTGGATACTGAGTAACATTCACAACAAATTAGGGATGCTTTCAAAGTATTCATTCATTTAATTATAGCCACATGTCACTGTAAGAACATGCTGAATCAACATACACTGAGTCTATATATTGAATGTGGCCCCATAGGTTAGCAATTCCCTACCATCTCACTGAATTATAATAGTCTAATGTGGCACAATGTACTTCCCACATGACTGTGGTGATACAAGTGTAAGTCATCATCCTCTGCCAGTCATATACCCATACAGTTATGCAGTCGGGAACAGCAGACAGTAACAGCAAAGGACTAAGTGACCAGTTTATGTATTTCTCATGCTATTCTTGTATTCTTGGGGTACTCCTACTTATTACAACAAGCAGCATGCCATGCTACTTGGGGACCATCCTCCACTCTGTCTGCTTAGGCCTTCATTTTGGATCATATAAAAAAGGTCTTGGTTAACTGAAATGTCATATATGCATATTACACATATAAACAACCTGAACATGAACGTGAAATGCCAAGAGCGATCTTTCCTCATCACAAGCCCCATTCATGCTCCAACAGATTCCCCTAATTATTCCTAACAGATTCCTGTTCTTCTATTAATACTCTATGATGAAAAAAAACCATGCACACACAATCCATACTTAACAAGCAGAAATATCTTCCAGATACAAGGCCACACTAAGCATCAACAATTTCATTTAGTACCATAAATAAATAATCCTTTAGAAAGAACATCAGTACTTATAAACGATAGGTTATGCTGAGAAAATTGGACTCCTTGAAGAGTAATATTTATTTGCACTTAAAGTCAACAGCCTTTCAAACCATCAAATTCCTGGCATATTCATGCTCATCAACAACCTGGTGCCCAGCTCCAAAGTGCTTGGTTATTTCACATCTCATCACAAGCACTTAAAATTCCGCTCAGGTAATCCTGCAGTGGGAGGGGAAATTCCATCTTAATGAATGCTGTCTAAGTCTATGGCAGTAAAAACAAAAAATTACCAAACAGTACGGTGACTAGCACAGAACTGAAAACAAAGAAGAGAATGTTTATTTCCTTATTCTAAGACTGTGAATGCTAAGACATTTGAATGCCACCGAGTACTGAACGGGTGGGTCTGTCTGTCCAGTGGGTAAAACACGTCCGGACAAAGCACAAATCGCTCCCGTAGTAAGCTGCTCTTTCAGGCTTCACTGCTGCAGGAGAGATGCAGGCAGGAAAAAGCTGCGTCACCTCTCCATGTCTGGCGAAATAAGCGGCACCTTCATTTACTCTTCCACCTTTTTACCCACAATGCCACCCACGCCGCTTTGGCACGGGGACAACAGTCTTTATATTTTCATAGATCCTCTTTATTTGGTAGCCTCTTGGATGTTAGCACTCTGGGTCATTCCCATGTTCCTGAAATTCCCCCTTCACTAATGCCACCCAGTGCCATGATCCAATCTCCTCCTCAGGCTCCTGGATTTCTCTTACCACCCACAGTTCAATCTTTTTTTTTTTTTTTTCCGTACCTTCTGGCTCTCTCTTTCCCATCACATTTAGTGCTGGACATGTCTCTCCAGATGACACTTTAGTCCCTGACTTCTGCCTTTACAACAACATCACCTGGTTATTCCACTGGAATTTTAAACTATCTGCCCAAACCTAATCCCATTATCTTCTTTCTAAGTGCTCCCTCTTCCTAATTCCCCGCTCCTCGTGAACAATTCACCGACATAATCTAGGCAAAAAGCTTTGGCGTCATCCCCAACTGCCTGCTTCCTTCTTGAGCCCACACCCAGCTTGTCACATCACAGGGATTTTCCCTTGTCACACCATTCCCCCCATGTCCCCTTCCTTCCCTACTGCTACAATTTACTCTCATGTTTAGACTCTAGTGGTCTCCTAACAGGCTTCCTCACCTCTACCATTACACTTTGATCCCATTTGTTTACACATATGCTCACTCTTGCCATCCATACAAACTTAACGACAAGGACATATGATCTTTACACAGCCAATACACTGAAAGCTCCTGAAAGGTGCATGGGGGATCAGTATGAAGGACTTAGATGAATGGGTGGATGAACCAAAGGATTAGTAAGGCCCAAGTTAGTCATTATGGGCGAGAGAGTAGAGAAACTCAGTTACTTGGCTACCAGTGCTCAAGGCTCCTTTTCGCTACATTTTGCAGGAGTGTTTATCTCCAGGAATTCTGAAGAAAACTCCTTTGACATATATAGAATCACCATTTGACTGACCTATACTTTTTATCTTCGTGTATGTATATGATGTGTGTGCGCGTGGGGAGGGCATGTATGTGCCACAGGGCATGCATGGAGGTCAAAGGATGACCTCAGATGTCGATCATTGCTTTATACCTTGTTTGATATGGAGTCGCACTATTTGCCACAATGTACAATAACCTCACTGGCTCAAAAGCTTCTGGAGATTTCCATGTCTCTCCTCCATGTCACCAGAGAACACTGAGATTACAGATACACACCATCATGCCTGGCTTTGCATGGATTCTGAGGATCTGAACTCAGGTCCTCATACTTGTGTGGCAAACACTGATCAATTCATCTATTTGTGTATTGATGGTTTTGTTTATCAGAATTTTGCAAACTAGGGCACATATGACTGAGAATGGAATTGAGAACCCTGCTTTGGGACTTAGGATAATGTCAACAACTAAAATGCCACATGAGATGGGGACAATCAGAGTAGTATTGCAATATTAAGACAAATTTGAATTCCCTCCAGAACTAAGGTGTCTTCTGGTACAGACACACACTTAAGGATAGCCACTATAAACATCAGAGTATGTTACAGTACATGATTTTTCTGCTCATTTTTTAGGATTATACATTTTTTAAAAATAAATTCTGCTACAGTGCATTAACTCACATATTTTTCTTGCCCTTCTGTGGTGATATTGTGTTCCCCAACATATTGGGCACCATAATAAACTTATCTGGGGTCAGAGAACAGAACAGCCAGTAGATAGACATAGAGGCCAGAAAACGGTGGCACACACACCTTTAATCCTAGCACTCTGGAGGCTGAGATCCATCTGGATCTCTGTGAGTTCAAAGCCACACTGGAAACAGTCAGGGATGGTGACACACGCCTTTAATCCCAGGAAGTGATGGCAGGAAGCAGAAAGGTATATAAGGAACTAGAGGCTTTTTAGTCTGTTAAGCTTTTAGGCTTTTAGCAGCAGTTCAGCTGAGATCCATTCGGATGAGGACTCAGAGGCTTCCAGTTTGTGGAAACAGGATCAGCTGAGGAATTGGCGAGGTGAGGAAGCTGTGGCTTGTTCTCTCTCTGATCTTCCAGCATTCACCCCAATACCTGGCTCCAGATTTGTTTTTTATTAATAAGACTTTTTAAGATTTGTGATAGATCCTTCCCTCCCCTCCATCACTCCTATCCTTCCTTCCATTTCCTATTTCTTGCTGGGTATCAAACCCAAGGATTCACACATGCTAAGAAACCACTTTATCACTCAACTCTACCTACAGACTTTCTTTTATTCACCCTGAGACACCGTCTCACCAAATTGCCCAGCCTGTTCTTAAACTTACAATCCCTTACCCCAGTTTCCTGAGCAGCTGGGATTACAACCTGTGCCACCACTTTTAGCTAATTCACATTCTTACGGATGACCCTGGGGCATAAAACTTGGAGGCAAGAGTCTCACATAGGGAGAATAAACTCTTCCTCACAGTTACAATAGTGTGCATATTTCCTTGGTTATATATTTTTTTTAAAAAGGAATCATTTTGATAAGACGGGTGATAGATATAGCTTGTAATTCTACCTGCTTGGGTGACTGAGGGAGTCACCCAATATTCTATGTATGGGTTTTTGCCTGCGTGTATATGTATGTACCATGCGCATGCCTGGTGCCCTGGCAGCCAGAAGAGGATGAAGAACTGGAGTTACAGATAGTTGTCAACCACCATGTGGGGGATAGGAAGGAATCTAGGAATCGTGCTCAGGTCCTCCAGAGAGCAGCCTGTGCTCTTAACCTCTTAGCCATCTCTCCAGCCACAAGAATCACAATCTTGAAGCCTGTCTGAGGCTACAGGGTGAGTTCAAGGCCAGTCTAGACAATTTGAAAAGCTCAAAAGCTCAGTGGTAGGACATATGCCTATCATGTGCAAGACTCTGGAATTAGCACCCAGCGCCACCACACACACACACACACACGCACACACACGCACACACGCACGCATGCACGCACGCACGCACACGCATGCACGCACAAGAGGAGGGGTAAGGAGAGAGGAGGAGAAGAGAGAAAGAGACACAATCATGTGTTCAGAATGTGTTGAATTATTCCATTAATGAGACTGTTTAATAAATCAGAGCACGTTACTTGGATAACTTTACTTAGAGTTGCTGTCAACAGGAAACAGTTTTTCTCAGTGTCTTCTTTGAGAGCTTTTTCCCCCTACCAAGTTTACAGGAAAAAACAAAAACCAGCTCACTCCATCTCCTCATTCTCATTGAGATTATTTGGTCTCTGCTTTTTTTCCACCAAAGCACTGCTCAGGGCCTATTACAAAAATTCACCTTTTCTCTTATACAATTGGAACAAAGTATTCATTTTAAAGACAAATGCCAACTCTCAATTTTGATATAACTGAATATCTTAGAAAACAACAGGAAACGTGGCTTCAGAACTGCCACCCAATAGAGCCTGGGCTGAATGCTGAGCAAGTCCAGTCCCGGCACTCACACTGCTGGATGTCACCTGTCATATCACCTTCCCCACATCCCACTCTCAGTCACTCACCAACTCAGCTTCTCTTCCCTCATCCACGTTGCCCCAGACACCCAGGCTAGATACCACTGGGCTAGTCCAACATTTTAAAGCCCACACACGAGTACCTATTTCTTTACTGTTCTGTGTTGTATCCTAAATGGCACACTTTGCCTAGTATACAGTAGTTGCTCAACTGATTTTCAGTAAGTGTGTAATTTTTATGACCCTCTTCCCAGAGGTGGAAAATCTATTTTAATACCTCTGATAGCATTCGGTACATCTCACACAAGGATTGACTTTACATACGATGTCTGCATTGCACTGATCCTTCTAAGTATTCAAACACTGTGCACTATGGTTTATGAAATACACATATTTCTAAAAAACTTGAGCACCAAGACCTCTACACAGACTGAATTGCAAAGCGTTACCTGGGAACTCTGAGAAATACAGCACACTGACTAGAACGTACACATAGGACCTCAAGAACATTCCAGTATTGCTACTGCATCCAGTTGCAGCCACTTCTCACTGCTGCTCTTGGATGAAGATTTGCCAGGTACAGTCTTGACTGAAACCTGAGATGTGCACAAGTAACAAATTAGCCCCCACAGGCCCCAGCTCTCTACAGCCCTGTACAGCTCTCAAGTAGACAGCTTCATAGGAACCCACGGGGTAACTAGAACACACCATCTCAGTGTGTAGACCTGCACTATTTTTCATATATATATAATAAATAAATCCACTCAAATTCCTGAAGGTATCTTTTGTGAGAAGTGCATCTCTCAGAGGACACATCAGAAAAATCAGCCTTTGAGGACAGATACCTTACGACTATTTTACTGGGTTTTGTTCTGCCTTGTTTGAATGAGCGTGCTTTATGGCAAAAGACAAGAAGTGGGTCCCAAATGTTCGGCTATCTTTAAATTTCAGGCTAAAATGGTGGTGCCATAATCTGTTCAGTACAGTGTTGAAACCTGACAATCCAGTCATGTCCACATAGCAAGTTACTCAAAATGAATCCAGGTCCTGCCTCTGGGTGTACTCCTTCCTGTGGCCACTCACCAAGGGTATCCATCCATTTAACTGTATGACCATGCTATTCTCCCCAGTCTCCAAGAAACACACCTAGCTCAGCTAGGGAGAGAAGCACTCGCTCTGCACTTCCATAGGGATCAACAATTACCACACTGTAGCTGTTCTCCAGGGAGTTTAATTTCGAACCGTCATTTAGTACTTACTAAAATCGGAGTTAGAAAAGCATCTATATAGAAGTGATTAAAGGAAATAAAATGCATCCATCATTTCTTTCAGAGGCATATGCAGAAATTCTGCAACAGCGGTGGGCCAGAGACTGCTGACTTCTTTTATACTTGTGACTCACGAGGGTGATACCATCAGCTTCTTGCTGGGACACTGGTTATCACGGAGGACAGTGAGTGCTGGGCCACATGGGGTGTTCTCCTGAGATTCAGGAAGAAATTCTCTTCCAAGTTTAGGAAAACTCGGGCTTTTGGTGAACAATCCATTTGTTTCATGCCCAATGAATTCATAGAATTTGGTTGCTGTAAGTCTAAAAACCAAATTATATTACTTTCAACTACAGAATCTAAGGCAGGGTTTCTGGCATCCACTGCCTCATTGAGCCCCATTTGTCCTATTACCTGATGTTTTCACTTATTTTATATCTACTATATTGTATACATTTAAAAGTTTCCCTAAGTTTTTACTGAAAAAGGAAGTCTGAAATAAATGCACACATGAAGGATGGTGTTGTAAGTTTTTCAAAAGATACAAAGTCAATTTCCAGTACAAGCATCACATGTCAGCAGGTATTTTGGAAACTACAGCGCTTTTCCCCTATAAGAACTCTCTGGTGCAGCCCTCTCACAATGAATGTTTAAAAAGCATAAAATGCCATTTTATTCACTCACTATTTCAAGTTTTGAAGGATTTATTTACCTTATATTATTAAGCCATTTAAAATAGTGAAATACCTGTTTAAACTATTTGCAGTATTTATTCACCATTATTGTTATTTTTTATACTATGATATTTTGTTGATAAGTGACTCATTAGGAAAAAAAGGCTGACTTTTGGCTCATTTTTCCATAAACGTGAAAAAAGCCTTCAGAAATTACAAGTCATAAATAACACAAATATTTATTAGGATGGAAATATTTTGTGTAGTTATTTTAATTCTTTACCCTTTAATCGATCTTTTCTTTTACAGTATCTTTCATCATTTTTATTTGTAATATCTAGTACAATGAAAACGCTATATAAATACAGTGCTGAGGACACAGTGACAAGAGCAGTGTCCTTCTGCTTTCCTCCATGTCCCTCCTGTCTTATGCTTCCTCCCTGTTACCTCCCCTCCCCCCTCACAGCTTGTGACTGTTGCCAGCCCCACAACTCTCCCTTCAGGCCTCTTCTATCCCATCTCATGGGTCCCTTTCTAGTATCCTGGCTTCTCTCAAACTTACTCCCAGCTGAATACATATATTAATGTTTAGAAGCTTTATCTGCATATGAAAGGACACACGGTATTCATATTTTCGAGCCTAGGTAGTCTTGCTTACATAATATTTTCCAGTTCTATCCATTTCCCTGAAGACTCCATCATCTCATTTCTATTTACAATGGCATGAAACTCCGTTGTGTGTGTGTGTGTGTGTGTGTGTGCGCGTGCGTGCGTGCGTGCGTGTGTGTACATTTTCATTATCTAGTCATCCACTGACGGGCACCTAGGCTGACTTTGCTTCCTTGCTATTGTGAAAAGAGCTGCAGGACACACGTGTGTGAGTCTTTCTGTAGGCTGCAGAGCTCACTGGATATCTGTGCAGAAGTGATAAGGGTAGGTCACAAGGTAAATCGGTTTTCAGTGTTCTGAGAGGCTACCTCACTGCTTCCATAGGGGCTGTCTCAGTCTACACTCCCACCTGCAGTGGATCAAGGCTCCTTTTCCTCCACATTCTCTCCAGAATTTTTCCTCATTTGTTTCCTGGTGATTGATAAGCTAAGTTACAGAAAATCCTATTTTTAAATCATGCAATGATACATGGACTTACGTAATTCAACCATTTAAAAATGTAATTGTTTATATATTGGATTCTGCTTTCAAATGTAATTAAAGGAGAGATTTGAAATGCAGCAATTCAATAAATTCTCAGAATCTATTACTCCCAGTACTTACGCTAATAGATTACTGGCTGATCAGCTTTCCTTTTCTTATACTCTTTTTGTTGGTTTGACTCAGAGTGCAGAGAACAGAATATAGTATGTTTGGCAAATAAAACTCTCTACGTAGGGGAAAGACATAGAAGATAAATTTCTGTTTGGTGAACATCCATTCATTCTTAATAAAAATTCATGTGTGAGCTGCTTACTGCACACTCTGCACAGCCTAATGTGTCAACTGTGACAAGCTGAGGACAGCGACACGATGTATGTGGACAAATGCTGTTCCCGGCTGCGCCTCCTGCTTACAACCACCCCAGATTCATTAGTATTCTGAATCCCAACTCATTCTTTCGTATACTAATGTGCCTTAGGAATCAGCATCCATCTTGTTACTCAGAGAAAAATCAATGGAACTAGGCAATAATTTAAATGTCTCTCCCTTATGCTACTATGGTTTTAGAATGAGTAAACAAAATACATTTTAAATGGACATGTTTTATCTCAATTCAGTAACTTCACCTTCAGAAACAGATTTGAAGGTAATAATACAAACTCTTGGCAAACATTCAGATGGAAGCTCAGTCTTGACGTCTACAAGGACGGATGAGAAAATCAGCAACAGCGGGAAGATGAGCCAAGCTCCACGCTGAACACCTACACAGCTTTTTGTCTGTTTTCTGAGACAGGGTTTCTCTGTGTAGCCCTGGTTGTCCTGGAAAGAGCTCTATAGACCAAGCTGTCCTCAAACTCAGAGATCTGCCTGCCTCTGCCTCCCAAGTGCTGGGGTAACGTTGTGTGCCACCACAGCCCGGCTTTTTAGCTTTTAATAACCATGTTCACATGTTTTTTTGTGTGCGCATGTGCATGTGTATATACATGTGTGTACATGTGTGTGTGCACGTGGAGGCCAGAGAACAAGCTTGGGTGTTATTCTTCAAGCCCTTCAGACTACTACTTTTGTGAGAAGGGTCTCTCTCTCACTATATCGATTCCCCAGGGTTCAAGGGGGCTTTGCTATGTCTGGCGTGGGATGTTAGGGAAAAAAAAAATCTGCGTACACTATGTTCTTAATGTCTGTTAACTTTATTCCTCTAAGACAAAATTGTATCAATTCAGCTATAGTTCTGTTTTTGTTTTTTTGTTTTTTTGCGGTGCTCTTACCCTGTGAGGAAACGTTACAAAACACTAACAAGAGTTTTATTAAGATAAGGGAGAAGGGCAGATGTGCACAGGCCTGTGGAAAGACATATGAGTGACGTGAGACAGGCAATCATGGCACCAGCTTATAAAGGCTGGGCCGCGCCTGCGCACACAGGCCCATGTGGCTATTCCACACATGCGCGTAGATCACATGGTTGCGCTGAGCGCTTTACGCAACCACGCAAGGCCACAGGGTCCTGGCCACGTGAGCCGTTTTTTACCTGGAAATGACTAGGCGGAAGTGACTAGGTCCCACCAGGCACGCGTGACCATGCCTAATCATGGGGGCGTGTTATGAATCCATATCAAGTTCCACCAGGCATTCAGGGCAGGAATAACTCTAGACATAACAACCTCTACATCCGTCTACTTTATTTCACTGGGATAAATCCTGTTTCCATAACTACAGTTCCATCCAGCTCCCCAGTTCATAGTCCTGCTAACGACTAACTCCTATGCTTTCAGCCTCATCTTCATCCTCTGTATCCTCTTTCTCCATCTCTGCTACTCTCTACTCCTGGCACTCAGAAAACTCTACTGGAGTTCTGCTTATCCTCCATGGAACCTCTGTCATCCTCTCTTCTCTCTTGCCATACTGTTCTGTCCCTGTCTACAGAAAATGCCTATCCTTTCTTTCCCTGGGCTCTTGGGTTCCCTGCCTCCTCAAGAATGTTGTTTTATCTCTCACCTTGATATGTAAGAACCTCTTTTGTTCTCAAAGTGCTCTGGAGAACCACTAGGCCTCCTCAAGGTGAGGGGATGGTCTGAGCTTCACTAGCACAGGAAACAAAGCTATGCATGTCTCCCCCCCCCTCCCCCCCAGCCTGTCTCCTAAGCTCAGCAGGGTAGTTAGTAACTTAGTAAGTTCAGCAGGTCTGAACTGTTTACCAATAGGTCTGGACACACAAGGATTTCATAGCAGAAGACAGCTGGAATATTAAAGGCTGGGTAACACCAAATATTCATAATAAATGGCTTTGCCTTTTGACAGCCCCTTGGCCGGTCAAAGTTCAGCTTTAATACACAGCTGAATCTCTATGATATATTCTTGCACCCGAAAGATCACTAGCCAGGAGCTGATGAAGGAGGCTAGGCTGCTCATCAGAGACCCACCTGTCTCTACCTCTCTACTCCTGGAATTACAAGACCATGCTACCGCACCTGGCTTTTCTTACATGAATTCTAGGGACTGAGCTCAGGCCAAAAGCATTTTACCAAGAGAGCCGCTTCCCCTGCCCTGCAGAAGTCTATTTAATAAAATGAGTGTAAAAATTAAGTGGGGTGTTACAATGTATTAGCTATTGGATGATATTTTAATCTCATTTTTAAAATATACATAAACACAATAGTTTAAAACCAAAATTAGAGTGTTTATTTCTGAAAACAAGAAAACCAAAAATGATAATCAAGTTTTGTGTTCTTGAGCCTTAGTTCTTTTCCATAATGTTGCTCATCTGGAGAGTGACCTGAATTATGAATTAGTTGACATGGCCTGAGTAGCTTACTGAGGAGCCACTGCAGTAACTCGGAAAAAAGCCAAAGAAGCAAGTCTGCTCCTTCCCATCTCTCACAGAACGGAGATGGCTCCTTTGATTTTTGTTAAGAAGTCTGCTCCTTCCCATCTCTCACAGAACGGAGATGGCTCCTTTGATTTTTGTTAAGAAGCAAGTCTGCTCCTTCCCATCTCTCACAGAACGGAGATGGCTCCTTTGATTTTTGTTAAGAAGTAAGTCTGCTCCTTCCCATCTCTCACAGAACAGAGATGGCTCCTTTGATTTTTGTTAAGAAGTAAGTCTGCTCCTTCCCATCTCTCACAGAACGGAGATGGCTCCTTTGATTTTTGTTATTTGATTTCACTTGTGAGGAATCAGAGTCAAGGAGAGATTTGGAAGTCTGGGGAGAGAGCAATACAAAAACCACATAGGTCAAGTTGATTCACTCCAAACAGCGCACGGTACTTGCACTTCCTAGGGGGTGGGAGGAAGCAAGCCAGTTATTCCTCTCAAAGCAAGCAGAAGATGAGAGCAGCCCTACATAGATACTTGAAGATTGGCAGCCAAGGTCTGCAGTAAGCATAATCTCCTAGGAGCATCTATAATGCATGCTATGCTTGGGCAGAAAACAAGGAGCACCGGGTTCCTGGCTGCTGCTAATGCCCACGGATGAATGCTCACTGCTGAACTCTTACTGTCTACCTTCCAGTTCAACCAAAAGGAGAAGAAAAGATTTGTTGATAGGATTTCTGTGAGCATCTATTGATCCTCCATCTTCAAGGGATATGTTCAAGACCCCAGCAGATGCATGAAACCTGGCACTGTTTTTCCCATACATAAAAACTTAATAAAGTTGACTTTGTCAAGTAAGTACAGTAAGAGATTACTAACTAGGGTAATACAGAAAGTTATAATAGCCTATTGTAAAAAAAGTCACAGTTCTAGAGTTTTCCATGTACTCTTTTCGGACAATGGCTGATGATGAAAAACTGAAACTGTTGAAAACAATTGCAGCTAAGGAGACAGCTTATGCATAACCCTTGAAATGAGACTTTACTCGTGGGTTTTAGGATTCACTGGGAAAACTATTCGTCCCTGGAGCTAGACCGCCCTGAAACAAGGCAAAAGTTGGAAAAACACTAGATAACTTGGGTACTAAGGCTTTTGCTTTTGTGTCCGAGTCTAGAAAAACCAGAAATAGAAATTATTTAAATACGATCTCATCTAATCTGGTATTTATCTAAAAAAATAAGGTAAAGTCCATTTCCACTAATTAATAGGATAAATCAGGAGAAAAGACACATGACACCCCAGTCACTCATTCATATTTATTGTCACTTTTTATGTGAAATGTGTTGAGCTTGGGTTTTATTTAAAATGTAAGACATATTTTTAAAATACTTTTATGAAAAGTACAGGCTTCTTTCATAATATGAATAACTAGTTCCTAAATCATATGAGTGAATATGAATTAAGTGCTTTCAAAAATATCATGTTTTTAATTAACTATATAGAAATAATGATTTTTGCTTATTATCTGGCATTAACAAACAAAAAAAAATCAACATTCAAAATTAGAAAGGGTCATATATTCCTACCTGGTCACATTTGAGGGCTCTTTAAGTCCTTCTCTTTGGCCTTGCAAGTGTTAGGACTTCTCATGGAGATATAAATAAAATGCCTTACTGACCACATCCTGAGAACATCATGGCTCAGTATTATTCACACTAATAGTAACTGAGCCTGGACTCAAACCTAGAGCTAATGTGGTTGGCTTTTTACCCACAAATAGACTTGTAAAGTGACGAGGTCTTTTGTATCCAAAATTGGTCATTTCCTAGAGTCTCAAAAAGGTTTATGCATATTTCCCTTCCATCTCAATGCACAGTCTACTGTCCTAAGCAGTGCCTCTGGGAGCTGACATTTGAAGCTGATGAACAGCACGTGTGTGTTAGGGAGATAAAGCCGGCACATGTGCGCTGGCCTCTGGGGATTCCTAAATGCTAGCAGCCAGCTGGTGCTGTACCTTATCCCAGTGTGCACTGTTCTAGAAAAACTCAAGTCCTGTCTTCTGAATGTTATAAGGCATGTCTGACTGGAATATGGTGACTCTAAAGTCTTTTAGGGCAAAGGATGCTGTAACTTTTTAACAATGGAAAGAAAAATAGGTACCTTTTTGTGGTGCTGGATTGAACTTGGGGCCTCACTCATACTAGGCAACTGCTCTGTCTCTGAGTTACATTCTCAGCCTCAAGAGATCTTAAATTATTTAATATTTATTATTTAATATTTATTTAATATTAGTTAATATTTATTAAAGGTATAAAGAATTACTTGAACTAACATTCATTATTTCTAAAACATATATTATTTGTTAGATACCAGATGTCCTGAAAATGTCAGTGAAAGAAAAGACAAAACTCCTTTCCTTTCCCATGTTCATAGGGTGGTAGCAGGAAATAAAAGTGAGTGTCCAGTAAGCAGCCAGTGTACAATGTTCAGATGCTGACACTTATTATAGTGAAACATAAACCATAAGTGACGAAGAATATGAGAATGTTGTGACTATCCATGGAGGTAGGAGGTGAGCTAGATCTTTTCGAGAATGGCACATTCAAACCCAAATACTACTAGTGAGCACAAATAATGTGCCCGCTTGGATTCCTGCAAAAGAATAGTGGATGATGTGTGGATGGTGCTTTGCTGTTGCTAAGTGCTAAAAGTGCCCGAGAATGTCCTCCTAACTACATTCTCTTCTCCATGCTACTCTTGACTTCTCCTAAGGGAGAACATTGTGGTTTAGAAGCACAATTGTTGCTTTTGAACTGGTAGGAGAAGGACTCCTAAGGACCATGCTTGCTGTCCATCTTTAGACAGGTATCTTTTCCTCTTCCCCCATATCATGTCCCTTTTCACTGTACTTATTTACCTGTAAAACAAAGACTGCCAGACAGTGGATCTGTGTCGGTCTCTCCAGCCCCACTGCATTCCATGGACTAGGAATGCTTGATACATAAATAGCACTTGGTACATGGTCGAATAAATAAAAGCAATAATTAAGAATGAAATTTAGCTGGGCGGTGGTGGTGGTGGCGGCGGCGGCGGCGGCGGCGGCGCACGCCTGTAATCCCAGCACTCGGGAGGCAGAGACAGGTCGATCTTTGTGATTTCGAGGCCAGCCTGGTCTACAGAGCAAGATCCAGGACAGGCTCCAAAGCTATAGAGAAACCCTGTCTCAAAAAACAAACAAACAAAAACAAAAAAAAAAAAATGAAATTTAGAAGGGAACAAGTTTAGAAAATCACCAGGATATCTCAGTAATTAACCAAGCCTTGGCCTTTACAGGTTTTTTGAAACAAGGTCTCATGTAGCACAGGTTGGCTTGAATTTACTGTGTAGTGAAGGCTGGCCCTGAGCTCAATATCCTTCTTCCTCTGCCTCCCAATAATGGAGACTACACATGTGTGTGCCACCATGCCTGTTGACATTAACATTTGCAGTGTCAACCGCTCAAGGAAAAAGCTATGTGCTCTGCATCAGTTTGTACTATGGCAGAGGCCAGTGAGTGGCAGCCAACTGAACAAGAGAGCACTTCCTACAGACTGCTCGGCCTCTGACATCACAAGGACTCTCCTGCTCTGCTGGTGATCACACATATCTGTAGTCAAGCTATCTGCTAGAATCGTGTGAAAACTGGAGATTGAAGGGCTCAGGATGTAGCCTCTCGAGTGTTAAGAACCTTCGCCATAATGACATGCTCATTCCTAACCCAACAGGACAGTCTGGTGGAGGTGCCTGATTGTAGAGAATGGTCCAGAGATTGATGCAGATTTATCTGTGCTCTGTCTCCTTGTAGATAAAATGGGATAACAGTAATATCAGTAAACGATGGCATCTGTATCTCACTGAATCACTGTTAGGACTAAATCAGGTACCTTATACTCTAACTGATTTAAAAATTAAAAAGAATTAAAATATATTATTCGTTATGAGCTCAGTAACCTTATTATCTATTACAATGGTCCATTCAATGTTTCAAAACTAAATTTTCTAATTTTTACTACCTATATGCTATCTGTCTTAGTTAGGGTTTTTACTGCTGTGAAGAAACACCAAGACCACAGCAACTCTTATAAATGAAAACATTTAACTGGGGTGGCTTGCTTGCAGTTCAAAGATTTAGTTCATTATCATCATGATGGGGAGTATGAAGGCATGCAGGCAGACATGGTGCTGGAGAAGTAGCTTGAGAGTCCTACATCTTGCAGGCAACAGGAAGTTGACTGAAACACTGGGTGGTATCCTGGCATAGGAAACCTCAAAGCCTACCCCCACAGTGACACACTTCCTCCAACAAGGCCATACCCATTCCAACAAAGCCACACCTCCTAATAGTGCCTCTCCCTATGAGATTATGGGGGACAATTACATTCAAATTACCACATTATCCCTTGACTTGAAAGGGTAGATCCTCATTTCACCTTGGGGAAATTCTATTCTGTAAGATTTGCCCACTTAGATCAAAACTTCTGTGAAACCTTGGTGTTTATTCAAAAGAAATGGAATCACTCAATTAAAAAAAAAAGAGTCTTAATATACTTCATGCTGAAAGCACTTACTAACCCTCCATTTATTTTCCTGTTGCCTGTCAACTTCTATTTTCCTTCTTATAACAGATCACAAGACACATCCAGCAATGTCTGACTACTATTAAACTTTAATAAATACCTGACTTGGCTTTATCCAATTTTGAACTTACGCCTGTTGAAGCTCTTAAATGTGAGAAGTTCCTTGAGCCAGTCTGCTCTCTTTATAGATGATATAATTCTACTGGAAGTTTCTTTTCCTTCTTAAATACACAAAATAAGAAGGGTGAAGATTGTAAATGAAAAAGTTTCCCATGAATTTTCTGATCTTCCATGGAATGGTTCTACGTGATCAAAACAGAAGCCCTATGAACATATCGTAGTAGTTTGAATAAGAATGGCCTGTATAGGTTCATATATTTGAATGCTTAGTCATCAGGGAGTGGCACTATTTGAAAAGGATTAGGAGGTGTGGCCTTGTTGGAGGAAGTGTATTGCTGGGGTGGGCTTTTGGATCAGGATGCAGCCTTCAGCTTCTTTTCCAGAACCATGCCCACATGTTGTCATGCTCCCCAACATGATGGTAATGGACTAAGCCTCTGAAACTATAAGCAATTCCTCAATTAAATACTTTCCTTTATAAGAATTGCCTTGGTCATAGTGTATCTTTACAGCAATAGTATAATAACAGAGACACACCTGTTACTAGTGTTGGAGTAATTATTTCAGCATAATGTCTGCTTTTAATTGTTCCTTAACAAAATAAAGCAATGTGGTTTATTTAAGAAACAATAATTACTTTTGTAGCATTCCCCCCCCCAGTCATTTCTTAATTCTTTACATTCTAATTGGGGCAATGTCAGTAGTCTCCTCCTAATCTCATACAATTTTAGCTTTACTACAACTAACACATACTTCTCTGATGGAATAAGGTTCTCACCCCAAAGGCAGCATAGAGCATGTCCTAACTTACTCAACCACTCTTGTAAAATCAAGTTCTAAAAGCAAAGTCACCCCCTGACGGGAGCCATAAGCCTAAGCGACCCTTGACACACATGCTGCCATATTTGGGTTTCTCTCCTCTTTTCTTAGATCTAGGCCTTGCTTAAGTCTCCATAGCACCAGAACCTCTTCCCACAGATACCAGAGCCTCTTCTCAGATATCAGGTGAATGAGCTGCAGCCTTAGCCTAATTAGGCCGTTAGACAAGGGTAGATAGATAACCTTCAGAGCAACATTTCCTGCTGGCCGAACAGCCCATAATTAAGTCCCTTCCTGCTTGCAACCCCCATTACTAAGTCCCTTCCTACTTGCAACCCCCTTTGTCTACCTATATATGCCTTGAGAGTAAAATAAAATTTTGGAGCTTGATCAGACATCCTGTCTTGCTCTCATTCTTTGTGTCTCTTGTCCCTCTCAATTGTCGGTCCTCCCTTTAGGTCCCCTGTTGAAGACCCCACTGGCCGGGGCACCCCCCCAAGCTCACTCAAGTCTTCCCATCCTGCCCACCATCTGCTGTGTAGTGCCTCATGGCACATTCCCTAAGAACTCAAAAACAGGAAGGAAAATGAGCTGGTAATACAACACGCTAGGCACTGTTCTAAGAAGCATGATCACATTAGCTGACGTAAGCATCATACAGGTTTATTTTTCATTTTATTGGGAAAGAAACAAGAAGCATTTGCAGGTGGCTCTGTTTCTGAGCCCTACTACAAAGCAACTATTCGTTATGCACCCTCCTCCTGCTCTTGACCCCACAGAAGCCAGACGCGGCCCATGGAAATGTGTGAGGCTCTGCGGCTGCTCCGATAGCCTCTCCAATGGCTTTCTTCCTCTCACATGGTTTAAAATTGCCTTTACCTTCGCTGCTCTCTTTCCACACAATTCTTCAGCATTAAGTTTCCCTCAACTACCAATCGTTCGGGCCTTATTTGTCGTTTCCTCTGTACGTCCGATTGTTCTAGAAGCTCTGTATACATGTACTTGTACATCACTGTTCTATCCCACTTAGACAAGTTCAGCGGCTCATATGTTCTTATGCATCTAGAATACAGCCACCATATTGATACTTTTCATATTTAGTTTTACACTCTATTTGACAGGATAATATCTTAGAAAAAATTTTATTTCCAAGTTTAAAAAAATTACCTGCCTTGACTTAAAATTTAGCAAATGGAAACAAGAAAACAGTGCCATAGTAAATAATACTCTGTCCATTCTCTACTGTCAGTAGGTAAATGAAAATTATCCTTTTGTAAAACACTATTTTGAACAATTTTTTGCACATATTCACTTTTATATAATTTATAAAATTAAATTTGTTAAAGTATTTAGTTAATCCATGACACAAAACTGAGCAATAGTTTAAAGACTTACAGGATCGGCAGGTCCACAGAATTCTCGGAATGTCTTTGTGGGATTGGTCTGCTGGATCTCTATGGCTACGCAAGAGCCGGAGCAGATTTCTGTCACCATCTCCTATGATAGACAATGTGAGGGAAAACAAAAGAATTAAAACCACGGACTGTTTTACCCCAGTTCTTTTACTTGTGCTCCTGCTTTCCCACCCTTTCCAGTCTGAAAACGGCCAGCTTTGCCTCCTTCCCACCTGTCCTGGACAAAGGCACTTGCTGCACCTGGCCACCTTTGCTTCAAAAGTGTTGTCCCCTCACTTCATCGGCTAGTATCATTAGAAGTTGAGGCCGTGCTCTGCCTGCTCTCATCACCTACAATCAGTTCCAGCACATCTTCCTTTCAGATGCCCTCTTCCCCTCAGCACATTTTCATCAAACTAATACTCCTCAAGTTAAATAGTGATTTTTTTTTTCCCCTGGAGGACCTTAAAAAAATCTATAATGTGGTTAGCAACAAGGAGTAACATCTAGAAACTAGGAACAAACATAGATGAGCTAGTTTCTGTGTATTGAATGGTAGGGGCCAAAGGACTGTGACTCTTGGGAAAGCGGGGAAGGTAGCAAACCAGATGAGTCCTCCATCTTACTGCATGAAAACAGCTGCAGACAGGAAAGTGCAGCAGAGCCCAACATTCCTACAGCGCCGCAGAGATGGACTTCAGTTAGGGAGCCCAGCAGACGGGATTTTCAGGGTAGAGTACAAGAGAACTCCACACCCTACCACAGAGACATGTCCACACCCATGTTTACTGCTGCTATATTCACTATAGCAAGGAACTGGAATTAACTTAACCTAGCTGTCCACCAACAAATGAATGGTTAATGAAAATTATACATACATATATATATATATATATATATATATATATATATATATATATATGGGATACTATTCAGCAAAGAAAAATGTGATTACAAAGGTAATCACGCCGGGCGGTGGTGGCGCACGCCTTTAATCCCAGCACTCGGGAGGCAGAGCCAGGCGGATCTCTGTGAGTTCGAGGCCAGCCTGGGCTACCAAGTGAGTCCCAGGAAAGGCGCAAAGCTACACAGAGAAACCCTGTCTCGAAAAACCAAAAAAAAAAAACAAAGGTAATCACAAAATTTGCAGGATAACAGATGAAATTAGAATGTATAATATTAAGTGAAGTCACATGCTATCAGAAAGAAAAAACACAGGGTCTCCCTCATCTTTGGAACATATCCAATATGTGTATATATGTAAACAAACATACATGTAGGTACAGAAGAACATGTAGAAAAGAAAAACAAGAAAGGGTAAACACTAGAGGATGAGGAAGGACTGAATGCAGGTGATGGACACCAGTTAGGAAGAAGGATATAAAGCTAATTGTTTTTCTACATCTAACTTTGTCACAGAGTTTTCATTTTCTCTTTTTGGTGGGTGGATAGTGCATAAAATATATTCACTAGTGAAGTGAAATTAGCAGGAGGTTCCATAGCTGCAGAATGGCTGAGAGGAGCCAGTGCTTCTCTCATATGGAGTAGAAAGCCCTCATAATACATGGGGCTCCACATTAGTTGGAGACCTCAGAAGGGCTCTGCTCCATAGCTGGCCTAAGTAATGAGGTGGACTCTACTTACCTTACAAAGCTTAGAAGCAAGCCTCAGCAGAGTCAAACTGAACCAAAGTTACTTAACTGGAAGCCAGAGCAAAGCCCAGCACTCTCTACAGGAAACAATCCATTTCATCACACTCAATGCACTGTAAACCAATTGTCATACCAGGCGCGAGAAGAAGCAGGAGAATACCAGGCACCAAAGAACAAGTCAGTAAGTAGATGTAGATCCAGCAGACAGGGGCAATGTAAGGAACACGAGATTGCTAGCACAGCTGTTATAAATGAGCCTGCATGCTCAAGTTATAGGAGAAACACAGACATTACGAGGAAAACCTAAGTAACAGAAGGCTCAAATCTAGACATGAAATCAAAGACGTAACTAAAAAGTGCTCTGCGTGAGAGCAGGACATAACACCGCAGATCAACAAATCTGAAACAGGTTCTTGAAACGGCTTCAACACAAGCAAGGACACCAACAAGGAAGAAAAACAAGGCATTGTAGGACAATGTCACACTGTCTAACATGGTGTCCTGGAAGAAAAGTTGACAGAGAACTATTTCAGGACATAAGTCATAAAAAGTTTTCCAAATTTCTATCCACAAAGCTCTAAGTCCAACAAAGGACTATAAAGGGGAAAAAAAGGAAAGAAAAGTATAAAAGAGTCCATCACAACCAGCAAGAAACAAAACAAATCTTAAGAGTTGAGAGAAACAAAATAAAACACTACAGAACAGGAGAGCAAAGACAGCAGCAGCAGCAGCAGCAGCAGCAGCAGCAGCAGCAGCAGCAGCAGCAAGGCCTGCCCATTAAAACATGTACCCAAATCACAACATATTTTTAAAATCAAAGACATAGAAAGAGTTCCTCAGACAAGTGAGAAGTCAACATTGGTTCTCAACCTGTGGGTCAGGACCGCCACAGGGATCACATATCAGATATCCTGAATATCAGATATTTGCAATATGATTCATAACAGCAGCAAAATTATAGTTATGAAGTAGCAACAATTTTATGGCTGGGGGGTCACTACAATGTGAAGAACTATATTAAAGAGTCACAGCATGAAGAAGGTGAGAACCACTGCAATACCAGAATCCCTGTCTGTAAGATATGAACAGACATCGAGCAAAGAATGCCACCAACCACATAATGTGTTTCTTTAAAAACTGATTAAAAATGTTTTGGTCCTCCCAATTGTTAGTTAAGGAGAAATTTTCTAAAAACTTGGTTGTTTATTTTTTTAAAGAGTCTTTTGCTAACCCAAGACAGTCAGCTGTACATGGAATGATCGAATTAATGTCTATCTTCACTAGAACTTAACTTCTATTAATGTACATTATGTGCCTTTTATCACAAAACTGTAAAATCTATAGTAGATGTTCAATCAATATATGCTCTTATCATGATAACAGGATAAGGTCAAAACTATCCTTTTTAAGATAATTTTGAAGTAAGTTTGAATGTAAGTATAAACTGTCAACAAAAAAATCCACTATCAAAGACTACTCCCAAACTACACAGTAACAGAAACAGTAGCAGCAGCTAATATTTACCAAGTACTCTCAATGAAGAGATCACTTTACATGATTTGCTTTAATTAATTCTCACAACAATCTTCTAATATTGCATCATTCTCATTCTATACATGGGCTAATAAAATCTTTAAAAGGGTAAATAACTGGCGGTCCTGGGAATTGAACTTGGGCCCTCTGAAATAGCAGCAAGCCCTCTTAACCACAGAGCCTGCTCTTCAACCTCATGCTGAACATCTTTCATTTATCTGTTGGACAATCACATTCATTCTTTTAAGAAGTATCATTTCAGATTCTTTGTATTTTCCTCCTCCTCCTCCTCTTCCTCCTCCTCCTCTTCCTCCTCCTCCTCCTCCTCCTCCTTTAAGACAGGATTCACTATGCAGCCCAAGTTGGCCTTGAGCTCCGATCCTCCTGCTTCTACCACCCAAGCATTAGGTACAGTCGTGCATCACTACCTGGCTCTTTGTCTGTTTTAAAAATTAAGTTAATTGTCATCTTGCTAGTCAGTTGTTTGAGTTATTAATAGATTTGGATATTAATCCTTTGCCAGATATATGGTTTATAAATAATCCTTAAAAATACTTTCAATATTTATAAATTTCCAAGATCTGAAACACACACATTGTTTTTAGTTGCATTATTTAATATTTATTTTGATACTTACATTATACTCAGGCACAACGCCTTTATAAACTTCATAGAATTCTTCGACGTTAACCCGATCCATATTGAACTACATTAAAAAAAAAAAAAGTAAGCCAATCAAGTGAGCTAAACTTAGCATTCAGCATTTATCATTCCTTGGACACATACTTTTACTTTTTGCTATGTGGTGTCTTTTCACCACACTGGCTCCAAAGACAATATGCAGCCCAGGCTAGCCTTGAACTTGTGACTGTTCTGTCTCAGCCTTCCAAGAGCTGGAATGATAGTGACTTGCCACTATACCTGTCTTCTTCTTTTAACCTCAAAATGTAAGTCTTGGATAATTTGTTCTTTGAAGAAGAAAGTAGTATTAAAGACCAGCTGGTCAATAATAACTTTATATTTATTTATTGAGATTTATTGGGTATTTAACATATGATACTGGACTGGATTTTATACATGTACATCTCATATAATTCTCACAATCCTATGGCATAAGTACTTAGCATGTTACTGCCAAGACTCAGAGGCACCATGAGACTTCTCCATATTGACCTCCTGTCACTCCCAGAATCCGACCCATTGACCATGCTCTCACCCACTACTCTACAACTTTTAGATGAAACCCTATTCTTGATAGGGTTTCAAAACAGGCATAGGCAATATAGTGCTGTTTATTGGTAGATTAGACATATAAGAAAAATGTTACTAAGCACAGGTTCTTCAGAGCTTGTAGAGAGAATGGAATGTTATACTACTGCCTTCACCAGCATTTGGGAAAAAATCGCTAAAACCAGTTTGTAGAAAAGCACTTAGACATGTCAGCTGGACTTCCTTCTAGCCTTCAAAACCAAGTGTGAATAAGATATATACGCTTATGAAACACACCTGGAACAACTTCATATCAAGGTTCGTTTTAAATTCAGTTAAGAATAAAATGTTGTTACGGTTAACAGTCTCACTAACTAAAACACTGATTTAAAGAAAGGGCATCTGAGCCCAAATTTGACCCCCTTTCCTTTGCTCCTCTAAAACTGTCAAGACTGGAGATCACTGAGAAATGTCAGTCTACACAGTTAACAACTCAATCAGGACTGACCGGCATGGGCGGCATTACTATTACAGGGAGGGAAGTCGGTTTGATTTCAAGGCTTTATCCTGCATTCATTCAACTTTTACCATCAGAGAACCAAAACAGCATAAACCCACAGTGGCAAATAATAACATCCTCAGGGCCTAGACGAGAAACTGAGGCTAAGGATGCCTGACCAGGGTCACATGCCTAGAAAACTGTTGACCCTAGATTCTGAAAATGCTGTCTCTGACTGTAGACGCCAACAATTGCACTTACCATTATCCTATAATGTCCCATCATAGGTTCACATTATTTATAATGATTTCTTGTCAAATGAACCAGTGCGTACAGCACAAAGGTATCCCCTGTTACCAAAATATGTGTGATGGCTTCAGGCAAGGACTTTCTGAGAATGTCTGAGGGGAAAATTCTAAGTGAATATAGGCTTGAGGCCTAAGAGCCATGGGGGAAATTAAATACGTTAACACTTAAGGGATAGTTTAGAAACTCGCCCTAGGTTGAGAGTGCCAAAGGAATCTGAACTCACATCACATTCTTCCTTCACTATTTGCTAAGAAACGTAGAACACAGAATGCTCGTTGACACACCTCACTTTGGTTCTACTTGTCATTTGGAAGGCCAATAGAGCCGTCTCCTACTTTTCAGCTGAAGTTTCAAGTTCTAAGAAACTTTGAAGCTTAAATCAGGTTTATTGTCTAAATATTAGTATCTCAGTAAATTATTACATAGACTAAGTAATTAAAACATTTTTATTATAAAGTTATCGAGTTCAGTTTTTTGTTGCTGTTTTGTTATGTTGTTGTTTGGTCTAGCCTGGAACTCAGCACATACAAACTCAGCACATACATCAGGCTGGCCTCAAACACACAGCTACCTCTCCTTCCCGAATGCTGTGATCAAAGGCCTAATCCATCAGATCCAGCCAGGTTATTGAATCTGTATGTCTTTAATTTTAATAAATTCAAATCTCAAGTGCATGGTGAACATTCAGTTAAACACATTTTAAGGCTTATTAAAAAACAATTCTTCCATACATTATGGCTCATTGCAAACCACTTACCATCTGTATCGCTGAGATTTCAAAACATGCATCTCGAATAGCTATTAAGATCTTTCCCAACAGTCCTAAAAATGAAGAAAAATTGGTTCAAAATATAAATTTTTTAAACTATTTTAGGCTTCTAAGAAATACAAATTGTCAACATCATTGTTCTTTGCTTCTTCTCCAAATAAGAAAAATGCAGTATCTCTGCAAGAGAGATTAGGTAAATCCCTGAACAGAGCACCACACGTAATCATTTGATTCTCTCGGTAAATGCTTCAGTACCAATGATGGTCCTGAGAACAAATCAGAAAGCTCTGAAGCCACTACTTTGCCTTTAAGGCCCCATAAATCTAGTGATGTAAAGAACCTGAAAATCAAATGACTTTAAAATAACATTATCAAAAAGTAAAATGGCAAGATACTGGATATAAGAAGAAAAAGTCAAATAACTGAAAAGGAAACAGATTTCAAGGGGGAATGCAAGTGTGTATTGTTCCTAAATCCTGAAGGATGATGGGCTTTACATAAAGACAAGAGAGTGAATGACTCAGAAAAGATGAGTAACCATAAGAAGGCAGAGAGATTACACCCAACTGAAGGTCTGTGCCCTAGTTTGCTTCATTTTCCCAGTGATACACACTGTGGTGGTTTGAATAAAAATGGCCCTCAGAGGCTCCTATACTTGAATGTTTGGTTCCTAGTTGATGGACTGTTTAGGAAGGATTAAGAGGTGTGTGGCCATGGAGGAGGAGGTGTGTCATGTAGGGTGGGCTTTGAGGTTTCAAAAGCCTACACCAGGTCCGGTCTCTCTCTCTCTACCCATGGCTTGTGGATCAGATGTAAACTCTCAGCTACTGCTCCACTCCAGTGCCCTGGTTTCCTCCATAATGGAAATGGACTAACCCTCCGAAATTGTAACCAAGCCCCTAAATAAATGCTTTCTTTTATAAGTTGCTTTGGTCATGGTATCTCTTCACAGCAATTGATCAATAACTAAGACATACCATGACCAAAAGAAACTTGGGGCAAAAAGGATTTATTTCAACTTATAACTTATACTCTATCATGAAGGGAAGTCAGGGTACAAAACTCAAGTCAGGAGCCTGAAGCAGGAACTAAAACAGAGACCATGGAGGAACCCTGATTATTGGCTTGCTCTTCATAGCTTGTATAGCCTTTCTTTCTTTTCTTTTCTTCCTTCCTTCCTTCTTTCTTTCCTTCCCTTCTTCCTCCTTTCTCTTCCTTGTTCTTTCTTCTTCTTCTTCTTCTTCTTCTTCTTCTTCTTCTTCTTCTTCTTCTTCTTCTTCTTCTTCTTCTTCTTCCTCTTCCTCTTTTTCTTCTCCTCCTCCTCTTCCTTTCTTCTCCCTCCTTCTCTTCTTCCTCCTCTCCCTCCTCTTCTTCTCTCCTCCTTCTTTTGGCTTTTTGAGACAAGGTCTCCCTATGTAGTTTTGACTGGGCTGGAACTTGCTATGTAAACTAGTTCGGCCTCAAACTCATAGAGATTGGCCTGCCTCTGCTTCCTGGGTGCTGGGATTAAAGGCCTGTGCCACCACTCCTTTCTAATATAAGCCAGGACACCTGCCCAGAGGTGGTACTTCCCACAGGGAGCTGGACCTTCCCATATCAGCCGACAATCAAGAAATTGCCACACAGACTTGCCTAGAGGCCAACAAGATGGAGGCAATTCCTCACCCGAGAGCCCCTCTTCCTAGCTAGCTCAACATCTGTGTCACAAGGTGAGAGAAACTAACCAGCATGAAGAATCTGGGCACAAATTCTGTCAAACAGGTGGTTTTTGTAAGGTGAGGGTCTGCTGACTCTTAAGAGCATGACACTAATTTTGACATAGTTTTGCCTCAAATAAAAATCTTACTATATATACATAAACTAGTCACTCTCTCTTTTCTCCTTCATTCCTGTCACCACTGCCACCCCACCAGTCCCTTTCCCAGAATTCCACCTTCGGTTTGAGTTGTGACCCACTTAACCAGGGCCATCTGTGTCACCATTAGATTGGGACGATCTATTGGAGCCGGGTGGGTAGACATACAACGGAAAGCAATAATTACATTCCTTACCCCACATTCTGATTCTACCTCTAACAGGCAGTTCAGCAGTGAGGGGTAGGGCCCTGGAGCCTCCCCACACTATACTGAAAGCAATGATTACACTCCCTACCCCACACTCTGATTCTACCTGTAACAGGCAGTTCAACAGTGAGGGGCAGGGCCCTGGAGCCTCTCCTTCATCCATTCCCGACTGTTGAGGGCCCATTCTTATGTAGACCCAATGGAGGCATCCTTAGCTGCTGAGAGTTGTGACAACAATCACTGTGTGTTGCCCAGAAGATAGCTTGGATTTTTCAAGTAAGCCTACTCTATCTCTGTCTCTTACATAAAGAAATATTACACATTGATATATGAATCTTGATGAAAGTGTGGGTCAGTATTGCATTAGCCAATATAAAGATAAATCTGTAGTCTGCAGCTATTACAAACCTCTATTATACATCTATAATCCTATTAAACTATGTTCTTTTGTGGGATGTATCATTTGAACACAATAATTCTACTTACAGACAAGTATGATGCTATAACATACATTACACTCCATACATTACATTACCATTACAGTCTAACATAAGTCCAATTCCTACCCGAAAATTCCCCTAGTTTAGGTCGTGTGATATTACTGCTCCCAGGTCTGTTATACAGCCTACTCAATATCCATGGAAACTGCCTTTTTATGTCCACTTGGTTATGTGTGGTGGTAGGTCACAGACGCATTTAAGAAAGCAGTTTTGTGTTTAATCACTTAGAACACAAAAAGTCAATAACCATATGTCCTGTACTCTGTCCTAGATAGAAAATATTCAGATGACTGAACAAATGGTAATAACTATGTAAATGAAGCACATGCATGTAGCAATAAAATAAAACAAAATGGTATCCCAGGAAGCAAAGGACAAAAGGGTCAAAAAAGAGCGTCTTACTTGGTTAGTGTTTGCACAGCTACTGGATTTTATAATAGTTTGCTTATAACTACATGAATGCCACCTCTTAAATGCTGGAATGTCAAATCATTTCTCCATCTCCACTCATTATGTTTTTCACCTGGTTTGTTCAAAAGCTTCTTTTCAGATGTCTTTCTCATATCAACTCCAGAATATTAGATATTTATTATTTAAAACTTGCTGTTCCTGTGACTATACCCAATTTCCCTTTAAGGTAAGTGATTTCTCTAATCATTTGATTGGCAAGGGAACTGTCAACTTCCTATATGACCCACTAACTACAACCTCCATCAAAATGTCAGGAGGTGACACCAGATCTAAGCAAAACCAATCATAGCACTTTGAGTTCCCAGCCACAGTAGTTTAGTTAGGATCAGAATCATAATTAGCTTAAGCCACAGAGTCCTTCCCTGAGATTTTTAGGGCTGGAACTGGGGAAACCCACTTTCCACTGGGTTCACAAGGGTCTGAACCCTCTACAGCTGGCAGCTCTCCTTTCTTCCAAAATCCTGGGAAACGTATACAGAAGGACGAAGCTAAGAGTCAAGAGAAGCAAGACGAAGCACAGTAACAGAGAGACTGACTAAGTCATGAAGTCTCCCTAAACCCAGCACAATCCCTTTCCTTCCCGTAGTCCTGTAAACTGAGACGGAACCCAGTTGGCTTTCTTCTCTTGTACCAACAGTGTCCTCCTTATGCTACCTGTTTATGGAGGAAGTCAAACTGCATCCTGAGAAGGAAATGCTGAAGCTGGAAAGCCAGACCCAAGAACCAACAGTCCTTCCTGAAAACTGTGACATTCTGATGCATGGTGAGTACAGACAGATGAGCATAACCCCCCACAAACTCATGCACACCAAGTTAGACGTTGGCTGGTTACTCCAACAAATTCTGCTGTCACCACTGGCCTAGCAGATCTTGCAGGCAAGACAGATTGCAGGTCATAGGTTTTGTGGCTGGGTTAGTGTTGACATTTCTCTTTCAGTGGCTTGTAGAGTACCTTCCCACAGCAAAGGCACTAGGATGTAGGAGTGAAGGCTCCATGTAGGTTCCAAGTTGACTTCTCCATGTTCAGTGAGTTGTGTGGGCGTTGTCCTCAGCAATGGGGACATGTAGTGAGTCTGGGGAGAGCAACCCACTGTCCTGGGAACAGCCTGAGTTGTTCAGGGATTTCCATGGGATCCCCTTGGCCAACAACTCAATTGAATAAACCCAGTCCCAGTACTACCTGGGTGACAAAAGATTGCTAGTTGGGACTCTGTCATGCCCATTATTAGGAGACCTCGTTAGGATCGCCGTCATGTATTTTAAGGCGTTTCCATTGCACTAGGTTGAGCCAGCCCTCAAAGGCTCCTCAATTCCAGCTGTCTCCCTGCATTCCCTTGCTTAGCCCTATCTCACCCCCATATCCACTTGATCCTCCCATTTGCATCTCAATCCACCCCCATAAAACATATTCTACCTCCTCTTCCCAGGGAGATCCGTGCGCCCCACCCCATCCTTTCCTTCATATCTAACTTCTCTAGGTCTATCGGTTGTAGCTTGGCTTTCATTTATTTAATAGCTAATATCCACATATAAGCAAATACATACCATATTTATCTTTCTGGGTCTGGGTTGCCTTACTCAGGATGATTTATTATAGTTCCATCCATCTGCCTTCAAATTTCATGATTTTTTTTAACAGCTGAGCAATAATCCATTGTATAAATGTACCACAGTTTCTTTATCCATTCTTTTGTTGAGGGACATCTAGGTTGCTTCCAAGTGTCCTTGTGGTAGGATGAAGCATCCTTGGGTATATACATAAGAATGGTATAGCTGGATCTTAAAGTAGATGAACTCCCAACATTCTAAGAAATTGCCATATTGATTTCCATAGTGGCTGTACAAGTTTTCACTACCACCAGCAATGGAGGGGTGTTCCCCATATTCCACATCCTTGCCAGCATGAGCTGACTCTTGTCTTATTGGTCTTAGCTATTCTCAAGTGTAAGACAGAATCTCAAAGTAGTTTTGATTTGCATTTCCCTGATAACTAAGGATGTTGAACATTTCTTTGAGTGTTTCTCATCCTTTTGAGTTTCCTCTATAGAGAATTCTGTTTAAATCTGTACCCCATTTTTAAATTGGATTATTTGATGTTTTTGGTATCTAGTTTTTTTGAGTTCATAGCTATCATTTATGGAGTTGGTAAAAAAAAAAAAATCTTTCCCCATTCTGTAGGCTGCCACTTTGTCCAAATGAAGGTTTGTCTTACAGAAGGTTTTCAAGTTTCATGAGGTCCCATTTATTAATGGTTGATCTTAGTGCCTCTGTTATCTGTGCTCTGTTCAGGAAGTTGTCTCTTGTGCCAATATGTTCAAGGCTATTCCCCACTTTCTCTTCTATCAGGTTCAGTGTATCTGGTTTTATTTTGAAGTCTATGATCCATTTGGAGCTGAGTTTTGTACAAAGTTATAAGTATGGACCTATATGAATTTGTCTACACGTAGCCATCCAGTTTAACCAGCACCATTTGTTGAAGATGCTGTCTTTTTTCCAGTGTGAATTTCTGGCTTCTTTATCACAAATCCAGTGTCCATACGTGTTCGAATATGTCTGGGCCTTCAATTTGATTCCATTCATGAATGTATCTGTTTTTATGTCACTGCCATGATGTTTTAATTACCATAGCTCTGTAGTACAACTTGAAATTGGGAACGGTGAGACCTCCAGCCATCCTTTTATTGTTCTGGATTATTTTAGCTATCTTGGGTTTTTTGTTTTTCCGTATGAAGTTGAGAATTGCCCTTTCAAGTTCTGTGGAGAATTGTGTTGGAATTTTGATGGGATTGCACTGCATCTGTAGACTGACTGCTTTTGGTAGGATGGCCATTTTTACTATGTTAATCTTAGTTATACACAAGCATGGGAGATCTTTCCTCCTCCTCCTCCTCCTCCTCCTCCTCCTCCTCCTCCTTCTTCTTCTTCTTCTCCTTTTCTTTTTAAATAAATAATTATTTATTATGTATACAGTGTTCTGCCTGCGTGTATCCCTGAGGGCCAGAAGAGGGCACCAGATCTCATTACAGATGGTTGTGAGCCACCATGTGGTTGCTGGGAATCAAACTTAGGACCTCTGGGAGAGCAATCAGTGCTCTTAACCGCTGAGCCATCTCTCTAGCTCCTCTTTCCATTCTCTTATGCAGAGGGAATGGTGGTGGATGTAGAGATTTAGATGCTCAAGGTGCTGAGAATAAGGGGCAGTTGATTCTTAAAACTTAAACAAGATATTTATACAACCTGCTCTAGGTTCAGAGAACATCATGGAATAGGGGGTAGAAAGAATATAAGAGGCAGAATATGGGAGAAAAGGGCTTATAAATACTATCCAGCTATGATGCAACTGTCATAGCTTCTGCAGCTGTCTGCTATGGGGGAGACTAAGACTGTACCTGTCAATCACTAGTCATGAATTAGAGAGGAGCTCATAGGGTCTTACTTGCCCTACTGAAATTTGAATAAGAATGAAGCAAAGTAAAATATATGTATGCAAATGCCATAACGAAACCCATTATTTTGTATGTTCACTTAAAATAATAAAACATAAAAGAATTTCATCCCTGGAAATTATTATAAATAGGGATTATAGGATTTGTATAGGAGGATGGTCACCTGGCAATTATTAAAAATAAAGCAAGAAAAATTATATAATAAAAAAAAGAAAAAGGTAAAGAGAAGTATATTTTTACAACTGTTATTCAGACTTTAAAAATCATACTAAAATATTTTTTGTTTTTTGTTTTTTTGAGGTAGGGTTTCTCCTTGTAATGGCTCTGGAATATCCTGGAATGTTGTGGGATATTTGATCATACTGTGTGAAGATGCATCTCTGTTTTACCTCACCTGCCCAAGGCACTTTCTGATTGATTTAATAAAGAGCTGAATGACCAATGTCTAGTCAAGAGAGGATAGGCAGGACTTCCGGGCAGAGATAGGAATTCTGGGAAGGAATCAGAGAGGTGGAATTCTACATCCAGACACAGAGGAAGTGGGGCATGTGGCATTAAGAAGAGGTAATGAGCCACATGGCAAAAGTAGATTAATATAAATAGGTTAATTTAACTTTTAAGAGCTAGTTGGGAACAAGCCTAAACTAAGGTCAAACATTCATAATTAATAAGTCTCTATGTCATTATTTGGGTGCTGGTGGTCCAAAGAAAGTCCCACTACACTGGAATTTGCTTTTTAAGACAGGCTGGCCTTAAACTCACAAAGATCCACCTGCCTCTGCTTCCTGCTTAAAGGTGTGCCGCCGCCGCCACCACCACCACCACCACCACCACCACCCAGCTAAAATCACATTTTTAAAGGTCATATAAGTGCATATAAATAAAAACTCAAACCGGGAGGTGCTAGCATGCCATACCAACTCCAGTGTCGTAGTGTGACATGAACAATTATGTCAATAATATCGGACGGGAGATACGTGTCCCACGGGACTAAGCTCCCTGGAGGTCCCTGGCAGAGTGCCCGTGTTATGCCTCCTTCTCGAAAGAGACGTGCTTCACAGATCATGAGCTCCCTGGGCTATGGGTTCTATATAACTGCTTTTCTGATAATGTTCTAATTAATCTATAAAGCACAGCCAAAATTAATGAATGCTTGGGTTGTGAACTATGGAGGAAAGGGGAAGCTGGACATGGATCTTAATCAGATATAGCAGAATGAGCTATTTTTTAAGACCTCAAGCCGCTAGATAAATAAGTATAATAGTTCAGGCACTTCTAGGGAATGAACACTCACCCACTAGGAATCCTTTAAGAATCCCAACTAAAGTGATTTATGGCAGAAAAGTTATCTCATAGGAGGCAGATGGTGGGCCCCTCTGTTGAGGAAGTTCAGCATGGGAAACTTAAGGACTACAGCAGAACCCCTTCCCCTTACAGGCGTAAAAGTACAAGAGTCCATATTCCAGCAGGTAAAAAGGTTTTATATTAAAAGAGATATGTGATAAAAGAAATAAAGAAAGACTTAGGGAGGATCTGCAGCATCCATATTGGCTAAATGGGTCATGAGAACCAGAAAAGTAGAAGTGCATAATAAACTAGGTAAGTTCCCCAACCTATGTGTATATGTATACATGTATATGTATATACATATATCTTACAATACATTTATTGTACAGATATTATATTTATATCAAACTATAAAGCTTGTGAGTCATTAGAATGGCAAATAGCTCTACAGGATATACTGGTACCTTTTCATATGTCTGTCCAACAATTATAAATTCTCTCCCTATGGAAGCTCACCCATGAGGTTTACATCCTTATGATTTATGGTTATGAAATAAAAAGTAATACACCATATCTTTCACTGCTTTTTAATTTTATGAATGCCTTGAGCTCATATATAGACAACAGCCTTATATATACTTCAAGAGCTCTTAAGAATTGGTGCTTAATTTTTCATATCCCCCACTACAGGTATTCCTCATCACCACCAAGCCAAGCCACAAAGTTACACCTAAGCCTCTATGATCCCCTCACTGGTATTTAAAAAGGTCCTGATGTTTTCATGATGTCAGGAGGAGGATACATGTCTTTATAGGACATTGACCTGCCTTTATAAATCCTGGATTGCCTGATCACACCATATACTAGGCAGCTGCAGGACAAAGGCGCTCTAAAGCTGCCAGTCTGAATACAGGCTGCTATTTACCTCTAGATTCTTTAATATTGAGTCTTGAATATGAATAAATTGATACAATTCCAGACCCTCTTGAAGAACTGTTCATCAATGATATCAAAACTTATAGAAATATGATTAGAACTAATAATTCTGTTCTAAATGTATTTTATTAATTTTTGTCAAAAGACTTGAGAGATATATAAATGACACATTTCAGATTTCATTCCCTGGCTATCCTGATGTTTTGTTGAGGCTCCAAGGATTCATAATTTTGCTCTGATAAAGTTCACCACTATTATATTGCTAACGTGTCTAACATTTTTGTCTATTAAGAAGGTTCTTGGGCTGGAGAGATGGCTCAGAGTTTAAGAGCGCTGTCTGCTCTTCCAAAGGTCCTGAGTTCAATTCCCTGCAACCACATGGTGGCTCACAACCATCTATAATGAGATCTGATGCCCTCTTCTGGCATACGACAAAACTTTCAGAAAGAACACTGTTTACAAAATAAAATTAAAAAAAAAAAAAGAAGGTTCTTATAAGCTTCAGGAGATCATGCCGGCGGTGGTGGTGCAAGATCAAAATTTGCCAACACCCACAAGCCAAGAAGGACTGGGAGGAATACAACTTGAGTGCAGTTTATATCTCCCACTTACAAATTTTCTTTTTCTTCTCTGGGGGTGGGGTCAGACTGCCCACAATTGCAAAATTTATTAGAGGGAGAAAAGAGTAGGATGCCCCTATGCTGTGGGATGGTTTGTATGTCAAATTGCTCTGATTGGTCAATAAATAAAACACTAATTGGCCAGTGGCCAGGCAGAAAGTAGGTGGGACAAGGAGAGAGGAGAATTCTGGGAAGCGGAAGGCTGAGGCAAGGAGACACTGCCAGCCGCCGCCATGACCAGCAGCATGTGAAGACGCCGGTAAGCCACCAGCCACGTGGCAAGGTATAGATTTATGGAAATGGATTAATTTAAGCTATAAGAACAGTTAGCAAGAAGCCTACCATGGCCATACAGTTTGCATGCAATATAAGTCTCTGTGCTTACTTTGCTGGGTCTGAGCGGCTGTGGGACTGGCGGGTGACAGAGATTTGTCCTAACTGTGGGCAAGGCAGGAAAACTCTAGCAACACCCCTATTCTTACTGCAAAATTCATGATGCCATTTCTCCTGCTAAGGGACAGGTAATTTGGAGAAAATGGAACAGCCCAAGCAAAAAAGAGCTGTCTTCTTGCCCCTTGTAGCCAGAATTTCCCTCCCCACCTCCCTGGTCTCTGCAGGCTTGGCAGGAGGAGCCCTGGGCCACTCCCTCATAACAACATCTCACCTATCCCAACAATTTCAGGTAGCAATTGAGGCTTCTGCAGTGTCCTTGTCCTCCCTTCAGAGGCAGCTAACCTCTCTCGCACAGGTTGCCCTACAAAACTGACGGGCCTTGGACCTGGTGACAGCAGAAAAGGGTGGGACATGCCTTTTTCTGAGGGAAGAATGTTGTTATTATATTAATGAATGGTAGAAACCCAGATAAATAAGCTACATAAACTTAGCCTAGAACTACACAAGCAACGATTCTCTGCCACGGCAGATGACTGGTGGAGATCATCCATGTTCTCCTTTTTTATTCCTCTCATAGGACCATTAGTCAGCATTTTGTTATTTGTAACTTTGGGTCCTTTTGTAATTGGCAGGCTAACCCGATTCCTCAAAAAACAAATAGACTCCCTGGCATCTAAACCTATACAGGTCCATTATCATCGGCTTGATCTTGCCGATCAAGGCCACACAGAGCCTTTGGGCGATGACGGTCCTTCGGGAACTGCATGAAAACCCAGAAACATGCAAGCTTGCCCCACTTGGGAAAAGCTTGGGTACCAAGGAAGGTGTGAGGCCAATGGCACTACAGGGGGGCGGGGAACCAAGCTTTCTGCCTCTGGGTCCCCCGAGGAATATCCCTGATTGCATAGGGGTTGGTGTCTAAGGATGAAAATACATCCAGGGCCCCTCGTCCAGCAAAAGACACCTATAATAAACGAGGAGGATCAGGGCAATGTTTCCCCTCCTTGGTTAACACCCATCGCCACCAGGCGAATTTGTACCGCCACCTTGGACCTTCATAAATAATTAAAAGGGAGGAGATGACAGGAACCATAAGCCTAAGTGACCCTTGACACACATGCTGCCATATTTGGGCTTCTTTCTTCTTTTCTTAGATCTAGGCCTTGCTTAAGTCTCCATAGCACTAGAACCTCTTCCCACAGATACCAGAGCCTCTTCTCAGATATCAGGCGAATGAGCTACAGTTAAGCAATTAGGCAGCTTGACAAGGGCAGATAGATAACCTTCAGAGCAACATTTCCTGCTGGCCAAACAGCCCATAATTAAGTCCCTTCCTGCTTGCAACCCCCATTACTAAGTCCCTTCCTGCTCTCAACCCCCTTTGCCTACCTATATATACCTTGAGAGTAAAATAAAATTTTGGAGCTTGATCAAATTGTCTTGCTCTCATTCTTTGTGTCTCTTGTCCCTCTCATTTGCCGGCCCTCCCTTTAGGTCCCTGTTGAAGACCCCGCTGGCCGGGGCAATGAAGGACACAGCTGCAACCGCAAGAAGTCTGCACAAGTCTAGGGACTGTACTAAGTTTAAAAAACACAGACTGCTCTTTGGGTCATAAAGTTCTTATGGGTGAAGGGATATGTCTAGCGCTGATTAATAATTGTGTGCTTGCTGTTTTTTAAAGATGATGTAATTGAATTATTGCCAAGCTCTTGTTGTTTCCTGTATGACTTGATCGTTTTCTTTTCTGTATATAAACTACTGATTTGCAGAAGTAAAATTGTAGCAGATTCAAACCACTTTTGAGTGTGTTGTCTGTCTATCATTTGCCGAATCCTTGCCTTCCTGACTATCCAAGCCCTGGTCCCCCTATGATCGTGGTACTCTCGATGGGCCAGTCCGTGGCACTAGCACTGGCCTTTCATCCCAGCACTCGGGACGCAGAGGCACGCAGATCTCTGTGAGTTCAAGGTTAGCCTGGTCTACAGAGCAAGTTTCAGGACAGGCTCCAAAGCTACACAGAGAAACCCTGTCTTGGGAAAAACAAAAAAACAAAAAACAAACAACAACAAAACAAAAATAAATAATAAAAATTTAACTTTAAATAAATAATTTTTTTTCTCAAAATAAACTGGAAAAAGTAAGATAATAATTCATTCATGAAAGTGATATTATTATTGTGATACCCAAACTAGACAAGGATAATGTAAGAAATAAACTTACCCATTAATAACTCTTAACAACAGAGATACAAAAACTCTTAACATAAGATAAGCCAACAAATTTATCAACCTATGAAAATACATACCAAGTAGGACTTATTTCAGATACACAAGCCTTATATTCATTATCTGAAGTCAACGAATGCAGTAACTATGTTGATAAACTATGAAAAAGATCACATGGTCATATCAATTGATGTAGAAAAGATTTTGAAAAACCTGCAATACCCTTCAGAATATAAACTCAGAATAAAAGGGGTGTGTGGAAAACTTCTTTATCTCGATGTGTTGTTAGAGGTCACCGAAGCCATGCACGGAAGCCAGAAGGAAGTGAAAGGCATTGAGATCAGAGAGCAGAAAATACAACCATGTGTTTGCATGGAACAAGACTCCCATGTAAAAAAAGTTGATCTATAACTAAATCTCAGAAGTAGTAACTGGTTTCAACAAGGTGGCAGGATTCAAGACGAGCATTAACAAGTTGTAATCCTTTTTAAGTTGAGAAATGAGTTTAGCATGATTCCAACCAAAATCCTAGTAAAATTTTATACAAATAAAGATAAGATTATTCTAATACTACATGGAAATAAAAAAGAAAGAAAGGAAGGAAGGAAGAGAGAGAGGGAGGGAGGGAGGGAGGGAGGGAGGGAGGGAGGGAGGGAGGGAAGGAGGAGAAAGGAAGGATGGAAGGAAGGAAGGAGGAAGGAAGGAAGGAAGGAAGGAAGGAAGGAAGGAAGGAAGAAAGAGAAAAAGAAAGAAAGAAAGAAAGAAAGAAAGAAAGAAAGAAAGAAAGAAAGAAAGAAAGAAAGAAAGAAAGAAAGAAAGAAAGAAAGAAAGAAAGAGAAAAGAAAGAAAGAAATCCGACTAGCTAAAGCGAGTTCAGGAAGGAATGAGGAGGAGCCAGGCATTGGCCTGCACACCTACACCCCGGCATCTGTGAGACTGAAGTAGGGAAACAGCAGTGCGAGGTCAAGACTGGTCCGGGCTAGGAGGAGATAGGGCCAGTGCGGGATGCAGGGCTTCAGGAGGAGATAGGGCCAGTGCGGGATGCAGGGCTTCAGGAGGAGATAGGGCCAGTGCGGGATGCAGGGCTTCAGGAGGAGATAGGGCCAGTGCGGGATGCAGGGCTTCAGGAGGAGATAGGGCCAGTGCGGGATGCAGGGCTTCAGGAGGAGATAGGGCCAGTGCGGGATGCAGGGCTTCAGGAGGAGATAGGGCCAGTGCGGGATGCAGAGTGAGACTGTGTCACTAAGGAAAAGAATGGGGAGGACTCATTCTACTCACAACTGTCATCAGGATAGTGAGGACTGGCAGAGCAGCTGCACACATGTGCATCTGGGGAGCAGACATGGCCCCACACAAAGATGCCCATTGACTTTTTTTAACAAAAACGTCAAAAGCAATTCAATGAAGGTGAGCTCACCTTCTCAGCAAGTTCAGCAGCATGCATGCAGGGAAGTTGGGAAAAACGGCCTCCGCAGTTACTTCTCAGAGCATGTGTACACTGGGCATCTGCATGAATTTTGGCAGAACTCCTCTCAAATGTGCTGTATGTACTAATCACATAATACTTCATACAATCTTCACAGTAGTCCTATGTACTGAATGTTTTGTGTCACAATTCTAGCCTGATGGGGCTGTATTAGGAGATAGGGGAGCATGTATTCTTGGCCTTTGTTATAATCAAGAAGAGGATTAGAAGGCAGACCCTTTGAGAATGATTATGTCATCAGGATACATCCACAGACACGTGAATAAGATCGTTTGAAAAGGAACTTTAAGAGATAGAAACAGTGGGAAATGTCCACAAAGAAATTTTATATTTTACTCATGTAAGATGTTTTAAGAAAGGTTTAATCCTGATACAGCCAAGAGTATATAGACTAACAAAATGGATAAAAATGATATATTAAATACAAATACTAATGTAAATCATATTAGAGAAATTTTATTGCCTTTAAAGTTTATATCTAGTGAAATAAAATAAAAGACATAATAACTAAAAAATAGCGTGTTTTTAAAACATTATTATCATAAAGCCAAATCCAAGCTGAAGATTATGAGCATCTAGATTAATTTGCAGTGTCCAAGTATAAAAGAAATCACAAGGATTACTACATTCAACAGAAGGAATTTAATACTAATCCAGGCAAACATGCATAACAAAGAACCTTGCATATAAATGCAGTGGAAACATTCGTCTTCTCTGGAAAAGTTACTAAGCAATAGCTTTTCGCTGGGAATTTTCCAGTCTGTCTGGAAGCCTGAGAGACTGCTTTGTCTATACACCAGTCACCTTTCCATTACTCAACAAATAGGTGAAGGAAGAATCGCCGTACCAAAGCTCCTTTTGGCTCACAGTTTGGAGGTTTCATTCTATGACACATTGCTCTTAAGCCTGTGATTAGACCACCCAGTATGGTAGAAATGCCTGGAGGAGCAAATCATCCACCTCATGGCCAGGGAACAAGAGAGAAGGGGCTGGGGTCCTGTCATCCACCTCAAGGACACATCCCCAGTGACCTAAAGACCCCTCACCAGGCCTCACTTCAAAGTTCCTACCACCTTCCAGTATCACCACGAACTATGTCATTAACATGAGTACTGAAAGGACACTTAAGATCCAAAGTACAGTTAACTTGTTATGGTTTATGGTACTATTCCTAAAACAAACAGATATTTATAATTGCATTAATTTAGTAACATAAGAGCTTAGATTCAGTTTAACTATTAAATTAAGAACTAAGAAAGGCACTTAGAATCTCACATTGATCCATTATCTGACCATAAAATCCAACCTAGTAGCAAGTAGGTTTACAAAACAGTATCATTACTGACCCTCCACTTATACCACAATCCAGACCTAAAATGAGCATTTTCCTTACCAATTTTCTAATAAGAATTACTCATAAACTCACTGCAAGGCAATGAGAGGAGCAACGGATATAAGAGCTTTTGAGATTCACCCACAATGTAGTGACTGCACATTGCAATCAATCACAATGTAATTAGGGAGTAGAAAGCAGTAAAGGCAGGCTCCATCCCAAAAGCTTGTGGACAGAACAGACCTACAGAAACGACTCGTAGGTGGCACAGCCATATCCACGGGAAACGCACACGTCATGAGGCCACCATACCTGTCTGACATGGTTCCAGCAGAGATGAGCCCAATGCTATAATCGCTGTCATGCTGTCTCTCACCTTCAGGTTTGGTCTCTGCGTGCTGCATGCTTGGGGGCTTTCTACATTATAATTCACTTAATGTCTTTCCCTGAGAAAACTATGTCTGAATCTCCTCAGGAAAGCTCTAAATTTATCACCCCTCCTGCTTTTAGGGAGATAATTGCATCTGGCCCTATTCAGAAATCTTCATTATGCCCTGGAGATTGTGATAAGCACAAAGATGCTAGAAACTTTTTTATGAGGCATGACTCCAGGATCTTCTTGGTACAGCCGCCCCCAAGCAAACTCAAACAGAATAATGAGAACAATGTAAACTTAGAGGAGACTGGTGAGCTCTAACTGACCAGGAAGTCTGGCAAGAGATCAGAGGCCTCCTCTTACATTATGCTTAGAGTTTGCTGAATAAGTAACATACTAAATAGGGGGTGATATGGGGTATGTCCCTAGGAAAAAAAATTCAACGATAGGCTGATTTATGAATAACTTTTGTACTCTGAAGACTGATAGTACACTATTCAAGACATGATGATTCACCTGAACTGGCTCAGATACTTTCTATTTACCTGGCTCTCTGAAAGCACAATTGCTGTCTGCCTGCAAACAGACTGTTATATACTAAGTATGCTTGCCCTAACAAGAGTCTACAGATTCTTTGAAATAGGGCTGTGGGACTAATGACAAAAGCAAAGTCTGTTCTATCTGTACTTATTAATTAATTAATTAATTAATTAATTAATTAATAATTAATTAATTAATTAATCTGTACTTATTATCTGTAACTAGACCTATGACCCTGGACATGTTATAGAAAATCAAACACAAGTCTACAGACAGAATAATGTAATTTGTATCTTTTGAAAAAGTCATAAGTCTTATGAATCTGTATGAATAAAGAAGCAACCTGATTGCTAGTCAGTCAGCCGGGCTGCAAGATTCTTCCAAGCACCATGCCTGACTCCCTTCTTACCTCCTCTTAGGACCTATCAACTGCTGGAGCTGTCCTGTCTGTTCCCCCCCTCCCCCCACCCCCCACCCTGGCGGCGCCTAGGGAAGGACAATCAAACACCACCCTTCACTGTGAAGACAAGTTAGGTTTCGCTCAGCAAAGGAGGTGAGGAACAGCTAGCTGGGGTGCAGTAAGACAGCAGCAGGTTTAAGACAGAAAAGATCAAGGAAAACGAAAAACAAAGCAGGGGACCAGGGAAAGCCAGAAACTAACTATTCAGACACACTGATCATAGGATGCCCAAAGAGAAGGTGAGATCGAAACTGACAAGTCAGCCACAGGATCACAAGCAAAGCGAGGTTTTGTGCCACAGAGACTTCCAGCTTCCCATAGGGTAAGGGGCTTCCTGATTTGAGAGGTGAGTTCCTTTGGGACCAGAATAAGAACAATTTCCATGTGAGGATGGCTCTGAGCTTCTAGATTTTCATGAGTACAATTAATTACACGGACGCTAGCTACGTGCAGAACCACGGGCAGAGCCAGGCACCACAAAAGACTGGGAGGCTAACTCCAAGCCAGGTAAACATTTGTCCCAATATGGACAAAATAAATATTTTCCTTACCTAAAATTAATTCTGTTGCTTGTTACCATTTCAAGAAACATATTTTAAAGACTTCTCAAGGCTAGCTGGGTTTGCACATATTTTTAAATGTGTACACAGTTTTGTTTATTCTAGCTACCCAAAGACATAGCTGAGGAGATCTGCAAAGTTAGACATAATATTTCAAGAACATTGCTTCTTCTGTTAGTTTTAAATGGTTTTGGCATATTCATATTTGGGAAGATTATATTGCCATTCATATGGAGGCTTCAAAATAGACACATCTATGAGTACCAATCAAATTGATTCTTGACCTTGTCTGTGCAGTGTGTACTATATTCACATTCTGTCCTTGTCTGTGCACTGTGTACTATATTCACATTCTGTCCTTGTCTGTGCACTGTGTACTATATTCAAATTCTGTCCTTGTCTGTGCAGTGTGTACTATATTCAAATTCTGTCCTTGTCTGTGCAGTGTGTACTACATTCAAATTCTGTCCTTGTCTGTGCACTGTGTACTATATTCAAATTCTGTCCTTGTCTGTGCACTGTGTACTATATTCACATTCTGTCCTTGTCTGTACAGTGTGTACTATATTCAAATTCTGTCCTTGTCTGTGCAGTGTGTACTATATTCAAATTCTGTCCTTGTCTGTGCACTGTGTACTATATTCAAATTCTGTCCTTGTCTGTGCACTGTGTACTATATTCAAATTCTGTCCTTGTCTGTGTAGTGTGTACTACATTCAAATTCTGTCCTTGTCTGTGCACTGTGTACTATATTCACATTCTGTCCTTGTCTGTGCAGTGTGTACTATATTCAAATTCTGTCCTTGTCTGTGCACTGTGTACTATATTCAAATTCTGTCCTTGTCTGTGCAGTGTGTACTATATTCAAATTCTGTCCTTGTCTGTGTAGTGTGTACTACATTCAAATTCTGTCCTTGTCTGTGCACTGTGTACTATATTCACATTCTGTCCTTGTCTGTGCAGTGTGTACTATATTCAAATTCTGTCCTTGTCTGTGCACTGTGTACTATATTCAAATTCTGTCCTTGTCTGTGCAGTGTGTACTATATTCAAATCCTTGTTCTTGCCTGTGGAGTGTGTACCATATTTACTGGTACAGATGACTTTTCTGCTAGTTCCAAGCATGTTGATAATGGGGCAGCTTTGCTGTTAAGGGTCCTTAAAGTATGGTGCCAGCATTAAGTAGTGTGAACATGACCTGGAAATTTAAGAAAATCAAGTTCTTATTGAGCATGATGGTGCAGACCTATAATCCCAGCAACTTGAGAGTCTGAGGCAAGGGGACCACAAGAAAGTCACAGCTTTTCTATGCCCGTAACTCAACCTACACAACCAAAGGAAACCATAAATTATAATAGTTTAATTTTCAGCTTTTGTCTTAATTTCTCCTATTCTTTGTTATTTAGTTTGGAAATCCTAAAACACATAAAATGCAAATAAAATGGTGTACCATGAACGTAAATTTTTCCCTAATCCAGAATTTCAGATCTTAATGAAGGTAGTCATTGTGTTCATTTTCCCCATGCTCTTCTAAAACAGTCAACCTACACACAAGTACAGGGATGTGTGTGTGTATGTTTGCGTGTGTTTGTTTACATACATATGCTATGCTTTATAATCTACTTAATTTCCATATATTAGTTGTAAATAAAAATATACCTTATAATACAGCCTATAACGTACACGTGAAGTTTAATAAATAATTTTGGAGGGAATCACCAGCTACATCTCAAGTCCTTCCAGGTGCTCTCATTACAGGCCTCCCAAACGATTAGCCTTTTCTCCTTCAGAGGTGGCTGCTGACTTTGGAGTGATCTTTCTTTATGCTTTACCACCTGGATATTATTTTCACATTCATCCTTCAGGTAGAGGAAGGGGCAAGGAGAGGAGAGAAGAAGACAGACTGAAGGAGAAGGAGTGGAGAAAAACATTAACACAGGAGATCAGAGGAGAGGAAAATGAAAGATGTCAGGAGAAAGTTCACAACTAAACAGACAAATATAAAAAGGAAGAAACAATAAAGATACACAAGGTTTTTAAAAATTGGAAAGATAAAGTCAAAACACCACTAAAGGTAGAAAGGAAGAAAGGATAAGTAAGAAAAAAAAAGGTAGATATAAGATTGCCCATTAAAGAAAAAAAAAACAAACAAAATTAGATAAGTACATGGAGCTTATGAAGATGACTAAAAATAAAAGCATAAAAGTTTGTGTAAATATGATCAAGAAAAATGTTCCTAAAAGAACAAAAAGGAAGCGTGAAGTAAAAAAAGAAAAGAAAAAATGGGGAAGAAAAGTGTTGGCGGAGTTTCCTTCTGGGCCCTTAAAAGACTGAGGCTTGCAGGTACTGCAGGGGGCGGGGCTAAGGGCTGAACCTGCCACTGTCTTCCCAAGTTTACACTGCGGCTGAACTGTGTTGGACTGGAGTCTGATATTCCCAAATGCCTTCACTTTCCTAGTTGCGTACCAGCGGCCTCTGCTGGTCAGAGTTAGTATTTTAGTCTGTGTACTGGACAGATTGCCCCGCCCTTCTGAGGCTCCCGATTTGTCCCCCCTGACGTGGGGGTGAGGCAGGTTACATTCAGACACCCAGACTTGTGACTGTTCTCAGTCTCCCAGGGTAGTTCAGCGTCAACAATAGGGTCCCTCAAGATGGTGCCGGCCACAGAGCTCTGAGCCAGCGAACTCTGCATTTCTAACCCACCCAGCCATAGAAATGGCAGTCACGGCAACTCTCAGAATCAGACTGAAGCTTATGAAAGCTGTAGCTTGCCTTGAGGGCAAGACTGCCGGGTTGCTTGCATCGGCGCTTCTTAACATCACAGTCACAGGTCTCTAACTGGAGTACTGCAAGACAATGCCTGATGCACATGTGCTCAGCAAGCCTCTGACTGCAGCATGCCTTAAGGACATAAACGCTAAAGAAAGTCACACAGACAGGTCCAGAGTCAATACGGGAGGGAGCTGCACAAACATCTGAATATCAAGAACCATAGTTCTCTCCAGATTAAGTAGCATCTTGGAGCTGGGGTGGGACTACCTTGCCAGTGCCCTTCTGGGGTGCACTACAACCACTTGGGGAGTCTGCTGACCAAGCCTATTCGCTACTCACAGGCTGTAACCTTTGGCTTTTGTGCCAGTAGACTCAGTAACTTTGAACTTGGGTTGCAGTAGCTCTAGACTAGGGATCAGGGATATGTATTGAAGACATCTGAGTTGTCCTGATGAATACTGTTTGAGAATAACTAAACTGAAAATTTGAGGATAGGCAACACCCTCATTTTTCCTGGTAATTTGCCTTCATCAGAGGCAGGCCTTATAAAATTTGATACATACAGGAAGAGCATTAGTTTATTCTCTGAGGAAGGTCAGGAACAACCACAGGATGGTCCGTGAGAGCTACTTTTGGTTTCCAGTTGTTTCTATACCTTAGAAGCTTCTTTGTGATCCTTCAGGTTTAGGATAATTTAGTGCAATGGGCCCATGCCACTAAGAATGACTACCTAAAGGGAGGCAGAGCCAGGCGGATCTCTGTGAGTTCGAGGCCAGCCTGGGCTACCAAGTGAGTTCCAGGAAAGGCGCAAAGCTACACAGAGAAACCCTGTCTCGAAAAACCAAAAAAAAAAAAAAAAAAAGAATGACTACCTAAAACATTCTGTTCTGCCAAAGGACTCTCTAATGCTCTTCCTTGCACAACAGCATTTAATGAAAACGACAGCAAAGTATGATTTATGGCTACATGTGTCTCTTAGTGAGGTTGCCAAGAAATCCAGCTTTGTGGAAAGAAAAAGACTGAGATGTAACAACACCAGCGATTGGTAAGGCAAATTTTCAAGTCACACTAATTTTAAGCTTAATAACTTCATATGTATAAATGCTAGATACAATGTCATTCATAATTTTGTTTAAATTTCCTTTATACATTTAAAGTTTTATGAAATATTTTATACTTAACTTTGGACATTTGTGTGTGATGTGTATGTGCACGTGTAGTGTATGTGCATGTGTGTATGTATGTATGTGTATGTGCATGTGTGGTGTACATGTATGTGGAAGCCTGGAGGCCAGTGACTGGCATTGGACACCTTCCTCTTTTACTCTCTGCCTTATATTTTTAAATTATTTTATTGTATGTGGATGAGTATTTTGATTGCATATACATCTGTGTACCATGAGCATGCCCGGTGCTTGTGGAGGGCAGAAGAGGTCACTGGATCCCTTGGAACTGGAATTACAGACAGTTGTGAGCCACCATGTAGGCGCTGGTATTTGAACTTGGGTCCTCTGTAAGAACAAGTGCTCCTAATAATCTATTTAGCCCTCAGCTGTATGTTTTGAGGCAGGGTCTCTCACTGAATCTGGAGCTTACCAACCAGCCAAGCTAGCCAGCAAACTCGGGGAATTCACTCATCTCTGTCTGTCTCCTACCCCAACACTAGGGTTACAGATGCATGCTCTGCCATACTGAGATTTTTTTTAACGTGGGTGCTGGGGATGCCAACTCAGGTCCTCAGTAAAGTGCACACAAGTACTTTACTGACTGAGCCATATCCCCTGGCCACTCAATTTTTTTTTTTTTTTTAGTAAATATTTGAAAAGGAATTTAAATTCCTTTTTCTCTCTTTTTATTGTATTTTAAGATTCAAGAGTCACCGTTCAGACAATGATGTGAAACAATCTGTGTACATATGTGTACACAGAAGCTTCTAGAAGAGGACTTATGCCGACTGCCACACAGAACTCCAAGGACAGAGTATCGTTTCTCTTGCTATGTTTCACGTGCTAGTCTATGGGAGGGTTAATCACTTGGTGGAGGATGATGTCATCAGCCATTTTATCTATGAAAGGGTTAATCATCTAGTGGAGGATGATGTCATCAGCCATTTTAGCGCTGATGACAGCTAAGGTGCACATGTCGTGGACTGAAGGAAAACGCATCTCACAGACTGTGGAGCAGGTAGAAAATGCTCCCCCTGTGTTCATGAGAGGACTGCCTGGCACTGCTTCCGCCTCCTGTCCTGGTCCTCTGCACGAGCGCATGTGCCCCTGCAGGGGCCGAGGCCACGGACATGTCTTCCTCCCACACTGTGTCCTGTCCTGCAGACTGCTTCCTTCTTCCTTCTAAAGCACAAGCTGGACCAGTCCCAAGGGAAGTGGGATCCAGGGATTTGGGCACATGACATATTTATTAAGAATGGTTTGAAAAATGGGAAAATAGGAAAGCATGATCTGATATTAGAAGTCTTTAAGAGATGAAGTCTGCTCCATGGAAGATTTAAAATGCCCAAATCTGACAAAATAGTTTTTATGACAACTGGCTCCTATGAGGATGGCAAAGAAACATGTAAAAAACAGATGGTACCTTACTGACAAATCCCTGGAAAGCCCAGGCCTCCAAATGATATGTGAAATGATGGGATGAGTTAATGTCTATGAAAAAAGCCAAGGGAACATGGTCACTTGGAGTGATTTCGAGTGTTCTAAAAACCAGTTCTTTGCCATCCTACATATTCACACATCTTTCTTACTCTAGAAAACCTATGGTTCAAAGCCCTTACTTGGAGGCTGGAGAGATGGCTCAGCAGTTAAGAGCACTGGCTGCTCTTCCAGAGGTCCTAGGTTCAATTTCCAGCACCCACATGGCAGCTCACACCTGTCTGTAACTCCAGTTCCAGGGGATCTGACACCCACAAACAGATATACATGTAGGTAAAACACCAATGAAACTAAAATAAATTATAAAAAAATTTAAAGCCCTTAGTTAGTTCATTTCTAAGTCACCACCAAGTTCACATCTCCATGTTGACAGAGCACACACAGGTGGCCTGTATGTGTGAACAGGGAATGAGGCCCTACAATTACTTCCGAGTTGTCTTCATGGTAGCTGTGGCAGAATGGCTGGCAGTGTCCCTTAGGAATGGTCTCAGGGATTTTAACTTGGGTGAATTGGAACTAACTCGGTCATATGACTTCGGTACCTGAAGTCAGTTTTGAAGTTTTTGGTGCAGATTTATGCCATATACCCTCTCATTGCCGTATCATTCTTTAGAGTATTCTGAACTCAAGTGAGATTAATTTTAAGCAGAATATTACTTAAGCATCAGACTCAATCAGAAGACTTACAGTCGAGATCCAATAAAACTATTGAGCAAGATGGTGACCTTGTGAGAAAGAAACTGTTCTAAAGAAAAGGAGAGGAGCTGGAGAGATGGCTCAGAGGATGGGAGCACTGGCTGTTCTTCCAGAGGTCCCGAGTTCAATTCCCAGCAACCACATGGTGGCTCACAACCATCTATAATGAGATCTAATGCCCTCTTCTGGTGTGCAGGCAGAACACTGTATACATAATTAATAAATAAATCTTTAAAAAAAAAAAAAGAAAGAAAGAAAAGGAGAAAGAGATCAGAAGTCCACAAACGGTGACAGGGCCACTGAAGGGTACAGGAAAACAGCATGGTGAGCATCATTACGAACACAGCCACAGCAGCTGCGGTGGCCAGTATCGGGGAGGAAAGCAGAGGCCTCGGCCTGAAGCGAAGTCAGGAAAGGCCATGTGGAGAGCCTGGGGGGTGAGAAACAATCAAACACAGGTCGCCTCAGCATAACTCCCAGCTGGCTGAAGGGAGCCTCACGTTTAAATGACTGTGGGTCTACAGCAGAGGGATTATCCGCTGATGGCACACAAAATTATGAGCAATGACTAGTCATTTTTTAAAATACTAAGTGTGAGGGTGGTTTGTTGTAAAGAAATACATGGTTAAAACACTACTGGTATGGGTTTGTAAATAGATGAAATGACCTCCAAAACTCTATTAGTAGCTAACATTATATCACAGTGCAGACTGTGCTAAGAACGTCAGTGATTTTTAAATTATGTGGGAGTAGATTCTATCACCTACTAAGCAGATGGGAAGGCGGGCTTAAAGGAAATCAGGGAACAATCCTAAGACCACACAGTAAGTGGCAAAGCCACGGAAGGTAACAGTCACTTCAGACACTGGACACTACAGTGACCTTTGCTAAGGCAGGATTTCCACAAAGCTCCTTCCCACTGCTTTCTAGATTCTTAAGTTTCTTCTAATTCAGATGAGTACAGACCTTCTATGTGTACTACACATCACCATGCTCTGAAGAGACTCTAAGGTTCCTGAAGTCTGAGACATCACAGTTGCTAGGAGCTTTGACTGCTGCCTAGCAACAGATTTTACTTTATTCTGGTCGGGTATCAGACCGACTTCAAATGATGACAGACACAGTGACTTTTCATTGCTTTGTCTAAGGCACATTACTTAAGCATGGAATGGATCTACTCAATCCTTCTGCTATGATGTAGTACCAATCAATCCAGCAACCAATCAATCAGCTAAAACTACCTACACACCCGCTAAAAGTCTCCAAAAGAGTGACATCAGGCAAAACCAAGTTCATAAACTAAGAACTTCTTGATTCTGGGAGTTCAAGATACCAAAGTACATTACCAAAGTACATTACCAGAACTTTACACTTAGAATGTATGCATTTTGTGTTATGTAAATTAAATCAATAAAGTTGATTTAAAAATACAAACATAAAATTTAACATTCTCACAACAATGGGGGGTTTCAGTAGCTGTTTAAAGCATTCTAATTTCTTTATATTTTAAGACAAAGCTGGAGTAAATAAATTTAAGATTCATTAATAAAATTTAGAGTAAGTATACATGCTAAAATTTGGCAAAACAAATTAAAGTATATAATGTATGGGAAAGGCTCCATGGAAGACAGATAGAAGCTAACGTTTCCAGCTCTTTCCATCACATGATATATGTCACAGCGTCTTAATTGTGCTATGCAACCTAACAGCAGCCATCAGCAAAGCAGGAATGAATAGCCATGGCTGGCCACAGACAAAACTGTATTCACAAAACCAGGCAGTCGGCCCAGTATGGTCAAGGTGCTATTTACTGTTTTCCCTTAAGAAGTAATGTGTACATGTGTCTATCTGTGTGGGGGAATGTGCACGTGAGTGCAGGAACCTGAAGCCTAGAGGTATCCGATCCCTTTGGATAGAGCTGCAGGCAGATGTGAACCACCCAACACAGATGCAGCACAGGTTCCTAATTGTTGGACCATTTCTTCAGGCCATACTTATTACTGATCTATTGCTTTAAAAGCAGCTCATGAACAAAGGGAAAGGAGACAATAAAAAGACTGTCTATCTGGCAGAAAGACAGTCAGAAAAGCCAAAAATAAAGAGTAAAAAATAAACTTTAGGCAAATGAATTCAAACTAATCATCAATTGCAATAAATATAAATAGATTAAATTCAAACACTATAGGACTACTAGATCAGATTGAAAAATAACTTTTAGAAAGAAATCAAAATCAGTTATATTGGATATATGTGAAATAAGATACAACACCCTGAAAGTTAAAAAAAAAACAAAAAAAACAAAAACAAAAACATGGGAACAAAGTGAAATATGATATAATTACCAAACAGATAACAATAGTCACACATAATGATGACTCAAGTTCACAAAAACAAGCAGTTAAAAGGAGAAAAAAAAAATCACATGAAATAGTAATAAGTATTCTGACCAAATATCTGCCCAGAAACAACTTCCAGGAAGGATTCACTTGGCTTGGTTTCATGAGGAGGGAGTGCGGAGCATCACAGATGATATCCCAGCCTTGGTCAGTCAGGAGCTTTTTAAGTTGGTCTCTTCCCAGTGGCAGACCGAAGCAGAAACTCTGGCTAGAACCAGGGGTCAGGCTATAGGGTACAAACCTTACCACAGTAACCTCCCTCAGCCAGCCACATCCCACCTCCCACAGACTCCCCAAACAAGGAGATGGGTACCAAGTGGTCAAACACATGAGCCTACTGGAGACATTTTATTTTCAAGCTATATGGTAATTTAACACAGATTCCCCTGCCCGAAAGCTGATAAATTAAACCACTCAGACTAAAGAACAGAAATAGAAAAGCCATAGATTTGGATAACCTATTTGAATCTATACTTACATATAGAGGATACTATCATAAACATCTTTTTGTGAAAGTCAGTAGAAACATTTCTTAATTTAACTCCACACCAAATTAACAAAGGAAATCAATAAAATTTAAAAGTCCAGTTATCCAAGAGACTATAGGTTCTGATGATATATGTGTAGCAAAAGAAACTACTGATTGATATATAGATTAAATTCCTAATAAGTAATATAAAACTGCCCCCACAATCAAAGTTTCTATCTTGTGGGAGAGACATACAGTGATCAGTAGCCAACAACCAACATGTAATATATACAATAAATGACATTTACATCCATAATATAGAGTAGCAAACTGTGTTAAGGTCAAGAAGTACAAGAGAATATGGCATTTGGGAACCACATTCTGAGGAAATTGCATTATGAGATTGGGGAGAAAGAGAAGGAGATGAATAGCGTGTGCTGAAAGAGAGAAAAAAGGCAGTATGAACGAAGCAGAGGGGGTGTTTGGGGATGCTAAAGTTAGACAGTAGGACTAATGTACAGAAGAAATGGGGGGGGACAGAGACAGCCTAAATAAGTACATAGTTGCTCCTCAGTGACCTGGGGAACTGACTGTGGGATAATTTGTGAATTTACCAGATCTGCAATGCTCAGATCCCTTATACAAAATGGCATGGTATTCACAGATAACATACACCCATCCTCCTGAGTACTCGAATCATCTCTACATTATTTATGACACCTCATCAATAGAAATGCTGCATATATAGTTGCTATAATGTAGTATCTAATGAATAACAAAAAGGTCAGCATATGTTCAATACAGATGAAGTTTTGTATATGTGAATATTTTCCACCCACAGCTGATTTAATACATAGATGTGGAACCTACAGATATAGATTGTTGACTGTATTTAGGAAAGTAGTTTCTTGAAAATAAAAAACAGAAGAAAAAAATTCTACTTTTTTGTCAAATTAACATATACCAGTATTTGTTTGTTTGTTTTTTGCCATGATAAATGCCATGACCAAAACCATCTCAAGGAAGAAAAGGGTTATTCTGGCTTACAAGTCACAGGCCTTCATGGAGGGAAGCCAAGGCAGGAACAAAAAGTAGAGGCCATGGAGGAATGCTGCTTACCGCCTTGCTCCTCTGGCTTGCCCATCAGCTACCTTTCTTACACAGCCCAGGCCCATCTGCCTAGGGATGGAACTGCCCATAGTGGGCTGGGTGCTCCTACAATAATTAGCAATTAAGAAAGTGCCCCAGAGACATGACCACAGATCAGAATCCCGAGGCAATTCTTCAGTTGAGATTCCTTCTTCCTATTTATGTCTCGGTTTATGTCAAGTTGACAACTGAAGCCAAACTATGAGGATATGTTTTAAATGTAAACATTTTTATTCTAATTTAATTAGAAAATTTTAGTAAAGTGGTCTAGTTTATAATTTCCATGAATTAGCACATTATTTATCTTTATATTAGATACACTGGAATTGATTTCTCCAACATTTTCCATAAACTGTGAATAATTTTCACCAAGTTAAGATGTTAGTTATTAAGATCATCATTAATATGAATTACTATGCAACTTGGTCTAGTTATGTTTTGATTAACTGATCAGAAAAAGCATGGTACAATAATCCCAGCCATGGAATGAAATGGCTTGGGGATATACCTATCACTTCTGATTCTTAGATTCCACACTTTCATTCCCCTATGTTTTCCCAGGAACTTTAAGTGTCCTGAGTGATTTGTTAATTAGGAAGAACCCCAGGAATTCTACTCACTCCTTACCAAAGAAGTGTAACTTTGAGAAAGGATAGCAGTTAATGTCTCCAAGAGATTGGTTTACAATAAAAAGCCATTTAGAAATAGTGACCATTAGGCCTGGGACTGCAGCTCAGGGACAGAGTGCTTGCCTGTGTGCACGAAGCCCCAGGTTCTTTTATATTGTGGTAATCTGCTTAGACTTGGATTGTCTAAGCAATGTTTGTGCAGGATGACAGGTGAAGGTACACCTGTCACCCTGCACAAAGATCACCTCCAGAAGGACTAAGGGCCTCAGGGTGACACTGGAAGCACTGAACCTGATGGGAGAAAACACAGGCAGTGCCCTGCATGACATCGGTGTAGGGGAGGACTGTCTGAACAGGAAGGCCAGCCACTGAGAAATGGAACCTGATGAACTCAAACAAACTTCTGTGTAGCCTAGAACACAATCACCTATGTGAAGAGAGCCCACAGAATGTGAGAGAACCTTTGCCAGCTATACATCTGACAGATTAATATCCAGAATACACAGGAACCCCAAAAACAAAGAATCAAGAAAACAAATGACCCAATTAGAAAAGTCTACAGATCTGAACCAAGCAAGAAGATAAAAGAATAGTTTAAAAATATCTTTTAAAATTTCAACACCCTTATCAATTGAGGAAATGCAAATGAAAACCATTTTATCTTTTCTTAGAATAGCTATAGCTAAGATCAAGAAAACAACTGACAGCAAACGTTGGCAAGGATGCCAGGGGTTGCAAACTGGTGTAGTCACTATGGAAATCAGTGTGGAGAATTCTCAAGAAGCTAAGTGTAGATCTACCATATGTCCCAAATATATCACTCCTTGGCATATGCCTAAAGGACTCGATATCTTGCTCCACAGTTATTTGTTCAGCCATGCTCATCACCACTATAGTCATAATAGCTAGGAAATGGAAACAACATAAATGTCCTTCAACTGATGAATGATTAATGAAGGTGTGGTGAGTACATACTATGGAATACTATTAAACTACAATGAAAAATGAAATCATGAAATTTGCAGGTAAAAATATAGAACCGAAAAAAAAAAAAGGAACTGGAAAATACACTGAGTGGGGTAACCGAGACTCGGAAAGGCAAACTCCGTATGTTCTCTTATCTGTGAATCCTAGCCCTGAATCTTTAGATGTGAATATACAACCTGGAGTAACGGCAGAAACCAGGAAAGTACTGGGGTAGCGGGGGAGAGGGCGTTCTAGAGAGGGAGATGGATGGGCACAGGTGCTATGAAGGGGGGAAGTGGAAAGGGAGGAGCTTCAATTGTGGACAGGGAAGGGAGAGTCGGTAATACCGAAGGAGAGGGAGGAAGGAGAGAGGAGTGACACTAACGACATCTGAAATGTCATAGGGAAACACTGTTTCATAAACTTACTTAAAAATAAGGTTTTTGGCCGGGCGGTGGTGGCTCACGCCTTTAATCCCAGCACTCGGGAGGCAGAGGCAGGCGGGAGGCAGAGGCAGGCGGATCTCTGTGAGTTGGAGGCCAGCCTGGTCTACCAAGTGAGTTCCAGGAAAGGCGCAAAGCTACACAAAGAAACCCTGTCTCGAAAAACCAAAAAAAAAAAAAAAAAAAAAAAAAAAAAAGGTTTTTGATATGTGGTATATATATGTGTGGGTGCATGTGAGCACATGTACACATGTAGTTTAAATGGAGTTATACACATATAATACCCCCCCCCCAAAGAGCCATGGACTATTCAACATAAGCCCCTGTGTATTGGAAACCTCCCTTCAAGTTTGATCAGGGAAGTCCAAGAGACTCCCAAACAGCATAAACTACTGCCATTTACTATTGTTGCCTCCCAGAACTTAAAGGTAAGACCCCAGTGTTGAAGCTACTACATACTTTGGAAACGGGACTTGGAGGAATAGAGCTAGAACTGACCTGGAAGCCTCCTCCTTGAGGACTAGTTCTCAGAGGATCCAAAGGTGCTATGCAAGCTACCAAGGGAGAAAAGCAATTAATAGTTCGGCACAGCTACAACGCCTACAAACTTCAACGGCCAGTCCAACAAGCTATCTGAAGGGTGTGATCGTGGCGCTGTGGTCTTGGGCGTAACCCACAGCTGTCAATTGGACTTAAGGACTACTCAATAGGAGGGAACCCATGCCTGGTACTGTAAACTCAGTCAACTACTTGAGGCTGGAGAGGTCATAGACCCTAGAGCAGAGCCTACTACTGCCATTTTCCTAAGCCAATATAATTTTAACTGTATCCTAAGAAAGTGTGTCTCTTATTCCTCATCAAAGATAGAGACTATTATCTATCCTTGATCAACTGATCAAAATACAAGGAATGAGTGACCGTGGGTGCCAGCCCCAATTGGTACATCTGTAACACAGACTCTACACCTAAAACTCAGGAAACATTAAAGAAAGGGTGGAAAGATTTAAGAGCAGGTGTCAACTCCTACATAGCATTTTATAGACCCGACAGGGGAATTACATTCATGAAATCTCAACAATATGGCTGCCTAAACAAAACCTGCATAATGATAATACTAATTAACATGCCAGTGTGGATGATGGGAATGTCATAAGGCCCTACCATTAGATGAAGAGTTACAAGCAATCAATGGCTGCTGAGGAGGAAAGATCAATTTTCTCCAGGGACAAGCTCCCTGATAGGTCATCAAATCCCAAGTAGTTATTCCTAAACACATGTACATAAGAGCAACAACACTAAACAGACTCAGTAGGCTATATACATTCTAAAGAAGATGAGGTCACAGATTTGAGAGGAAATGGGGGATGCACAGGAGGAACTGGAGGGAGGGTAGAAATAATATAAATGCAGTACTCACGTATGAAATTCTAAAGAAATCAAACTGAACAATAAAGTTTCCAAAGCTTAAAAATTCACAGAATATTAAAAGTATACACTAAGCATTGTAGGTTCAAGGTAATATTCTTACATCATGTAGTGTAATGTACTTGGGAGCTTCTGATAGAAATTACATCTGTCTCACTCTTTGCTATGGAGCACAGAACTGCAAAACGGACCTTCTAAGAAAGCCTGGTCCAAGTTTTTTTTTTTTTTTTTTTTTTTTTTTTTTGTCACTGAAACAAAGCTAGATTCATAATGCTTCGATTCAATCTTTCTACAACAAAAATGTTCACACCTGCTTTACAGCATCCCAGAAGCTGAATTCCATGAAGGAAATTTAACTTAGCAAGCTGGAGCCTAACTAATCAAGCAGCCCCACGTTAGGAGAGTGAATGGAGAGAATGAGTATGTCTTGCAGGGCTCTTGGCCCATCAGGCATCAAAATGTCTCTTCATGGAAATACTAAATCCCTGAAAGAAGCTCGAGGAGAACCCAGTTTTAGAAGTGATAAGAAGCTCCCGCTACCAGCCCTGTTTCACCCAGGCATCACCACAGCCAATTCTAACACCAATGTTAAAACTGCCAATGTTCTAATACATGTTCCGCAGTCCACTAAACAGAGAAAATTCAAGTGTTTTCATACCTTTATTTTAAAAATATTAAAACTGAATTAATTTTTACAACCAAACAACATTAAAATACAGACTACAGGGTTCTTTATTGGGAATTTTGACACAGTTTCACAGAACCATGGAATATATAGATTTCAAAGTTGAGACAAAGCTTAAAATACCTTGATTTATTTCACTAAAGAAGCAAAACTTCAGAATGAACTATGTTATGATCAATGTAATAAAACTGTGCAATGAATGAATCTGTTATAAGAATGGAAAATTTCTAACAAATCTTCAGTCTTAATATTTTTAATAGCTAAACTGTTTGGTCATCCCATGTGCAAAAGAGACATTCCCAGTTTAGTTACCACTTCCTGCCTAGCATCAACCATGACAGGCAACCAGAAAGCAGGGCTTGGTGTTGTACACCTGGCCAAAAGCCCATGGCTATTTGGTCATAGGCCCTACAGGGGAACCAACTACTGGTTTTTGCTAAATGGACATATTATCAAACTGCATTCTTATTTATATTTATCCTGTAGATCTGTGCTGCTCTCAACCTTGACCAGACAAGCTTCTCCAGTGGGCAGCAGTATATGCAGAGACTCATAACTGGTCAAAGGGCTGAGAATAAGTGACTCCTGAGTGTTTAATTGGGTCATGCCTATCAATCTGCCATCCACATTGGCAGCCAAGGCTCAGGGAGCTTCAAGGCAGAGAGAGGGCGCAGAAAGAACATCGAGCTGGAGGATGGGGAAGAGTGCTGTGCAGTGCTGTCTGCCGGGCATGGCATGTCTACTGCACTCATGACGTCTGCCGGGCATGGCATGTCTACTGCACTCATGACGTCTGCCGGGCATGGCATGTCTACTGCACTCATGACGTCTGCCGGGCATGGCATGTCTACTGCACTCATGACGTCTGCCGGGCATGGCATGTCTACTGCACTCATGACGTCTGCCGGGCATGGCATGTCTACTGCACTCATGACTCCCCCGTAGCTATGGCTACCCACATAAGATCAGGCCAACAAGATCAGTCGGTATTTCAGTAGGCATCACTAATGGATTCAATGGATGATAGCGGTGGGGTGAAGGACAGAGAAAGGAGGGAAGGAAGGAAGAAGGAAAGGAGAAGGAAAGAAGGAAGGAGGGAGGGAGGGAGGGAGAGAGAGAGGAAGGAAGGAAAGAGAGGACATGAACGTGGGAAAGGTATGGGTTGGGAGATGTCTAGGGGAAGTGGAATCCAGGAGTTGGGAGTGGATATGCTCAAGATACATGGTATAAATGATACAAATTGTTAAGGAATATATAAAACAAAGTAGTTGTCGAATTGGTTCATTTTAAGCAGCAATCCCACTTTAGGAACTTAATTTAGACACAGGCTTTAACTGAGGAGAATAATTAAAGTCCTTTGTTCCTTAAACAGTGACAACAATCTTACTTTTTTTCCCCTGTGGATGTTGGCTTTTGGTAGCGTTTTAAACTGCTTTGTTACTAGGGAATCATGCAAGTGTACTCAAAAAACTAAGCCAATGATATTAGCAGCAGTATTGATAGTAAAAGAACCATAATGGCAATAGCAACAATGTCGGAAATGTACAGCACTCAACAAGTGCTGGGTATTGTCCTCAGCACCTTTCATACAAACCTTAGTCACAAAGAAAGCATAGCATATTATCATTTTATAACTAAGCAAACAGGATACAAAAAGGCAAAATAATTGATCCAATATCTGTGGTCAATAATCAACATAATAGTATTTAAGAAACAATCGGATTTCAGAATAAAATTATCTACCTATATCTCTATCTATAGTTAACTTTTAGAGAACTCACTGAAATGATTTAAGCCTATATAAATATAAAAATTATATATTAATAAAAATTTTCATTTCAATACTGCCTTTCAATCACATATTATTTCATAATATTTCAGTTTTATATATATGTATATAATTATTAAGTTATATAGCTACTATTTATTTTAATTTCCCTGTATTTTACTTATGAATTCATTTTTATGGACAGAATTAATATTTATTAATATATAAATAATGAGAACATATAAACAAACATGTTGTATAATTTTGAAGTTAAAAATTAAAAAACAAAAATCAAACATTCACCTGGTTTTACTTTCTTTTAAATTCTGAACTCTAAAATGAAAATGTATTTCAATCTACATATAAAAAGACCGGAAAAATCTCAAGCACACTTTTTCCCCATGTGTATTAAAAAAAAATAAAAACAAAACTAAAGTTTCTCTTTTTCCTAGCTCTCTTAGAAATGAGAAGAGAAATTACTTTAGCCTCATAGATAAGTGTAGGGCTAGGAATTAAGACTGCCTACAAGCATATGACCACTATTTATGCCCAGAAATCCCTACCCTGAAAGATAAGGATGTAAGTAAGTCATTGTGCACACCAGGAACTCCCCCAGCTCATTTAACCCCAAAAAACATGGCTCAAACAGTCACTGTTTCACAATTTCTTTCCAACTGGGCCAACAACTCACTTATCAGTAACTGTAAGCTTAAAAGACTTAGTTATGACTCCGTCTTACTGCATGAGATTCAACCCTACAGTGCGGTATGGACTCTGCAGTCTCCTTCAGGTCACTGCGAAGACAGAAGAACCCATCCTAGACAGTATTTGCCAATGGCCTCTCCACAGGCCTGGTCTACAAAGACTACATCAAGGCTGTGCTCTTCCTTACAGGTTAGAGGGCAAGAAACTAACGTAGGTCTCTTGGGCATCAGGTACTCAGGGAATTCTGAAGGAAGTCAGGATTCAACATGTTCCATTTCAGTCCCTCTTGAACCAGAAGCTCCCTTTAAGTCTCTCTGTTTCTGCCAAGAGCAGCCCATGGGTACAAATCAAACACCCCAGTGCAAGGGACCATTACAGAATGAGATTAAAAATGACAGAGGCGACCAAAGTTTGACACAAGACTTCCAACTTCAAATTCCATTACTACCACAGTGAACTGGGCTAACCACACATTTTAAATCAATCACCAAGTACCACTGTAATCCAAGTTTGGAAATAAAAGAAAAAAGTTATTAAAAACCTCATAACACTAAAGTTCATGCTGGCATCTGAGAAGATTTTATAAAAAAAATTCTTTTGCTTAATTAATTTTATACCTAATGTTTTCAAGCTTGAAAAGTAGATGGGAATGTGGCACAATGGTAAAGCTCTTGTCTAGTGAAGCAAAGTCCTGGGTTTCATTTCTACTACCAAAGAGAAAAGACAAGTAAGTTTTAAAGAACAGCCCTAACCAAAATTATTTAAATGTGTATAAGTAAAAAATTATATATGTGCATAATAAAATTGAGCATTTTGACATAATTAACTATTTTTATTAGCTCTAACTTATATTTACCTATGTGATCTAAGTTATATTGTTAGTATTTATTCTAAAGCTAATATTTATTCAAATATTGCTTTATTTTACTTTAGTATCACATTTTTTTCTTTATAAAAAATTTAAACAGGAGATGAGAATTTAGCTCAATGATAGAGTGCAAGGCCCTGGGTTTGGTCCTCAGAATTAAATCAGATAGCTATTTAACTGAAAAAAAAAAACTACTAAGATGCTGAAGTTGAGCAATTTAAGTAAGAATTTGTTTCCTCACAGATGTTATGTTTGTACATATATATGCAAATGTAAAACCTATGAGAAAATTTTAGCATTTATAATTCATAACTACCATTCCAAGGTAGAAAAACCATGTATGTACATATACTTGCATATATATGTACATCACACATACATACAAACAGTCGTGGGCATATATATGTGTTATATTACATACATGTATATATATATGCACATTTGCATATATTCATATATATACATATATATGCCTGGGCAGGAAAAATAAGTGCAGCATTAACCAGCACTTTATAGGGAGCATGTGAATACAGTAATAAATTTTACTTTAGACTATATTTCATCATTACCACAGAGGCTGTTGGCCATCTACATTGCTATTATTTCCTGTGAAAATTTACTAACCATGTGATATTTGTGTTTTTGCTGATGTTGAGAACATGAAAACTGGAAGACATACCCATAAGGCCAGCACTATCAGTAGACAGGAGGATCAGGAATTCAAGGTCATCCTCAGCTACAGAGTAAGTTTCAGGCCAGCCTGGGTGAAATGGAACCCTGTCTCAAACAAACAAACAGAACCAGAACAAAACAGTCTGGATCCTGGGCTTCCTGCTCTACATTAGGGAAAACAATCCAACTTCTCAGGACTCCGGCTAGCTTACCTGGAAAAGAATGACAACTCTATCTACACGACATCCTTGCTCTGCCCATTCAAGGAGATGATGCCTAAGGTCTTGACCAGTCTGCTACCTGGCAGAGTTGGAACTAACATATGTGTTTATTACCCATCATGTATGGAAATGCCCCATAATTATGGCACAGTGGTAACTACCATATGTGTTTATTACCCATCATGCATGGAAATGGCCCACAATTATGTTCCTAAGACCAGTGAAGCAGTTTCTAAATAATTAAAGATGCATTAACTATGCACAAGATCTTTAAGGTTCATATCCTTTCAACCAATAATATGACTTCCAAAAAAGTAGTCAGAGGAAATTATTAGAAATGTCATCTAATATTTATGTAGAAAGATTATTCAAAATCTTTATTTTGTCCCTTTTATTGAAAATAGATTTTTTTCTCATACAATATATTCTGATTATGGTTTCTCCTCCCTTGACTCCTCCCAGTTCCTCCCACCTCATCTCTTATCCAGATACACTCTCTTTATGCCTTTCATTAGAAAAGAACAGGCTTATAAGAGATAACAAAAAACAACAAAATAATAAAACAAAAAACATTTCATCGAAGTTGGACAAGGCAAACCAACAAAAGGAAAAGACCACAAGAGAAGGCATAAGTTATTATTAATAAAAAACTAGAAATAACTCAAGATTCCAAATATCATACATAGGATTATTATGAAATATTCAATCAATAATTAAAATATTCTTGAGGCCTCAAAGAAAGACCCAAATGCTCTCAAAAAATAAATTACAGCAACAGAATATAGCCATACATCTCAGCTACATTATGCTCATATATATGTATCATATATGCACACACTCACAAATGCAGAAAAAAAAACACATCAAAATGTTAACGAGAAGTCTGGTATTAGGAAGCGTTTTTTTTTTTTTTTTCAATAAGGTCTTGCTATATAGTTCAGGCTGCTCTCAAACTCAACATGTAGCTCTAGATGACTTAAAAAACATGATTGTCCTGCCTCAGACTTCTGAGTGCTAGGATTGCAAACACTATGCCTGGTTCAGGTAAATTTTTATTGTCTCATATACAAATATGCATATTCAATTTTCAAGTTTTTCTACTATGCTCAAAAACATAAAAACTACACTCAATTCTGCATATTACTCAGTATATTCTAGTTTTCAAGAAATATCTTTTAAATTAAACATCTCAATTCCAAAACAACTTGGAGTAGCTGATAGAGATGCACACAACTGACTCAAACACAGGAGGAAACAGATAAAAGCAAGAAATGAACTTGCACACTCTCAGTGTACACATGCACATACACTTGTGTATGTGTGTGTGTGTAAATATGGGTATTTATGTCCATCAAAGATCTGTTTCAGATATCGAGAACGGGAGGGAGTATCTTCAACTTCCTCAAGAAAGGCGTACTCTGGGGGTAATAATCACAGTTGAATTTTTTTAGTATTTATTTTATGTGTATGAGAGTTTTGCCTGCATATAGGTATGTGTAACACATGCATGCCTGGTGCCCTCAAAGTCAGAAGAGGGCATGAGATCCCCTGGACCAGGAGCTGAGGATGGTTATAAGTCACCATGTGGGTGCTGGGAACTAAACCCAGGTCCTCTGTAAGAACTGGTTGAGCCATGCCCTGAAGCACCGCCCCTAGTGAGGCAGCTGTAGCTTTTACACTTGCCTATGACCTTAAGGCACCTGCCCCTGGGGCATGGCCACCGGGGACCCTTAAGACCTGAGATGCGCTGGGTGGTGGTAGCGCACGCCTTTAATCCCATCACTTGGGAGGCAGAGGCAGGTGGAGTGAGTTGGAGGCCAGCCTGGTCTACAAAGTTCCAGGAAAGGCTCAAAGCTACACAGAAAAACCCTGTCTTGGAAAAAAAAAAAAAAAAAAAAAGACCTGGGATGCACATATGCTCCCTCTCTTGGCTACCTCATGGTTTTGGATGCTGAGATCTTGGACCAAGCTGTTCAGTGTGGGACATAGCTTAACTTTCCTGGACCCTATGATAAATTTCCCGTGGTTGTGAGTTTATCCCCCAAAAAATTCCTTTGATCATTAAATAGAGTCCGTGGATTAATTGCATTAAACAACAGTTGCACTTGACTGCTGAGCCATCTCTCCAGCCCCATAAACAATGTAAACAAATATGTACTTGGCATGCTAGTTAAGTGAAGTGAGTGACCCTGCTGATATGGTTGGACAGTCAGAAGGAAGGTTAGAAGACAAGGAAGCAAGATCTGTTAGCACAGCCATGATCAACAGCCAAAGGAACAGCTAAGGATGCACAGATACCAAAGTAAAGACAGAAACCTAGACAGATTCCTCCTTAAATGTTGCCTCGATTCATGTGCCTTCAAAGAAAACACTGAAATATTAAAGTATATTTTAATTCCATCATATAAAACACAGCAAGAAAACAAACATTAACAAAATAAGCTAGTCTATTAATAAAACATCTACAACATGGCACTTACCTTCACTGATGGCATGGGGCTTAATAATGCAACAGGTACAGTTGGTAAATTTAGCAGTGTTTGCTGGTCCACGGCCTCCACTTGAAGGGAAAAATAATTCCATTTCCTAAAGACATAGAAAGATGAGAAAAGAGATTTTTTTTTTTCTTTTTCTTTTTTTTTTTGTTTGTTTGGTTTTTTTTTTTCGAGACAGGGTTTCTCTGTGTAGCTTTGCACCTTTCCTGGGACTCACTTGGTAGCCCAGGCTGGCCTCGAACTCACAGAGATCCACCTGGCTCTGCCTCCCGAGTGCTGGGATTAAAGGCGTGCGCCACCACTGCCCGGCTGAGAAAAGAGATTTTGACACAGATGATCTCTTATCTGAAACTTACAGAATATTTCTGGAGATATACAATTAAAGTTTCATGTTATAAACTCCATGTTTCAAATCTCCTGAATGTGAATTTGCAAAGACTGCGTAACTTAGCTCCATTTCGGCACTTAGCAATCAGAAGAGCATGCATAAAGGACTGAAGCAACGTGAACACGTCACTGTGTGACCTCTATTTAAGTGACAAGGTTTCAACAAATTCTGAGAATTGGAAAAAACCAATAGGAAGTTCTTACTTTCTCCAAAACATAGTTCATAAATACAGATTAATATTAAGTTTAAAAATAAAATATGTAAAACAAAATCAAAACAAGGACATCATTACAAAAACAGAAAAATTAATGTTTAGGAGTCTGAGAACTACAGTTAATTAGCAATAATTTACAATAGTTCTATTACAAATCAAAATGAGCACTATATTATGGCCTGATTCACACCATGGTTATTTGCTTTGCCCATGGCTCATTAAACCAAGAAGTCAGCAATCCGACAAACCCCAAGGATGTCCACATTAATCAATTCTTTTCATCCCTCACATGTTGCCCCTAAGCTTTCAGCACTTTTCTTTCCACTACACTCCCCATAAGAACTCCTGTTCCACACTCCAAAACATCTGCCAGCAAAGAACTATCCAAATACCATCACCTCTAGAAACCTTTTCCTGATGCTCCCAATCAGCACCATGCATCCTTCACAGCTGTGACTTGTCATCCGCCAAATTATAGATTTAAAGAAAAGAACCAACTTGCAGAGCTTAGTAGCTTCCAAAACACCTAAAACAAAACCTGCTGCAGAGTTAGTATTTTCTTTTCACTGAATTTATACTTAAAAGGTCAAATCTACCATTCAGGAGGCAGAGGCAGAGGCAGGAGGTCCTTTGCTAACACAAGTCTGCCTGGCCTGTGTAATAAGTTTCAGGTCAACTATGGCTACCATAGTGAGACCGTGACTCAAATTTACCATAAAATAAATCAGAGCTACACTAATGAATTTTCATATTTTATTAGTGTACATTAATTATATAGAATAATAGGCTTCATAGGATATTTTTGTAGAAGTCCAACCACACTGTGCTCATATCCAGTCCCACATTTCCCCCTTACTCTTCCCTCTACCCTCCCCGTCCTCTTCTCTAACAGTCTCCCTTTTATCTTGATGTGTAAATACTTTTTTAAAATATAAGCAAGAGGGAGGAAGAGAATTTACTCAAATATTGTGTATATATAGTTGTTGGCAGGACATTAAAAATAATTACCTACTATTACTATTGGCTACTATCCTGCTTTTTGTCACTATAAATCAATTTTTATAATTTTTTATAAGTAGATTCATATTACATGTTATTTTTCTAGCTTCTTTCACTCAAAAAAATTTTTGAGGTCCATTCCCTGTAATCCTTTCTCTTTCTTTCTTTCTTTTTTGACAAATGATATGCTGTGGATGGCTACACCATGGCTTGTTCATTTGTTCATCTGCTGGACATTTGTGATATCTCTGGTTTGGACTATTACAAATTAGCTATTATGAATACACAAATCCAATCTTCTACGAAAGCCATTCATAGGATAATTCTTAATTTTTTTTCTGTTAAGACCTAGATTTCATTTTTTTTTCATTTAAAGAAAGAAACTTTTTTGCTTTGAAATTTTCATTACACCTATCTGTCTGTCTGTCTGTCTACCTATGTGTCCAGGCAGTGTGCATGTGCATGGCCAGAGGCCAAAGAACAACTTACAGGAATAGATTCTCTCCTTCCACCATGGGGGTGGGCTGCAGGTAACAAACTCAGGACACTGGGAGTTGATACAAGCGCCTTGACCCACTAAGCCATCTTGCTGGTCCAAGACCTAGAGTTCTTGCATCTTCACACACGCTGCATGGTCCAGGTATTTCTAGTATTTCTCCTAGACTCCTGCTTAGCTAACAACAGTGCTTGGTCTGAATGACCAACAGACTACTCAAATGAAGCCTTCTTTTGGAATATCTACTACAGATCTGTAAACTAGTATTCTTAATTGAATTCAGTCACAAACACGAGGTTCAGCAACTTACACTTTTACAGAGAAGTGGGCAACAAGTGTCAAACTGGAAGAAAACTACTTGACTGTGACCAACACGACTAAGTTAAAAAGGCGTGGCTTTGAACCACTACTGATCCTAAGAAAAAGTCAACAGTTGTTTACCACTACTACATCAGCTGTTTACATCCTCTTAGTCTTCAGTGGGAGAAATATTTTATTCTGACATAAAACTGTTGTGGAATCTCAGTTGAAGATGTGTTACATCTGTTTATGCTGTGGGACACTTGTTTAATGGTGCAAAGCTGTGTTACGTTGGCTGTCTAAAACACCTGGTTGGTCAAATAAAGAGCTGAATGGCCAATAGCAAGGCAGGAGAAAGGATAGGCGGGGCTGGCAGGCAGAGAGAATAAATAGGAGGAGAAATTTGAGAAGAGAATCAAGGAGGAGTGAAAGGAGAAGGAGGAGGACTCCAGGGACCAGCCACCCAGCTACACAGCAAGCAATGGAGTAAGAAGTAAAGAAAGGTATACGGGATGGAGAAAGATAAAAGCCCAGAGGCAAGAGATAGACAGGGTAATTTAAGTTATGACAAGCTGGCTAGAAACAAGCCAAGTTAAGTCTGGGCATTCAGAAGAAAGAATAAGACCCTATGTGATATATTTGGGACCTGGGTGGTGGCCCCCCAAAGAGCAAAGAGTGAAAGAATAAGACTCTATGTGATATATTTGGGACCTGGGTGGTGGCCCCCCATAGAGCAAAGAGTGAAAAACAACAACTACATTAAACAATTTCCCAAACAGAAGGAAAATATTTCTCCAAACAACTTACTCTGGCAGCAGATGCAAACGAATCAGAGCCGTGAGCCGCATTTCTTATGCCATCTGTCCCAAAGAGGGCTCTGATGCTTCCAGGGGCATCTGAACGAGCCTGCCCAGAGTTTGCAGGTCCAAGCAATCTTTTCCACTCACATATTGCATCATCTCTTAAAATCTCCATGGCAATAACAGGCCCACTTGTAATAAACTGGATCAGTTCGCTAGGAAACAGGGAAGAGCTTGAATTACTTCTCTACTCTGTCAATCTAGACATCTGCTTTAACAATGAAGACACACTTACACATCAGTAATTTCAGGGACTAGAGTGCTGTGATCTCAGTTTCTGGCCACAGTGAAGCATATATGGGCAGTGCAAAACCCTCATGAATATTCCATGAGTCTAGTCTGCTACAAAATCATTACAGAAGTTATGTCAGGCTCATTACCGTTTGCAAGGTGACTTGTTGAATTCTGATGATTTCATCGACTTACAATGCATATTGTTGAACTAAGCTTTTCCCATTACTCTAAGAAGGACAAAGGTGATCCCCCTCTTATTTTCATATGGTTTACTGCAGCAGTCAGGTAGAATTTTACAATGACAAAATAATGAGCATGGCATTTTGTAACACTTACAATTAAGAACTTACTTAAATTTGTAGTGTATCTCAAATGCAGAGAGTGACAACTCTAAATCAATGTGATAAAGAAAAAGCATGTCAAAAACTAGTCTTTATTAGGAGAAAACTACCCTGCATTATGATACACTAAATGATCAACCATACACACAAGGTTTTATTAAAAGTTTATGCCTTAGTTCCAGTTCCTTGGGAATGAAAACTGACATTTCATTTTATTTTTCCATTTCTTCATGTACACAAGGCGGCAATGACAAATTTAACTTGAGATAAGTGGCATCCCAGTCCCTCACTTTCTTAAGCAGAGGCAAATAGAGAGAAGACAGGGCCTTCTCAGAGAAAGGAAGTCAGTGAACAGGCCTCTGCATGCCTATTACCTTATGACTGCTTTATATATCATCTTCTCACTCCTTCATTAATCACTCCAGTTCACTTAGAGGAACATTTCCAGGAAATAACACATACAAAGAAGTATCTATACCCACTCTGAGAAGAGGACATGGCATCCTTAAACATACTGCCAGGCCTTAGCAGCCAAAACCAAACCAAACAAAAAGAAGGAAGTATGAAGGAAGAAAGGAAAAGTGGGAGGAAGCAGTTACCTATTTAATAAATAAGCATTTAATTATCATGCACTACATATCAGGATTTATGCAATAAAATAAAATCCAACCCTCAAAAATGTTTAATCTAATATATGATTACCTCAGAATTTTATAATATGAGGGTGGCATATAACAGCTGAGGGGGTGGGGGGCTACTGAGAGGAAATGGATCACGAGCTGACTTCCAGTTACTATAGCTGGTCTCTTGGTATGTCTTCCTAATGTCAGACAACCAGTTCATTCATTCATTAAGACTTTCTGCATATGAACTGCATGTAAGATATTAAACTAGAAGTTATGATTCAGTGTTATAAAGACATACAAAGAACCTAAAACAAAGAATAATTGCCAAAAAAATATGATAATTCTAACAAAGTTTAGAATATTTTATGATATCTGACTGAGCTATACTGCAGTAATTTTATTAAACAAAGTTTTTGTCATTTTTAAAGTTATTCTATGTAGGATTATCAAATAAAATGCCTACTACAGCAGCTTGGCTAAAATTTCATTTGCCTTTATTAGAAATACAGACACCCTCTGTCAATAGCTATGCACATTATTCACTTTAATTACATCCAAAATATTTATAATAGATGCGAACAAATATTATTAGCTATTATCAATTTTCAAAGGAACAGAATAATATCAAATTATTCAGTTCTGTGACTATTGCTTTGTATGTACAAGATACCAAAACAAAGACTTTAAAAGCACAACAAAATTCCCAGCAGAAAATACAATTACAAACACATTTTCAATTCAATGAAATATAAAAGGATGTTTCTTAAAACTTAAATAAGTGATCCATTTGTTTCTGATTAAGGTTCAAGTATTTAGTGGTGGATATAAGAAGTCTTTCTAATAAATGCATAGAAAAAAACAATTTTAGTCCTCAAGCTAAGCACCTACTTATAAAAAGGCCTTGAGTGGTGGTCTGCATGAAAGTCCATTGCTTCTTTCCTATAAAATAAGCAAAATAACAATAGTTAATATTTCTGAAAATAGTTATTTTAGCTTATATTAATAAAACAAATAGATTAAAACACACATGCATATGATCTGTGTATAAATTAACCAAGTTTTTGTCCCCACCAAATTGCATATTCCAAGCATGGGTCCTACCTATGCTGAGATATAAAATTAAAATAAGAAGATATTTTTACTTTTTCATTAATGCTACATTTCATCTGTCCTCCATTCCATCAGCATCTCACTGTATTTTCAATACGATGTTAAATATCAGATCAACAAGAATGTTTGTTATTTAAAGTCTAAACAAGCTATATTAAAAAAAATGAAGACACATCTTCTAATTCAAACACTAGAATTAATTTTAAGCTTGAGAACTTTGGCTACAGCTTATTTTATTTTTTGTGATCTACTGGGGATAAACCTAGGGCCTCCCTCATGCTACAGGGCACTCTACTGCTGAGCTACATCCCAAGCCCCTGCAGTTCTTAATTTACTAGTTTTTGCTTAGTTATTAGTAAGATCTCTTCAAAGTAAAGATCTGTATGCTTATATTTTTAAAAATTTCTTGATAAATTATACATATTAAAATCTCCATTTCCACTAAAAGTATCTGTAGAGACAATAATCTACTCCAGTAAGTTTACAAGTCTAAAAAGCTTTCTTGCCCTACCAAAATCGGGTTTCTTTCTTATAACTGCACAGCTTTCTTGTTGGATTTAAAAGACTTTATACTATGTAACAAATACATATAAACATCAACCAACAGTTTAAATTTCTGTTAATTTATTTTAAATGTACAGAATTCAGCCTCTATGTCTGTTTACCATATGCATGCAAAACCCTTAGTGCTCCAGAAGAGGTTGTCAGATCCCCTGGGACTGGAGTTACAGATGGCTGTGAGCCACCATATGGGTGCTGGGAAGTGAACCTGGGTCCACTGAAAGAGCATCCAGTGCTCTTCACTGATGAGCCATCTCTACAGCCCCTCAACTACTTTTTAATAGCAAATAAACTACAAGTGTTTGCTAGCATCAAAAAAATAAAATCAATCTTTAGATTTGAGAATTAGTTTTGTATGCAATGCTTTTAAGATCTTTTATCATCCATAGTTAGGGAGGTTTTGGAGCACCGTGGGAAACTTACCGTTGTTTTTTAGCTAAATTGACAAGGTGACAAACTGTCTTCTATGCAATTATGTTTCTACCCACAGACAAATGCTGCTCTCAAAAGCCTTACTCAGATAAGCCTCTTTCCAGTGACCAGTGATGAACGCAAAGATTCTAGGATGATCAAGGTACCAAGAGAAGAGACAGTGGAGTGCTCAGCCCTAAGCAAGATACTTACACCATCCACTCTAAGGCTCAGGGAATGTCACAGAAGAAAGGGTGGAAAGATGTAAGAGATGGAAGACAGGGAGAAGGGCTGCCAAGTGTTCTCTGTTGGGCACGACCCAGCCACTGCAATTGTGAACTCACAGCCGCTGTCGTTGCCTACACTGGACCTGAGCAAGACCGGACCTGTCCACAGCAGCATAAGCGATTTGTTATTAAGTGTTACGTACTCTGCTCTACTTTCATACACTGGGGAGCTCCATTTGTTGTTTACACCAACATCACCTCAAGTGATAAAGGTGTACCATGGAATAAGGGCTATAACATCACAAAAAATTCTCCTCTCCATCGGAATCTTATGAGACCACCATCATACATAGTCCATCACTGACCAAAATGTTGCTATGCGCTACATGCTTCATTTATTCCTGTCCTGCCTTGAACCCGAGGACACTGGAACTGAAGAGAAGGGAGTCACATTTCTGTTCTTTGTCTGCACTGTGAATACTTTGTTACCATTCCTAAGATAAACACAACTTTCTCCTGGGATCCCAATCATTTCATAATAGAAAAGGCTTGTTAGGCTAAGTCTTATTTTCATCAAATACTTTAAAAAGTATCTAATTAGGTTAAATCATAGTACTTTCACATAGAGAAGTAAACAGGTATATTGGCATACACGTTAAGATAAATATAAATAAACATTTCTAAATGCATCCCTTTAAGAACCAGAACCAACAGAAATCATTGGATGGCCACATCCTCTATTATTTTCATAAAGTACATTATTCTTACATAGAAGAGTTATGTCAGGAATTGATGTTACCAAAGCACAGAGCTATGGACGTCAACACGGTTAAATGAGGGCTATGTAATCTGCCAAGCTCTGGTTGCTTCAAGTTAGATCATTATTTAGCTAGCTGATTCTCTATCGTCTTGCTTGCTTCATCATGGTCCTCTATATTTGCCATTCAGTGAAAGGTTTTTGTTTTGCTTTGTGGGCTCTTTGCTTTTGCTGTTGTTTGTTTAAAGAATGATGGGGAAGATCAATGACATTAGAGAACTGAAAATGGGCAGCCCATTCATTACCTGGAAAGCATCACCATTCGGAGTTTGGTGACGGTAAATCCACTTTTGTTTATCATTTCAATGATTTCTCCAGCTTTGGATATTGCATCTGGTTTGATCAGGGCTAATGTTCTGTAAAGAAATGAAGAATGGATTTAAAAATAAAAACAATCCTACAGTTTTTATTTATGATTCCAAGCAGTAATTTTCTTAACTACTATATCAGACCATTACCATCCAAATTAAAAATATAGGGAAGTGTATTAAAGATATCACTTAAAAACTTATATAAAGTAAGATCACTACTTTCCCAAAGAAGTCAAAATCAGCTAAATCTTATCTTTAAAAATCAAGAGACAAGTGGTGGCACACCCTTTAATTCTAGCACCCAGGAGGTAGAGGAGGTAGATCTCTATTGTGAGTTTGAGGCTAGCCTGTTCTATATAGAGTTCCAGGCCAGCCAACAATATATAGCAAAACTAGCTATAAAAAATAAAATAAAATAAATAAGAGGAAGTGGTGGAAAAGAGAAGAAAATGGGCAGGAAGGAACACTAAAATTGATATTTTTATTTTTAAAAATTTTATTACGTTTATTTATTTTTCACGTGTGTGTTTACGTGTGTGGGAATGAGCCTTCCATGGCCTGGGCATGGAGACCAGGGGCAACTTGTAAGAGTCAGCTCTCTTCTGCTGCGTGGGTCTCAGGGATACAACTCAGTCCTCTGGCTCGATAGCAAAACCTTTAACTGCTGAGCTATCTCATCATCCCTAAAATGTATGTTTTTTTTTTTTAAATACCCAAATTAGAAATGCAGGTATTTAAAATATCTATATACTATAGGATATTTTTATATAGGGAACTAATCCCCAAGAAACTGCATTCAATAGACTAGAACTTTAGTCTTCTCTAACCACTTCAACTTCTGCATGCCATGCTTTCAGGTCAGCGCTGACTCCAAATTAACTATAAATTCTTCTACTGGGTCTCTATGCACAGCAAGGTCAAAACACAAAGACGCACATGCCCTCTGACCCAACAGCACATGTGAATATCAAATGCCACGGTAGCCTCTAAACATGAATCATGCTTTTTCTTCCAAAAGCTTCCACCAGAGCCCTGCACTCAGTCCACCAAGCTCCTCCAGCCATTTCCTTGCTAGCACCAAAACAAGCACTTATTATATTCAGTAGGTGGCAGTTTTAAGAGAAAACATTATGATAAATTAGCCTTCTCAATGGACAGGGAGAAAACAGATTGGCCAGCCTTCACCAAGGCAGACAGGATACAGATATCTGAAAAACAACAATCCTCCCAGAGCCATACAGAACGTCCTTCATGGGCAGCATGCTCTATGCAAAACTGCAGCCAACTTGTCTGTGAGAAGACAAGCAGCAGCCTGCCATAGAACAAGATCCTAGATAACGCCGTGTGGACACTGTGGAAGGGGTGTGTCCGTTCTGTGCTAGGCCTCTCTGAACGCAGTGGACCTACAGGAATAAACATGCTCACCTATGAAAGTGTTTCCAAATGTATTCATGCTTGCTCTAAATATATAGCAATCCATTTTAAACAACAACCAATTTGTGATTTCTCTTATGTTCTTTTTGCAAGCATAAAGTATGTGCTCACTTCATGGATAAAGGAAAACAGTCTCCCTGGCAACCTGTGATTTGGAGAAAAACACACTCTGTGAAGGATTTTAACTGGTAACAACAGCAAAGTTTTTCAGAGAAATCCTTCTACTGAAAACTTTTTTTTTTTCCAAGACAGAGTTTCTCTGTGTAGCCCTGGCTGTCCTGGAACTCACTCTGTAGACCAGGCTGGCCTCAAACTCACAGAGATTCGCCTGCCTCTGCCTCCTGAGTGCTGGGATTAAAGGCATGTGCCACCACTGCCTGGCTGAAAACTTTTCTTAAAACATGCATTGTACTTATTGGAAGGAAGCAAGGGAGGGAAGGAGGGAGGTAGGGAGAGAGGAAGCAAGGAAGGAATCTTGCTATAACTTTGCATTTCAACCCTGTGTAAGCTTCCTGAGTGCTAGAATTACAGACATGTACTACCATTCCAAGCACCTTTAAAATAACTTTTAAGGCAGAAATGAGTTGACTAGATAGTAAATAACTATTAAGAAAGTCTAAAATATGGAGTCTCAGGACAGGTGAGAATCAAAGCTGCTTTTGACTTGCCGGCATGGCCTCTGGCCATCTGAACTTTAATCTGCACTGCAGGAGAGGAGGAAATAGACTATAGCAGATGATCATTCCTAAAATAATTTGGGACCAAATTCTACTACTTCAGGGTAAGCCAGAAGGCACATGTTCACATCACATAGATTCAGAACTAAAAAAGAATGTTTAATTACACTTTTAAATTGTGTGTGTGCGTGTGGGGCGGCGGGGGGGGGGGGGGGGGGGGGGGTGGTGGTGGGGGTGGTGGTGCACACATCATGGTGTACATATGGAGACCAGAGGACAATCTGAGAGGCTCCGTTCTTTCCTTCTACCATATGGGTCCCAGGAATCAAACTCAGGTCGTGAGACTTAGCAGCTGTCATCTTTACCCACTGAGCCATCTCACCAGCCCTAGAACTTAAATATTTGAACTTGGATAATCACCCATCCCTCTAGGAAACAGACAGAAGCAATGGCTCCTCCCCAGGAGCAAAGAAACTTTATTCTGTATAGAAAACATTCAACATTGTGTAAAACTCTGTAACAATGCAGGATTTTTTTCTTTTGTTCTTTCTCTGTTGTAGAATATTATTTCAAGGTGTGTTACTTTTGTTTATGTTGCACTTGTTTAACTCTGTGAAGCTGTGATGCTTTGTCTGTCTAAAACACCTGATGGTCTAATAAAGAACTGAATGGCCAATAAAAAAAATTTAAAAAAACTTTATTCTGTCCCTCAAGTAATTCAGCATAAACACACAGCACACACCTATCATACACATTTATGCAGTACTCACACACATACACACATAATAATAACAACATAAAGATAATACGAGAGACAGGTGGGGGGTGCATCAATATCAGGAAGAAGCAGAAAATACCAAAGAAGAGCTAAAGACCCACAAACCTAGAGATACTTCAGATTCTGGTGCTATGGGTTTTGAAACAATAATTCAGAGGGGAAATAACTGAAAAAATCACAAAAAGATGACGAAAGATGCAATGATGAAAAGGATAAATAAGGAAGTTGCTGGGGAAGGTAAGTTGATAACGTGACCCCTATCGAGATATGGGGTTACAATGAAGGTGGGATTCAGGAAACTCTGAACTGTGCACGTCTGTGACTGTGTGAATGCTGAGAAACCAGGTTACTCAGTAAAGAGAACTCCATCTTGAATTTGTGCATTTTTAAGAACCTGTGGAAAATCCAGGTGGAAATGTTCAGAAAATAGATGAGCATATGGTTTTGCAGCTGCGGTAGACTGTGACTTGGACAAAACATGCAGCCGCATCAGAGGAGTGAACAGAATCTCCCAGTGTTAACAGGGGAAAAGAGAGCCCATGGACAGACTGTGCTAACGATGAACACCTGAGTTAAGCAAACGTTTGCAATTATTTGGATGTACTTAAACATTCAAAGGAGGTTTAGGTCTTTCTCCTGCACCCAGAAAGCCATCCTTAAACACCATCTAAGCACAGATACCACCTTAAATGCAGCTCGGAATGCTCACACACCTTTTCAGGACAATGGAAACATAAAATCAGCCAAAATTCCTGGACTCAGGAGCCTATTTAAGACACCCAAATAACTGCTATTATTTACTACCCATTTGCAGTTAAAAAAAGAATGAGAAGAGAAAATGGAGAAATAATTTAAGTCAGTGGAATATATTCTACTACATGCATTTTATTAACCATATTTACAAAGGCCAAATACTTCAAATGTTTATTCACATTAAAATATATCTAGTTGAAAAATTCATTCCCACTCAACAGTATTTGTCAACATATGGATTAGAAGTGTAGCAGAAAACTGACACATTTTAGAGTAATAAAATCAACAGAGTTTGTTTCCTTTTACTGTCTATTTGTGTGATTGGTCAAGATACTTGACCATCCTATAGAATCAGCTAAGAACATTCATTACTCACAAATCAGAGTTAACAGACAGGAATGCCAACTGTCAGGACCATTTTTATTTTTATTTGGCTCCAGTCAGACTATGAATCCCAACTTCTCAGGTTACCTTTGGTAGCCTAAATGAAAACCTACACTTGTCATGAGAGGAGTATGCAAAGTGCCCATCACAGTGACTGTTAAGACAAAGAGCTGTCTTAGTTAGGGTTTCTACTGCTGTGATGAAACACCAAGAGCAAAAAGTAAGCTGGGGGGCTGGAGAGATAGCTCAGTGGTTAAGAGCACTTCCGGCTGCTCTTCCGGAGTTCCTGGGTTCAATTCCCAGCAACCATATGGCAGTTCACAACTGCTTGTAACTCTAGTTGTAGGGCATTGGATAACATCACACAGACATGCATGCAGGTGGGCAAAACACCAATGTACACAAAATAAAACTAAATAAATCATTTTTTTTAAAGCAAGTTGGGGAGAAAAGGGTTTATTTGGCGTACACTTCCATATCACTGTTCATCATTGAAGGAAGTCAGGACAGGAACTCAAACAGGGCAGGAACCTGGAGGCAGGAGCTGATGCAGAGGCCATGGAGGAGTGCTGCTTACTAGCTTGGTCCTCATGGCTTGCTCAGCCTGCTTTCTTGTAGAACCCAGGACCACCAGCCTAGGGATGACACCACCCACAGTGGGCTGGGCCCTCCACCATCCATCACCAACTAAGAAAATGCTTCATAGGCTTTCTTACAACTTCATCTTAGCTTTCTCAATTGAGGGTCCCTCCTCTCAGGTGACTTTAGCTTGTGTCAAGTTTACACAAAACTAGCCAGGACACTGGAATATATCACTCTCCATGATGAATGAAAGCTATAGATATTTATTACTCATCAAAGGGATTATAGAGGCTGGAGGTAGGGCTCAGTTGGTAAAGTGCTTGCCACACAATCATGAGGCCTGAGTTTTGAAAGCCATGTTAAAAACTGAGCATGGTAGTTGTGCACTTGTAATCCTAGCACAAGGGAGGAGGACATAGGTAGACTCCTGGTGCGTGGTGGACAAACAGTCTAGCCAAATCAGTGAGCTCCAGATTCAGTGAGAAACTTTGTCTGAATAAATAAGTCAGAATGTGATAGAGGAAGTTTCCTAATGTCAACCTCTGATCTTTGCACGCACGCATGCACGCACACACGGAGTTATAGGTGCTATTTTCTTACTCTCACAGACTTAACACCAGATCTCCTAAGAATCAATGATGCCTCTTGGTCTAGTACTGTAGGGCTTGCCCAGTTTTACAGTTGCTTTGGTGGGCTCCCTCGAGGCAAGCAGTCCACGTTTGGCCATCACCACCTGTGTACCAATCCCTACACTGAGCTTCCAACCATCCCAAGAATTAGAAAGGGACTGTAAAGAAAGGGTAATGAAGTCACAGAAAAACAACCCAAACACCCTATTTTATAGGGGCTAATAACACAGATATTAGGCACTCAGCTATTTTGGTAGCTTAAAGAAATGGCTTGACTGATTTTTTTTGTTGTTGTTGTTTTCATTTTGAGTTAAGTAGTTTTTGGAACTTTTTAAACATACAGCTTAACTTTCAACAATGATCCCTCATGTTAGGTACTACAATAATAACTACATAAGTACAAAAAACATCTTTCAAATAATACAGCTCCAAAATCAGAACCAAGAAAGATGAAGGAATTAAAATTTCATTTCCAATGCATTTAATCTATTCTCAGAACACTGCAATTTATAAATGTGGACACTGAAAATTAAAATGTCATTTTCATAACACTGGAAATCAATATTCAGAAGAAAGTGATTATTAAGTCATTTTTTTCCTATAAAGTTTAATTTTTTTTAGCTGCATCTTCAATGGTTCTGTTTCTTTCTAAATCAAAACTGAAGAAAATCAGGATGGCAAACAATAAGGAAATAAGAATAAAAGGTACACGTAGGGCTCTGTGCTACAGTTTATCCACCTCATAGAAAAGCCATGCCATACCTTGGACAGTTGTCCCTTAAGACCCATGTATAACGGCTTAGTCCCAAGCCTGTAGAACTTTGTGTTTGGGAGGCGGGTACTGGGAGGTCTTTAGGTCACAACTTAGAAGAGGAGTTAGGACAGCAGACCCTTCTTTACTTTTCTGTCCTGGGGTGAACAGCTTCCTCCACCACTCAATACCCCATCATAATGGGTTGTATTGCTGGAGTCCAACACAACGAGGTCAGTCAGTCAGAGGATGAAAGCTCCAGAACGATGAGGCAAGTTAACCTCTCCTCTTCATAAGATGCCTTGTCTCAGGCACCTGTTAGAATAACTTGCTAACTAAAGAAGCAAGTGCAACAGGAGGGAGGGATGAGGAAGGCAGGAATGCCTGCCAGTGACATTGCTCCTTTATATACCAGGCATCTGCAATGGCGTAATGCCATTCATTCATTCATTCATTCATTCATTCATTCATTCATTCAATAAATATTTGTAGGACAGTTGTGAACAAGAGAGACAGACTAGCTTCTCAGCATCACAGTTTTCCCCTACAGTTTCTTTTCTTTTACCATTTTCCCATTCATCGTCTTTTATCAATCAGTCATGTCGTCAACACTCACTGGACATGCTAGTTCTATGAATAAAGATCAATAATAGATCACATTAGTGACAAGCAACTTAAACTTCCTTATCAATTAGATCAAAAGCCATAACTTGAGGATAGAAAGGAAATAAAAAAAAAAAGGCAGATACATTTGAGTTTGTAGTTTATTAAGTCACTCAGCTGACACAAGTTAGGCACTGCAATGTTGAAAGAGATTTGCTCAATGACTTAAAAGACATAAAAATAAAGTAAACCAGAATGAGAAGAATCACTTCCAGGTCTCATCCAGCCTCCTGTGTTTTCATTCTCATGTCTTTCTGTTTTTCAGGTATTAAAATTTATTTTAGTTATTGCACAAGGCAATGGGCTTCACCACGGCATTATCATTTCATACAGCACTGGACTCTGCTCGTCTTACAGCCCTTCCTCACCCCTACTGTCTCTCCCTCTTCAGGTGGCCCCCTTCCGTTAATATATGTGCCACTTGACAATGCTTGTGTCTTCTCACCAGCGCCACCCAGCTGAAAATGTGGACGAGGCTCCGGTCCCTCGCTGCTCCCACCCCTTCCTGCCAGCCCTGCCAGGGAGCCACACTGCAGCAGGGTGCTGCCTACTCCCCCTACTGGGTTGCACTTGCTATTTCCCCACACTTCACAGTTGACATCATTTTCTTTAAATTTTTTTTTTAGTTAGTATAAAAAAATAATGATTCATAGTGACATTTTCGTATCATTATACTCTGTTCCTTTTTATACTCCTCTGCCCTCCCCAATGGTGACTCATTTCTTGTTAGTCCCATTCCCTTGCCCCCAACAGTCTGTCTGTTTTGGTGACATATATATTCTTTTATGCCCTCTTGTTACCTACTCTCTTCAGTCCTCTCTCCTCCACAGTTCCCTTTCTACACACTATCTATCTATCTATCTATCTATCTATCTATCTATCTATCTATCTATCCATCCACCCATCTATCTGCCTATATTCCACCTATTAAAGAAAGCATATGATATCTATCATCAGTCTGGCTTATATCACTTAACATAATGACCTTCAGTTCTATCCACTTTCTTGTAGATTTCACTCTTTGTAGCTGAATAAAATTCCCCAAAGCAAGCTATCTCCTCTTTGTGATTTCCGATGTTCTCCCAATCTTCTCTCTTTGGAACAGCCTCTATTCTTTGGTTATCTTGGCTTGTTTTACTTACTGCATCATGTTGAAGCAGCTTCTCATCCACCATCTCACCCCAGAAGTTTCTAAATCTTCCATTCTTGACTTGGACTGTCTTGGAGTTTTATTATTGTTAATTAATTAATTAATTAATTTGATTTTTTTTGAGAGATGATTTCTCTGTGGAATAGCCCAGGCCATCCTAGAACTCACTGTAAACTAGGCTGGCCTTGAACTCACCGAGATCTGCCTGCCTCTGCCTACCGAGTTCTGGGATTAAAGGTGTGCGCCACCATTGCTTGTCTTATTTTATTTTTTAAGGCAGGGTTCCATGTAATCCAAGCTGACCTTATACTCCCTATGTAATCTATTTTGACCTTGAACTCTGATCCTCCTATCTCCACTTCCCAAGTGCTGAGATGACATATATGTGCCACCACCCCCAATTTTATACAGTTCTGGGCTCAAACCCAGGCCTTCAGGATTTCATCCATTCTAGACAAACACTCTACCAACCAAGCTACATCTCCTGCCTGCATTACTCCATTTCTGCTAATCACACTCACTCTTTATTTCCTAGTCATACCTACTGCCACCATAATTATTCAGATCATTATTTTAGGAATTAAACTTTTATAAGTTGTAGCCACCAACTTATTCAAGCAGAATAAATAATAGTTCTTCTCAACTTAAGACAGGACTTCCTGCCTTTGTGTCTTTCTTTGTACTCATTCCTTTGACCCGAATTTCCCCCCAGCTCATCTAACTGGGTGATAATTCAATCCATCCTTTATCATCAAGACCAAACAACTCCACAAAGCCTTCATTTTCACAAGAAATAACTTCACTGTCTTCTGACATTACAGTGATTCATGCATCGTTACTTCCTTTCTCCCAAAGTCAGGCTTATCCTTAGGAAGAAGAGTTTATGCTCAAATAGTCTTAGATTTTAGTGAGAAATATAAAAAAAAAATGATAGAGTATGTAAAAAGCTTTTCATCCTCCCTCACCCCCCGCCCCCAAAATAGTCACCTCCCAAGACTATGGATATCACTTTGCTATTCTGATCAGGAACAAATCCCAGATCAGTTCCAAACTATTCAAAAAATGTTGTAACATTACATTGGGTCACTAGAAAAGAGTATGCTGTGATAACCCAATCGAGAAACGGGAAATCAGAAGTTAGCAGCCAGAGTCACATGTAATGTTTCAATGCAAAAGATGACATGGCTGTTCTTACTTCTCTTTCCTACTGCCCAGCTGGCGAGCTGTGTACTGGTCCCCGTAGTCAACCAACAGCAGCTGTCGAGAAAAGACATTCACTTTGTTGCCTATAAATAAATCTTCCAAGCGCAGGTCCTCATACTTGGTCCGCTTTAAGAAGGTGCGACGATTCTTTACATCATGCTAAAACCAAACACAACGAGAAATACTTATAAAGAATGTTACCCTTACTGGGAGGTAGAAACAGTTTTCAGTTTATCTTACCAAAAATAACTACACCCTTTTACTTTTTAACTACACATATAAATCATATTTTATACTATAAATATCTATTTCTAAATCCAATCTAATAATAATAAAAATATATACTTTAAAATACCCTGAATAGACTTATTTTAGCCAAGCTGTTTCAGCACCTATGAACTAGAGACAGTCAGATTCTCACATTCCTTATTTTTACATACACATTCCAATACTAGATAAGCTCATTAAAAATTGTATTTTATTTAAATCATGTGTATATTTGTGTGTCTCTGTGTGGGTATGTACACATGAGTACAAGTGCAGAAGCCAGAAGAGGGTATTGGCTTGCCAGGAGCTGGAGTTACATTGTTGTGAACACTAACGTAGGTGCTGGGAACCAAACTTGGGACCTATAAGAGCAGCAAGCATCTTAACTGAGCCATCTCTCTAGGCCCTCCACTCCCAAATAGGCTGGCTTTTTAAAGGGATTATCATTGAAGGAATGCAAAGAAAGGGACCCTCTTAGATCCTCTTCAATTTGGCTTTTTATATAGATACCAACTTTCAATAATAATATCTATGACTATAATAACCATTTATCTATAACCACTTATCAAATATTGATTAACCCAAAACACCAGTTGTCCCACTTTAGTTTGGGGTCTCTCTGTATATATCTATCTACCTCTGTGTGCGTGTATGTATAGTATATGCTGTTCATGCATGTACATGTAGGTTGGTGTGCATGCCCACATGTATACATGAGAAGGCCAGAGGAGGTTGTCTGTTGTCTTCCTCTGTCATTTTCAACCTTACTTTATTGACATAAGGTCTCACACTGAACCTGAAGTTTGCTGTTTAAGCCAGGCTATCTGGCTAGGAAGCTTTGGGGAGCTGCCTGTCTCTGCTACTCAATGGTGGCGTAATCACATGGAACAAGGCCCAGCTACCATGTAGGTGCTCGATGTTCAAGCTCAGACCTTCAAGCTTTCACAGCCAGTGTTATTGCCCACTAGGAGATCTCTCTAGGTAGGTCTGTCAGTTTTGAGACAAGGTCTTAGTATAAGCTCAGGCTGACCTTGAACTGGTGATTCTCCTGCCTCAGCCTTCCATGTATTGAAATTGCAGTCAAATGTCACCAAGTTTAAGCTGTTCCTGTATTTTTTAATGTCAAAATTTATGAAATACTTCGGTTAGAAATCTGCAACAAGGTTGGGTGTGAAAGCGCACATTTATAACCCCATTTGAGATGCGGCAGGATTGCAAGTGAGAAGCTAGTCTGGATTATGTGGTACAATTCTGTCTGCCATGTAACTCAGAAAAAAAAAATACCTGCACAAAGTTATCTTTATGTACTGATATATTAATGAACACCAAGAAAAAAAAAAGAAGTCCAATAGAACTATCTCTTCAGATAGTGGTTGGTTACTCCCACACCTCTGTGCCGCTATTGCGTCAGCGTATCTCACAGGCAGGTCACCTGTGTACAGTGAATGCGTGTATCTCAGTGTCTGCATGTGTTTCTTGTGCTTTTTTTCCTTTGGCTTTTTCTTTGTTTGTTTTTGTCATATTCTGATTTGTTTTTATTTTTGTGTTTTAGATGTCTGTTTATATTCTAATGAAAGAGAGAAAGAAAGGGTGTGGTGGGGAAGTGAGAAAAATCTGGAAGGAGTTGGGGGAGGGAAAACTGTAATCAAAATCTATTATATGAAAAATTATTTTCAATTAAAAAAAGAAAAAATATACCTTCAAATGCAATTTCAAAATCAACCACATCAAAGGCAGTCTTATTCTTCTTCCTGTCCCATATGAAATAGCTTTGCTATCAGTGTGTGAGCTCCCATGTATGAGTAGACTTCCAAGAACGTGCACGGAAGCCAAAGGTGAACTTCAGGTCTTCTTCTCAGGAACTGTACACCTTACTTTTATTTGTTTGTTTTGCTTTTTGTTTGCGGGAGGGTTTTTTTGTTTTTGTTTTAGGACAGAGTCTCACTATGTAGCCCTAGCCCTGGCTGGCCTGGAACTTACTATGAAAACCAAGCTGGCCTCAAACAAAGACTGGCCCGGCTTCTGCCTCCCGACTGCTTGATTAAAGATGTGATCCACCACACCTGGTTCACTTCACCTTGCCTTTTGAGACAGGACCTCTCACTGAACCTGGGGCTTACCCATTCAGCTCGACCATCTAGCCAGCAAGCCCCACATCTCTGCTTCCACAGGGCTGGGGTTACAGGCAGGCACCAGCATGCCTGACATTTTACCTGACTGCTGAGCATCATACTCAGGTCCCCACGCTTGCAGAGCAAGTGCTTTACCAACTGAGCCATCCTTCCAGCCCTCACTTACCATTTCAACAGATCCATCTGCGGGGTAATACAGCAGCTCATAGCGTCGGAGCAGTGAGGCGTTGGGATCATACCACTCTGCGATGAAAGCGAACCTCTCACTCTGGTTCTGTGAAGAAAAGAACTTTATCACCATCACATAACACATAGCACTCATGTAAGTCGTACAAAAAGAAAAGGAGGATTTCCAAATATTTACACAAGCCAATCTTTGCTATTATGATGAATTATTCCCTTTAGAAATTTGTCCTGCTAGTTTCTGATTAAATAAACTTAGGTCTTTCAAAGGTGAGTTTAATCTTTGTTTCATGGCCATTCAATTGTCCCAATTCAATCAGCAATCTTGGAACATGAGCTCCTGATCTGACTACTTTAACAATTCACAGTTGTTCTGAAGTCAGGCTTCCTTAAAAACTATCAATAAGCAACTGAGCCACTCCATTGCTAGAAGTTTTAATATCCCACACTTGGGAACTTAGCAAGTTTAGAGTATGGTCACTAATGTAGGAAACATCTTTTCTCTCCTTAGTAATTTGACAGCTGTATCTGTGGTGGTATTCCTGCTGCGCTGCACCTGGCCTGGCTCCAGAGAGCAGCACCTAGCCCTAATCCGTCTTTTGTTTAGCAGACACCTTCTGTGTCCCTTCCTGCCCTCTATGGGAATCCTGTCTTGTAGTTTCCCAAGGATATAAAGGCCTATGCAAAACTTGACTCAGGAAACCTGGAAAACGTGGTACCTGAGAAATCGAGGAATTTGCACTTGGCATTGTATTGTTGGGAGCCCCTTTTCAAGTTGTATTGAGCATATGGAAATTAACTGGCTAAACTGTATTGGAGAGAAATACAACTGCCCTAAGCAAAGGGTTAGTGCTTCAGTCCTTCGAGGCTACACCCCCCTGCAGCCATGATAGGCTAGATTCATTCTTAAGATGCCTCTGTGTCTTCATTCCACGGGCCCGTGTGAACCCACACACTGGTGTAGTGACCACACAGCTACAAGTATCATTTTGTAGAAACCTACCTACTGTTTCTACAAAAGTGTTAACCTCTGAGAAAGAGAAGCAAGACAGGCCTTCTGTGCACTACTCTCTGATAAGTAAACACCAAACAGAAAAACTGACAAGAACAATTTCCACTATTTCCAAAAGTTTCAAGCACTCCAAAGCTCTTAGGTATGTATGACCTTTTAGAGTTTTGACCTAGAGTTTCACAATAGAACTTACAGACAAGGAAAAAGTATCCTTCCTGCCATCTTGAAAAAGTAGCCAGTTTCTTCTATAACCATGATTCACCTCAATGAAAAATTTTTTATGAATACATAAAAACAATCATGGAGGGCTGGAGAGATGGTTCAGTGGTTAAGAGCATGGCTGCTTTTCGAGAGGTCCTGAGTTCAATTCCCAGCAACCACATGGTGGCTCACAACCTTCTACAGTGGTGGGATCTAATGCCCTCTTCCGGCATGCAGGTGTACATGCAGATAGAGCATTCATTAAATAGATAGATGATGGATGGATGGATGGATGGATGGATGGATGGATGGATGGGTGGGTGGATGGGTGGATGGATGGATGGATGGATGGATGGATAGATAGATAGATAGATAGATAGATAGATAGATAGATAGATAGATAGATAGATAGATAGATAGATAGATAGATATTTTCAAGAAATCATGGAATCACAGATGCAGAAAAATAACTCCCAAGCCAGCCAGTACCCAGTACTGTTTCCTTTATGGAGTAAAGAGTTACTCTGAGTATAAACTGTATTCAAACTTGGCTTACTTTCTACCTCCTGATTTCCTTTTGAAGTACACACACTGTCCCTTCTTGCGTCTCCTGTGCATTTGGGGATATGAGGACAGTACATCTGGACTTGGCCCAAGGTGGGCTTCACTAAGGTTTGAACGTCCCTTCCAAACCCTTTTCAAAAGTTAATTTCCATTGTGAGAGCAGTAAGCGTTAGAACTCTAAGAGATGCTCACAGGGAGTACATTAAAGAGTCTCCACTCAGGTTAACGAATCAGGGCTGCTTTGGGCGTGGGTGTTACAAAGGGAACTCTCCCACTCATCCTCTTTGATTGGCCACTAGGGAACAAAGATGCTCATGACACATTCTTCTACTTCTCAACCCACACAACAATAAGCCAAATAAATATATTTTCTTTACTGTGGGAGCCTGTTCTGGGCTTTACCCAGCAGGTCCGAATAGAGGATGATCAGGACCACGGGCCTGAGTGCAGGTGTCTGAGATGGTCTGCACTTGGCTGTGCTGGGGGAGGAGGTCTTTTGCTCCACCCCTTGGCGTCTCTATAAAAACCCTGGACCAGAGACAGTCAGGGCCCGTTGGAATAGGTTCCAGGCCCTCTCGAGGCTATCCTTTATTTTCTATCTGTTTATCTCCACAAGATTCTCCGCTATAAATCCTTCTATCTAATATTTCCTGCTGCTCGCACTCAAGAAAACTCTGGGAAGCTGTGGGGGTGGTGGGTAAACGCCCCACACTTTACAAGCTACCCAGTCTTACATATTTTGTTAAAACAACAGAAACTAAGAGAGCCTAATTCTCCCCACCCTCTTTTTCCCCCAGAGCACATTCATTTTCAAAGCTTGTAAATTTTACTTTTTGACTTCATTGAGCCAAATCTATCATTTTCTAAGTGATATCAATGCTTGGTATCATTTTATTCAAATCTTTTATTTTACAGACAAAGAAATTGAGTTCCAGGATATACATGACCACCATAACATCACAGAGCTTGTCAGGTGACTGATCCAAAGCCAGAAACGGCACTTTGCACTGCCCAGCCCCTTCCATGGTTCTGGCCTTGCCGGTGAACTCAAGGAGAACCTGATTCTAGTAGAAACATATAGATACTCTGAGTTTGTTCCATAATGTGCCTGATGGTCACGGGAATAATTTTTCACTTCCTCTTCATGGAATATTTCAGTTTCTCTCAGAAATACTTTATAGAAAATATTCAAACATTACATTGTATCAAAAATATTCTGGTTTTTTTTTTAAGTCATTTTATTTTGAGTGGTGATGGGATTGAACCCAGGCTCACTCACTGGCTAAGCCCAAGACTGTTCCTTGAAGAGACTTAACCAGGAGGAGGAGGATGGTCATGGAACCCTGTGTTTCCACACAACAGCCATTTATTTCTACCTCAGTCAGAGCACCGAGGATTACTTAAGCATCATGAGGCCTGTCATGTTCCCTCATGGAAGGAGCATGTGAGGAGAGACCTTAGATCCAATCTGAGAGTCCAGCCACTAGCTACGTCCCGTGCATCCCCTCCAGTTGTATATACTCATGCCCCATCAGCATAGGATCCTGGGAAGTGAGGGGTTAGAGCATACACGTAGTAAGTTGACAGGAGCCATAAGCCTAAGTGACCCTTGACATACATGCTGCCATATTTGGGCTTCTCTCCTCTTTTCTTAGACCTAGGCCTTGCTTAAGTCTCCATAGCACCAGAACCTCTTCCCACAGATACCAGAACCTCTTCTCAGATATCAGGTGAATGAGCTGCAGTTAAGCAATTAGGCAGCTTGACAAGGGCAGATAGATAACCTTCAGAGCAACATTTCCTGCTGGCTAAACAGCCCATAATTAAGTCCCTTCCTGCTTGCAACCCCCAATACTAAGTCCCTTCCTGCTTGCAACCCCCATAATTAAGTCCCTTCCTGCTCTCAACCCCCTCTGCCTACCTATATATGTCTTAGAGTAAAATAAAATTTTGGAGCTTGATCAGACGTCCTGTCTTGCTCTCATTCTTTGTGTCTCTTGTCCCTCTCATTTGCCGGCCCTCCCTTTAGGTCCCTGTTGAAGACCCCGCTGGCCGGGGCAATAAGTAGCAGGTAAACTGAAAGGCCATGCATTTGCATCTAGGGAAGCCCAGACAATCATAGATGTTCTACCAAAAACTCAGAAGTAGCAATTTTCTTTCGAAATTTTATAATTTAATTGCTTATACAATGATTTGTTTCATAATTTGAACTTACAAAATAGGCAAGGCACTACTGAAAAAAATCATAACACTAATCAATATGAAACTACTATTAACAAATTATAGTCGTAAGAAATTAACTGCTGTGTTTTGGCTTCGCACAGAAATCAAAGGTGTTAGGAAAATAGCAAAGCCTTAACATGCATACAGTTAATGGAATTTCATTTGTGGATTTAAAACTTTATTTTACTCTCTAGAGATAGGACCTCATAGAGCCCAGGACTAGGCCTGTTGATCCTCCCTGCTCTAACCTTCTAAGTCCTGGCCTTACAAAAGGATGCCACCATGCTCAGCATACATTTTAAAGCCATATTATACATTGCACTTATTAGTAGTGTATTTGTCTAAAATAGACAGTCTAATGCACACAGCTACTCTAAAACTAAAAAATAATTATGGGTAGGATAGCAGGGGCCAAACAAGAATCCAAGGACTCTATCAGGGCTTATGACAAAATAATTTATACTTTATTTAAAAGGAATGAATATGTATAGTTGAGAAAGCATTTTAGTTCAAGGACTTCTGGTATTGCAAATAAAGCATGCAACTTGTGTTCAAAGAAATTACCAGATTTTTCATTTAATGCCTCACAAGTAAAGTGAAATCTTAAGGAATAATTGCATTCCAAATTATTTCTTGATAATTTTTAATTAAAAGATTACATTATTCCTCCTCCCTCCAGCCTTTCCCCAAGTGCTCTCAATTTTATCCTTTTTTCTTTAGTTGTTATTGTTACACACACACACACATATATACACACATACATACACACATATATGCATAAATACAACCTGCTGAATTAATTCAGTGTTGATTGTATGTATATGATTTCAAGGTTGTGTGGGGGACCCAAAACAGCTTGACCACACAGCTGCCATGGCAGGCCTAGAGGTCCAGACACAGCTTCTGTGACAGGCTTACTGGCAGGCGACACCCAGACCCAGGAAAAGCCATAAGCTGACCCCACCCAGGGAGGGCCTACATCTAAGGGGAAGCACCTGACATCCCAAACATCCCAACCATTAGATAAAGTGGCCAGATGTCCCTGAGTCTACCATACACCTATTTCTGTTTTACAGATACCCCTAGACAGATGTCAGCCAATTAGGGTCCTGAACCCTGGAAATCCCCTCACCCCAACCTCTGCTATGATAAAAATTCCATCTTGCCTGAACTCAGGGCTCTCTGCTCTCACTGCTGCATCAGACAGACAAGAAAGACCAAGCTCAGAGCTTGAAAATAAAGGCTCTTTGCTTTTACATATGGGATTCAGTCTCCATGGTGGTCTTTTAGGGGTCTCCACAATCTGGGCATAACAGGTTGACCACTTGATATTGGATAACCAATTAGGGGTCTCATCCCCAAGGAGGACTAATTCTTCCACTCTCAAGTTAGTCATTATAAATTATAAGATTTCTCAAGGGAGGTTGTGTCAATACCCTTTTCTGGTGTAACAGAATCCCTATTAAAATTCCCTATGCTTTCCAGGGCCTGATATTCTGGAAAAGCCTCAAGAGGGCAGAGCAAAATTAAAATAAGGAGTAAGTTTAGCAAATACTGACAGCATCACTCCTAAGGACCAAAAACTTAGAAATGCAATCAAAGGAGAGAATGGGGAGAGAGGAGGTTGTTGCTGTTTTGGAGTGAGGTACCAATTACCACTAGCTTTTAGAGATCAACAAGAGCCACTGCTTACACTTGGCTGCTTTTATTAGGGTACTCAGTGCTTTCTAAACTACTGCTATTTTAGCCAACCTTTTAAAATCTTATTTATTTCTCCAAGTGATTGGAATCAAATATTACATTAAGTGTGGGAGTGGGATGAGATAAGCTGACATTACATCATCCCGGTTTTATACATTTATAGTAAATAATCTTCAAAACACACCTATAATTGGAGGCACACTTCACCCACGTGAAAACACACCTACAAATGTTAGGATCCTGCCCTCACTCCTGCACATGCGCAGTTTGGGGTCTTATGTCTTGTCATCAGTGTGCGCTGGCGACTACGTACTCACCTTAAAAAGCCAGACGCAGTCCCATTCTCTCTCTCTCTCTGCTCTCTCTCTCTTCTCTGCTCTGCTTCCCCCTCCCACCACCTTTCTCTCTCTCTAGGCCTGGCTCTCCTCTTTCCCTCCCCCCCTTTTCCCTCCTAATAAAGCTCTGAAAACTAACACTGGGTCCTGTCGTGACCGTGACCTTTTCACTCGGCTCGGTAACCAGCGCCTCCACCAGCACCATTTATCATCCTTTCAACAACTGGAGGCACACTTCACCCACGTGAAAACACACCCACAACTGGAGGCACACTTCACCCACGTGAAAACAGAGGGTCCAATGCTTACAAACAGCTGGTCGAAGCCAGACTTGGACTTTCAAACAAAGATGTGTCTGATGCCAAAATGCACTGAATCAAAAAGAAGACAAATAGATCGAAGAGTTCTGAATGAGCAAAGAGAACGAGGGGAAGGGAGACAGAAAGGCAGTCTGCACTCCGAAGAAAACAGGAGATAGCCATAAGAGGAAATCAGCAATCACTAACTATGGACAATCAGTTTGGCCTTAGCCCTAGAAAGAACAGCTCTGATCAGGTCATGTTCGATGTTTCCGGCAATGTTATTGAAGATACCATTCCTGCTAATATACACAAAAGAATCTATGTCAGCACACACAGAAATACCTGATCTGCCAGTTGTGGGGATGTGAGCCTTTAATACCCAGCAACCAGGAGGCAGACACCTTGGTGAATTAGCCTTGTCTACATAGCAAGTTCCAGGTCAGCCAAGGCCACACAGTCACACCTTGTCTCAAAACAAAAACAAAAAAAACCAGAAAACAAGTAAACAAACAAACGCCCTTGATGATCCATGTTTATTGTAGCTCCATTTACAACAGCAAAATGACTGCCAGTCTAGTGTCCCTCAACAAACAAACAAAATGAAGATGCATACACAATGGAGTTTTATTCAACCACAGAGAAGAATAAAATTATATTGCTTGGTGGGTGAGACTGGAGACCATCACATAAAGGGAAACAAGCCGGAACCATACAGACAAATACTGCATGCTTCTTTTGTATGTGGAACACTCACTCTGCCTCCCTCTCCCTCTCTCTCCATGAAAGTAGAAAAGGACTATTTGGGAAGAGAAAGAACACAAACAGGAGGGCAAAAAGAAAGACAAAAACACAATAGGGAATGAATGTAGTTAAAGGGCATGATGGGTTTAAATAAAAAAATGCCATTATTAAGGCCATTGTTGCCTAAATTTGATACAAAATTATATGAATCTAGGGAGTGAAAATTAGTTCATGGGATAGAAAGGCTTGCTAAAAAAAAGCAAAATTTGGTACAAACAGTAGTATGGTGTAGTAATGTGAGTTCAAAACTCCAGTGGGTGTTTGGCAACGCCTTGACTTCACCTTCATAATTGTGAAGGGTTGCTGGCACAGAACGACACAGCACTAGCAGTTACTGAGGAATGCGTCTGGAGTAACAGTACTTGGGAAGTTTTGGCTTCAAACAGTAATAGAGAACACTATCCTAAATCATCTGTTTTTCAAAGAAATTCATTCAATGAAATTACATGCCAATCCTCAAATATATGACTGATACAATGCTACACTTGTATTTCCTGAAAGTGGGAAGAATAGAAACATTAATGCTGCTGCTTGCACATTTAATAGAAGTGCAAAGGGTCACTGTTAAAAGAAAAACATTGAAAGCTATTTATATGCAAATATGATTGAACTGAAGATGTTTATAAAGCTGAATGAGATGGCTGAAGGAGCTTAGACTTAACTGAGAAAAGATGCATTGCTAGCGTTCAAAATTATTTAAAAATCAGAAAAGCAAGGTTTGGAGATAAAATGTCTGCTGCACAGCACCAGGACCTGTGTTTGGATCTCCAGAACCTACCTAAGAGCCCAGTGCAGCAGCAAGCTTCTGTAACTCCAGCACCAGGAAAAGGTGGAGATAGGGCCATCCCTGGAGCTCACTGGCCCAGCAGCCTAGCTAAATCAATGAGCTCCATGATCAGTGAGAGGTTTTTTCAAAAAATAAAGTAAGCATGATAGAAGGCACCAGTGTCAACTTTGGCCTCTGTACATGTTCTTAAGGCATTTGCATCCTCATGCCCATGTGCATACAAACACACAACATATACCAAGAAATAAAATGAAATGCATACAGAATTTAGGAGTGGATATATAGTCTTATATTATTTTCCTAGATATTGGAAAGTCTATTATAATGATGGCTTCACACTGTGTATGTGGGTGTGTGTAAACCAGAGATCAATGCTGAATGTTTTCCTCTATTGCTTTCTACATTGTTTTTGACACAGGATCTCTCACAGAGGCTGAAGCTCACCGATTTGGCTAGACCGGCTGGCCAGTGAGCTCTAGGAACCCTCTGTCTCTGTCTCTCCATCCTTAGGACTACAGTTGAATGCCACCTCACCTGGCTTCTTCCATGGTGTTACACAGGTTCTGGGGATGCAAGCTTAGGCAGGTACTTCAATGACTGAGCCATCTCGCTAACTACCTAAAAACTTTAAACTACTGTAACAATAACTTCACTTTATGATCCAATGTACACCTAGCAAAATTACTGAAAAATTTCTTGCAACATATTTTCTGTTGTATGACCATTTATTTATTTATTTATTTATCCATCCATTCATTTTTTTTCTATATGTACTAGTATTTTGTCTGCATGTGTGTCTGTCTGATGGTGCTGGATCCCCTAAAACTGGAGTTATAGACAGCTGTGAGCTGCCATGTGGGTGCTAGGAATTGAACCCAGGTCTCCTAACCACGAAGCCACCTTTCTAGCTCCTCAACCTTTTTATTTTTTATTTTTTTTAAGATTTATTTAATATGTACACAGTGTTCTGCCTACATGCTAGAAGAGGGCACCAGATCTCATTACAGATGGTTGTGAGCCACCATGTGGTTGCTGGGAATTGAACTCAGGACCTTTGGAAGAGCAGCCAGTGCTCTTAACTGCTGAGCTATCTCTCCAGTCCTACCTTTTATTTTTTTAAAACACTGATAATGAATCAACCAGACTGTTTGTATAATCTACAAAACAAGGCCAAGAGTTTTTTTTAAAACTACTGCATTACCATCTTCTATTTCTTTACAGTCTTCTCCCACAAGGCACATCTTCTCCTTACCATTCCCTCTAAGAACTGTGTGTGTGTGTGTGTGTGTGTGTGTGTGTGTGTGTGTGTGTGTTTCCCAATAGGAACCAAGTAACATATCAGCTACTAACATAAATGTACCAAATTCAAAACAAACTATAATGGGAAATAATTGTATATACAAAGAGCTAAAGGATTAATTTCTTAGAGATATTTTAATCATCTTGGCTACTGACCCACCATGCATATGCAATGGCTAGGTGCCTGCTATGGTGTGAATGTTTGTATCTCCGTGAAATTCATATGTTACAAACCTAATAATCAGTGTGAGGTGTTATGAGTAAGTGCAGTCTTTGAATGTTTACTACCTGTTATGGAAAAAAAGATTTTTTTGTACATTGTGAAGATGTGTCTTTGCCAAGGTGCCTTTTGATTGGTTTAATAAAAGAGCTGACTGGCCAGTAGCTAGGCAGGAGGTATAGGTGGGACAGGAAGACAGAGAGGACACTGGGAAGAAGGGCAGAACCTCAGGAATGTCGAGTAGACACAAAGGAAGCAAGATGAATGTGTCATGTAGAAAAAGGGTACTGCCAGGTAGCAGAGGGTAGATAAGAAATATGGGTTAATTTAAAATGTAAGAGTCAGCTAGTAGCAAGCCTAAGCTATCAGCCATGCATTTATAATTAGTAAAAAGTCACTGAGTGGTTATTTGGGAGCCAGCTGGCAGTCTCAAAAAACAAACAAACAAACCCTCCACCTACAACTACCCTTACACAAGTGACCTCAGAAAGCTGCCTTACTCTGGTCCCATACTGGATTGCAGCAAGAAGGCACTACCTATAAAGAAAGAAATAGTCCTTGTCAAATGTTGACTCTATTAATGCCTTGGTCTTGAGATATCTGCCCTGGTCTAGAAATGAGAGAAATGAATTCCTGCTATTGTGAGCTATTTTTTTATAGCAGCCCAAACAGACTAAGATACTGCCTGAAAACAAAGAGGTGACTGGGACTCCCAAGTTCAGGAAAGTCGTGGATGGTACTACTGAGGTGGAACTACACAGAACAGAGTTCCACCTACAATTCCCATTTGAAAAGGAAGCACTCTTTCTGAGAACACATCTAAAACACTGCTCAGTGAAGCAACCATGATCCCTCACTGAGATGAAGGACTAACCATCAAGAACAATCACTTCCACAGAACTAACTTAGCAATGAAATGTCAAGTCTCAAATGCATAGTATGCTAATGTTTATTTTACTTGAACCTGTGAGTCATAACTCATGTCACTTAAAATTTTCATCTCCACGATGACTGCTTTATTTAAAATTCCCTGTAAGCTTATCATATTCATTATTCATTATATTTCCCCATTTTCTGAAGGACTGAGAATGAACTTTTGTATAGTTCTCTTTTCCTACGTATGTCACAGTTCACCCATTTTCTACCAATCAGTAAAAGTTTAGGTGCAGTGAGCCTCCTGAGGCAAGCTATTTTCATTACTTTATATAAATAAAGAAACAAACAAACAAATAAATAAATGTAATTTAGTTGACTTTAAGGAGCTAGGATATCCTGGCCAAACATTTATTATGTATTTATTTATTTTACAGTGCTGGGAATTGAACTAGGGCCTTATACATGCCAGGCAAGCACTCAACTGCTGTGCCACACCCCAGCCCCATTAAACTGAACTTTCAAAATATTCGTATTCTTCATGATTGGGTTACCCTCCCTCAACTTCCATCGATACTGACAGAAAGGGAGGAGAGGGAGAGACTGCTGGAGTGTAGTGCATGCTACTCCTTGTTCTTCTTACCAAAACTCAACATCAGTTTTCTGCTTTTAATAATGTAACAAAAACCCTCGACTTAGTCCCCATAAAATATGGGGATGGCATGGAGCTCATCTCTTGAGATGATCATTAGCAGACACTGTATAGAAAGATTAATAATGGATAGAATAAATAGCTTTTTGACTTTGTCCTGGGCCCTGCATGAGAGAAGAGGTGTGTGTAGAAGTAAAAACTAAAGCCAGCTGTTTCTGAATTCCAAATGGGGAAATTAAGATAAATATGAATGAAACAAAAGGAAAACAGTACAAAATGATGCAGAGGCAAGCTTGGTGATTGAAGGCTACAGTAGGTTAGGATTGTCAACTCCACAGAGGCTGGATGCACCCAGCAGACATACCTTCAAGAACCTCAGCTGTCTGTCTGGGAGACGGTTTCTAGATTAGGTTAGTTAAGGTAGGAAGATCCACCCTAAATGTGGGCAGGACTATTCCATTAGGCTGGCATGCTGACCTGAATGAAAAGGGCCAAAAGAAGCTGAGCACCAGAATTCATCTGATGCTGCTTCCTAACTGCAGACACAACGTGACCAGCTGCCTCAAGCTCTGACAGCCATGACTTCCTCATCATGATGGACTGTGTCCTCCTACTATAAACCAAACTAAACCTCTTCTCTAAGTTACTTTCCTTGGGTATTTTTTCATAGCAACAAAACGTATAACTAACATAGTCACCATGTCAAAAGCCACAGAGTGCCGGGCTAAGGATGAGCACAGGTCTGACTGTAAATCTGAGATCTTACAAAGAACATAAAAATATTGATCAACAATGTGCTTAGATTTTAAAGACAAAATGGAACAATGAATCACTGGGTCAGTGAACATTATCAATAAAAAAACAGGATCAAGAAGGCCATGATTAATATTTATCTTAATCGGGATATACACTCTTGAGAACAACAACAAAAACTGTATCTCTGGGGACTAGAAAAGACCCTGGCAAGCTAGGTGCTCAATAAGTTTTCCAGTATAATGAATAGATGGATAGATGAACAGACAGAGAGATGGGAGAAAAGGGTGTCTAGAAGAGAAGATCAACTAAGACTAGCTACTTTAAGTCATGTCTAAGAGAAATGACAGCAAGGATGACTGGGAAAAAAACCCCCACATGTTAAATTAGTAATTAGTAACAGAGCAATGAGAGGCAGGGAGAATCTGAGGATGAGAGAGAGGAGAGAGAGAGAGAGAGAGAGAGAGAGAGAGAGAGACAGAGAGAGAGAGAGAGAGAGAGCGCTGTGGGATGCTCTGTATGGCAAATGTGTTGCTCTGATTGGTTAGTAAATAAAACACTGATTGGCTAGTAGTCAGGCAGGAGGAAGTATAGGTGGACAAGGAGGAGAAGAATTCTGGGACGTGGAAGGCTGAGTCAGAGACACTACCAGCCGCCGCCAGGACAAGCAGCATGCGAAGATGCCGGTAAGCCACGAGCCACGTGGCAAGGTATAGATTTATGGAAATGGATTAATTTAAGCTATAAGAACAGTTAGCAAGAAGCCTGCCACGGCCATACAGTTTGTAAGCAATATAAGTCTCTGTGTTTACTTGGTTGGGTCTGAGCAGCTGTGGGACTGGCGAGTGAGAGAGATTTGTCCTGACTGTGGGTCAGGCAGGAAAACTCTAGCTACAAGAGAGAGAACTGTTTTCAAAATCTCAACTCAAAGTAAGTGAGAGAATGGAGACACTTTCAGGGGAACAGATGAAGACAGTACAGTTAGACCTACTGAATTTGAAGGTACAACTTCTTACATTTAGACATACATGAAAATGTAGCCTCCTGTTACTAACTGGAGTAACAGATTAAGAGTCTAGGAATAAAAATATATTTAAAAAAACAAAAGTTCATAATTTCTTGAACATTCTCAAGAAATTTCCACCCCTCTCCACAAAAAATGACAGCAGCTCTGGGCCCTTATACGAAGCAGCACTGCACGTTTCTGCCATGTAGCACTACACAGTCCTTATGAGAGCCCTAGTGAGTTGTCGTTTTCCAGAAGAAGAAAGGACACAGCAAAGCTGAACAACAGTACTGATGAAGGGTCTGACAGTGACCTTCCTGAAGCCAGGAATCTGGAGAGGACTGGATGTGCTGCTGAAGGCTGGAAAAGATCTCAATATTTCTACCTCTACTCAGTGTTATGCTAGCTCATTCGAGATTTATTACTACAGATGATTTATAATGTATGTACAATAATATACATGTGTTTATAATAATGCACACTGATAACCTTATACATAATTCTAACTAAACACCTATTTTTCCAACAGAAAAGTGAGATTAAAATAGTTCAGAGATTCAACTTATTGTTCTGCCTCCAAATCTATTTGATTCTTATAAGAACTCAATGTCTATTTTATCTCTTTCAGTTCAAATACAGACAGACCTAACTGGATACTCAATTTGTGTAATCATTATTCATTCCAAAAACATTTATCAACTTCTTCCCTTATACACAATTCTGTGGCCAATCCTGTGAATTCTAAGAAGAGATTTCTGAAATTAAGACATCAGGACCATGATAACCCCACATAAACAAATCCTTACAGTCCAACATGGTAAGGAAACCAACGGTGTAAAGAAGCGGCACTTTCCACCAGGCACTGGCCTGAAGCCTTCTGCATTTTACCTGGACAGTACCAGAGTTTCCCTTTTACAAAGATGATTACAGAGCCTGCAGACAGGTGAACCCAGGCAGCTGGATTTCAGAGCACATGCTCTTAACCTCTCGCCGTGGGATGGTGAAATGGGTCAGTGAGATGGCTCAGCAAATAAGGAGCTTGCCAGAAGCGGAGATGGACTTGGTTTGAGCTCCAAGACCCACATGATAGAAAAAGAGAACGGGCTCTAGAGAGCTGTCCTCTGATCCCCGTACACACGCACGCACGCACGCACGCATGCGCGCGCACACACACACACACACACACACACACACACGCACACGCACACGCACACGCGCGCGCACACACACACACACACGCATGCACACACACGCACACGCACACGCGCACACGCGCGCGCGCGCACACACACACACACACACACACACATGCACACGTACATGCACAAGTATAAATCAATAAATGTGAAAAAGAAAAAAAAAGATGAAAAGAGGCCTCGAAGAAAAGTCCGACTAGGCAGTCCATAGGCACAGCACTTGCAGCTTCAGTACTGGCTGCTACATCTTGCCATTTCAATCCTCCATTAGAGCAAAAACAGCAACATAGCAACAGAAATCAGGCCATGCTCTCAGACGCAAGTCTAACGCAGCACTGAATATACACATTTTAATACACAGTAGCGTGTTATTGCTCTATTTCAAGTAAAAACATTTCACAACAGGCAATAAGACATTTTTGCTCATACATAAATGCTCCTTGTTTATACCACACACAAATGGATGTATATATCATAGAGAAATGTCTTGAACTAGCTAAAAATCGACTTTCAGAATCTGCATGTTCAGAATCGGTACCTGCTCTTAATCTGTCATAACAATTATAAGCTTCTCCGGGACTTCATTAGCTTCTGAGGCAATAAAGGTTACAGTTCAATAGGCTACTAAACTAGTCTGGGCCTCTGGGCCTCTACCCGCCCTGAATGACTTTATCCAGCTCCATCAGAAGTCGGCCACACCTGAGAACCTGCCGCCCCCAGCCAGCTGCTTCCAGTAAGGCAGAGCAAAAAGTGGCTGGCGAAGAACAAACTTCATTTTGCCTCGAACATTCCGAGAATATAGTGAATCATTAAAAATTTATTACCAGACACAGTAGGCAAACAAGCCAGCAATTCCTACCACGCTTAGATACGGCACAGTAATCACAGGAAATGGAAACATGGCAACCGAGCAAGATTTTAAGCAATAACTTGTTTTATACTTATTCTTCACAAGATGCACTTCCAAAATCCAAACACCTGGGAAGCGGAGGCGACAGAGCTCCAGTTCAAGACCACTTTTCACTGTGTGGCTTAAAACAGAGCACAGCAGCAGCACCAGCAAATGGTGTGGCTTACACTCGAAATCCCAGGACTCTGAAGGCAAAGGCGATCGGATCGTGAGTTCAAAGCCAGCCTGCGCACACAGGGAGCTCCAGGCCAGCCTGGGCTATCTACTAAGACCACTGTCTTAAAAAGACAGAAAAACAAAACAAAACAATCGATACATGAACTCATGTGTTTCCTGCAGAGGTGATGCTAACAGACGCACGATCGCCTTCACTCTTGCTTACACTTTTTAAAGGGTGGAGTGAAGAGAAGCTGAAAGAACCATGGTCACAGTAAGTACCCATCCAGAAAAGGCTTTTGTTTTTAAACTTCTTTTTGAACCCTATCCTTTAAAAAAAAAATCTCTTGACTTCTGAGGTCACTGCCATGTGAAAAATCAAAGTCACACGCTTGTATTAAGGGAAAGCTCTCTGAAAATCAAGGGCAAACACTGCTTCAGACGCCTTAAAGCAAACACAATTCCTGTGAAGTCTTTCCACACCAACTCCAGCCAAGGGGTATTTCTGAACTTGTGATTTGATTTTCAGAGGCCCAGATATCAAAGGGACATTAACAAAGAGGAAACCAAAGTGCAGATAAGTGAGTTGGCAAGAGCTTTGGGACTTGTCACCCAGCCCAGCTTTACAAGGACCCTTGTTTCCTCGTGGGACAGACGAATTTCCCACAGTAAAACACTGGCTTGTCATCTGGTAGGCTTGTGCAATTAAAATTCTCCCTATAACCAGATTACAGGTTTCTAGAAGACAGTGACTATCACTGACTTCTTTTGAATGTTCTTGGTGACATGGGTAGTTCTGAGGCCTTTAAAACATCAAACAAATACTGAAATAAAGTCCAAAGAAATAAATAATGCATGAAAATCTTGGTAAAATGGCAAAAATCAAATATTCCGTATCCTAAAAGGCTCAAAAGTAGTATTTGTAACTTTTTCATTATGTATTTCCAGGAAGAACCTGAAGATCCCCCTTTGCCCCTTACTTATGTCTTCCCAGGCTAGCACTGTGGAGAACACAGTGATGCGGTGTTAGGTAACACCAGGACAAGGACTGCCCTTAGGGACTGCCTGTCGTCAGCTCACCACAACACTGAAAGAGAAATGGACCTGAGACAAAACAGAAACGCTGGCTCTGAATATATGTAGCACAATAACTCCAAAGTAATCATATACTAGTTATACTTAATACTCAATTACAGAATTGACTCCAGTTGGGCTATAAACCATGTGATAGCAAAGAAAATATCAATATAAATGCTATCTCTAAGCTCTGCAATCATGAAGGTCATAAGCACACTTGAGGATAAAAGTTAATGACTCTCTCTCCCCTAACCACTACACCACTAGGCCTGGAAATGTAAGTGCTGGATATTTTCCATCTGTCCCTCCGGACCTTCAATCAGCTAGTCTATAGTGGGCACTGGGCAGGCCACCTACATGGACTTCCTTCCCCAAAGGACTGCTTTACCTTGCAGCTTTCACGTGGATTTGCTAGGAGACAATGGCCGAAGATGTTTATTTTCTCAACTCCCGGGCAGCTCCCATGGAGTCGCTGAGCTCCACAGAAGCCACAGCTCCTGTCAGCCAGCCCCTCCACTCCAGCTCTCTGGTGTTGCCTAGACCTGCTCTGGCAGTTTCTCTAACTCTGCCCACACTTGGTAATGCATCCCTTATGCCGTTTCTTCCCCTCAGGTGTTCATAGCTGTGTCCAGCCAGGCTCTAGACACAGTACTTCAGAAGCTCCCCACACCCCACACCCCATTTCACATGTGCAGTTCTAGAACATTTCACAGGGAAGGGGATAAGTACTGGTGACTTGTGATTTTGATGTCACATCCAAGAAAGCTTTGCTTGACACAATACTGCAGGATGGAGACCTCTACTTCATTCTAAGAGATTTCTGATTTGGGGTCTTATATTTAGGTCTATGGATTTTTTGTTGTTGGTGGTTTGTTTTTAGCTACTTTTCATGTGTGATGCAAGTTAAGAGTCTAAATGGATCCTTGTACACAAAAATATTCAACTGTCCCAGAAATAGCTGTTCAAATACTACTTTTACCTCAATGAATGGTGCTGGCATTTTTGTCAAAAACCAATTTATCCCCTGGGCTCTGAACTCTGTTCCACTCATCATTCAGCCCATTCCAAGCCATATCACCATGTCTGGAGTACTGAAACTTTATACGTTTCAAACCAGGAAAGGTTAAGTCTTCCAATTTCATATTCTTAAAAGATTGTCTTGGCCGGGGTCGGGAAAGATGGCTCAGTTGGTAAAATGATAACATGCAAGCGTGAAAACCTAAGTTTGGTTCCTAGTACACGTGTAAAATATCTGACTATGTCAGCATATACCTGTAGTTCTAGCACTTGGGGAGTGGAGATGGGTAGAACTCGGAGGCTTGCTGGCCAAGCAACTTAGCCTTATTAGTGAGTTCCAGGTCCAGTAAGAGAGACTGTCTCAAAAAATAAGGTAGAAAGTAAATGAGGAAGACATCCTGTGTCAACCTCTGGCCTTCTCATGTACACTCATGCACACACCTGTACACACTGTCTTGGCTAATTTGAGTCCTTCGTGTTACCAAGTCAGATTTAAGACAAGCTTGTCAACTTTTGCAAAAATACCCTCTGGGAGCTTAACAGGGATTGCACTCAGTCTATCTACCTTGTTGGAATATTGAGTCTTCTAGTCCATGACTATGGCACATCTCCATTTCATCCAAACCCTGCAAGATCTGTCTTCTAATTACCTGTATGAGCGGACCCCCCACAATGGCCTCTCCTGCTTACATTGTCTTAGTCACACAGATCCTTGATTCACCTCACAGCCTTTCCAACTCCCTACTTCCTACACCTAAGGCTCTCGTACTTCCTGGAATATCTTCCCTCCAATATCTCCATGGCTCATTCTTTCTCATCTTCTCTACAAGAATGATCCTGGCCACCTTCCTTGAAATTGTATCCCCACCAGTAGCACTACTCACAACTCCCACTACTCATTTCCCCTGTAGCTCTTACTATCTTCAAGTGCAACAGACAGGATAGTTAATGCTTACTGAGTATTTCCCCTGCTAAATGTCTGTTTGGTTCAAGGATGCATCTGAAAAGACTACATATATCCATAGTATACAGAATATGCAACCGAATACTTTTGAAAAGCTGAACTTATTCACTGGTAATCACAAAGGGAAAGTTAGACATTTTTAAAGGTTGAACTTACTCATTTTTTTTCATTTGCTTAATAAATACCAGTGACTTCTCTTTGTCAGGTGCTACAACAGACACTTGGGATATTCAAAACAGACAGGATCCTATTAGTATAGACCACAGCTACTCATTTCCTACCTCTCCTCATACATTGCATAGAATTAAAAAACAAGTAACATAATACTTGTCATAATAAATGCTATAAGGACAAGGGAATAAGTATATGTGTTAAACTTTAGGCAGAGAGGTAAAAAACTCATCTTCAACTAGGAGAGATAATTAAGGTCTCTTTATGAAGCAATATCAGAACAAGGAGAAGCCAGTCATGCAGAAAAACATCCCAGGAAGAAACAATGTATAAAGCTAGGATGGGAAAGATGGAGTTGGGCAAGTCCCAGAAACAAAAAGGCACCACATCCTGAAGCTGGAGTAAGAATGGCAGATGGAAGGGATCCTGTCTCCACTGTGGCCTTAAACTGACCTTGACGTTTTTAGAAAGGCCAAGCCATCCCCGAAGACTCTCTCACTTTTCTCTCCGGGGTGAATGGCGCAGATAAGCAGTGTCACTGGTTAAAGTGTTTCTAGTCTGTGCCTGTAGAGAAGACTGTGCTCTTCTCAGAACATTCTGTCCCCTGGATCAGGAAGGGTGCAGCACACGGGCACACCTGGAGCTCACCCCCAATCCTGCAGGGCCCGCTGCAAGTCTACGCGTGGCACCAAACAGCCCTAGGAGCAGGGACAAAGCGGGACAGAGCTGACAGAGCAGACGGGTCCCGGGTTTGTGGTTCTCCTCTGTTTTGTGTGCCGAACTGCTGCAGACACCAAATGCACAAACAGGCTTGCATGCGCTGCAACTATCACCGCTCGGCCTAAGTCACTACTGACTCTATTTGCATTTCTGTCAGGAGCAAAGGACAGCTGAATACTCATTACTGGTGCAAATGGCGTATTGACGGTAAGGGGTCAAGTGGCTGTAAGCGCGAACATCCTTCTGCACAGTGATCAAAGCCTCTGTATACCAGCAAGTGTTAATAACAGCGATGATCAGAGTCTACCTGAAGAGGTACCTATAGGATAGTATTTTCTCCCATGCATTTGCCTACATTACCTCACATAACTCAGAAATTATTTTATGTTAAAGGCTTACTTATTTTTCAGTAAGTCAAACAACATTTTGGTAGCAAAACAAATTTCAAAAATGCCATTTTCAAGTTTAATCCAACAGAATTCATTATTTATATTTTTCTTTTGATTTGGGAAGAAAAAGTTTCTCTTTCACTTTACGAGACAATCTGTGGTGATGTGCACTCCTGATTTCTACAAGGATGGCATCTGAATGGCACACCAATATGACTAAAATTAACAAACACTGAAGATGAGCCAAAAAGGACATCATCCAGTGATGGAGGAGCGCCACCTAGTGTTCACTATGGTTACGCGTCACCATAGCTGGTACCCTCATCCATTTAATCCTGAGCTAAATCATAGTAAGTTTGCAAAGTGCCTGGTCAAATGGCACCATGTGAATCATGACTTTTTGTACAAAAACAAAAACAAAACAAAACAAAAAAGCGTATGTGTGTCACTCCTATATCCTAGAAGCTGAAGGTTTTCAAAACCAAAGTTAAAATGTCTTTGTACGGCTACGTGAAAGCTGGAGTCATTCCCTAGAATTAAAGAAGAAAAAAAAAAAATAAAGTTAAACATCTTGGCCCTGACTATGGCGCAAAAGAATACAGAGCTCTAAGATAAAAACACCAAAAAACCTTCAACCCAGGTCTTGTCACCGTGGAGCTGGGTCACCATGAGTGTTCACAAACCCCAGGAAATTCTTGGGTTTTTGTTTGGTTGGTTTTTGTTTTGTTTTGTTTTTCCGAGGCAGCGTTTCTCTGTGTAACAGCCCTCACTGTCCTGGAACTCACTCTGTAAACCAGGCTAGCTTGGAACTTACAAAGATCACCTGCCTCAGTCTCCTTACTGCTGGGATTAAAAGCGTGTGTCACCACATAGGGCCGCAGGACAGTATTACAAGAAGAGCTATAAACACAGTGCAGCCTTCAACAGTCCATGAAAGTAACTACGAAGGTAACAGGCTTCCCTCCCATTCCGATTCCTAAGTTAAAGTGGTTGTCTTGGTTTGAATATATCCTCTTCATACCAGGTCAGGTCAACAATTTCTAATCCCTCACATTTAAAAAGGACCTAATCTGAACTTTTTGTCTTTTTCTCAGGTCATCCTCAAGCACATGTGAAGCCTTGGTTTTTAGCCACTGATAAGATTATCTGGTTCAAACGTCCACTGTCACGGAATGTGAATGACAGTCAGTTCTCTTCACCTGCTTCCTAATACCTAAACCAAAGATACAAGAAGAAAACAATTTTTAAAATGTCTACTAGCTATTTCAAGAATAACTTCCTTGTGAGACAAATAAAAGGATTTAGTCTAGAGTACCTGTGTGTGTGTGTGTGTGTGTGTGTGTGTGTGTGTGTACATACACAATAATTTTTTCAGTTCTTGTATTAATCTCATCAAGCTCCTTGAAAGGTCTCTAAAATTATGTAACTTTTAATTAAACCTCTTTAAGATGTGGATTTTTTAAAATTTATACTCACAAGACTTTAGCTATAATACACAGAGACAGTGGTTAGGATAGTCTTCTAAGCAGAGTTCCATGAGTCAACTCGGACACGCAGATACTAGGAGTAACCTGGTTACAAAGCTCTTCTCAGCTCCCTCCCTGCCCCCGCCAAGATCCAGGAGACAGAAGGAACGCACAGGGAAGTCCCCAAGGCACGTGGCTGGAAATGGGAGGACCTCTACCAGTGCTGCCCTCCCTGGAGCCTCGTGCCTAGAAAGGGCAGAGGGCTCCTGGAGAGGGCAGGGGTGACCGGCAGGGGCAGACACCTCTGTTTCTTTCTCAGATGCAGAAGCGTCTCAGTTTTCTCTCCTGGGTTTCTGATGTCTATTGCTCTCCCTCTCTCATCTTTTCACTTGGATATCTTTCTTACCTATAGAAACAGGGTGTTAAAGAATAAAAGAGGATTAAAAAGGGAACTGAAGAGGAGAGAAGAGGATGGTAAAAGAACTGACAAGGGCATTTGCTGGTACGGCACCGACCAAAGCTTCTTTTTTAAAAAAATCAATACAATATAATTACATAACTTCACCCTCCGTCCCCTCTCTCTAATTGCTCCCATATCCCACCCTTCAGATTCATGGTCTATTTTAAATTATTATTATACACATACACACACACACACACACACACACACACACATAAATAAATATATAAATGCAACATGATGAGTCCATTTAGCGTTGCTTGGATGCATTATTGTTTATTTAGGGCTGACTAAAGATCTTAAGTCCTTCCCTTCATTGAGAAACCAGAGCTAATTCAGTATGGGGCCAGCGGAGCATACATACAGATCTGCATACCACAAGTGTGCACACACAAGCAAGTGGGAATGCTACAATGAGCAGAAGACATACTGCCCTTAAGTATGTTTCAGCTGAACTTCATCTTTAAATGTGTGAATCAGACCACATTAGCAGATCACAAACATGTTTTTAAAAATTATCAGCCAATTTCCTCAATGTGCATATGTACGAACACATATTTTGAGATTTTATTTATTTTTCTATTATGTGTATGGATGTTTTGCCTCTATGATGTATGTCTCTGCAACATATGCATGCAGTGCCTGTGGAGACCAGAAGAGGGCATCAGATCCCCTGGAACTGGAATTAGAGATGGTTGTGAGCTGCCACTGGGGTGAACCTGTGTCATCTGGAAGAGCAGCCAGCGTTCTTAACTGATGAGCCATCTTTCCCACCCCCCTTAATAGAGAGCACACGGTCCACTAAGCATGAGCTGACAATGTTGGTCTCAGAATGATTGGAATTAGAAAAACTCAAAGTCTCTTCCAAATGGAAGGCACAGCAATGCCAGGCTGCACTGGGTCCTCCAGTTTGGAACCCTCTTCACATCTGCTACCACTCTGTTCCTCACTGCTGATTCGGTCTGTGTGGCCTGACTGGGATCCTAGACAAACCCTCTCAGCCACCCTACAATCTTCTTACTTTATTTTTGACACTATAATATAACTGCGTCCTTTTCCCCTCCCCTTTCCTCTCTGTGAACCCTCCTGTGTACCACCCCCTCGGTCTCTTTCAAATTCATGGCCTCCTTTTAGTGTTGTGTGTGTGTTCTTAAACATATACATACAACCTGCTCAGTCCATACAAAGTTACTACGCCAGGATCTTTACACAGACGATTCTCTCTGACGAGCCCAATCTCCTTCTAGGGATCCTAGAGGATGCTACATCATCATTTCACTTTGGTCAATGTGGAGGGGCTTCCATGACTACCCAATTACCAGTCCTTTCTATATTGCCCATTTCACAGCCTTATAAATTGCTTCATTTCTCATAATTAGAAATACTTCTTATCATGATATATCACATCATATACTTTTTGTCTAAAATTGTATATCTCCCCAAACTCGGCCTTTAGAGTTCCTTAAAGGTTTAGAGGTTGTTTAGAACAGTGAATGTCACATAGTGGAAATTTAACAGTGATTGGGCATGAATAAAGTCTGACTTCTCTCAGAATAAACATCTACTCCTTTTGATCTGGAATTCTAGATTTTTCCATAGTACTGGGTAGGCCTTGACCAAAAAAAAAAAAAAAAAAAAGTTCTCTGGCAAATGACGAGCGAGGATTTGCATAGGAAGTCAACTTCCTTTCTTCTCTACTATCTTTTCACAGCATTCTTGGGATTTTCATTCTTTCTATTCCCCAAGTGTGCAGAATTATGCTCACTGTGCATATAATAGCAACCTTCAGAGATTCTGGGGGTTACTTGAAACTCTTAGTTGCCATGAAAGAGAAAAATTTAAGAATTTCACACTATCATTATTTTTGAAAAATCTGCAGCTTTGTAATGTTTTTATCAGGCACTAAAATGAAAAAAGATGAAGAAAGGAAGCAGGATGGAGAATGGCTAGGGCTGTTGCTCTAGAAGGGTGGACCAGGAAGTCCCACCTGCTGATGAGGTACCATTTGAGCACAGGTATGAAGGTAAAGAAGGAGCATTTAAAGTAAAGGGAAAAGCGAGGGTGGCTGGAATATATGTAAATCTAAAAAACACAGACTCTGTCTCAAAACAACAGAGTATGTTTATATAGAGATAATACATATACAAATAAATAGATGATATACAAAAGTACTTTCTCATAGAAACAAAATCTGTATTTTTACACTCACAACAAATAAAAAAAGGGGTCAATGAGAAAAACCACCATTAACAGAGAAGAGAGAAAGCAAGTCTGTTATGCACTTAATTATACAGGTAACAAAGCTGAACTCTAACAATGAACCATAACAACACGGTTTCCTACCGTCTCCAAATGCCTTCTGGTAAATTTAGGGAATTGATGCTGGCATTAAAATGTGTAAGTTTCATTTTGGATTTATACATAGTCATATGTTAAAGAAAGCATAAAGTCACTGAATAAAAATAACACGTTAACTAACTTTGTTATCTTTAATTAACGTGTCTTGGGTTGGGGATTTAGTGCAGTAGTAGAGGGCTTCCCTGGCAAATACAAGATGCCGGATCTGGTCTCCATCATTGGAAAAAACAATAAACAGACAATTAACATCATGTCATAGGGATTAGTCTCTCCTCTGTGTTCCTCCATTTCTTAAATCTCTCTTAATACTTGTCAACAACAAAACAGTAGAAGCTTGTGTCTAATAGCCATGGGTTATTAAACAAAAATCTCATGTCAGCTATGGGAGACTCCCTTTATGTTGTTGGTTAGAGAGACCCCAGAGGCTCCCTACACAATACAGGCTCTTGTCATTCCTCTTGATTGTCCATCAGAATTAGCTGATAAAAAAAAAAAAAAATCTATTGCTGAAGACATCACACACCTTGGGTGCAAGATACAGAGAAACCAAACTGGAACCGGACTGTAAGCTTCTTCCCTGTTGACCAGCTTTCATGGTGCCAGAGGATGCAGTGCAGGCTGCTGGGGAAGAAAAGGCATCAATAACCATCAATACCCACATGAAGACCCTATGAACTACAATACCAACCTGCTGGGCAAGATGTGCTCATCACGGCAACAATGGGGGGCAACCAAGCACTCTGATCAGTTTCCAGGCCTGCCCACCAAGAGGGAACTCATATCTGGTAATGTATACCCAGTTAACCCACAGCAGAGGGGGGAACTTATTACTGTTGGTTAGCTAAATTGAGGGCCAAGTTGTCTTTTAAGTACTTTTATGTACACCCCTAGACGAATGCAACTCTCATTCTTCATCAAAGAAAAATCTCTTGCAATGAACATTGGTGAATGCAGAGATGTATGGCTGTTCAAGACACTAAGTGACAGTCAAGTGCTCCACCGCAAACGGGACATTCATACCACCTCCACTAAGACTGGCTGAGGAGGAGCAGAAACACTGTAAAAGCCCAAATACTGTGAGAAATGCTATGAAACCTGCTATGAGCAAGATTCAATCAATGCAATCATGATTTCACATCAAAATGGGCTTGAACACACTGGGCCCGTCCAATGGCAACAATGGATGGGGTAGAGGCCCAAGTGGCCCTACTTCTCCCTGATGAACTACGGTCTACTGGTAAATCCTGGGGAAAGTCAGATGTGGTCTTCAGTTATTTACCCAGTGATGGTAAGCTCTAATGGATGGTTACAAATTCCTAGTCACGTAGATGGCTCTTGGTCAACTCAGTGGTTCATTTAACAAAACAAAAAGACAAAAATGTAGAAAGAGGACTAGAGTGGCTACTAATTGTGGTAGGTGAGAGATAAGAGAGGGTGAATATGACAATAATCAGAAAGCAATATACACATCTATATGAAATCATCAGAAACAAATTTAATGAAAACAGCAGCAAATAACAGCTAAGATTAATATGCTTACAGAATATAAAGCATTAGGGTAAGCATCATATAATTTAATTATAACAGTAGCTTTATAATAAAGCTAATGTTTTTATCAACCTCATTTTACAAACAAGAAAATTAGAAGTCTCTTTTAGTCTTATGTTAAAATAAGACTCACTCTGTGAGCTCTTTAAAGAGGATGATCTGAATTATTCCTGCTTTTAAAAAGTTAGTCTTAGCCAGAATGCGATGGCGCACACTTTTAATCCCAGCACCCAGGAGGCAGAGGCAGAGGCAGGCAGATCTGAGTGAGGTCAAGCCAACCTGGTCTACAAAGCAAGTCCCAGTACAGCCAGAGCTGTTACACAGAGAAACCCGGTCTCAGGGGGAAAAAAAAAAAGTCTTATCTTTGTATGTCATATGTGTGTAATATTTCGAGAATTCAACAGAAAATCAGACAGTTCAGGAGCCTATGCCCTGTGTTCATTTCTAATGAACTGTTCCAAGTTCATTTTGAATTTCAATGACATGTGTATGAAAGATACTGAAAAAAATCATAAAGCTCTTAGTAGCTCTAAAGGTAATTATAGAAGCCACACTCCCTTTGCATAAAAACATGAAAGTATTCAGATACCAAAGGAATATAATTATCTTTTAAAAATGTAAGTGCACGTGGTAAAATGCAGTAAGTTACTTAACAAAAATATGATTGACACAAACAATAGAGCTGAACTTGCCAGATGGAAGGACTTTAATTTTTTTAAAGCCATAACCCTGAACCCAAGTAGGAAGGAATTGATGAGGTCTGAATGTTCCAATTGTATTTTCACGATCAAATGTCACTGAAAATCAACATCAAAGAATTACAAGCTACAGAAGCAAATATTCACATTTAAACTGAGTAGAAATCCACAGACATCAGATGCAGTGCCCAATTAAATACATCAGACATGTTTAGCTGCCCATCCCCTAAACCAATGGGTTCTTTGGGGGGGGGGTCTAGTTTTGCATGACAGGGTTTTCCTGTGTAGCCCTGGCTGTCTTGGAACTCACGATGAAGCCCAGGCTGGCCTCAAACATTGAGATCTGCCTGCCTCTGCCTCCCAAGTGCTAGGATTAAAGGTGTGCACTGCTTTAATGTGCACTCAGCAACCAAATGGGTTCTTTTAAAATATATTTTTACTAATTCTATGAGAATTTCATACAATGTATATTGATCACATTCACTCTCCATTCTTCCCTCTAACTCCTCCCAGATCCACTTCCCATCTCCCCCCCCCCCCACCTCCCCCTTCTCAACTCCAGGTCCCTTTTCTTTTAGTAGCACACCAAGTCCAATTTGTGGAACCCATGTTCTCACAGGTGTGTGGCCATCCACTGGACCATGTGGGTTCTTAAAACTGAACTCAGGACCAAGTCCTCCTATTTCTCATCCTCTCCTTTCTTTTCTCTAGCCTCTAACTGCTTCCATCAGAAAAATAAACCTGTAAGAGCACTTGAAGGAAAATGAATTTAATATACAAAAGTAAATTTCTCAAGAGTCAAAGTGGACAAGAATACTGTTAACTTCAAATGGTTATTTCTGAAGCTTGTTTTAGATTTTTAATCTCTTCCCATTTCTCCCAACTACCTTCTCATTAGGGAGTAATCTGGTTAATAAAAACAGTAATAAAAACAATATATTTCATATGGCTAGTACATTACAGTTTATGAATTACTTTTTATAAACATTCACTATTTGATGCTCATAAAAGTGTTTTAAAGTAATCTGAATAATAAGTCGCTTTCTGATTTTATGGATGAGAAAACAATGGCCCCCAAAGACCCCACAGTGCCTGGTTGGTAGGTTCTGAAGCCAGGACTGCAGTAAAGATTGAGAACCTCCAGTTCTAGCTCCGCTCAGGGCCAGCAACAAACTGCCTCTTCCAAGGGAGGGCTAGGTAACTTTTGCATGAGTAAAGGGTTTGTAAGCCAGCTGTGAACTTACTCATTTCAAACAGACAATACATTTCAAATCTTAACACTTTATGAAAGATATGAAAACACAATTACAGAGAGATATTATAGGTAAGTATTAACAGTTACTTTCATTTATACAACATGCAGCAATTTGTGATCTTTCTCAATATTCTAAGAAAGACAAGAGGGCTTCTTAGTAAAAGATCAAATCTATTGTTAAGTGTATGTATGCAATGAATAGAAACACCACTTCTGAGTGTTAGAGAAACTGGAACCCTGGCATTCTGCTGGCAGAGAACAAATTGGTGAAACTTTCTTGGGGGTAATTTGGCAGCATATCAAAATCTTAACAATGCACAGGGTCTCTCACTTAGTTATTACCTTTCTAATTTATTCTAAAGAAATAATGGACATGTGTAAAATATATTATATTTAAAGGTGGAGCCAAGGTAAAAAAAAAAAGTAAATGAAAAAATATATGAGTCACATTATTTTAGTATATCTAAAATAAAATCTAAAGTTCTTTCCAAGCTTCACATAGTTCAGTATTTTGGGTTCCTGTCCACCTTCTCCAGTCCTCCCTTCCTCCAGGTTCTCTAATGTAACTCTGCACTAACCTTGCCTCTGTTCAGAATGGAATATTCTAGATCCACTCCAGAAAATTTCTTCTATTACTAAAATCTCAGTTTGAAAATAACATCTTTGTGAGGAACCTTCCTTGAATGCATCTCATCATGTCATACCCTCAAAGTACTTAATTTCTTTTCTCTCTCTCCACTCCCCCCCTCCCTGTGTGTGTGTGTGTGTGTGTAGTCTCTCTCTCTCTCTCTCTCTCTCTCTCTCTCTCTCTCTCTCTTTCTCTCTCTCTCTCTCTGTGTGTGTGTGTGTGTGTATGTGTGTGTGTGTGTGTGTGTGTGTAGTCTCTCTCTCTCTCTCTCTCTCTCTGTGTGTGTGTGTGTGTGTGTGTGTGTGTGTGTGTGTGTGTGTGTGTAGAAAAGGTCTCACTATATGACTCTGGCTGGCCTAGGACTCATTATGTGTATGTTTATGTATGAATGTATAGGTACACAAGAACATGTGTGCGTGTGCACATGGAAGCCAGAAGACATCCTTGGGTACCATTCCTCAGGTACCATCCACCTTTAAAAATTATTTTTATACTTATTTACAGTGAATGTGTGTGGATATTAGAGTACATGAAGAGAAGTCACAGGGCAACTTAAGGGAGTTGGTTCTCTCCTTCCAGGACGTGGGTCCCAAGGATAGAAGTCAGGTTTGTTATTTGTGTTTTGAGAAAGGCCTGGAACTTACCAAGTAAGGTAGGCTGGCTTACCGGTTCACCTGTCTCTGCCTCTCCAGTACTGGGATTACTGGATCCAGCACTGGATCACCATGTCTAGCTTTTGGTCCATGTGCATTTTGGGGAATGAATGCAGGTCCTCATACTTGCAAGACAAGCAGTTCACCAACTGAGCTCCTCTCCAACACCGGTGGCACAATTCAATCAGAGGGATGAGAAAGCCACACAGCAAAGTGAACCACCTCCGTCCTCCATAGAGAACCTTCGCCACATACACACATCTATCTGCCTGTGCCTAGACTGCACACACACAGAGAAGGGGCATCCAGCTTCCCCGCCTCTAAAAACACCTCACTGCTTCTCAGAAAGGACTGACCGCAAATGATACAGGAGAAAGATCTAGATGTCGAGAAAAACATGCAATTCTACTTAACTGTTTTTAGGCTTTTTAAAAATTCAGTTTTCTTGACAAATAATAAGAGCACCATCCCTAGGTTAAAGAGGAATAAGATAAACCTGCATGCCAGGAGAGTTCCACTCTTTTACCTGAAGGTATATTACTCTTCAAAGTACACCATGTTTCGATTGTCATAGATCATGAGTACAGTGAGAAATGTACTTTACATAATAATCAGTATCCACCCCCTCACACACACACACACACATAAAACAGATCAAGTGCTCCTTCATGGCATAGATGGGTATATAGATGGGAGCAAGTGAAATCAAGAGCAAAAGTAGATGATCTCCTGACACTCCCTTCTCTAAAGCAGAAATACAAGGCTACAGGATGGATAAAAGCATCGATCAACAAGGAGTTGATACTGAACACACTGCCTATTAGAATATGTCCAGTGACTGGAAGGGAGAGAAGAGGAAGGGGGATAGGGTTTGTGAAGTGAAGGTTTGAAAAGGTCTCTACAGGAAAGAAGGACAGACTGGGTAACAAGGACTGCTGAAGAGCAATCAGATGTGAGGATGTCTCTTGCTAAGTCATAGCTATACTCATCTGAAGGCAATAATTTACTATGTCCAGTCCACCATCCTCAAGTGCTGAGAAGACTGTAGATGAGTTAACTAGAACTCTTGTGTAGTGGAGCAGTGGGTGAATTAAAACCACCCAAAGGCTCATTTAAAAGGCAAATTATCAAGCCCCATTGGTATTCAGTCACAATTTATGGTGGTGCTCATGCATTCTAGAAGCTCTCCAAGTAATCTTGAAAGACATACCTGCTAAAGTACGGAGGCCTGGAAAGTATGCAATAAACTACAAGCTGAGCCAGCAGACATCTATTATTAGACGGTCCTGGTAGGAGATGCAAGGCAGAACTCCACCACTTGGGAGAAGAGGCTCCAGTATTTAGGGAGATTCACATTCAGTTAGTGTTGAGACACCACCACGTCGGTCTGAGGCTGCACTCTTGAGACATGCAAAAGATGGACAATGCAAACTTATAACATCGAAATAATGTCTCCTCGGGTGTCGTTAGATTCCAAATCTTTCCCCCTTTACTTTCTGTTACGTTACTCTAGCTTGAGGTTTTAGTGGCGCTAAAGTGGAAGTTAGGGTGCTGCAGGACAGAACGGGGAGAAGGGACACAAGTAACTGCGCATAGCGAGATAAGGCGGTGAAGAAGGAAGGCATGGGGTCGCCTCTGAGTGCCCGACCGCCCGAAGACTTGGACGCTCGGTAACCAGGGCCCAGGAGCCTCTCTTCAAGCCTCCTGTAATACTCACCATAGTTTGTGGATCTCAGCAGAGGAAATAGTTATATCTGGACAGGAAGACAACAGCGCGGATGATCTGGTTCCTCTGGCAACTCAAGCCCCGCCTTCCTCCAGGCCACTTCGTCTCCATTGGCTGGGAGTAATCAGGCCCCGCCCATCCTCACAAAGACCCACCCTTTACCTCATCGCCTGGGGCAACGCGACGCCACCTTCTCCCTTCCAACGTAGCCACATCCGTTTGGTTGTTAGTGACCCGGAAGTTTAAGCCTACACACGGCTCGCCTTATATATTGGTATTTTCTTTTCTTTTTTCTTTTTTTTTTTAAGTAAGCTTTTCACTTACCGAGTCGATACATAGCCGACTCTGTGTCTCTCTACCTTTGTAAACACGGCACGGGGCTGTTGATCCTTCTCCCTTGAGAAGAGCATTCCGGAAACGAAACCCTGAGTAACAGGAAGTGATTCGAGGGAGCCAGTAGGTAGGTGTCTGGAAGGCCGGGGCGGGTCGGCTTCCGAATGCCAGGGGAGTTTACGGAGTGAGCCGGCCGCTGAGGGGAGTGGAGAGCCTGTGCGGTGAGCTTTGAAATAAGACGATCCGAGGTAAATCCCGGAGCCGGCTGGTGGGACCGACGCGGCGGGGAGAGCGCGGTCTGGGCTGGAGCTCGGCGGCCACTGGCTTTGGATGTCAAGATTGTTCTGGCAGGGTTTCTCCTGACGGGGACAAACGTGGGATCCTCCCCCCGGGGAAGGAGGTTGACAGTCTTGACGCTTCCACCCCCTCCCCCTTTTAGACTCAGCACCCCCACCTCCCCACATCTTCACCTACACCCGGCTCGCCTTATATATTGGTACTTTTTTTAAGTCAGACATCTTTCCGCTTTTCACTTACTGAGCGACACTTCAGTAAGTGAAGTTTCTGACATTTCGATCTCTTGGGTGTGCTCTTGGGTAGTGTCTTGGGATACGTTTTCAGAGCAAGGGTTTGTGATGTTCAGGAAGTTAGACCGTGTCCGGAGTCGTATGTAATACTGGGAACAGTCGGCTTTGACGGATTGTGGTGAAGCTGCCGGCCACCTACTCTACAGTCTAGACTCTGAAGAATAATGCATAAACCTGTGCTTGGTTTTCCAATATTTAATAGATCTATAGGACCGCCTGTTAAGGGGGGGGTAATGAAGAATGGCTCCGTTTCTAAATGTGTGGGTACTAAAGGCAGAAACAATTAAAATATAACTTTTAAAGTAGAGGCACCAACTGAACATATTGGTATGGCTTTAATTTTTTTAATATGTATACATTTCTAGGTCTTCGGTGAAAGTCTTGGAGTGCTTTTTCACTAGTTACGAAAAAAAATGGCTACCCTTAAAAGCTTAGAAACCAAAAGTAAGTGTTCCTGTTTTTATGATTTTTGGTTTGGGGGTTTTATCTGGGGGACCGGGGAGGGGTGGGGGTTCGAGACAGGGTTTCTCTGTGTAGCTCTGGCTGTACTGGAACTTGATGGCCTCTAACTCACAGAGATCTACCTGCCCCTCCTAGGTGCTGGGATTAAAGATGTGCCCAGACTCGTGGGGATTCTTTAGACAGGCGACTAAGTGTTATAGATTCCTTGAGAATTATTTGTGTTTCGGGGCTGTTCATGTCGGTGATAATCGATCCTAAGTGGTTTTATCTTAGCTATTTACAAAGAGTGTTTCCAAACCTTGGTCACATAGGAGCTAGAACCTTAACATAATGACAATCTGGGGTCCCGGTCTACCCATAGTGTGTGCTGTGTGCAGTAGTCACTTTTGAGTTCCACTTTGCTTTGCCTCTCTAGTGTTTAATACACCAGTGATGGCTTTCTATCTTTGGAAATTCTTCCATGACTTTCATGATGGCACTTTTATTTTCAGCATTCATTGTAACTCTTCCCTGTCTAATATAGTAACCACATCTCTGGATGTTTGGGTTTAAATTAACATTTTTAAAATTACGAACTATCTACACACCAAGCTGCTCAATCACAAAATGTGCCAGTTCACGGTCACATTTCCAGCTTTGGAGCAAATCCTTTTACAGTGCTGCTCTAATCTTGTTTCATTCTCAGTCTCCTTTCTGTTTTATCTTTGAAATCTTTTTAAAATCTATTTGTATGAGTGTTTTACATGTATGTATGTATGTATGTATGTATGTATGTATGTATGTGCACCACAAGTGACTTGGTACACACAGAGCCCAGAAGAAGGCATCAGATCCCCTGGAACTGGAGTTACAGATGATTGTGAGCCATCTTGTGGGTGCTGGAAATCAAACCCTTGTCTTTGAAAGTGCTCTTAACCACTGAGCCATCTCTCCAGCCCCTAATATCAATATTTTTAAACCTTCTGCCTCTTCTGCTCTCTTCTGCTCTCTTCTGCCTCTTCTGTTTCAGTAACTGATCACGTATAGAAACAATTTACAAGTCTGTCACTGTCCTAGATCACATTCCTTGTAATTCGGTGCCTTTAGTTGGCTCCTATTGCATATAGGCAAGAGTCAAAGCATATCCCAAAGTAAACTCCAGAATTAGTGTTCTCCCTGGGTATCAAGAGTTCTGTCAGCCACAGTTCTCTAAAGGGGGACTTTGTAGGAAGCAGATTTCTGGCAGCACTCTTCTCTTTTAAAGAGGGTGGAATAGGAGGAAACAGGAGGCAAAGATGATGTTGACAGATAACTGCATCTAACTTACCGGTACAAAACATACTGCCTCCCTGGAAGAGTTGGCTAGCATTAGAATAAGCAGGTGGGAGACTGGTGAGAGTAATAGACCGGGAATGAATGGCAAATAAAAGCAATTAAATAATAACCACTATGAAACAACTAATGCACTTGGCCAAAAGCAAAAACTAAATATAATATGATTACTTATTAAAACTTTACTATGAAAGGCTCCTGGGCAATGAAATTATTTTTGTTATTGTTTGTAATGAGGATTAGAGTTAAAAGCATTTTCATATCATTTCATTTTATCTTGATTATCTAGAAAGGCAGGTAATACAACTGTTTGTTCTATTCTTACTTTAATGTAACACTTGTTAGGGAAAAAAGATGTTTGTGCTACATGGCCCGAGAAAAGGAATACCTACATTTGATGTTGTCAGTTGTCTGCATTTTCTTTAACTGTGTCAGGAGAGAAATGTGATTGGTGAGTAACAACTAGAACTTTTTCCCAAACGTGACCAGCACTGCCATTGTAGGAGGGATGGATCGTTATTACTAAGGCTTATCTTGAAGGCAAACCTAAAATAAGCAATTTAATTAAAACATTAAAATTATAGACTTTTCTACATTTAAAATGTAGCTATCACAGTTAGTTTAGTAACCAGATAGTGAGGTCTTAGACATTTAGATAGTTGCAAGTCCTAAAACGTTATCTGACTTTAATTCTATAGTGTCATAAAGATTGGGTGAAAATGATTCTATGAGCAAATGAATTTGGAAATGCCCAGTTGAATTGGTTATACTAGCACTTCTCAGTGCTGTTAGAGCACCGGTGTGTACTGTGAAAGTCCAGAGGATATGCATCATTCGTAAGTGGGCACACATTTGACCAGGCAACTGTTTATCCAGAGCCTATAGAGGTAAGGTCTGGACATCGCCTTCATAAACGTTAAGTTGATTGTCTATAGCATATTTTTCTAATGTAATAAGTGAACTTTACTAGATGATAATGGTGACATTTAAAAGAACATTAAAGCTTGGCTTGGTGGCACAGGCTTGTAATTCCAGCTACTTGGAAGGCTGAGACAGGAGGATCACAAATTCCAACCTTATTTGGGCTACAGAGTCAGTTCAAGGCTAACCTGGGCAACCTAGTGAGATCCTATCTCAAAAGAGAAATGAGGAAGAGGGCTGTGGTACAGCTCTGGTAGACTGCTTGCTTGCCATGCACTAGGGCCTAGCTTCAATCCCAGCTGCCCCCAACTCCCTAAGAAAGAATATTGTCTTAAAATTTACCAGTGACATCCCCAATTTAACCGTATTATTGTTTAATTTACATGTGTTCCAGAGAGTGTGTCAGGCTAGGATGTGATGGAACTCAGAATTAATGATTTAATACAGGAAAAAAACAAGTTGCTTTTAAAAGTTTTTCACTAAAGGTTTAAATGAAGTTAGGTATGTGTTGACAGATTAATAACTTCATTAATGAAGCACGTACTCACTTTGCTTTTTTATGCCAAGCACATTTCTTTAGCTGGTGAGATGAGCTGGGAAGAGTTATCTGTAACTAATGTAGCTTCCAATAGTCTAGTTTGGAAAAGCAATAGGTTATTCTGAAATACTGTAGTGCTTACAGCATTCTCCAAGTTCCATGTGACAGAAAGATGGGAAGTTCATGAGTGGCCTAAGCTTGTATCCCAAACGGCGGTGGGAACTTAGTATTAGCTTGGCTCAGGGGGTTGATGTTCTTTCTGTGCCCAGTCATGTGACTTGAAATACGCCCCTCATAGATTTACACTGTCATTAATAAGGGAAATATTTGTTTAGTGATGGCCTCTAAATCATGCTCTTTTTCCTTCCATAATCTAAAACAAAAATTTATAAATGGTGGCCTTCACCCCCCTTAACAAAGTTTGCAGTCAGTTTAATGATTATAAACAGTATCTGAATCCCATGTAAATCAATTATTATCCTGAGTAAAAATGAATTCTGTTTTTATCATTACCTACTTGACAAAAGTTTCTTTCATCAAGAGAAAAAAATTGGTTTTGTCTTCTCATATAAGTACCTAGAGACTGTCTTCAGTTTTACCTCATCATCACAAAAGCCTAAAATATTTCCTCTCTGGCCCTTTACCAAAAAAGTTTGCCAGTCTCTATGTAGAATGTTAGACTGTGGTGGCCCACAGAGCCTTCCTAGTGAGACCTTACTCAGGGTCAGGGAATCTGAGCTTGCTCTACCCAGCAGGACTGCATAAGGGGATGATTTTGCCACGGGTGTGTTTACCAGGTGTTTGGAAGGGTCTACACTTGGCTTTACGGTGTGCTTTGATCTTGCAAGGGGGAGGTCTTTTGCCTCTCCCCCTGGCATATTATAAAAAGCCCTTTTCAGTAAAGCTCTGGGCACGGCTGGGTATTGACCCAGGGCCCTCCCAAAGCTATACTGTGTCTTTGTCTTTCTTATTGTCCCTTTCCATCTTCCTACCTAATATTTCCTTATTCCTCTCTCCTCCACCCAAGAACCCTTCGAAAGGTAGGAGCAGGTCAGAGCTGCACTCTGGCAGACTCCCACATTAAACTAGTGATTTTTCTGTTTCTTCATATTTCGTCAGTCTATGGGAAAGCCAGTATGAAAAAACGATAAACCTTACATCTGTTTAAACTGATTAATGCATGATCACAGGTATGAGGGTCAGAATGATACAGGATGTTGGTTGCTTCCCTTCAAGGGATGGAGAACAAGGATTGAGGTTTTGCTTTATTCATCATTATTCATAATTACAGAGCTGGTGTCATAGGTTTTTGTCTGAGAGCTTAAAGGATATAATTATTTATGAATGTGCCCTGCATAGCCTAGTACATGTGTAATAAAGGTTTCTATGTGTGTCAGAGGGAAAAATAGAATGGTAAGAAAATATGAAAGGTAAGAAAATGCAAAGCCCTGGCTCTGCCTGCTCATCTGCATGTTAACAAGACCTGATGAGTCCTTTCTGATAGCCATGAGTTCTTAAGTAAGTAATACAGTTTAAATAAAGTTAAAGAGTAAACTGGAATTGAAAGTTGGCTGAATTTCTTGATTGGAATTTTGATTGTTTTGTTTGAAAAGAATTATCTGTCAAATACACATTGTTTCTTTGCCTTTTAACGAATGTTGTGATTTGACCTCGAATCTCTATTGTTTGAAGTTCCTTTACTTAAATTTTTCCTTTATGTAACAGTTTTTAAAGTATTTATGACTTGCCTAGGAATCCATTTTGACTGGAACCATAACTAAAGTATCACCTGCTTCTTGTGGGTCAACCTCAGTGGACTGGAATGGTGTGGCATTAGTGGTAAATTTGTTGTTGTTCTTTTTAATTTGTAGTTAATATATGATTCTGCATTCTTAAACACCAGGAACAAGACAAGTAACAAAATGAAATGCATTAGATAAAATTAGACAAACCTAAAATGAAATTTTAAGAATATGAAAACAGGTCAACCAAGATGCTATAACAAGAGGTGGAAGCAGGAAGAACTCCAGATCAAGGTTGGCCTGGGCTGCATGTTAGCCTGAGGACCAGCTTAAGCTCCATAGTAAGGCCCTGTCTGCATATATCCATACAAGAGTGGTTCTTTAATTGTACAGGCTTTGTGTGCATTCTCCTTGTAAAATGTGTGTGTGTGTGTGTGTGTGTGTGTGTGTTCCTATTTTCTACATTAGATATTATCTTAAGCACAGTGGTCCATACCATCTCACAAGATATCTGGCCTTTATTCTTTGCCTGGTACTGTGTTGGTTGTGTGTGACCTCTTCAGTCTATCATTATAGCTACTGCTACCGACTAGTATGTTTGTCCTTACTGTACATTATGAATTTATTGTTATTCATGTATCTATTGACTAGAGCATACAATACATACTAGAAGCATGGTGCATGTAAAATAAATCGAAAGCCACACAGGGCATATGACTCCAGAAAGATAATGTAAAGATGATAAAAGTGAGGTTTAAGGGAGTTTAGTCTAACAGCCCATATGGTCTCACTAGTTGAATTTTTACCCTTTAGGTGTAAGAATGGGAAACTTCTCCTAATCAGTTTTCCAGTGTAACATGCACAATGCCCTTCTCTACCCCTGTGTAAAGCATAACAGAGGTTAATCTATTATGAGGAGCATAGATACTTTCAAATATATGTATACATTACTAATATGTATTGTTATATTTGACATCATTGAGTGTCCATAGTACATCAGAGCTTGACCTTATTACATTCCTGCTCATCACTACCCTATGGCCTGGCTGTTACTCTTTCCATTTCATATATTTCAATACAGAAATAAATAGAAGAAAGTTATTTTTCTAGGAGTATATTACAAAATGGAAGCCAGAAACAAAATCTCTTGCATTTTCCAAGAAAGAAGCCATTTAACTTAAGGAAATCTTAAATGTGAAAGTCGAATAAAGACTTTTGTTGATGCATGCTGGTTTAGAAATTACTCTTGAATTTTTTCCATTCCTTTTGCTGTTGATACTTTAGAACATAGGGCAAAGCAGTGTTGTTTGGCAAGACTTCGTGGAGAGATGTAACACATGCCTACTCCAGATAGGGAGCCCGTGACAGACCAAAGAATGGACACTGCCATCGTCCACCTTGGTGAACCAATGAATTTTCTTGGGGTTACTTAACAGGAGCAGAAATGACTCAAAGACAGCTGCATCACCACGGTCCATGCTCCAGCACAGGTGGCAGCTCCCCAAAAGCTGGGAATCTGGAGCCCACTGCACAGCCTGCAAGCAGCTCAACAGGTTGGAGGGTGTTTTTTCCAGGTGCCTCGGTGGTTTTAAGCCTCCTCCCAGCAGCCTGACTGGTTTCTGCTTCTTCTAGGCAGCTGGTCTGGTCTCCAGTCTGGTTCCTCTCAGAGTGACTCTGCACAACCTTTATCGTTTACTATTGGAATGGACCAGTGAATCTGGTCATTTTCAGGGACTTCCTGAAGCTGTTTTGAGTTGTTCACTTTCTAGCTTAAGGAGCTGCCCTGCAAAAGGGAGTATTTCAGTCAGGGAGGGAACTGCTACATAACAAGTAGTCTTGGCATTTTCTTATCATTTCTTTTGGTAAATTGTCCTTGGCTTGACCTCTTCACTAGGCAACCTCACTTCGACCCCAATCCGAGGAGCAGGAGATGGAATGGAAACAGAGGAGCCCCCTAAGTCTGTTGAAGTCACCTCTGAAGTCCAACCCATAAATCAACATGTCCTTCAGAGTCCACGTAAGAAAGTTCCCTCAGACAGCCCAGGCGTTCTTCAGCTGGGAAAGATTCTTACTGAAAAAGCAGTGGAAGTTGAAGCTGTGAGGATATTTGTTCCCAAAGCCGCCATCTCTCATGATATCCCCACCAAAAATACAAAGCTTAAGTCTCTGGGCTATCACCGAGAAGAAGTCCACCTGCAGCCGGAGGTAGTCACAGACCCGAGGAAGGAACTCGCAGAGGCAAAGAAGCTTTTAGAGAAGCTCAAGAATTCTGAAAGGAGGCTACTTCAGGACAAAGAAGGCCTTTCAAACCAGCTCCGGGTACAGACAGAGGTGAGCACAGCCCACAGCTTCCGTGAAGTCTGATCTTTACCTCTGGACCTTTTAATCCCATGCTGGAAAACAGCATTTTCTCAGAAATGTCATTTATCATAGGTTGTCGTTTCACTAAAAGCTTCCTCTTGAATTCCTCACTCTGCCATGGGGCCTCTAGGAAGAGTTTATGTGGGGACTCATTCTCTAAGTGTGGTGGAAGTGGAGGTGTGAGCAGCTTTAGACCAGACCACCTCTAAGTCAGAAAAGTAGGTCATATTCATGAACTGACCAGGTCGGGCTTTGCCATTGACAAATTTGAAGAATTCGTTCCAAGTATTTTTGCCTGATACCTGGGGAGAGTGTGGGGTGTGTGTAAAATAAGTTACTGTGTCTTCATTAGACGTTAATAAGAATCTATAGTGTTCAGTTGTGTTACTTTAGCCTCTGCAGCTTAATAAAATTGCCTCAGCCCTCCCTTGTTTCTGTTAAACTTTACACTTTGATAGTGTGTGTGTGTGTGTGTGTGTGTGTGTGTGTGCACATGCGTGCGCACGCGTGTACACACATGTGCACTGTATATGGAGGGATGCATTCCACTTCATGAGTGTGGACGTCAGAAGAACCACCTCGGTTCCCAAGATTAAACTCAGATCAAGTGGTCAGGCCTCATACTGAGCCATCTCACTAGCCTAAGACTACATCTTTTTGCTAGGTGATAGTATGTGTAACACAATGATTAGTGGTTCTTATCCAGATTTTATTCATATTTAAATCATTTTATTTGAATTTAATACCTTAATATATTTAGCTAATTTCTAAGTACAAAATGATACATATTTATTTGTAAACATTTTAGAAGATTCGGAAAGAAGGGGCTAGGGGATGGCTTAATGGGTAAGAATGCTAACTGTACAAGTATGGGGACCTGGGTTCAAATCCCCAACACCCATGTAAAAAGCCTGGCATAGCCATGCACACCTCTAACATGAGTGCTGGGGTTTTGTGTTCGGGGACAAAGACAGGATATCTGGGACTTGCTAGCATCCAGACTAGCCATCGTCTCCATGACAGACCCTGTGTCAAGGAGAAAAGTCACAGAGTGATGGAGACAGACGTCCTTCTCTGGCCTCCACACATGTACACACACACACACACACACACACACACACACACACACACACACACACAAACCATTTTTAAAAGATCAAAAAGAAAATTCAGAAAGACAATAAAAATGATAATACCTGTAATTACACTGTCTAGATATAACTGCATAACTATTCATATAGATTTACTTTGTCTTATTTCTAGTATTTTTCTTCTCTTAATTTTTTTCTTTTATTAAAAATAGATTTCTTTTTCATATAATATATTCTGATTACGGTTTCCTCTTCCTTTATTCCTCCTATTTTCTCCTCCCCACCTTCTCTCCTTCCCTCCTCTCCTTCTCTCTCCTTCCCTCCTTCCCTCCCTATTTGTATCTACCCCTTTTCTGTCTCTCATTAGAAAACAAACTTCTAAGGAATAATAGTAAAATAAAATATGAGACAAAACCTGACACATTAGAATAGGCTCCAAAGGACACAGAAAGAGATTCTCTGTCATCAATTTTGTTATGATCAAGTCAGTGACATTTCTTAAGCTTTTTGTCTTGGTTGTCTTCTTTCATCCTAGATAAATCGTGAGTTAAAAAAGTTGCTGGTGGCCTCTGTTGGAGATGACCCGCAGTATCACTTTGAACGTCTAGCCCGGGAGAAGAACCAGCTCATTTTAGAAAACGAAGCACTAGGTCGGAACACAGCCCAGCTTTCGGAACAGCTGGAGCGGATGTCGATACAGTGTGATGTGTGGAGGAGCAAATTCCTCGCAAGCAGGTATTTTCTGTTGTAAATAGTCCTTCCTTCCCTGCTGTTTGTTCTGCCTGTCACTCTTCTGACTCATAGCAAAATAACAGGGAAAATTTCTGACTTAAGATTGTCCGAGTGCTTCATACACTATTTAATGTGCAGCACTCCCCCTCTGGAGGGCCATGCAGTCTCTTAGAGACTTTACAGGTGGGTAATACATGGCCCCCTTTCATTCTAAAACTCACTCTTCTACAGTAAACAACACAACTGTAAAATCAAATGTGGAAATACTACAGTCACAAAAGGCAGATGTAGACCCTTCCCTCCGACCCAGAGAAGGCAAGCTCCTTCCCACTTCCTAGGATGGTAGTCTCCACCCAGCATGCTCCGTTCTCATATCTCTTTTATCTGGGTATAGACCTTTCCTAGTTCTTCTCCCCATATAAACAGAAAGCATCCTCACTATGGCAAAGCTGGTGAGGCAACTCTACCACATGGAAAAAGCCACAAGGCCATGGTCCAGGCCTCTGAACACGCTGCTCCTTGTCCGTTTGTCCCCTACCCCACTCAACTTCTGCACCAATAAGAGCATATTTTAGACACTGTCTGTCTTGGTAGGTCTCTGCTGCTATGATGAAACACACAAAGGCAGCTTCTCAGGGAGAGGTTTGTTCCCGCTTACATCTCTCTCAGGTCACACGCCATCACTGAGGGAAGTCAGGGCAGGAACTCAAGGTGCAATGGGTGTATACTGCCTGTTGACTTGTTCCTCTAGACTTTCTCAGCCTGTTTTCTTATACCCCAGGACCACCTGCTCAGAGGTGGCACCGCCCCAGTGTGCTGGGCCTTCCCACATCAGTCATCAGTCAAGGAAATGCCCCCCAGGCTTGTTTACAGGCTAGTCTTAGGGAAGCATTTCTGAGTTGTGGTGCCTTCTTCTTAGCTAACTAACCCATGTCAGGTGTGTAGTAAACTACCCAGGACACCGTGTGTTTAATAACTGCTGATTTAAAACAATTCATCTGGAGATTTCTCACAAGACACCAAAAGTCTCCAAGCTATACTTTAAGAACCGCTGATGGTGAAATAAATTGTAGACTAGCATTTCTTCATGTATTATATCTATGATATTTTCTATTAGTTGAATACTTGTAAGGTCCTTCTTTTGTCTTCTAGTGAAAAAAAAAGCAAGATGTAGAAAACTTCGTAATAAATTTTTCCTTCTAGTAAACACATCCCCCATTATTTATTTTTTCACACATTCATGTTGAAATACATTTAAATTATTTTTTTTGGAAAAATAAGAAACTTTATTTGCTCTGTAAAGGAGAATGAGGCTAATTGGCAGGGGAAGACTTCTTTGTTTTAGAGAAAGTCTTCAGCATTCTTCTGAAAGTACAATTGAGTAGTGAGAAAAATAATTTACTTTTTCTTTTCCTTTTGGTTTTTTAATAGTTAGAAGCATGCATTTAATAATTTAAGTCACTATATAAAAAAGTTAAGTACTTTTCTGTCATTTAAAAACTATTTCAACTGATCCTGCTTCAGAAGCTCTGTATGTGAAAATGTTCTCAGTTAAAATGCTAGAACTGCAAAGCAGCGAGCATGTTAAATCCTGTTGTTAGCTTTTGAAACTGGCAATCACAGTGTAGTAGTAGATTAACTTCTGTGTGCTTGGTACTGTGGGAGAACTGTATGTGAAATTTCTTCTTTTTCAGAGTAATGGCAGACGAATTGACTAACTTCAGAGTAGTTCTGCAGCGTCAGAACCGAGATGCCCAGAGCGCCATACAGGATCTCCTGAGTGAACGGGAGCAGTTTCGCCAGGAAATGATCTCTACCCAGAAGTACGGCTCTTGTTCACATTCTGAACTCTCCTGTCGACTCCTGCAGGTTTCGCTGTTGGGAAAGGTTTCCTTGGATTGTTTGTTTCAGTGTGGCCATGTTTTTTAACATACCAACTGTATACTGTAAGTCACACTTTAAAATAGATGCCCTGAGAGGAAGGAGCCCTAAAAACAGAAAAGGGGGTGCTGCATCCCATATTCCTAATAGGGAAAAGAATTGTTAGACATCTGTGAGTGAGTTTGTTTCTGCACTTAAAAGTAATTCGTGGGTATGGATATGGTGGCTTTGTATAGTTTGGGAAGCCAAGTGACGACATATCTGTTTCTCCCAGAGGAGAGATTTTAAAGTCTTTGTGTAATATTAGAACATGTCTGCATATCTTTGCATTCCAGAACTAACTGAAATATTTTTTTAATATATAATATATAATAATAATAATAACAATAATAATAAAATAAATAAACACATGGGCAGTGTTTCTTAAAAGGTCTTTGTACTTTTATGTAATTGAATAATTACTAATCAATTATATGGGACATTAGAAGAATAAAGCAAAATATATCAAAGTATGGAAATTTGTTACAGGCAATTAAGGCAGTGTTTCAAGGGAAATGCTTGTTCCAGGCTGGCTGTGATGATGCCTACCATCGCTCAGGAAGCTGAGGCAGAAGTACCTGAATTCCAGCCAGTCTGGGCTGTGTAGGAAGATCCTATCTGTAAAAAGATAAAAAGGGGGGTTTACTGGGGGGAATAAAAAAAGGCTTATTAGTAATTTAAGTTACTACTCTGAGAAATGCAAAAAGCAAATTAAACCCAAATGAAGCAGAAGTGAGAAAGAGTATTAATGATGATAGCTAAAACAATTTTGTGATGAAACTTATAAAAAAAGATAAAGTTAAGGAATGTCTAGCCCTGAAGTGGCAATCACAGAGCCTGCAAGGGTCTGAGCTAGGTCCCCTGCATCCATACTGTGGTTGTTTAGCTTGGGGCTTTTGTGGGACTCCTAACAGTAGTGGGAGTGGGAGTGTCTCTTACTCTTTTGCTTGCTCTTGGGACTTTTTCCTCCTACCGGGTTGCCTTGTCCAGCCTTGATATGAGGGTTTGTGCCTGGTCTTATGGCATCTTGTTAGGCTATGTCTGGTTGATGTCACAGGGAAGGCTGCTCTTTTCTTAGAGGTAACAGAGGAGCAGTGAGGGGGAGGGGAGACGGTGGTGGGGGTGGTGGAATTGGGAGGAGGAGAGGGCGCAGAGGCTATGGTCAGGTTGTATTATATGAGAGAGGAATAAATAAATAAGAAAAAAAAATTCTAGCCAGTCCACTGAGGAACGATGGTGCATGGTAAGTATTGGGAATGAAAGCCTGCACGCAGTAGATTGAGTAGACATAGCAAAGATAATAAGGGAATGTTATTGATACCTCTAGCCAATCAAGTCAATGATTTAGCTAAGCTTAAGACATATTACCAAAGGTTACTTGAGAAAAGGCGTAGGAGGGCTGGAGATGGTACAGCAGTTCAGAGTGTGCTGCACTTGCAGAGGACCTGACTTTAGTTCTCAGCACTAAACATACTGCGCAGCTTATAACTACTAGTAACTTCAGCTCCAGGAGATCTGACGCCCTCTTCTGGGCTCGGTGAGCACCTGCACTTATGTACGTACACCTGACACACTCAAATAATTTTAAAATAAATCATCAAAAATAATAGATATATAAGTTAACTAGCCCTAACCCATTAAAGAGTTGAACTTGTAGTTAACAGCCAAGTGAAGGAAATTCTAGCCTAGATGGATTCACTAAATGCTAATAAACATCTAAGGAAGAAAGAAACACATTGTACACAAGTTCTTCTAGACCACAGGAAAAAAGAGAACAATTTCCAAATCATTTTGTGGGGGTGAGCATTATGATAACAAACTAGATCATAACCAAAACCCATAGACTTTCTATCATTAATGAACATAGATGTAAAAATCCTTAGAGACTGTTAGTGGATCAAATCCAACAATATAGAGTATAGTTCATACATTATGACCAAGTAAAGTTAACTCTACATATTGGATATTGATTTAGCATTCAGACTTCAACAACCAAATATGATTATATTAAACTGTACTACTTGTTTTCATGATTTCCAGGTAATAACATAATAGTAGATTAACTAATGTCTTCTGCCCTATAACCTATGTGACCAGTCATCCCGAGACTTGAACTCCGAGTAAAGATATTAAATGACTTCTGAAATACGTGCTGCTCACTTACTTCCTCTTACTGGTTCTTCTATTTTGTCTTTATGAGTGTTCATTGCTCATGTGTGTTCTGTGCAGGTTTCTGGAGGAACTCTTGGTCTCCTTACAGTGGGGAAGAGAGCAGACACACTCCCCTAACACACAGCCCCACAGCACAGCAGGGCTGGCACTCTCAAACCGCAAGTTGGCAGAAGCCGTGCACGCTCATCTTCTGGGAAATGTTGGCATTAGCAATCAAAAGAAGATTCCAGCAACAGTAGAATTCTTCAGTACCCCAGCTGAGAAAATGGCTGAAAAGGTAACATGTTTTCTTTTCCGTGAGCTGTGGAATGTGTTCTATAGCTGCGAGATTTTATTGACCCCTTACTGAAAGCTACATGTTATGCTTGCTTGGCATTGAGAGTTTTGAAATGTAGAACCTCAGTTTGTTTTTTGTGTTAATAAGCTTGTGATCTTAGAGCAGGTTCCTCCTTTGACCCTTAAATTTCCTAATGTTCCTACTCTGTTCTAAGGAGAAAATCACCTTCCCATCACAGCCAGAAGTATTAGAAAGTGCATATGTACTTACCTGTCACTTGCTCAGATTGTTTACCTCCTGCCTCTAGGCCATCCATCCTCTGTTGTCAGAGAGTTGTCTTGCAAATGTCAATGCAATCATCAGACAGCTCCCAGTCCTGCCTCCTTGACTGAATTCTTTCCTAGAGCATAGAAGGCTTGTCACAATGTTTCCATCCCCCTTTCCAGGAGTCACTTCCCAAGTTCCACTTCCTCTTCTAGCAGCCTCACTCACTTCTCATTTCACAGATAGACTGTTTTTCTCATGCCTCTTTCTAATGCATGCTCTTCCACCTGCCTAAACGATTTTCTGTCGTCTTCTTAGTGTCCAACGTTTAGTGTACTTTGTATGCCTGTCGAGATAGCTCTTGTATCATGTTGTTATTGTGTGATTCTCTCTCTAAAACTACTTAAAGACTGGAAAATATGTCTTACTATGTTTCCTCGTGGACTGGTAGGATGTTGCCCATAGTAGGTGCTCAGCTACTTTCTAAAAGGATCAGTGCCTAAAAAGTAAACTACTCAAAGCCTTGTTTGTTCTTCCTACTGTTTCTTTGCTGGGAGGTTATGGCACGTGTACTCAGCTGCTGTCGGTATCTTGGAGTGTAGCTGGCTTTTCCCTGCTTCATGAAACTTCTCTTGCCTTGGTTTCTCTGCGAACCTCCGCCATCCTGTCTTCTCTGCTCCCTGCTTCATTGTGCAGTGGTGGGTGTGCTCCAGGCCTGATCTAGAGCTGCTCGTTCTTCTTTACCCTGCCACATTCCCTCGGATATCAAGACCGACAGCCCTTCTCCTTGCGTGCCTCATGACCTTCCAGCCGCATTGCTTCAGGAGCTGTCCTCTCAGAGATGAATGCAGCAACTTGGTCCCCACTCTTCCTTCGTCTTTAATGCCCTCCCATTTCCTCCCTCCATGCTATACCGCAGGATCTCTGCAAGGCTTCAAATCCAGCCCTGTCATCTCAAGGCTAAAATCTAGAAGACTTTCTGCCATATCTCAGTCTCCTACTGAATTCCCTTAGCATTTGACTTTTCACTTTAAAGACCCATAATGTCATAGCATGTGCCCTACTTAGAAACCGTTCTTTTCCTCGAAGAGTTTATAAGCAACATTACTCCTTCCATCTTAGCTTGTCATCTAAATCAAAATAAAAGGTCTAAAAGCTGAATTTTAAAAGTAGAGTGTAGTTAACAAGTGGAAGTCCTAAAGTAGCATGGTAGTTCTTATGTGATGCCAAGATACTTTAAACAGGAGCTACAGTGTCTTGGATATGCTGTTAACTTGGAAGAGGGAAGTGTCCAGGCACGGGAGAGCAGGGAAGCAAGCCCAAGAGCGCCTTTGAATAAGCCCTGACTGTAGCAAAGGGAGGTAGAGCCAATTGCTGAGCCTACCTCCTTTGAAACATAACTCTGTTTATGTCATGATGAGTTTGAGAATAAGAGTTGTGGACCAAAAAGGCTATCCTTGTCCTTAATTGGACTTTTTTTTTTTTTTTCAGTAGAGGAAACAGGAAAAGCCACGACCAAGGAAGAAATGAGAGAACAAAGTATTGTGAACATAGTTATTAGCATAAAATATTATATATAATTTTTAAAAAGAGAAAATGAAGGGCCATTTATTTTCCCATAAGTAAAAGCAGCATTTTCACAGAAGAATGGTGGTCAGATCCTTACTCTAAAGAACTGAATGAAAGAGAGAAGAGAGACAGTGGGTGCTTTCGGGGTAAACTGAAAATTGATATCATATGAGGTAGAACTCATAGAACTTCATTTTTCTGTTTTTATTCCTTCTGTAGATGTCTGCCAAAGAGTATTGGTTTCATAATTACTAAAATAAAGGTGGTTAATGTCATAACTAGGCATGATTGCTGAATTTACAGTGTTTTGGAAGAAGGAGAAATTCATATTCATTCCGATGTTATTTTTGATGATAACACATAAAACAAAATGAATTGTCACAGGTAGTTAGGTACCAGTGAAACCCAAGGCTTTGTGGTGCATGCTGCTAACCTCTGACATGGCTTCTTTGCCTCAGGTTCTACGGATTTTGGATCCAGTTACCTGTACAGAAAGCTCACCGGACAACCCATTTTCCGAATCTTCACCACCCACATTACTCACTACAAAGAAAAATATTGGACGTTTCCATCCCTATACCAGATATGAAAATATAACTTTCAATTGCTGCAATCATTGCAAGGGAGAACTCATTGCTCTTTAATGTATAATGTACTAGAGGTGTGCTGAGTACCCAAGATTCATTATTTGGGAGCTGGGTTTCTTATGATGCTAGAAATAAAATCAGTTCATCTTTATATACTATATATCCACAAAGATATTTCATGTGCTGGATTCCAGATTATTTTTCTTAAGAAATGTCTCAGGGTAAGAAAAAATGAAACTATGTAGATATATTTAAAGTACAAAGTACTTCTCAGATAGTTCAGTGTTTGTGCTAAAACTAAAAAAGATTTTATAACTTTCTTTTAGGCCCTAAATTATTATTCTTTGTTATATATTTTATATGAACTATAAACAGGTTTCATTTTGGTGCATAAAACAAAACCAGGCAAACTACAACATGCGTTGGATGTGGCCATGCCCATCCCTTTCTTGTTGCCAAAGCTGCATTCCTGCACAGCGGCCGAGTGCAGTGTGGGGCTAGCAAAGGCCATTCCCTCGTAGAGCATGTTGGCTAGTTAATAGCTGGAGTATAGGAAAAAGGGATTTGCATTCCCTTTGTGGTCACATTTGGGCTATAAAAGAGGCCTTCAGAGACTCTGGGATAAAGGCATTAATCTTTCTAAACAAATATATTAGGAAAATAAAAAGGTATTTTAGAACTACAACAAATAGTTCAACAACAGTGTCCCATGCTGTTGTTTTGCAAAGTACTCTGACTTCTGCATGGTTGCAGTTGGACAACCTGGAGGAAACAGGATTCATAATTACTGACTCAACGTTGGCACAGGCAGTGTCTGCAACAAGAATATCTAGTTTGATAATATAATGATGGGAAATGAGTTTCTGGGGAAAATGTAATCCATTAATTTACATATATTACAAAATATATTATTGTATAATGTATCATAAGATGCCCTTTTATTGACCTTTAAATAGTCACAAAAATCTGTCATCAAAAAATATACTGAATTTTAAAAATTGTCCGAGAAGGCAAATCTGGCCAAACAAATTATACTTTCCTGTCAAACCTACTACTTTTTGTCTGACTCATCTGAGCCGTATTTATAGCTTTCAATGGCAATAAATTTCTCTATTTCCTTCTTATTGGTTAGTCCTTTCTCCTTCCAGAATAATGGACTTTGGCTCCAGTCTTCATGTGACTTTTACTATGTACAGCTGTTTTGTTGCCTTTTCCTTTGTTTGCATAATATAAACTTCTTAGAAGAAAATGGAAATTTTCATGACATCAGCTTTGACTGATTTCTTGGGTATAACAACAAAAGCACAAGAAATGAAGAAATAAATTTCACCAAAGTTAAAAACCTTCATGCACTGAGGTACATGGTAGCTCTAAGAATGGGAGAGGAAAAAAAAAGAACAAATTATATATCTGAGAAGTGGCCAGAAGATACAAAGAACTCCAATTCAACAACCAGAAAACCTGCCCAGTGAGAAGGGGGCAGAGGCTGGAGAGATGCCGCAGTCTGTAGAACATTGCCACACGACCATGAGAACCCACGTCCAAATCGCCAGCACTTAACATGAAACATGGTGCAGTGGTGCACATCTGTAACCCCAGCATGCATGGAGCAGTCAGTCACTTCAGCTGAATTGATGAGTGCCAGGCTAAGTGAGAAATCCTGTCTCAAACATTAAGGTGGAGAGTGATAAAGGAAGACACCCAATACATAAGCTTCTCCTTTACTGACATGTGCACACACTCCAATGTACAATGTACCACACACGCTTGTAAGAAATGAGAAAATTATTTAAACAGTTACCTAAAATACACATATATATTTGTATATACATACTTTAAATAGCAAATAAGCACATCAGAATATTGTCAACATCAGTAGTGAGTGAAATGTAGTTGTTACCATTTTCATGAAGATAACTATTAACAAAATATTAGGATGGCTATTAACAAAAAAGCAAGAGAAATTGTAGGCCAATCTGAAGAGACCTGGAACCGCTGCACTTCACCAATAAGAGTGTAAAATGCAGCAGCCATTGAAGACAGCATGGAAGTTCCTCAAAAAACAAACAAAAAAACAACTACCATGTGGCCTGGCCCATCGTTCTCCTAGGTGGATAGCCAAGAGAACTTCGAGGTTGTCATAGACTTTTGTACACCAGTTTTTGTAGCAGTATTGTTCATGGTTGTCAAAAGTTAGTTTTAATCTTAACATCAGTCACTGGTTAAGTAAATAAAATCATCTATATGATAAGGAATACATTCAACCTCTAAAACACAATTGATGCATGCTACAATTTAGATAAATGTTACATGAAGTAGGTTACATACAAAAGGACAAATATGGTACCAGGGTCTGGAGAAGAGCAGGGAGGGGCGTTTAAAAACTTAAACAATACCCATATTTTTCAATAATAAGTGAGTGGAAAAATATTACAAAGTGACTCCTACTGGATTCCTGTATTTCTTTCTGATAATAAGAAATGAAAAAGTCCATAAAGTTGGAAGGGGATGTAGTGAAGCCGGGTACAGGATGAGTTGGAGGGATTGGATGGGAGGTAGACATGATCAAAACACATTGTATATATGGTATCAATGGATACCTTAAAAAAATTCACTAAAAATTTAAATAGTGGAATGACTTATTTCCCCAAAGATGATTGACAAATGGCCAACAACCACACATAGTTGTTTATTAGGACTATGCAGATCTGTTAAGTATCTGAGAGACTATGTAGAAATTGGACTCTCCTTAACCGTGTAAAATGGTGTGTCTGCTGTGGGGAACTGACAAACTGTATAAGTGTTCTCTACACTGCATCTTGTCTGCAGCAGATCCAAGCACATCCAAGAGAAAACACAGACTTAAGTAGCTGTATACATGCGATGCTTGCACAGCACTACTCCCCACACCCAAAAGATGGAAATGCCCCAAGTGATGAGTGAATGAACAAAAATGCTGTACACGTGTTACATGTTTTCTCCCATAAAAAGGAATTAAATACCGATGCATGCTATATTGTGGATGAGCTTCCAAAGCACTATGCTAAGTGGAAGAAGTCACACGTAAAAGATCGTGTTTGTTTTTAACTGTAAAATTTCTAGAATAGGCAAATCAGAAAGCACATGGTATCTGCACAGAGGAAGTGGGGGCGAGAGGCCTTGAAAGTGGCTGATCACAGGGATGGGCTACTAGGAGTGATAGAAGCATTTTGGAGCTACATAGAATTGGGGCTATATATGAATACACTAAATGCTGCTGAACTATGGTTTAAAAAAAAAAAGTTACATAGAGGAAAAATTTGGGGCCACCAATTTTTTTTTTGCCTTACTTTCCCAGCTAACCTTCTACATTACAACACTTCTATACTATCATATAGTAGCATTTTTAGCATTTAGAAATATTACTTCACTGTTCCGTTCTAATATCCTGCTTCCTCCTGCTTCCAAACCCAACCCTAAGGCTTTTCCCATTTCTTCCTAAAATGAAATATTTCATTTCCTTAAAAATTAAGTAAAATAATTACTCCAGATGGAGACAGGTAGGACTTTGGATTTTTTTCACAAATATCTTTACTCATGAGTCAAGTACTTGGGTACCATGCATCATCTACATTCAGTTTGCCTCTAAGTCATATCACAATCCTATATTAAGCATTGCACAATATGCACGTGGATGTCAAAACCAATTGTAATGAAATGAAGGATGGCTTGATGTGGTACAAAAGTTGAGACAGACACAAGGCATAGTGGTCCACACCTGTAACACCAGCACTTGAGGCAGAGGCAGGAGGGTTCTAAATTCAAGGTGGACCTAGGCTACATAAATCCCATATCATAAAAACAAACTAACAATCAAGTAGATACAGGAATAAACCATTCTCTCTGCATTTTCCAATTCTTCTAAAACACACATTGAGTTTATGTAAATGAACCGGGTGGTGGCGGTGCACGCCTTTAATCCCAGCACTCAGGAGGCAGAGCCAGGCGGATCTCTGTGAGTTCAAGGCCAGCCTGGGCTACCAAGTGAGCTCCAGGAAAGGTGCAAAGCTACACAGAGAAACCCTGTCTCGAAAAACCAAAAAAAAGAGTTTATGTAAATGAATGCACACACACGCATTAGACATGGAGGTCATAGGCTTGTATTATGTAAAGCATTTACAATGATTTTTAAAACATACCTAAAACACTATTAGGCATATGTTATGCACAAAATAGAATTAAGTGTAGAAAAGATATGTTGTTATCTTTCTATGGTACTAACAGGTGATACTCTTCACTGTTTAGGTCACCACCACTAAAAATTAAACTTTGACAAACAGAATATTGTATAAAGCCTTGATAGAGACTTAAGTCATTCTTTAAGCCTTATGACTTGCTCTATTGAAAGATTTAAATGTTTACTACGTTTATTTATTTTGTGGTCGGGATGTGGGATGTGTGTTCCACTGTGTGTGTGGTCAGAGGACAGCTTGTAGGAGCTAGTTCTCTTTCCACCATGTGGAGCCCAGGGATTGAACTCAGGTCATCAGACTTGGTGGCAAGTGCCTTTATCCACAGCCATCTTGCTGTCCCTTTTGCAATACTTTAAATGACCATAGGAACTATAAATAGAAATGTATGCCTTTCGTCTGGCTTTCTGAGTAGAAGTGTTAACACAATTTAGAGGTAGAACACAGAGTTCCTTCATTGTTCAGTTTGTTGAACAGACCACAAGACAGCACAACATAATCAACACCATGAGAGACGTTTATTTTGTGTTAGTGTGAAGACAATATAGATTCACCGTCGGCATTACCAAAAGACAAATCCCACTCCATAATTTAGTATTATCAAGACACTGGGTCCATCGGAAATGACATCCAAAACTCTGGTGACAGCATCTTCAAGTGAAGGCTTTCCCGGACAGCTTCAGTTATAGTGGTCGGTGAAGCGGAAGGATTTGGCATCTGGCATGTTGTACAGGTTGTTCTGCAGCTGTTTGGAACGCCGTGCTTCTAGTCGGAGCTGCCTGGCTCTCTCCTTGACAGCCTGTTGCTCTGCGATTTTCTCTATCTGTTTTCTTCTGAGCCATCTGTAGAAAGAGGCAGGATCAGATTTGGTGAATATGATGAATCATATGATAAGGTTCTCACCTACAAACACATCAAAATGAACATTTCTATAATGAAATGGAGTCAAGAGACAAACTGTTCAAGTATTAACACTTCAGGCTTATTTCCCAGGCTCATTCAAGAAAACAGTTTACACTTTGCTTGAAATTAGGTCTGTCTGTGGTGAGACTGACAACTTACTTGGTTTGGTAGTAATCAAACACAAGAATTTACACGTGTTATAAGTCTCAGCCCTTTTCTAAAATATTTGCTATCTTTCAATAACATATTTCTTGCAATTAGCTTGGAAAACAGTCCAGTTAAAAAAATTAGCAAGATTCAAAACTACTGCCTCACTCTTCTTAACAGGGAAATTCTAGAGCCTGCGCTCAGTGGCTAGAGCAGCCCTTCCTTAAAATCAAAACGAAGGCTATGCATGAAAAAAGATAAAGAAAACATAAGCATCAAAAAGATAAAAGGAAAGTCCTTGCTTAGTTAAAATAACACAATAACTAACTTTATACACATCTACCTGGTATATAAGTGTATATGGGATATATATATATATATATGTATGTATATATACTACATATGTACACACACACACACACACACACACGCAACAACTAATAAAAAAACTAATAATAAAAAAAATACTTTTGGGGTCATGAATTTCATTTTACTTTAAGCAAATTAATTACCTGTTGTAAGACATTGAAACAATATGATCACAATGTGTGTGTGTGTGTGTGTGTGTGTGTGTGTGTGTGTGTGTGTGTGTGTATCTGAATATGTATATATATGTTTTTTGAGACAGGGTTTCTTTGTGTATCCCTGGCTGTCCTGGAACCTTCTCTATAGACCAGGCTGGCCCCAAACTCACAAAGATCCACCTGAGTGCTGGGATTAAAGCATGCACCCACCACCCTACCTGACAACAATGTATATTTTTATTGTGACTATAATTGCAAAGAAATATTTAGAAGACAGGCATTCTAGTGCTGATAGTCATGGTTAGATTTCTGGGTGATGAAACTATAGTCCTTTTCCTCAATGCACACTTAGTTTTTCTTTTCAAATAAAAGGTTGAGAGAGATACAGACAGAAAGAGAAGGAAGGAATGAAGGAGGGAGGGAGGGGGAGGGAAGGAGAGAGAGGAGGGAGGGAGGGAGGGAGGAACTTCATACAAGTGGAGTCAACCTTCACTTTATTCTCCAACCTTCCCAAAGGCTAAAGCTCTGAAGAGTGGTCTGTATGCTCAGGACCAATGAGGTAACAGAAAACAGAAAGGAGACCATGCTAGCTGTTGACCACCGTGAAGGCACAAAGGCATGGGAACCTACTGTCTAAAGGCCCTATCGCGGCCCTCCGTTCCTCTCAGGAAGAACAGACACTCTTCTTGCTTCCGGAGCTCCTCCGTCTTCCTTTCTTTCATCTGCTCCTCATGCTTTTTCTTAAGCCATAATCGAAAAGCTTGTTGAGGGTCTCTGTTCACCTGCTGAGTAGAAAAAAACAAACAAACAAACCACAATTTGCTTAATTTAGATGACCTAAAACTACCTCTTAGAACCTTAATGAAGTTCCACAAGATGGCAAGTCCCCATTCAGCGTTTTCAGAACACTGACTTCATCGTGGCCTTCCTAGCACCCAGTTTCAAATGCACGCCCCTTGCATCCACCAGCACTGGTCATGCTCTGAAAGGAGGCAGCGCTGGCCCGTCTCATTTCTTCATCCTGTCTCAGTTAGGGATTCTATTGCTGTGAAGAGACACCATGACCATGGCAACTCTTATAAAGGAAACATTTCATTGAGGGGGCTCACTTACAGTTTCAGAGGTTCAGTCCATTATCATCATGGCAGGAAACATGGCAGCTTGCAGGCCAGAGGTAGCTGAGAGTCCTACATCTTGCAGGCAACAGGAAGTTGACTGACACAGTGGGTGGATTCCTGAGCATAGGAAACCTCCAAGCCCACCCCCACAGTGACACACTTCCTCCAAGAAGGCCATACCCACTCCAATAAAGCCACACCTCCTAAGAGTGCCACTCCCTATGATATTATGGGCGCCAATTACATTCATACTACTACACATCCTATTGAGGAAAATGGGGAGCAGAGCTTAAGAGCCCTTGGCTGGCATGCTCAGTGTCCTGAGATCCATCTCCAACACCACCCCAAACAGTCTTACTGAGAAATCAACTAATGGAGAAAGTAACAAATGGGTTTTCCAAGTGAACTCTTTAACAAATGAAATATTTTCCCCCAAAGATAGAAGCATATAAAACAAAGAATGGAAAGAGTTGCGGGCTTTGGAGTAGTTTCTGAAAGTTCCACAGAGTAGAGTTTGTAAATGAGTAACTCAACACTGTGTGAGCTATCGTGTGGGTTCTGGGAGCTGAACTTGGGTCCTCTGGAAGAGCAGGCCATGCTCTCAATGGCTCAGCCATCTCTCTAGTTCCAATAGTTATAGTTTTGAAAAATAAAATGTTAAGTGATAAATACTATGAAAAAAGATGTACCTAGCAGTTTAAGTATCTTCTGACAGGTGCTGTTAAAACTAAAGAATGTAGAATTTAAGGAAAAGATTAACACAGTGTTGAATTACTAATGGGGAAAGTAACAAATGAGTTTTCCAAGTGAACTCTTTAACAACAGAGAGGGCAACAGAAGCCCAGGAATGGAACACCCATCTAACAGAGACAAGACCAGATAGCAGCACTGAGAATTTCAATCTTCCCAAATCCAGATGCCTAGACATGAGTGTAAAACCATGATCAGTAACAGCCAGGACAATATGTCTCCACTACATCCTAGCCACCCTACAACGATAGGCCCTGAGAAATGCAATATAGAGGAAGCACAGGGCAAGGACATCAACATAATCTTTATGAATATGTTAGAGTCCTTAAGAGGAAATGAACACATCTATTAAATCTACAAAAACAAACAATGGAATGAAATGAAAGTCTTGCAAGTGGAAATAGAATCAATAAAGAAAACCGAAACTGAGGGAAAACTGAAAATAAAAAATTTAGGAACTCCAACAGGGACCTCAGGAGTAAGCATCACCAACAGAATACAAAAGGTGGAAGAGACAACCTCAGGCATTGAAGATAGAAATGGATACCTCAGTCAAAGGAAATGTTAAATCTAAAAGATTGCAGGCATAAAGCATCCTGAAAATCCATGACACTATGGACAGACCAATTCTATGAATGATAGGGATAGAAGAAGTAGAAGAAACCCAGGTCAAAGGCACAGAAAACATTTTCAACAAATCATAAAAAAAAAAAAATTCCTAATCTAAAGAAAGAGGTGCCTATCAAAGTACAAGAAGCATGCAGAACACTAAATAGACTGGACCAAAAAAGAAAGTCCCCTTGGCATATAATAATCACTAAATTACAGAACAAAGAAAGAATAATAAAAGCTGCAGGGAAAAAAACCAACATATAAAGACAGACCTACTAGAATTACACCTGACTCCTCAATGCAGACTCTAACAGCCAGAAGGTCCTGGACCCCAAGACCAGACTACTATACCCAGCAAAGCTATCAATCACAATAGATAAGAAAGACACTCCATAATAAAAACCAAATTTAAACAGTATTTATCACAAATTCAGCCCTACAGAAGGTGCTAGAAGGAAAACTCCAACCTAAAGAGGTTAACTACATGCAAACAAACAGAATACATAATCCTAGACCAGCAGCAAATCAAAAGAAAAAAACCCACACCACCACAAAATAATTGAAATCAACAAACACTGCCCATTGATAACTCTCAATAATGTCTCAATTCTCCAGTAAATAGATCGCAAAGATACTGCACATCCCTTGATTCTTAAGAGCTGAAACCTACAAATGTAATACACAGTGTGGAATAAAACACCAATTGTCAGACTAGAGAAATATTTATAGCAGATACAATGGATAAAGAATCAAAATTCTTAATATAAAACTCAATGAGAAAAATAAAATTGAATATAAGAAAATGGCTATATAAATAGGAAATTCACAGAAAGTATTGATGCTCTAGGAAAAAACAGTTTTCCCTACAACTTTGTTCTCAATAGAGAATACTTTATCCATGGCCAACAAACTGTGTGTGGTATTTCTCTACCCTGACCAGTTCTACAACACTAGTTTGCTATCCTACAGTTTAACTCAATTCTGAGACTATCTGCCCTGAGTTAGCATTCAGTCCTGTGATCCCTTAAGCCTTGCGCAGTCCCAGAAGGCTGCTTCCACTTCAGAGGCCAAGTGAAAGCCCCTGATTTTGACCTGCAATTCCTACTGACCAGCTGACATGAGTGTACATGACCTTTTCTTTAGGCTCAATTAATTTACGAGGGCAATTCACAGAACTAAGGGATGAGCTTATCCTTCAGGGTTCACTATGTTAATAGAGAATATAGGCGCGGCCAGATGGCTCAGTGGGTAAAGAAGTCTGCTGCCAGGCCTAACCATCTGAGGTCTATCCCTGGCCCCCACAAGGACTGGCTCTCAAAAGTTGCATTCTGATCTCCACAAGTAGGCTGTGACAAGCACCACCACTCCACCCCGCTCCCTGCAGCACACACATCAAATATTTAAAAAAAAAAATGCAGCTGGGTGTGGGTGAGCCACACCTGTAATACTAGCACCTGGGAGACCAGGTAGGAAGATAACAAGTTCTTCGCAAGTTAAAAGATACACTTGGCACTCTTGTTGCACAGAGGCTAGCCTGGGCTACATGGCAAGACTGTTTCAGAAAGAAATTGGCGGATATGGACAACATGATAACTCACAACCCCCTGTACTGCCAGTTCTGGGGAATCTGGTGACCTCTCACAGCATCCTTGAGGAGTAACAGGGAGTTCATGACTTGGTGTTTCTAGAGATCAACTCTCATTCAGAGATATCCCTTTAGAACCAGACACTAATGAATCAGGAAACCCTGGGGGATGAGGGTTGATGTGTCATTAGTGCCATGAGGTTGCTGGTCCCATCAGCAACCAGAACCCAAAACCAAATACTACAACACAAGACCCACCTAGCATATTCCTGCTCTTCCAGGAGCTACCCAGGCCCTTAGGGCGCTGTGCCAAGAACAAAGGACAGAAACGTGTGTGTTTTTGTTGTTACAATATATTCCTGCAGACTCCTCTCTCTCTCTCTCTCTCTCTCTCTCTCTCTCTCTCTCTCTCTCTCTCTCTCTCTCACACACACACACACACACACACACACACACACACACACACACAGAAGAGAATAAAGAATTCAGATGAACAGAGTTCCCTGGAAAAGGGAAACAGGAGGGGGTTTGAAGTTCTTAGATCTGCTCCAGGGAACAGCAGCACCCCATTTAACAAACTGGGGAGCTCTTCAAAGCCCTGAGTTCAGGAATCTGTTGAAGGCTTCATCACATGCTTGTGGATTAGTCCAGTCCAGCCTCTCCCTCCGCACTTCCTACTCGTGTCTTTCTTATTACATCACAAACACAAACCTGTACATACACACACACACACACACACACACACACACACACACACACACGCACACACATGCACACAAGCATGGGTATTATTACTGTGAAGACAAACTAAGGGGTTAAGTCACACACAGTGTTAGCTGAACCATGGTAGATACACTGTGGTAAATACCTCACTCACTATTGTAGGAACTAGAAATGGTTTGAAACATGGAAGGCGAAGTTTTACTCTGAACATTCAAAAATCTTGAATTCTGCTTTAAAGGAACTTTCATACAGTCTTGATGTTCCTCACTGTAATGTGCAGCTTTATTGAGGCACTGACATATTGAATATTGAAAATATTGAAACCTATTTAACCATACATGAGGAATGAGTTAGTTAACAATGGAACAGAAGTTAGGTAGTTAAAATGAAGTGATATCTAAAAACAAAGGCCTAGAAAGATGTCTGCGATGAAGAGAAAGCAACCACATAATGAACTTTTAAAAATACATATGTAAAAATTAAATATAAATAATATGTAGGATGATTCCATTCTTATTTATGTGTATGCATGGGGATCTCTGTGCATATGTGTATACTACCTGTGAGTGGGTGCCCAAGGCCTGGCAGCTGATCCCCTGGAGCAGAAGTTATGGGTAGCTGGGAACCACCCAGTGTGGGTGATGGAACTGAACTTCTAAGAGCTCGGACTCTTAAAAGCTGAGCCAGTCTTCCAACCCCTGTATTTTAGTGTTGTTGTTTTTTTTTTAATTAATTTGGTGGGGCTGGAGAGATGACTCAGTGGTTAAGAGCCTTGGCTGCTTTCCCAGAGGACTTGGGTTCAATTTCCAGAACCCACACTGCAGCTCACAACTGTCTGTAACTCCAATTCCAGGGCATCCAATGTCTTCTTCTGTCCCCCTCAGGTACCAGACACACACACACACAGTGCACAAACATACATGTAGGCAAACACTCAAGCACATTAGTAAAAAAGTAAATTAAAAATTTGGCATTTTTAAATTTGAGAAATTTTACATATGATCTCTGTCTACTCTAAAGGGACACCAGTTGTAGGTCTGTGAGCAGAAATATGTGTGATTTGTCCACTTTGAATGTTAAGATTAAAATACCTTGAAATATGATTTAATATATTCTATTTTCTGTGCTAGGCAAGTTTGAATACAATTAGAATCACCTGACTTTTGTCAGGCTCTGAGGAAACTGAGAAAATGAGAGCCACGCACATGGCACATTTTGCAGGGGTAGGTTTGGGCCGTTTTCCTTCCACCAACTCCCCTATCCATGCACTGTGTGACTCTCTTCTCTATCCATGCACTGTGTGACTCCCTTCCCTATCCATGCACTGTGTGACTCCCTTCCCTATCCATGTACTGTGTGACTCCCTTCCCTATCCATGCACTGTGTGACTCCCTTCTCTATCCATGCACTGTGTGACTCCCTTCCCTATCTATGCACTGTGAGACTCCCTTCCCTATCCATGGCACTGTGAGACTCCCTTCCCTATCTATGCACTGTGTGACTCCCTTCCCTATCCATGCACTGTGTGACTCCCTTCCCTATCCATGCATTGTGTGACTCCCTTCCCTATCCATGGCACTGTGAGACTCCCTTCCCTATCCATGCACTGTGTGACTCCCTTCTCTATCCATGCACTGTGTGACTCCCTTCCCTATCCATGCACTGTGTGACTCCCTTCCCTATCCATGCATTGTGTGACTCCCTTCCCTATCCATGTACTGTGTGACTCCCTTCCCTATCCATGCATTGTGAGACTCCCTTCCCTATCCATGCACTGTGTGACTCCCTTCCCTATCCATGTACTGTGTGACTCCCTTCCCTATCCATGCACTGTGTGACTCCCTTCCCTATCCATGCACTGTGTGACTCCCTTCCCTATCTGTGCACTGTGAGACTCCCTTCCCTATCCATGCACTGTGTGACTCCCTTCCCTTCCCTATCCATGCACTGTGTGACTCCCTTCTCTATCCATGCACTGTGAGACTCCCTTCCCTATCCATGCACTGTGTGACTCCCTTCTCTATCCATGCACTGTGTAACTCCCTTCTCTATCCATAGCACTGTGAGACTCCCTTCCCTATCCATGCACTGTGTGACTCCCTTCTCTATCCATGCACTGTGTGACTCCCTTCTCTATCCATGCACTGTGTGACTCCCTTCTCTATCCATGCACTGTGTGACTCCCTTCTCTATCCATGCACTGACTCCCTTCCCTACCCATGCACTGTGTGACTCCCTTCCCTATCCATGCACTGTGTGACTCCCTTCCCTATCCATGCACTGTGTGACTCCCTTCCCTATCCATGCACTGTGTGACTCCCTTCTCTATCCATGCACTGTGTGACTCCCTTCCCTTCCCTATCCATGCACTGTGTGACTCCCTTCTCTATCCATGCACTGTGTGACTCCTTTCTCTACCCGTGGTGCTTGTGTCTCACAGAGGATGTGTACTCACTCTGCTGTTCATGTCCTCGATCTGCTTTGCTCGCTGAACTCGCCGCATTTCTATGACCTGCTCTCTTTTCTTCTGCAGCCACGCTTTAAACACCACCTCGTTCTCCTTTTTCTTCTCATTCTCTTCCTCTAGTTTGCGCTGTTCTTCCTAGTAGGGGGATTGTGGAAAGGTATTAGTAGAAAATTCATGAAGCTGTATGTGCGTCAAATAGATATATTCTGACTTCTGAAATTAGGATTCCCTGCCTCAAAACTTTCCAAACGAAAACTGCTCCTCTTTCAAATACAGGGTGGGCCTCTAATTACTTAGGAGGGAAAACAAAGGTCTTTAAAGCAGTCAAGCAGGGAAGTGTATAGTTACATGGTGTTCATTATTCGCCATTGGGATACTATGTATCTTTCATCAACTCTTAGGTTATTTTTGGTACCAATTAATTAAATTACAGCAATGCAAACCATGGTACATTTTAGAAGCCTATAAATTGCTTGAGCATTTTTCATTACTGTTTAGTTGTGATGAAGGTACTGCAGTTATGAAAGAAAATACTTCACTCACTTAGAACTGTGAGGGAAATATATGCAGAAGACAAAGAATGTGGTCTAGGCCTTGTTTTAAAAACACTTTAGCCGGGCAGTGGTGGCGCACCCCTTTAATCCCGCACTTGGGAGGCAGAGGCAGGTGGATCTCTGTGAGTTCCAGGCCAGCCTGGGCTACAGAGTGAGTTCCAGGACAGGCTCCAAAGCTACACAGAGAAACCTTGTCTCAAAAAACAAAAAACAAAACAAAACAAAAAAACTGCTTTAGCCAATGTTGGGAATGTAGCTAGTTGATGGAAAGCTTGCCTAGCAACCTTGGCTTCTATTCTCAGAACAGCAAAATACTAAAATTAAAGCAATAACTGAATAAATAAAATACTGTAGCTTAAAAAAAAACAGGAAACAGAGAAAATATGCCAAAATTTGAGTCTGCTGCTAAGGATACAGGAGTTACACTGTTTTATAGGAATTTGAAATTTTTTTATTAAAATATTTCTCAGGTATGTTCATAAACTAGCATTTTTGCTATTAGAAGCACACTTAGAGACTTGGCTAACTATTAAGGAAAAATGAAATTGAATCTGAATTCCCCAGACACTGTTATAAAAAAGAAGTTATCTAGACTTGAAGGAAGCTACTAACATCTGTTCTGTAGAACTGTAAGGTCGTCAGTGAGAGGAAAAGAACGGTGTGTAGTGGGACCAGCACCGAGCTAAGTTAGATGTGAGCCAGGATCTCTGAGGGACCGGACTGTGTCAGCTTGGGCAAGGCATCTGACTTCTTCCTGTCTCTTCTCATCATGTGAGATTGCAGATGGAATTTGGAGGCATCTCATCAGGGACGGTAGTCTCTACTCTCCCGTCCCCAGCAGTGGTGCATGCTGGGCACTGCTCTACCACTGAGCTACACCCTCAGCCAGGCTCCGCTCTCAATCTAAAACTAAAATCCCCCAAATCAAGGAATTACAGCCACAGAAGATATATAAGGTGCACACAAATAAAATAATGATAATGCACATTAGCCTGTTGCCTATACTTTGTGCCTGCCCTTTTCCATGCAAGATTTGATTCTCACCTCTCATTTAATCTGCTTTCACTTGTCACCTTTAAAAGGACAGTGTCATTTCTGAGATCTTGTCTGGGTCTAATGTAGATGGTCTACTATCTTGTATGACGTTTTCGAGAAAGAGTCAAGGTAATGGTAGTGTTCCATACACACACATTCTCAACACTTACCCCAGTGATTTGACAACATGAAAGTAAACAAGAGCTTGCAACCATCCCTGTCTTGTGGCATTGATAAAACATGAAAATTCACTCCCTTTTCAACACACAAGCCCACTTGCCTTCCTTCTTACCTCCCTCTTTAGCTTTTCTCTCTTCCGTTCGAGCTGTTTTTGGAGTTCTTTCTGTCGTGGCGAAAGACAATACGTTGAGGTCACTGGAGAGACACCTGCAGACTGTATCCTGTGATTAGATCTCCTGCTTTTTTTATTTAGCTCTGGGTTGGCAGCAGAACTTGGACGAGTCTTGAGGTTGGGAGGCTGCTGAGGGACTTGCGCCAATAGCTCTCCTGGTGGAGAGAGAGTATGAACCTTTGCCACAGGCTCTTCTTTCTTGACACCACCAACAGTCGGGGTGGGAGACCTGAGCGGCAACTGTGAGGATTCATTTTCTGTATTATTAGCACTATTAATGGGGGGCAGAAACCCCTGACTCTCAATGTCTTGCAAATTCATAAGTTCAAACTTCCCGTCTCTCTCTACCAGTATCTTTCTGTCGTTCTCTTCACAGCTGCCGTCAGTAACCGACAGGACCACATTCTCTTGTCCTGGTTCACCAGAAATGCACAACTGGGACAGTTTTCCAGACATATTATTTTCATTCTCTAAGAAAGCTTTACAAGTATCACTGTCTTCTAACGGCGGGACTTCTAAATCAACTAGTTTGTCTTTGAACTTAAGTTTCCGCTCCCTTTTGTCATTCACGGGCTCTTGATTCTGTAGGATTTTGTTAGCCTCTATAATTTTCTCCATAATATATCTCCTGACTTCCTCATCCTCTTCTTCCTCCAGGTCTCTCTGGTTTTCTGCTTTGAAGTCCTGGAAGGAGTTCTCACTGTCAGAGTCCGATATGGGATCCAGCGGCTGAATACTTGGGACGGAAATGAAGTCATTTCTTCTGGGCGAGGCCTCGTCCTTCACAGGTTTGTCTGGATCCAAGAGCTGTTGGTTGTGTTCTGTTTCTGGTTCATTTTCTTTCAACTCCAGGTCAAGATCGTCTTCCCTCTTGCAAGCCATCTTGAAAAAAAGACATGACAATCTACTTTCGGGTACAACTGAGATTCTGCTCGTTTATTTGGGGAACAATTGAAACAATTTTTTCTGTTCATGTGGTTTATTTTATACACAGGGGAATTTAAGAGCTTCTGGCTTACACTTTACTCGTAATATTATAACCATATTTTGGAGCACCTCAGAGAAACACCGGAAGAAACAATGAGTCCTCCTTATCATCACTAATTCTTCAACCCTGTGTGTGTTTCACATCTGGGGCTACTCCAGCTGCAAGACCTTGTTGCAACCTCACCTCTCAGGAGAGCTCTGCCTCCACTCATCCTGGACACTTTCTAATATGATGCAGAAAACTCCTCTCATGGCCACCTTTAAAAACTCCACTTTTGCCTTTGTTTCTGTTTTTGTTTTTTCAAATAATCTACTGCATTTATTTCTTCACCCCATAACAAATCGAGAGGAGTTAAGTTTGTAACACCCGCTGTCTTCAATGCCTCTCATTCTTTCTGCTACTTCCCTAGAACCTGAATGAGTGTTCTTAATTGTCGTCCTTCTGAAGTCACCTCACTTGACACCCAGTCACATTCCTGGTCACTTCATCACTAATTGACACTAACGGCCATGCACAGAATTATATATAAATAGATATGCCGTGTGTGTGTGTGCCGTGCGCTCGCAGTAGTGCACATGCAAGAGTACACTAGCAACAGGAACAGCCAGGAAAGGTTCATCTCTCCTGCCTTTGCCTTCCATCTATCTGATCAACAGCACAGGACCCTGGTTAACATGCTTCTACAGGTATATTATAGCTCAGATCATCCCTTTAGTTTCCCTCTGTCTTCATTACTCTGAAGCACTAATTTTGTCTTAGAGTTTCAGCTATTAGCGGGAAGATTATATTTTTAAAGGATTTATTTATAGCAAAAGTACAAACCCATGATTTTTTTCAGGTTTTCACCTTGGATGTACTAAATCATGCTAATTACTTATTTATTCAGATTAAAATTTCATTATCATTTGAGCTTTCTTAAATGCATTTTTATCCTCGTTCTCTCATTCACCCAAGCTTTAAGACACAGTGTTTAAATTATCTGATGTCTCCATTTCTTATCTCCAAGATGGCAATAATGGTATTTGCTCAATACACATCAAAAAAGCACTGCAAAGTTTAAATGAGATACCATTAGTGAAAACTTTCATGGCTTGCAAAGCACTTTCCTAATATAACTACCACACGTGCTATTGGTAGTTTACACGTACCTCTATTATGCTGCCATTACTTTTTTCTTTATCATTGATCAGCCACTCCAGGTCCTTTTCAAAGTCATCTTCATACTCCCCACTTTCTTTTGAATCAATAACTTTACTTTCATTCATTTTTCCACTTGTCAGTGGATAATGCTATAAGATTTTAAAAGATAAAGATGTATGTTAAGCCAGTTTAGAGGTGGAATGAGGGCAGAGATCAGTGTTACGGCTAAGCTAATTACCACATAGAAACATGTAACAGGAAGTGTTGTTCAGGGTAAACGTGTTTGTACATATTCGTCAGTGGCAACACATTTCTACAGCGGACATTTCTAACAACCCTTCTACCTCCCCCAAATCTCCCACTCCTAATCTATGAGATTTCTAAAGTAGATAAGAAGATGGAGGCTTAGAAAAGGATTTTCCCCATCCCCTGCCAATCAGTAAAACTCTGCCTCAGCAAATGATGTAGTTTGGGCTTTGTGTTTAGTTTATTTTTTAGCTATTTGAATAACTAAGGAGCTAGCTAACTGGATGATAGTCATCTCTAAAATGTTAATTGTATTCTTTCTATATATTTATTCCTTTAAGTTAAACATATAAAACAGGCTTTCTTGACAAACTCAAAGGTAAGGCTTCAGTAACTTCTCAATTAGAAGTTGAGGGCAATAATATTTTGAGGTGACTTGGATAAGCCAACATCTACAGACTTAATTGCTTACACCATCTACCTACCTACCATTTAAAAATAAGGACACTATGAATGACACAGAATAAAATAAAATTTGCTATAACACAAAAGACATACAAAAATCTATACAAAATGCTATTTTCCACACTCATGCCTTGGCATAATCAACTTTCTTTTCACAGAAGGGATATTAAAATTTGTTAAGATGTTTAATTTACTATAAGAAAAAATGTCTGTAGAACTAACTCCTTAATGTTTTCCCTGAGTTTTATAATAGTTCTGGACTCATAAATAATATGCATGAAATAGTTCATACTTTTGAGCTATTCAACAAAGACTTTTATGCATCAGCACTTACAGAAATATCACCTATATGAAAACTAAAATGCTAAATTCAAAACAAGAATCAGTATAACAAATGAAAATGTATCAGACACATTGGGAGCTATTAAAATCATACAAGTGTAAGTTAAAAGAAAAAGGCATGGGTAAAGTAAATGAGAAATAAATGAAGTTGCATCAAATCTGAAGTGTAATTGAATTTCTATAACTCCAAGAGAAACTGCACCACTGCCTCTTGCGTAAACAAACAAAGTAAACTTGAACTCCTGTTGCCAAGTCCCTTAAGCCTTTCAAAATGAGTCACAGGATAGTCAAACCCTCTGTTTTCTAATCATCGTCACCAGGACACTGTCCATATGATACACACCTCAACATACTAAAAAAAAACGGTATCTTCCATGAACCAAATGACTTAGCATTTCCTCTTTTATTACTATGAATTTTACACATTTTTAAAGTTTATCATCAATAAAAATCTACAAAAGTGGTTCAGGCCAGATCCACCTTCAACAGTGAACTGCAGTAAGTGGCAGACATGAATTCTTTCCTCTTAAGTATGTGAAAATTCCTGAGTGGGTAGGTGCCTGGAGACCTTCCAGTGTGGGTCCGAACCAAGTGCACAGATGTACATTATACTGGTAACTTCATTCCCAGATTAAAAATATTTAAAAATACTTTAATCTGATACTTCGGTTCCAGTCTTATCCTATATAACCTTTTAAACAATGTTTGCTGAATCACCAAGAACCAAGAGAATAGTAAAGAGAAAACCTTTTCACACACAATAAGCATTTAGCAAAAACTTGTTTTTAAAAGCAGTTAAGCAAAAACCCACAACACTATGAAACCATCAGGTCCATCCTTCCTGAAGCATTCTGATCAAGACTGTGGTGCTATTCAATATTTTTTAAATTACAATCTGTTACAAGCTCTGACACTAATATTTAACAAAATTAGGTAATGATTTGAATTCGTACTGAGCATCCTAAGCCAGCACCAACTAAATGGATAGTATTCCACGTGTGGAAGTTAACATTTTAGGAGTTTTTTCCATGCAAGCTACCTTTCACATTCGATAACTTTGAGAAGGGGTATACTATGGCAAAAATGCAGAGCGAGCATCTAAGCCACCATCTGAGGGGTTCCCCTTGTGCATGGCTGCGGCGACGCTATGCCCGGCTGGGGAGATCCTAGGGCTTATCCTGGGAGGACCGCTCATCTCAAGAGCTTCACCCATCTGCCCTCCCACCTAGCCCAGACGTTTATCTTCTCCTCGATCCTCCCACCAGAATCTGAGTCGTCCTGCCCTCCTCTTCCGCCAAGTCCCCTCCTGCCTGTAGAAGATGCAGCAGTTGGGGGCACAGAGAAAGCCACGGGAGCTCTCCTCTCCTTTTCTAAGCTCTGACAACAAGGCAAGGGTGACACCCCGGGGCCGGCTCCTGCTGCAGCCAGCACCCGGCTGCCATGGCAACGGCGCGTCTCTGCGGTCTTCATCCGGGCATCCCACTACTGAGGCTCCCTAGGCTCGTGCGCAGGCGCAGAATGCACTCTGCCCACACCTGCGCCACACGTCCTGCCCCCCCCCCCCCCCCCCCCCCCGTTTCCTAGACCGGGAATCCACACGTCATCTTGGGCTTTCACTCCACGCTAGGGCCTGGCGAGGGACTGCTACCTCGGGCGTGGATTTTGTATAACTCTCTCCAGATTTTGAATTTGTTGCCAAAATTTATAAAAGTGCATTTCTGTCTTCAGTTTCTCAAGTTAATTTTTTTTTTAAAGATAGCAAATTGTTAATTGCTGTTTCGACTTTCAGTTAAAAAAAAAAATCAGTCAAAATTTTACTTACAGAAAAGAGTTAAAGGCCAGGAGGTGGTGGCGCACGCCTTTAATCCCAGCACTCGGGAGGCAGAGCCAAGAGGATCTCTGTGAGTTCGAGGCCAGCCTGGGCTACAGAGTGAGATCCAGGACAGGCACCAAAAACTACACAGAGAAACCCTGTCTTGAAAAACCAAAAAACAAACAAACAAACAAGCAAAAAGGAATTATAAAAGAAAATAGAACTCTTAGTTCTAGCATTCAAGCTTATCAAGACAGCCAATTACAGTTTTTCTATAACTTCCCTAAATATCTTTATGGATAAAAGGAAAATAAGATAACATGCAGGACAGATACCCCATCCAGCCATGACAGAGCTCACAAGACAGGGTGTAATCAGAAGGATAGGTGAGCAATGTGACGCAGGTGAGCATTCATCTAAAAAGGGGGGGGGGGGTGGACTGAGAAGAGACTAAAATAAAAATGTTCTCTGTAAAGTGTTTACTCCAGAGCTTACTTTTGAAGAATAAAGGGAATTAGGGGAGACAAGCCGCCGCATTGTTACATGGAGATGATAGCCCGTGAGAAGACAGAAGGCATCAACTCGTTTTGTGGAGTCAAAATACGCCAGATGGACTGATGGACTGCAGCGTACAGTGAAACCTTGCCCATCGCAGCCCCTCAGCGATTACAAGCAGCATGCGGAAACTAATAATGTGATCTAGGGATAAACGTCGTCGCTCCTCGTTTCCTTGGAAAAGTTATTCACAGCATTCATTCCTACGAAACTGTGAGCTCCCTCTCAAGAGGAGACTGGGTTTCAAGCATGTACGATGAGCCCTTAGCCAGATAGCCATTGAAGTGTTTGATGAGTATTTATTGAGTTCACACGACTGATAGGTCTTTAAAATGAACGCATCGTAAAGGTTACAAGCTCATTTTATTGTGGCCAATTTAGTCATATGTGTAACTGATTTCATAATTTCCTTCTAACGCTTCCGGAGGAGAAGGATGGTTACTGAAGGAAGAAGTGTTTGATGACCAGAGATGAGAGAGAAACATATTTAGAAAACGGAACTTGAGGAAGCCGACACTCTGATAAACAGAATAATGAGAAGTACCATGAGTGCACAAGACTTACACGCAGGTGAGGGGGGAATGATGGTGGACTACTAATGTCACATTTTACGATTTCAAGTCCCGCAGGTGAAGGTACCCACTCCACCACATGCATGTATGCCATCTAATACCCTCTGTCCTCTGAGATGAGTGCGTGTATGCCACCAACGACTGACCAAGGAGAGAAAGTGAAGAGCATGTAAGAACTGGTGGATTTAGGAAGAATCAAGTACATGAAAGAATTTGTTTGCTATTTATTATCTTTCACTTGGATTGACTTTATGACATTCAAGTTTTGTCAGAGTTAATTATCAATAAGTGACTGTATTTTGTCTGTAGGGTATAGAAAGACGTGAATTAAATTGTACATGAACCTGGTGTATGTAAAATGGTGATATATTTTCCTTATCTACTGTTTGATATTAGTTATAACCATGAAATTTAAATGTGTGTATTCTAAAATAATATCCCAGAAATAGATACTACCACCCTATTTTATGTCTTTATTGATTATACAATACATAGAAATAAGTGAGCACAGTGTAAATGTAGGTAACTTTCTATAAATGCTTCAACTTGGTAAAGACAATATAAAGCTTAAATAAAGAAGAAAATTAGATCTGTCAAACTGTGAAAGACTGAAGAGATGTGAAAAAACATGTCTTCTGTAGAATTATTCAAGGTAGTATACTTTATAGAAACTATTCTGGCTTTCGCAAATTATAAAAAGATTTTGTCATTTAACAAGTAGTGAATGACTCAGTACTAACATGCCAGATACTGCTCCATACATTTGGAGTAAGCTACTATAACCACTAGAAGCCTAACCCTGCAGCCACCTAGAGTCCAGTTGCAAATATATATATATATATCAAATGCAAAAGGCTTAAAAGATATAAAGATACTATGAAGTTCATAAGCCTCTCACAGGCCTTTGACTTTCTTTCATCATTTCAGATATCTGAACTCCCTGGCCAGGGCTAAGAATCGGATATTTGAAAGGAAGTGAAAGAAACCAGAGGGGATATCTAAGTGGGTTTAATTTTCGGTATTTTACACCTGTGTGTTCTACCTCCACTGCTCATTCATTTGGAGCAGTGGTTCTCAGCCTTCCGAACGCTTCGACCCTTTAACAGTTTCTCATGTTGTGGTGACCCTCTGACCATAAAATTATTTTCGTTGCTGCCTCATAAATGTAATTTTAGTACTGTTAGGAATTATGATGTAAATATTTGTGTTTTCCGATGGTCTTAGGAGACCCCTGGGGGTTGTGACCCATAGGTTGAAAACAACTGATTTAGAGGCTGTAAGGGCTTCATAGCTGTAAAACTGTATAGTTTGAAACTAATTATTAAAATTGAGGTATTTTGTAGATTAAAATATTTGATAATGTACTGACTTTTTTTGCTTAAAAAAAAAAGATTTAGTTATTCATGTATATGAGTTCTCTGTCTTCATGAATACAAGAAAGAATCTGATCCCATTACAGATGGTTGTGAGCCACCATGTGGTTGCTGGGAATTGAACTTAGAGCCACTGGAAGAGCAGTCAGGTGCTCTTAACCACTGAGCCATCCCTCCAGTCCCCTGACACTGTTTTTTCAACTTAAGTATTTATTGCCTTCAACTGAGGGATTTCTTGCGGTCGTGGGGACAGAAAACAAGGGACATAATAATAAATAATAACAAAAATACAAAATAATAAACAACTACGTTAATAAACTTTTTCATTGCTAACAAATACGTTATAGAAACAATTTCCTGGGAGGGAAGTTTGACCTTGCTTGGTGGCTCCCGTCCAAGGGCTAGCTAGCTCCAGGGCTTTAGTGAGGCGGAGTGTTCCAGCAGAAGGGTTTGTTAGAGAAAAACTCCTCACCTGTGGTAGCCAGAAAGCAGAGAGCGAGCGCCCCTGTGTTAGATGGTTCCTTCCTTCCTTTCACCCACTCTTCCATCTAGAAAACTAGCTTGCTGCAGCTGTCCACATGCAGGGCAGGCTTTTCCTTGCCAGGAAACACCCTCACAGAGGTTCCCAGGGCCATGCTCTCCGAATTTCCTATGCATGTCTCAATCCAATCTAGTTGACAATGTTAACCATCACATATGCTGAATAAATTAAATGATATGATATGGTACATCAGAAATATTTCATATCTAAATATAGGTATATAATGAAACTGACCTAATTATTAAACAAACACAAATATTCTTTTTAGATTTATCCTTGTGAGTCACACCAGAGGCCGGAGGACTTAAGTTTGCCTCTGACCCACAGCACAGCACAAATTCACTTCTAGCTCAAATGCCAGCAATACATTCCTTAAAACAAATGCACTAAGGAAAAAGGTATTTGCAGTCTAATTACTTCCACGTGGTAGTAGATTTGTTCAGCACTTTTGACTGCAGGCCCTGGCCCCGTAGGGCAGAAGATTAAAGGGATTTCTTAGTGGGAGGTTCCAGCTTGCTTATATATGATTAGGAGTCCTGTGACCAACCCTTGACTGTGGAAGATTTAATAAGAATAAATCACCATAGCTAAGAGACTAAAACTATTTACTTCAGTTTATCCTTTGAGAAAGTGACAAACATTGTATGTTTTTCACTATTGACAAGGAAACCCTCTGTTTATAAGTTGAGTTTTATCATCTAATGAATAATTTCTCTTTCAAAATAAGTATCCATATGGTTGAACGTGTTATTTACTAAACTAGTCTGTATGTTTAGCATGTTTAGCTTTTTTTCCATGTGCAAATTTATAGAAGTTTGTTTACATTTCAGACAAGAATATCTAACAAGAAGAGCAAACTAATAATAAATTAGAAGATGAAGAAGCTAGGTTACCAAGGTTTATGAACACTGTTGTGTGGTGATGAGATGGACACTGTCTGCTCATTAGCATCTCGAGAGTAGAGGCTGACACACCCTGGAAGCCAGTGGTCTACCTTTGGTTCAGTTATGGTAAAAAAATATCCTTGTAAGTTCGTAGTCTGTCTATTCATATTCCCCTATATTCTTTAATGTTGACATCACCTAACGAAGATGACATTTTAATTTATTGACAATTATGGCCTACCATAAAATGTTCATGTGCTTAAAACATGCTCCTGAAATCAGAGGCTGCTTGAAACAACATTTTTGTTTCAGTGAGTTGCTAACACAGATAAGGCAGTTCTGGAATGCTGACACTAAGAGGTTGTTTTCTGAGTTTCACATTCAACAATCAGCTGGGGGTATGGAAGGTCAGTACATGGTTCTTGGGACCAGGAAGATAAAATCATTTTTAAAGTGATTTTTCAGTTTTCTTTTTTACTAAGAGAAACAAATGATTTAAGGAGGACTTTCAATAGTGTGTGTGTGTGTGTGTGTGTGTGTGTGTGTGTGTGTGTGTGTGTGTGTGTGTTGTGTTGCTGGAGATCACAGCCAGGGCTTCAAATGCACGAGGTGAGGGCTCCACCACTATCATACACACCCCCAAATCCTTTAATAACATTTATTTTGAGACAAGATCTCTCTCTATACCTATGGTTGGCCTGGAACTCATAGAGAGATGCTTGCCTCTCCCCGCTGGTCACTAAAATGAAAGATGCATGCCACCCAGCAACTTTTTTTCCTCTTTCTTTTTCTGTAACAAAGGCATGAGCAGACCCCTTCAGGTGGTTTCGTACAGTGACATTAGATTATTTTTTAAAGTGTGAAAATACTGTCATGTTTTCCTGAGAATATTAATTTTGAAAGACTGTGTTTCCAAATGATGTGTTAGAAATTGGCTTTGAGTCCTCTAGCCAATGTTTTTCTACCTTCTTTGGACATCCAAAATCGGTAGTGGCTACACACATTTTCTATGGATTGTCAAATTTATCAAACTCGTTATAAAACTTAGATATGATAAGGCCTTTGGCTGACATTTGCTGAAAATGGGCATATCTTTTCTTTGGTATCCAAATGTAAAGAATAAGTGTTCCAAGATTATGGAAGGCCACACTGAAAAACCCCTGACAACAACCAGAATGTGATTAAATATGTGAGTCAGGACTGTAATCTCTGCATATGGGAGGCTAAGGCAGGAAGAACAGGAGTTTCAGGTTAGCCTGGGCTACAGAGTAAGACTCTATCTCAAAATAACACCACCACCACCACAAATTAGGCCATACCCCTCCAAGCTTTTCAGTGTTATTAGCATAAAAGGCAAACCCCCACCTCACTTCCAAGATGGTGAGGTATCAGAGGCCTTCTCACACCACATCTCATCCTTTCATTGCGTACCAACCGCCCTAACCACCCCTCTGTTCCCTGATTATAACAACCTACTTTCTGCCCATCTTTGATCTTTCCTCTGCCTGGAATGCTCTTCCTTGACTATCTCCTCCGAGGAAAACTTCCCATCATTCAGATGAGAGTGGACATCCGTGTCTTGTTCCTGCTCTTAGGGCACAGAGCCCAATTTCTCACCATTGAGTTTGGTGTTAGACTTGGGCCTATCGTAGACGCTCTTCTTCGAGCTAAGGAAGATGCTTTCCTCTTCTGGTCATAAAGACTTTGTAATCTAAGTAGGTGTTGGAATCGTTCTCCTTTAGAATATGGATGTGATGAATTTATTTATCTAAGAGCTGGCTTGTCTGGTAAAGGGCTTGCTGTGGGGGCCTGAGAACCAGCATTCAGACCCCCAGCACTCACAATACAATGCAGGTGTAGTGCACATGCCTGTAACCCCAGCCTTGGGTGGGTGGATACAAGAGGATCCTGGGCCTCACAATCCATCCAGCTTAGCTCAATCAGTAAACTCCAGGTTCAACAAGTGAAGTGTATAAACATGAATACCTCCAAAGGTATCCATTTTGAAACTTTTATAGCTATATTTCTGCTTCTATTAGGGAAAAGAAGTCTTTAAAACAGCTACCTTTAGGCCGGGCGGTAGTGGCGCACGCCTTTAATCCCAGCACTCGGGAGGCAGAGTCAGGTGGATCTCTGTGAGTTGGAGGTCAGCCTGGTCTACAGAGAGAGAGATCCAGCTCTGCAGAGAGGGGCAGGCCTCGTGAGTCCCTCCCCATTTCATTGTGGAATGCATAACAGAGTAGGGAACCCAGTATGTTCTGAAAAAAATAGAAGGGCGTTATGATGGCTGTCCCTCCTTTTCTCTTCTCCGGCGAGGGCAGAGGAAATGCAGGGCAGAACAAATCAGTCCTTTTCCAGACTCTACCCCATTTCCTAGTTGTCGCTAAACAACTCCCAGGCAACAAGTAGGAACTAGGAACTTCATCCAAGCTGATGCATTAAGATGACGTGGAAAGGTAGCAGGCAAAAATGTGATAGGATTTCTTAACAGGGTGGGGGAATGAAAGAAAAGAGGATTCGGGAATGACTTAAGACTTTTAGCTTTTGTAAATGACGGGATGGAACAGCCGTTCACTGAAAGCCAGAAGCAGAATCAGTAAATGGAAATCAGAAGTTTGCCTTTTGGCTCTGTGCTGATTATGTAGGCCATCAAATAAAGATGGAACTAGGCATTTGGCTCTTCTGGAATTCAGAGATGCAAAGACTACAGAAGGAAAATGTCAGGAGAGATCAGTGTATGGGTAGTCCAGTTACGGGAGGATAACACTTGCAGGTGTGGTGGGAGGGGGGAGGGGAGGTGAGAAGAAAAGAGGCCAACAAAGCCCAGCTTTTCCAACGTGGAGGTGTGAGGAAAAGAAGAAAGGACCCGTAAGGAGCTTCAGGAAGCCAGTAGAAATGCAAAGGGAGAGCCAGCAGTTAAGAGCAGGATGTGCCTCGGGAAGGGGTGCTCTGAAATTCAAAAGCTGCAAAACTGAAACTAAGTGAAGGGGCGCTGTCAATTATACTTCCTTTAAGAACTTCATGTATGTACTCATTCATTCATTCGCTGATTCATTCATGTGGGGTGAGTGTAGCTCAGAGGATAACTTGTGGGTGTTGGTTCTCTCCTTCTACCACATGGGTGCCTGGCATCAAACTCGGATCATCAGGCTTGGCAGCAAGCTGGCTGGTTGGCTCTGCCGGCTCCTCTTCTGATAGGGTGTTAATACCAGAATGTATATGGAACTCAAAAAAGTAAACACCTCTCCCAGAAAAAAACAAATAATCTTGTCCACAATCCGACAGTTCTCCAAAGAAAAAGTACAAATGGCCAATAAAGATACAAAAACAAACCAAAAGCCGACGAACCAAAAAACCCCAACAGGTTTAACACTCCTAATTACCAAGAAAATGCAAACCAAAAGTATACCGAAATTCTGTCTTACCCCAGGAAGGTTTGGCCGTCATCCAGGAAGAAACACAACACATGTGACTGTGTGGGGAGAGTGGAGAAATCCTGACACACTGTTAGTGAGAAGGCAAATTAGTGCAACCACTGTGGGAATCGGTGCAGAGTTCCTAATAGCAAAACCCAGCAAACAGAACTATCAAATGGTCCAGCTACACCATTCTAGGCATGTGTAACCAATCGGACCTAAGTCAGCGCACTCTAAAGATATCTGTGCACACGTCTTTGTCGTCACACTTCTATTTACAGCTAACATATGGAATCAGCCTCATGTCTATCAATAGACCAGTGGCAAAAAAAAAAAAAAAAAGGTGGCATCTCTTCACAAGGAAGTTTTATTCAGGTAGAAAGAGGAACAAAATTACATTATTTGCAGGAAAATGGGCGGAACTGGAGGTCATCCTATTAGTAGAATGAGACGGACTCAGGAAGATAAATTTAACACGTATTTTCCCTCCTATGTGGAATTTAGACTTAAGTAAAAGAAAAAAAAAAAACCCATGAAAGTAGAAGGGGGCTGTTAGGGGGAAGGAAGGGGACCAGTGATTGTGGTGGTGGCGGGGGAGGAAGATACGAAAAGATCATGGGAGGTGAATGTGATGAAGTACATCATGAAAACGTTTCAATGTGCTGTATGAAACTGTCATAAGGAAACCCGTTGTTTTGTATAATCTATGTATGCTAATACAGAGATTTATTTATAGGTTTACTTTGAAAAGGAAAGCTACTCAGGTCAACTATACCAGGAATCCAGACCACTGTTCTGGAGTAGCCTTAGTGGAACAGTGAGATATGCAAATAGGATGAGAGTCAGTATCATTATACAGTGCTTTCCTGGTGCCTGCATAAGGGAGAATGGAGACATCATTTTAAATCCTAAAGAACTTAAAAGAAAATAAAATCATTTCAGCGTAGAGTACTATGAAAACAGAAATACTAACAATTACAAATTTCTGAGCACTCAGTTATTGTTGAATGGTTATTCTTGAATATAGTCTCTGCTTTTAATTTTTGTTTTTGGACTAAACATGGAGTTAATGTGAAACAGATATGAAAGAGGGTCGAAATTTTGGAAAGAAACACTGTGAGACGGCAGAATCGGCAGACTGATTACTCTTTAGCAATAAATACATTCTCTATGCAAGGAGCAAACTTGTTTATTAAAGGTGTTTGAATTAGTGGAGGGGTTTTGTTCCCATTACAACGTTTGGATGTTTCTGAAATAATTAGACATTCACAATCTGATTAATCAGAAACACCCAGTAGCAAGCCAGTATTTCTGCAATAGAGCACTGAATGGGTTTTTATAAGCTGCTGGACTTTCGTACAATCTTTCTTGGTCTAAAATGTAAACTCAGGATCCTCCAGCCCGTCCTGGCGGAGTGAGAGGACAATCTACCCCCCATTTCTGTTGTTTCTTCTGTGTTTTGACACAGCAAGGAGCTTCCAGACAAGGAAGAGGCCCCAGCTTGTAACCTTGGAAACGCTGGCCCCAAGTTCACCTCTCCCCTAGGTTTTCATCTCACCCTCGACATTTCTTATTTTCCCTTCTCTCCCCGACGCTTTCTCCAGCTCTTTTGGGCACTAACAGTAGACATTTAAAAGACCCTAAAGTCCCTCCCTGCATATAAGCATCCCTGAGAAAATGTTTTGGTCATCATCTCACAAGCTCCAAAAGAAAAGGGCCTCTGTCTGCAGTGCTGAAGAATCCTGTTGAAGGCGTTTTGAATTACCGTGTAGAAGTGGGCTTCCTCCACGCTCCTATCTCTAGAATGCATGCTGCCTCTCACTAACCTTTTTCAGCCTGCTGTGTTTGATGTTCCCTTCTCCTGTGGAACCAACTCCCACGTTCTTGAAACAGTTTCAAACCCCCAGCTGATGTTTTCCAGTCTCGGGATCTCTTTTGCCTGTTCTCATTCCAAAACAAAGCTGTTTATCCCTGGTTTAATGGTTGACTTTTCCCCATTAGCCTGCCTACCTTTTTGGACATGGTCTCACTCTGTACCCCTGAACTCTGTAAACCAGCTGGCCATGAACTTGCAGCCACCTTTGTGCCTCTGCCTCCCAAATGGTGGGGTTGTAGGCATGCACCACCACGCTCACCAACACAGCCATATCTCTTTTTGAAGGCATGACTTGGGATAAGCAAGGCTTACACCTCAGGCAATGAGCTTGAAAGGCAGAGAAAATACCTGTATGGGGGAAGCTGAGGATCCAAAACCTAATCAGGAGTTAACTGTTGGAGCTGGACGATCTTTTGCTGGTTGCTTGAACGATTTCTCATTGTGAACACGGCCTCCTGATCATCTAAGCACTAGACACAGCCAAGATGTCACTATCAGGTTTCTTGGTTCAGGTGCTGGATCTGTGAATGCTAATCTACATCTCATAGTCCATTCATGTCAGCACTCCAAGAATATCTGAAGTTAGTTCTCAGAGTGGGGATCATTCTGGAAGGAATATTGACAGTGGACTCACAAACTTTGGTATTTCAAAGAGGGACAGAGAAGGTGCAAACTCATTAAACAAGTGAGCAAACTCAAATATTTGAGCAGAGGGATGAGTTTTTATTTATTTTTAGTTATGATTCCCCTTGTGATTTTTAGTGGGTAAGAATATGGTTTGGAAATGTCTGTTGTCATCCCCCACATCCCCGACTGACTTATTTTAAAGGGAGAGAATTTGGTAAGAAATGATGTCATAGGGTGGGTCCCATGTATGGGTTCATACTATGAAAGTTTAAAATGCTAGAGGTGTATAACCAACATTCCCCAAAGATTTCTTTCACTCACATTCAAGGTGGGTTTTGGAGAAGTTTCAAAACACTCAATTTGACTCATTCCTGGAGCTTTTATTAACAGACCCCAGCTGTCCTGTCTCCCCTGCCTGAGCTGTCTGGCTGGAGTAGATAGTCAGAACCCCCACAGTGGAGGAGGGAGCCACAAATAGTCTAGAGCGAGAGAGAGGCTATGAGCCACTCATGAGTAGGCCCAGGATAGTCCTGAGTCCACTGTGCATGTATCAGGTATGTTCCGGTCTCCAGCTGCTGGCCTCGGCTGCGGGGATTTGACAATGAGATTCACTTTGGGGGTTGGTGTAACTTTGTCTCACTTCACCCCCACGACCTGGACCCCAGTGCTACTGACTTCTCTGCCAGCTGCCCATTTCCTCTTCTGGATGTGTTGAAATCCTCAGTGTATCCCCTGACATTTGCTCTTCCCCAGCCTGGCATCGCCCCGTCTATGGAACTGTTTCCTAGCCAGGTCTACCTTCCTCCACCCTAGTCCCTACTGCATATTCCATAATGGGATGGAAAGGAAATGACTATCACCTTAAGAGGATATGAGAGGGCATCAGAACTGCCTTAGCTTCTCTACTTTAGGACATGTAATTTAGGGGAAAATATTTCAATTTCCTAAGCCACTTTTAAATATGAACACACATTGTAGACTGTTAATTTACCAATCTCCAATCACTCCCCTTTCCTATTTCTACTGCTGTAAATCAAGAAGGGCCCTCCTCACCTACCTGGGACCAATTACAATGGCTATTCAACCAGCAATCTCAGTAGCTACTCAAAAATTAACCTAATTCACTGCTGTCAGATCACATCACTTAGAGATGAACCTCCTCATTACTTACCATTCCCATCTCCAGAAAACCTGATCAAATGACTCTAATGATGGGAGCCGCAAACCCTTCGCGTCCAGAGAACAAATGGGGGTTTCTGATTCTTAGAGGTTTCAAGGGAGTAAGCAAGCTTCCCACCACATGATCTAGCCTGGCCTAGCATACCGGCCAGAGGGCACAGAGGCAGGTGTTAGGCAGGACCATAAATTTATCTTGCAGCCTCAAGAGGGAGGGGCTTACAAGATCACAGCACAGAGTACTTTCTTATCAATTCTCTGTCAGAACATGGGGATTGGGAGGGCTAGCAATCAAGCTGCAAGAAATGTGTACTCATTTTTGGCAAGAGAGACATCTGTAGTGGCTGTGATCTAATAGTAAGAACCATGGCTTTTTTTCTTTGTATTCCAGGAAGTAATGAAAAATAGGAATTAGCGATAAGCAGGAGGAGGAACATGGATCATTTGTAATGACTTTCATTTTGACTGAAACAGTCAGTTTGAGAGTAGTTTTGAAGTTGATAGCTACAAACTAATTGTGAATGGAAACAAGGGCCATGGAGCCCATTTCTCAACCACATACTCAGTGCCTGTGACAGAGCTGTTTTCAAATGTGCTTTCCCATTTCTTCCTAACAGTCCGATGAGGTTTCGTCTTGTTTGCAACTCAGGAAGCAGAAGCTCTGTAGAGTGCAAACCAAATACTTAAAACCCACCTGACAGCGTTACTGAAGAAAATGGACGAATCAGTAATGTTCACCTCTGAGGATAATGAGCTAAAGAAATGGAAGACATTATCTATAAGGATGTCATGAGTAAAAGAAATAGATATCATCTAGCTTTACCATTCAAACACAACACTTTGAAGTGTCCAGTATACCCAACACTGTCATTTTAATCTTAACATTTTATGAAGACATCCTTCTTAAAAGAATGTTGGGCATTTAGCCAATTATTGTATCGTCAGGTGGCTGAGTCTATCAAATACCATTTGTATAATTCAACATTCATGTAGTACCAGGATATTTGTTGTGCAACAAATGACAAAAATAAGACACAGTCCTTGCTCAAAGGCTTATAAATATGAAAGCCAGCTAAGATACATGGGAAGAAAGCCCAGTGGCAGAAACTATTACCTGAAATCTTTGCATGAAAGATGCCCTGGTCCTTTGGCGATAATGAAAGGCCCTACCAAGCAGGCTCTAGAAGGAAACTCTTCCTTTGGATGCTGCACAATGAGACTGGCTTGGTGATGAGATTAATTTGGTCTTGCAGTTGGTGTAACAAAGGTGCCTCTCTGGGTATCAGAATACTCTGGGGTGGAACCAAGAGGCCATGGAGTTTCAAAACAAGATTTCCAGTCTTGGCTTTGATTTCCTTAATTTCAAATTCTGAGCTGCTAGCAAAGGGACTGGAGACTGTTTCAGTTTCTGAAGAGGAGAATGCTTTAAAGAGCTACGAGAGATGTAGAGAAGCCAGCGTCGCAGTCGGTGCTGCAACAGATGCCCGGGGAAGAGTGGAAAGGGTCACACAGCTGTGGAAGAGTTAACGGGGCGACCGAGGGTTACCTGGGAAAGTGAGATGGCCGAACTTTCAATGAGTGTTGTCCTAGGAAAGCCTTTAGGAGATTTATAGATGTAAAGCTCCTTTCAAAAAATGAACTCAAAATAATTTTGAGTAAAAAGGGAAAACATACTGTAAAATATTTATTTAATAAAAATAGTTTTATAATCTATACAGAATTGAATAAAAAGTACAACAAATTATTTTCACTTCTTCATAAAAGTGCACAGTACAACCAGCACATCGGGTTCAGCATTCTACAAATATGGCCACATAGCAAGATGTGAACATATTCTTGATTTAGACAGGTAAGAAGGGTCAGATTGGGTGCCACAAATTGTAGATTAAATTCCAAGGAAATGTTGCTTTGGTAATGTGAACAATTTGATTGTACCACAATACATGATATTTAAAGACAAAGAATAAAATTTTCTCAAACACAGTACTTTGTGTTTCTGGGCAATCAACTTCCTATGGAGCTAAAAGGAAAGGTGTGCGGAGGGTGAACAAAATGTAAAACTGGAGTCCTTAGTCCTCCCTCTCCTCCTTAGCGTTCTTTTCCTCTCCCCAGCTGTAAAGGAAGGCGCACGGAATGACCTATTATTACCTTTATTTCTTCTATGTCAGTTCTGTGGTACTGTCTTCTTAGTGCTAGTGCTTGAGCAAGGGTCTTCCAAACACTGGTCAAGCTCTCTACTATGGAACATTATCCCGGCCCAGGTGTTGCAGTCTTAATATTAATAACACTGTTTAGCTATTCTGTTCTTAGACAGTCAACACTAGTTAAAAGCACCTACCTAGAGTCTCTGCACAATAAGGCAACAAAGTTGGCTTTGAAATAGTCTTCAGGTCTCACAAATAATAGCACATAGAACATCATTCTTCAAGTAACGAGGAAACGGAACAAATTTTAAGTATCTCTCAAGATGATCTAACCTTAGGAATAAAGGCAGGTTTAAGGTCCAGAATGCAGGGATCAAGTCTACCCTAGTTCCAGCTCCAATACAATAATTAAAAAGAGGCTCAGTTAATGAAAAAGGCCTTAGAATAATTCCATTCTTACTGACATTTTCATCTTGGATACGAAAGCCAAGATAACATGAAAGGCATAGGGGAATGAAGTTGTTTCAAAGGAAAAGAGTTACTTTTATTTTGGAAATAAAAGGGTGTGCAAATATAAAATGGGCTGCCTGTATCTCTACCCTGTAAATGACTTTTTCACTTGGAATTACGAGTCCTTCATACTGAAGTATTAAAGACAAGCAAACCTACCATGAGTTCTGTGGTTAGCTAGCTCTCCCCATTTAGATTAGCAGCAGGCTTTAAAATTTGCCTTTTCTAATGAAATGAGCTTCTCTGGGAAGCATATGAATAATGCAGAAATGTACTTCTAAAGAAAGTTTCCAAAAATACATAATGGTCAAAATGGGAACCAAGAACATTCATACAATGAATTTAAAAAATAAACTTAGAAATGACACTCCTTAGAAGACAGAACATTAGTCCGGAGCAAATATTGCCAGTGAGGAACCGTTCCATCTGCAGAAACACACGCCCACGAGTAACACTGAAAGGAGAATGACGTTGGATGGGGCAAGTGCTGGCGGAATGCACATCTGACTTATATCATCCTGTGGTCTCTGAAGGCCCGACCCCACCACATGACTCAAATATCACACTCACACGCTAACCAAGGAAACAGCAGACATCCCACTTGATCACTCTTGATTACTTGGTTTCCAAAATCAAATTCTTCTTTTTTTTTTTTTTCTTGTCTATTAGAAAAAGTCATTCTTAAATTGATGCTCATAAACAATCCATGAAAAAAGCTTCAGTTTTGGCTTCTCTCAACAGTATTATATTAACTCCAGGAATACAAGGTATTAATTGAGTAGCTGCTTTGAAGCCATGAAATACACATTCATAAATATTTATCTGAACCATAAAGAAAGAGTTTTGATCCATCCAGGCAGTTGCTGGGCAGAGTCCTGGCGTGGAAGCAGAAGCACTTGAGCAGCAGGTTAGGAAGTGGTTGCTTGAGGGCTGGGGTTGGGATCTTCCTTCTTTCTGCATTTCTTTATAACACCAAATGCACCGTTAGCCAGGAAAACCACGGAGATGGCTGCAAAGTAACTGGCGTAAATCAGGAACTACAAGAGAGGAGAGCAGTCATTCATAAAATTACCAATTAGAGATGAGTTGTTTCATTACATACATGTACATGTACTCTACACAGTTAAAGTATGTCTAGAGTTTCTCCATTCAACTTCAGAAACATCCCATGCTTACACATGTGCCAGATAATGAAGACCCGGAAGCAGTCTAGCAGGATAGCAGTGAAGTCTGAGTTTGAATCCTGACCTCATGTCTCTTTCTAGATGTAACCTACATGAAGGTATTTAACCTTGGGGCTGGAGAGAGGGCTCAAAATGAATAGCACTTGCTACTCAAACATGAGAAGTAGAGTTTGGATCCCAGCACCCATGCTGGTTGGCTCCCATAGGCTCCCATAGGCCTGTAACTCTATATACTTAATCTCAGAGTCTTGGCCTAATTTAAAAAGTGGAATTTTAAACGATTTTTACAAAGCTTGCTGGAAGAAGTGAACAAGGTCATGTACACAAAGGTCTGCTAGCACAATGCTAATGCCACAGACACGATTTCTGCTGTTGTTAGTGCTGTCATTGCTCTAAGGGAAGGGTTAGGGTTAGATCTGTATCCTCACAATAATAATGGGTGAGTATGCCTAAGAGATCAAGAACTTTTATTCCCCACCAGGAGAGGGCACTATAAGGCCAAGAATATTGCACTATAGAATTTTTTAGAAGACCCTTATTTGACTATTCTCTCTCTCTCTCTCTCTCTCTCTCTCTCTCTCTCTCTCTCTCTCTCTCTCTCTCTCTCTCTCTCTCTCTCTCTCTCTGTGTGTGTGTGTGTGTGTGTGTGAGAACATCTTCATTTTTTTTTCTTCTTAAAATAACTTATTAAATAGTTACAAACCAGGTTCAGGTACAAGAGTGTGGTCCTAAGTCTGAGCCAGTTTCAGTTTCATTAACACCTTTCCTATGAAAATATAGTCATATTTCTTTAAAATATTCTTTAAAATATGTCTATATTTTCATAGGAAAGGTGTTAATGACTCATGGCAGCCAGTTTCATACAGTCCACAAAATGGACTCTACTTACTTACTCTGCATAAGTAAGCCATTTTTCTGATAATGTGCTCTTAAATTTCCACACTAAATGTCACTCACATTTCTTTAACTATAATGGTCTGGTAATCTTCCTCACAAAATGGGCAGGATGAATCTCTGTTCTCTACCCAAGAATAGCTTTTAGGCTAAAACGCAGACTTAAATCCTCTCCACCACACTGTTCTTGACTGTTTAATCTTAGACAAATCCTTTAATACCTCCCAAAGTCATTTCCTTGATACCTAGTATTGACAACTCCCTAGTCTATAGGAGAACCGAGGAAGAGAAACACTCAGTACAAGTACTTACTAGTTTTATTTCTCTTGTAGATTGCTTAATGAAAACAAAATTCATTTTAACACTAACATGTTAAGTCTCGGTATCTAGGAAAATTCGTGTGTAAGTGTGAAGTATTAAGTAATAATGGGAATTCAGGAAAAAGGAAAAGAAACCACTTGGCTGGATGTGGAGACAGTTACTTCCTGATTCAGCTGCTTACTTTACTGAGTATGCCCACAAACTCTATCTACACTGTAAAATTATAATACATAAGGTCATTTACAGTGATTCTAGAATGGATGAAAACAGCCATTCTTTGAGTGTCTGCATAAATGTTTTCTCAATAGGTCACATGTTGAGAATCATAATACTTATCAACAGTAAGTCATTAACTTGGTATTTGGGTGAAGGTTACTTTATACAAAGGAGGAAGGGGTCTTAAAGAGCTCTGAGGTACCATGAAGCAGGACATCTCATATAGTACATCAGGTGTACAGATTAAGAATAAGGGGCCGGAGAGATGGCTTAGAAGTTAAGAGCACTGGCTGCTTTTCCAGAGAACCTGGGTCCACATGGTGGAACCCAATGATCTGTAACTCTAGCTCTAGGGGACCAAACATCCTCTTCTGGCTTCAAGGCACTAAGCATGCATGTGGTACATAGACATACATGTAGGCAAAACCCACACATAAAACAAAAAAATAAGCTGGGGCTCTAGTTCGGCAGAAGAGCATATGCCTAGCATGTTTGAGGCCCTGAGTTCCCTTACCAGAAAAACAGAGGAAAAGACAGAAAAGAATGACAATGAAGGAGGAGGTAAACAGGCTAAGCCTGGAAAGAATCAATATTATCTCAGCTAAAACAGTCCCTCCAGGCTAGTTAATTGCTCTAGGTCAGTGGTTCTCACCTTCCTAACGCTATGCGACCCTTTAACACAGTTCCCCATGTTGTGATGACCTCCAACCACAAAATTATTTTCATTGCTATGTTATAACTGTAATTTTGCTACTGTTATGAATCATAATGTAAATATCTGATATGCAGGATATCTGATACTTGACCCCTGTGAAAAGGTCATTTTTCCTCAAAGAGGTCTCGACCCACATGTTGAGAACCACTGCTCTAGGCCCTCATCAAAAAGATGATCGCAACAACCTCCACGGCAAAGAACACTTGCTTTGGATCTGCTCAGAGTGTTGTTGTCATAAAACACGCTCCACCCCCGTCCTTTCAGACCCTTTCTGGTGTCAATGAAGAGATCTCACCTGTGTGGTAATTTCTAAGCCAAGGCCCTTGGCATCCACCACAATTAGAGTGAGCAGAGTCTGCAATACCAGGGCAATGAAGGTGTTCACACCAAACACGAGGGCGTAACGCTCCATGCTGAGGTTTGCAGCAATCTGAAAACTGAGAAAGGAAAAACAATGCTAGAGTACAATGACCTCTTCCTCAGCTGTTACATGTTTTCACTTTAAATGTGAACACAGCCCCTTCTTTCCACTGCTAATGACCTCTCCAACAACGTGAAGTGTATTGTTACTGTATGATACAAACCTTATAAAAATCGCAGGATAAAAACACAAGAGAACAAACAAATTTTGCCAAAATACTCCTGAGGAAAAAATTTATAATAACTACAATATAGTGTGTGCTCCCATTTGCCTCTTTTAAATAGAAATTTTAATTTTTTTTGGTTTATAAAGAAATCTGAGTTTATCTTTCCATAGCTTTTCCTAATACTTCTCTGAGTGAAGATACATACGTTGCTATGGTGATGAGAACCATGTAGATGATTCTGAAGACAACGTAGGATGCATAGCACACCCAGATGTTCCCCACAGTGTCCATGATATACACTGCGGCAGCGATCAGGAGAGAACACAGGAATAACGTCATTTCTCCCCACGTTGACCAAGATATTTTTATATAGCCAACTGCAAACACAGCACTAGCACCTACAAAACAAAGAAAAAAGGAATCTAGTTACTGACGAAACACACTCTAGTTCAACACATTGAAAACGCAGTTATTTTATTACAATCTTTAAACTTGTAATTTACGGAGCTCAAGACTATGGAGTTCCTTGAAACTCAAGCAGAGAATTCTGAACTTGGTGGGACAGCACGGTGCCTCTGAGATGAGACTCAGTCAGGGTACGTGGCAATTAGATGGAAAAGGACGCAGACCCAGGGATGTCGCTAAGGAGACAACTGCTTGGCCTGATGCACAGGCTAGAGTCACAGAAAATCACTGCATCTGCTGTGGCACCATGGCTGGGTGAGTCTTGGTCCTTCAGACCAAGAAGCAATCTAGTGTATGTGAAACTGCTTCTCCTCCCTTTAGTGAAATGCTGCCGCCGCCGCCGCTGAAAGCTACACACAATACAGGAGTGCTGTCTGGGTGCCAGCCATAGTCAGCAGGTGCTTATAGCTGTTACGTAGACTCTTCCAACAACCTTATGAATCAGGGCAACAAATCAAAGAAGGACAACAGAATGTGTTCTCAAGGACACAGGCTCTGAAGCCACCATGCCCGAGTCCCAATCTTTACCTCACTATCTACCATTTATGTGATCTTAGGCAAATTATTAACATGTCCAAAATTTCCAATGTAAAATGACAACAATAACTGCAACCATCTTGGGAATTTTGGAATACAACAAATATACATGTTGTCTACAGAACAGTGTTCGGTACATATTGACACTCATCAGACATAAGCTACTGTCACAAACTATAGTATACTGTTCTCAAACTCTCAGTCAACATGGGTAGGTGGAACATGGACAAGCGAAGAAAACTATCTAGAAAATTAGTGCATTCCACTTCCCCCAACGTGTTTGTCAGTCATAGCCTACTACCACTTGACGACATCCAAGTTTTCTCTTAAATTAGAAAATCGGAGCTCAAAACAAACCCTTCCTTTGGGCTACTTCAAATTTGGGCAGCGTGAGTAAAGCTGATCATGGTTGGCTGGACTGCCTGCGGACTCTCCCACGCTTCCTCACCGCTTACCCAGCAAGGTTGAAACAGCCTCCACACCGCCATTGTAGATAACAGCACTCTGAGATGGCATCACCTTCTCCCACAATCCCTGGGTGTAGTTCACCACTTGAAAATAGCCGCAGGTGGAGAGGGCCCACCACACGGACCAGCAGAGCAGAGGGCGGGAAGAGTAACAGATCAAGAAGTCGTTCCACAGGACCTTCAGCACACGCAGCCGGTCTGCCTTGGGCTCCTACGCAGCAAATGGAAAGAGCTCAAACACCTCGGCAGGAACTGGGCAGGCAACCATGCAAACTCAGTTTTCTATCTCAAGGGTTTTTTTTTCCTTTGTGAAAACCAACTGCTTATTTCAAGTGAGATATATATATATATATATATATATATATATATATATATATATATATGAAAAGAACAACAATGTGTTGTCAAGGACATGAGCTTTGAAGATACTAGGAGTTTTGATCCTGACTTCACTGTTTGCAATGACATGACCTTAGGCAAATCATTCACTATCCGAAGTTTCCACTGTAGAATCAATCAATCAATCAATCAATCAATCAATCAATCAATCAATCTCTCTCTCCCTCCTTCCCTCCCTCACCTCCTTCCCTCCCTCACCTCCTTCTCTCTCTCTCTCTCTCTCTCTCTCTCTCTCTCTCTCTCTCTCTCTCTCTCACACACACACACACACACACACACACACACACACACACACACACCCCTTTCATATTAAGAATATAAACTGGGGAGTAAATTCATCTTTCTGGTTACAAAGAACACATAGGGTGGATTAAGTGATGGACCCCCTCTTCTAAGAAAGAGCATTATAATCATGTCTTGCGATTTTCTGTTATTCTCTTCCTATCATTCATTTACTGCCCTTCTGTAACAAAACAATAAGCATTATTTGAAAAAATAACATGTATCACTTCTAGCATAGAAAAGGAAAATAAGTTTTTATCTTTAAGTACTTTGAGTTTCAATTCAGAAGCTACAAAGTAGACACAAATCACCAACGGAATCATTTCAGATACTCATTAAATATATATATATATATATACATATATACATATATATATGTATATATGTATATATATATATATATATATATATATATATATTTCCCCCCTGAGTGGTTTCTTTATATATACCAAGCAGTAGGGATACAAAAATGGAGACACAGCCCCAAGACACCTCTGCCATGCTAAGTAATGCTAGGTCAGCCTGACTTTGAGAATCAGGCACTCTAGGGGAGAATACATTGGTGACCCCTTACACCAATCAGTTGCATCTTAATGAATGAATGAACCAATGAAATGGGCTTGCTTGTCTGTCACTGCCATTAGCCAAGGCCCAGAACGGCAACTGCAAATTTAAGGCTAAACTCACCGTTTCCTCCACAGGAGGTTCATCTAAATTTAGAGGGATTTTTGACTCAATGTCCTCCCATCCGGGAAGGTGGTTAGATGCTGGGGCATCAGTAACGATGCTACCATTCTGTACCTTGATGCCATTCACTCCGTGACAGGAGGCAGGAATGTGGTGAAAGAAGAGGCTCTTCTGTGGCATGGGCAGAAACCAGGCCACAGCGAAAGCAACAGAAACGCAGGTGAGGGAGATGACGTTCAGGCTGAACAGTGACCAGCCTGCCACTGAGACGAGGATTTGCCCCAGGACCGAGCCCACTGTGAAGCCCACCAAGGTGGCACTTCTACAGTAACTTGTGACTTTCTGGTACATGCCGAGGTCGACCACACTGTAGATGTAGGAGTAATAGGCAATTTCAGTGGCTGTGGCGATGCCATAGAAGAATTCCAAGAACTGAATGGCCAGCAGTCCTTGGGCATAGAGCAGCATGAACCATGTAACAATAAGGCTGAGTCCCTGAAGCAGGATGACAGGCTTGTAACGGAGGTAGTCTGTGGCAAGGAACACAGGGAATAGCAGCACCAGGTAAGAGTAGGTCCAGACTGGGTAAATTTCATTGAAGACCTGGTAAGGAGAGAATAGAAGCTCATGAGTGATCGAAAGACCCAACAAGTCACAAAAATTCCCTCGTACAAACCCACCTACCAACATTCCCTTAGCAACCCAAGAAACACCGGCTGCAGTAAGTTCAGATAACTATCTGAAGAGCCTTTCCTAGCCCCACCCATTATTCTGTCATAATAAAATCCTTTCCATCAGGAGTCTTACTATGCAGCCCAGGCTAGACTCAAATGCACTATGGAGATCAAACTAGTCTGAACTTTAGATCTTCCCAGCTGCTGAGGTGGTAGGCATTTTCTATCTCACTCATGCCCAGCTCCTTCAAAGGTTCTGAGAGGTGGACCCAGCATTCATCTGTATAATTTAATAGCCAGTATACTGTTTGGAAGACTCAAGGACCAATAAATGCTTTGAAAATGAGATCATTGTCAACTCTTATCTGTTAAATTTACTATTATTATTATTAGTTCTTTTGTAATTTTATACAAAGTATTTCCATATCTATTCCTCCTCTTCAATTCCTTTGAGACTAACCCCACCAACTTCATTATTTCCTCCTCTTCTATGACCCAGAGTCCAACTAGTACTGCTTATATGTACGTAGGTACGGAAATAGGGCCATCCACTGAAGCATGGGCAATGCATTATGGGCCACCCCTCTAACATCAGTGTGTAGTGAGGTTTCTCGAATTTTAAGTTTGCTCTTTCGGGGATAGAAGAAAATAGTACATCTGTCCTATGCCTTGGTGGAATAACTCTCCCTTGGTGGTAAAATTATAGGCAACATGTATCCTTCTTACTCATTTGTAACATGAAATAAAATGTAAGTTTTGGGTGTTTTATTTTTCTTTTCCTAAATCAAAAAAATAATTTATATAGTTGTACATATTTTGAGATACAGCGTTTCTTGGTACATGAATACACTATGCAATACCCAACTCAGGATATTCTTAGGTTAATTATCTTAAACATTTATCATTTCTTTATAGTAGGAACACAGAATCCTCACTTTAGCTATTTTGATTTATATGACATAAGGTTAACTGGAACTTATTGCTACTTTCTTTTTTATGCACAATTTTAAATTGGGATGCTATAAAAATAGTCTTTAAAATGTATTTTAAATGAGAAAGACTGCACCTGGAATTTTAGTTTCGTTACCTGTATAAACAAGAGCTGTTCTTCAACTCTGGATGGGTAAGTGCTAATAAACTTGCTATCAGCTGAACAGAAATCAAAAACTGTATTTGGGCTGGGGAGACGGTTCAGCTGGTAAAGTGTACTTGTCATGCAAGCATGGAGACCCGAGTTCTGATCCCCAATGCCCAGGTAAAAAGCTGGGCACAGAGGCACCTGCCTGGAATCTTAGCACTGGTGAGGAAGAGACAGGAGAGGCCCTGGGGCTTGCTGGCCAGTTAGCTGACATAGCCAAATTGGTGAGCTATGAGTTCAGTGAGAGAATCTGTCTCAAAAAAAGGTGAGACTGACTGGGGAAGACATCCTATGTTTACTTCAGGCTAAATGTACCACCTCTCATTCCTGAAAACATAAACACACACCACACACAAATTTAAAAAAACGTATTTAATATACACACCTACATTCGGCAGCACAGTATTCTGTAGAGTGTTGGTTATTTTCCCTCATGAATGAATCGCTGAAAGGGAACCGTGACTCACTGCTATGCCTGGCATTACAACAAAATGTCATTGCTAGCTCAGGAAAAGGTCAAAATCGAAATCCAGAATATAACACATTAAATGAGGACTGTTCTAATAGGATCGTAAAATTGAAAAGGCAAGCTTACTAACTGTAAATAGGGGGCAGTGGATAGGTTAAGTTTCTCAGTTCCCCTCAGAATTCATCTTTGTCACCAGCACAAGAGGATAAAACCTGCACTATTGGACTGTCTGTGCGAGGATTAAATGAAGGATTACATAATCAATTATTTACTCGACTTTTTCACAGGTCTGAAAACTAGAAGACGAGTGAGTTGAAAATAGGCTATTGGACTATATGAACTAGAACCAGTTAGGCATGAACCTCATTCTCCAGATAACAATAATTCCTGAAAATGTCCTTTTATAAGGAGCTCACCACCTAGCAATGTCCTAAAGGCTTATGTCACCCAGCTTTTGGTGCTTCTGTTTTGTCGTTGCTGCTTTGGGTTCTTGGAGTCAGGATGCTAGCTACGCAGTTGTCATGACTGATCTGGAACTTGCTATGCAGACCAGAGTGGCCCAGAAATTTGCCTAATCATAATTAAGAACTGTAGAAGGGATTCTTTGTCAAAGTGTGCAAATTCTAACAAATGAGAAACAAAGTGTCTTTGTCTCCCTTATCAAGGCAACCTTGAGAGAAAGCTGTGAGGTGAGGCAAGAAGCCTTCCCTACAGATATTTTCACTTGTGTTCCAGTAAACAACTCCCAGCTCCCCCTTGCCCCTGTACTTCCAGATACTGCTCTCCTTTGCGTCTTCTAAAGTTTGCCAGTCTCCTGTGTGACTCAGCATGTTTCTGCGCCTTCATAGGTCCCTAACATGTCCTTCCCTACCAAGAAGCTATTGGCCAACAATCCTTAAACTGCGGTCTAGGTGCACAATGAGTTATTACTGGACCATACAGAAGAAGGAAACCCTGTCACCTGTAGCAACATGGGTGGAATCAGATGATATATTTTAGGTTAAATCGTCCAGACACAGAAAGACAAATGCTGCACGTTCACGCTCATCCATGAAAGCCCAAACAAGCCAATATAAATAGAGAACGGTGATTACCTCCGGCTGTAGTTGAAGATAGATGGAGTGCGGATAGGTGACAGGTCAGAGCTCAGTTGGGACAGTCATTCCATCATGCTCTGGAATGACTGTAGTCAACAACAACTGATTACAGAGTTTATGAGTAACTGGAAAGGCTCCAAGAATAAGGAAATGGTGGAGAGGTGAATGCTAGTTGTTCTGATCCCCGTATCCTGTATGCATGTGTTGAATTAATACACGAATACATACAATTACTAAGCTAATAAAAAGTTTTACAATTTTTCTCTACTGCTTCCTTCGGCACGGCACCCACCTTCTTTTGTTCCCAAGTTTTGCTCAACTGTTCACTCTAGTAATACTGCTTATGTTTAGACATGTAACTTTCAGCAGTAGCTGTCCTTAAGTGATTAACTGCCAAAGTTTCATTGTATAAGTCCTATCCTTTATCAATTTAAAGGGTGTGGTGGCGCACGCCTGTAGACTGAGGCAAGAGGACCACTAACTGGTTTGAAGCCAGTTTGGTAACATAGTAAGACCTTGTTTCAAAATAAATAACACTTATGAGGTTAACACTACACTAACACAAACCCACAATTTAGATAATTGAAGATGAGGGAAAGTAATACTACCAGCCTTGTGATATCAACTAAATATGGTAAGGGATGGGGCGGGTGGAACATGGAGACAAGATGGGTTCTCTTTAACTCCCTCTAATTAAGAGACCTGTTTTTCTCCTACAAGGAACATCAAACAAGAAAAAAAAAAATACTCCTCTCCCATTATCAACACCAGAGCAGCACATCTCTGAGAGTATCCCACATACAATGCTGTGAACTTTGCCTCAATTATTTCCAGTTAATTCAAACAATCCTAAGAAGTAAATGCTTTATCATTGCTATTTTACAAAACGGAAAGTTGGTGTTAGAGAATGTTGAATTATACAAAGTTACCACAGTCAGGATTAGCAGAGAGAAGATCTAAACCAGATATCCCCAATCCACCCCACCAAAACATCTACTTTCTTCAATTAGAAAACTGGTATTGATTCAGAATGTCCTAAATTTACTTCTAATACCTGCAGGAGTTTTATCATCTCTGGGGATGTACCATGACAGGGATTTCTCAAGAGATCAAGACCACATAATCTCCAGGACTGGGTCTCAAAGGACATTCTTTTTAAACATTTCTGGTAGAGAAGTCCTAACACCAGAAAACATTCCTATAATAGATATGTTGGCTGTTGAAGGGCAACATCTCACAGATAAAAATATATAAATTACATACCCTTATTAATTGTCCATAACTAACTTCTCATCTCAGGTGAAATCTGCCATGTGATCAAAAGGAATTAATTTGCTCTATTCAAAGTGTCTTTCACAACTTTGGGCAGAACTTGTGTGTCTTCATTTTCTTCTGAGATATATGTCACAGTTAAGTAAATTATTCAGTTCTAGACTTAAGAAAATAGTGTCAATAGTTCTGTTGTCCTACTTAATGAACACATATTTATATAACACTACTTAATCTCTGTAGAGGTGACAAAAAAGAATAAAATGAACCTTCAGCTTTGAGAGCTCTGAACCAAATAAGAAGCATGTGTATACACATATTTAAAGATGGAAACTGAAAACATAGTGGGCCCAGAAAGGTAAAGAAGACACTAAAAGAAAACACACACACACACACACACACACACACACACACACACACACACACACACACACACACACAGATTATTGTAAGCAGAGACCATGCATTTGAGAATTGGACCATGCGTGAGTTGGTGAATATGCTAGATTCAGGATTGGTAAATGAATGAAGCCTGGGTGTACTAAAGGGGCAAAGGAATCTACCAGGTTCCCTCAGAGTACCAAGCAGAGTGTGTGGAATGATTTTAAAAGTCAAAGAAAAGCAGTACACATCAAAACCATGTGCTGCCAAGAAGAGATAAAATCACCGTTGGGTACGGTGGGAAATGCTTGTAATCTCAGCCACCTAGTAGGCTGAGACATGAGGATAACAAGTGTAGGAATACTCTGGGCAACTTAATAAGAACATCCCTACAAAATGGTCAATGGGACTAGAGAGATGGCTCAGTGGTTAGAGAACCTGCTGCTCGTCCAGAGGACTGGAGCTCGTTTCCCAGCACCTCTGTTAGTTGGCTCGCATCCTCCTGTAACTCCAGCTACAGGGGATCCAGCATCCTTCCTCTGGCCTCCACAGGCTCCTACACACATCACAAACACTCACACAGACATGCATGCAAATACAAAATTGAAAAAAAAAGCCTGGAAATACTGCTCAGTATTGTGCTTGCACAGCACGCAGAAGGAGCCCTGGATTCAGCCCCTCGCACCAGAAAATAAATAAACAGCTTTATTAATGTTTGGTTTTTCACGACTGGGATATAGTCCAACTATAACCTGCATCAGCTTTTAAAGTGGTAACTTTATAAAAATTAATACTCTTTCTAAAATTCTATAAAAAAAATCTTTAAAATGCAAATGGAGCGAGGAAATTCTGCCCTTGGGTCTTAGGTAATCTTAGCACTATTTACGATGATCCAGGTTGGCACGTCTGAAGTCTTCACGGGGAAAATACACACTTCAGTACAAATGCCACTGACTACAACCTGGGGTTTACTTTGACTAAAAATCATAAATGCCCATTGCTGAGAGCAAGCACTCATTCCTGAAGGACAGCAGTGGTTCTAGTGCAGCTGCTAGGTTTCTGTTGTGAATGTAGGAGTCTCCTGGGGAATGAAGGGCAGCACCGGCATAACCAACAGAATCCGCCATCATTCCCATACCCCCCGCGCACCAGGCCACGAGATTCCTGTTCAAATCCCCTTGCCTCCGCTAATTTGCACCGAGAAGCATCCTTGTGTTGTTACACAATAGACAAGTATTTACTGGGCCCAGCCCCATATACCCTCCTAAGCACACGTAAGGCCTTCTGCTAAGGCAGAGCATGTGACTGACAGCACACGGCAGCTCTCAGTCCGGGGCCCGTGACAAAAGAGATCAGCTTTCAAAGATCAAAACCAAGAGCGTGCTTCTCCTCACATGCTTCTGTCAGTGCACACTGTACATACAGATCAGCTCACACGCAGAGTCACGTCTGCCGCGGGGTCTACACCTCAGGTTCAGTGGTTGCTCTGGGTCTCCAGCATCACACTTTCTTCTAACTATGTGGTAATGTTCTTCTTGGAAAATCACTCTGATCAGAAGCCTTTGTCTTTTCCTTTTTCTGGTACCAAATGCATACGGATAATGAGTAACTGTGAAGTGACCCATACGACCAGGAAACACAGTTAACACTGGGGTAGAAGTCTGCTGCACTTGCTAACTATCAAAGAATCTGGGAATCAACACGGACTCTCAATTCTTTCCCAGCTGACCTTGAATAAAGGCACACTGCAGCAACACACCGGAGTAATTCTAGCCTGCCAGTCTGAAGTGACTCTTGAAGTGCCACCTCTTGCTCTGACCTGTCATGCGGAGTATTGGGTTAGCTGCTCCTCAAAAGAGATGATGACTGGCAATACCAGGAAGGTTTAAATGGGGGTAATATTTTACAGCAACTCAGGCAGGGAAGCAGGGTGGTAAGGAAGGAAAGAGGTGTAGGGAAAAGGGGACAATTACCCAGTGTCCACTTGGCTGACAGGAGCTCAAAGACACCAGCCCCCAGCTTTCACCCTCTTTTGTACTCGAGGAAAAGAGTATGGGGTAGAACAGTTCCATTTCTTTCTCAGTCTATATATTCTTCTGCCAAAACCAAGGGCTGGGATAATGTGTCTTAGTAGGAAGAGTTAGGCACATTTGTAAAGTCCACTACCCACTTCTGAGGTGCTATGTTTACAAGTCCTTGAGTAAATGAATGTGCAGGAGTTCTTGATCATGGACCATGGGTACTCAAGGCCACAAAACCTTCACATGCAGGTAAGTAACAAAAGCTGTAGGTGAAGCAACAATTTCACAAGACAAGAAAAACTCAGTGCCAATTATGTGATACCATCTGTTTTCATCCCAGAGATGGACTTCAGAGCAGGCAGGGTATCTTTGAACACAATCTCGCCTAATAAAACAAGCCCAATTCCGATGGCGTACTACTGTCCTGTCCTGTCCTTATGGGATAAAGTATATCTATCTGTTAAAGGTAAACAAAGTCAAGGAAAGGAAAACGGAAACCTTTTCACAAAAGCAGCGCCACCTTATACACACGCACACACTTGTGTATATATATATGTGTGTGTACATATATATGTGTATATATATACACACTGCGTGTATGTGTCCAATAGATACACACTTGTGTGTATGTAAACATACATTTGTATACACACATATACATGGGTTATGTATGTATATAATCTATCCAAAGTAGAGCTTACTGTTTTTTGTTTTTAATGCATTCACTGCCCCCTGTCCCCGGCAGCTCCTGCAGGACGTGTCCGGGCAGAGCTGGATTATGCCACCATCCAGCCCTATTCACATAGGGCCTGGCACAAACGTGCACGCGCGGGCTGCGGCCCCTTTTGCTCAGTCCCGCACGGAATGTCAGCGCTAGAAACTCAAGAGTAAGGCAACGCAGAGCACGAAGTGCTTTTCCAAGCGAGCAGAAAAGAGATCAGCTATCTGCGCAGCCTGCTCGGGGGCTCCGCCGCAGGCCCTCCGCAAACACGCTTCCCGCTCGGCCTCCCAGCTCGCCCGCCCGCCCGCCCTCCCGCCGCGCCTACCTCTCTCTGGGTCAGGTTCTTGTCCGGCCCCAGCAGGTAGGGCGTGAGGAAGGGCTCGGACGGCCGAAGGTTAGCGAAGAAGCCGTAGGCGCAGAGCAGCGCGGTGGGCAGGAACCAGCACTCGCGAGGGATGCGGGCCGTCCGCAGAAGCATAGTGGCCGCCGCCGCCGCCGCGCGTCGGGACACCCGGGCCGGCACATCCATCCTGGGCTCCAGGGGCTGGTGGACGCCGAGCCGATCCCCTCCTTCCTCTCGGCCAACTGGAGCTCGCTCCAGCCGCGGCCCCGCGCGGGGACCTGGAACCGCGCGCGACACCGCCCCGCGCCAGGGTCAGGCTGCTGCGAGCCCCGGCCGCCTGCAGCCGCCTCCCTCCCGCCGCTCGCCCTTTCCCAGGTCTGCTCCGCGCCAGGCCCCACCGGCCGCCTAGCCCGCCGCAGGGCGCGCACGAGCCACGCCCTCTGGAACCGCCCCCCTCGCCACAGCCAATCACGGCCCACGTCTCTGCTTCCCCCGGTGGTCAGTGGCTCCCCGGGCGGTGTGCCAGCCCTCTGACGTGAGGGTCTCTCCGACGCCCGACAGGTCGGGATCGCGTCTGGATACGGTGGCGGGATCCCACGTGCCAGCTCCCCATACACCCCCGAGTCGGCTCCGTCACCTGGCGTTTGCCGATCACGCGTCCGGAACGCTCCTTTGAGCGGGATCCCCGGATGTGCGCTTCCGCAGCCCGGTGAGCCTTCTTAATCATCCGCCAGCACTCTGATGTCTAGTCGGTCCTCCTCCCGGGAGACCTAGTGACACAGGCCTGCATATCTTTAACCTTGAGGCGGGAAAATGCAATCCCTTGCCTCCAACAGCTTTTTCTTTTTTTCTTTTTCTTTTTTGTTCTTTTTAAACATTGTATTCCTCTGCCTTAGAAAGACTCAAGCTGGAGAGTTAAGCTTATAATTATTTTATTTTTTATTGTTGCAGACCGAAAGAAAACGAGAGCGAGCGAGCTAGCCAGCAAGAGGTTTTTGCTTTATTTCATCACTGTTTTTGTTCCCAGGATATAAAGAACAATTAACTACAGTGTATCCTATGTAAAGGAAATCCCCCTAAAGACCAAGGCTCCACAAATTCCAGGGAGCGCACAGCTCACGAAATTCCCCGAGGTTGCAAAAGTAAAAGCAGCTTGCCCCCAACCCCACACTGGGAGGTTTCATAACCAATCTCCTACCTCACCATTTAAAGAAAAATATCTTACCCAGACAGGCGGCTCAATTCCCCATGCACTCCCCTTCCCTACCCTTGGCTACAAAACCCTTGGCTCAGACCATGGACTGCAGACCCTTCTGAACCCCTGGTCACAGTGATCTTGAGATTCCCCTCTCAGACTGGTAAAATCTGCTGTTGGTGAGGGCGATCTCGACCTGACTTTTCGTCCTGTAATTCCTTCTACAAACTCAATTGTTTAGTGTCTAGAATCACTAAAACAACCATTAACATTTCTTCACTAAAACAAAACACAGAGATAATAAGCACTGTCTGTTTTCAAGGGCGAAACATGATGGGAATCCCCAGTGCTTGCTTTCATCGCCTCTGCGTGACTTTTGTTAGACTCACAGGCTCACTCTGTCCTAATGTCACAGCAGATCAAGCTGCATGAGTGAATATACCAAAATGAGTGAGTGGCTCAATTTGCAAAAATGCGAGGTGTTGACATTTTTCACAGTCTTTTCAAGGGATGATAGGAAGACTTCATTCCCTTGTTCACCCCAGAGGCTGGATAGTGTGTGATGATGTCATCATCATCATCATCAGTTTGTAGGCTAAAAGAATGTGTGTTTGTGTGTTATGTTTAAAAATTCTACTATCTGATAATATCAGTAGTTCTAACCCACCCAAATCAAAAGCTCTCGATAACAAGGGCTGAGACCAAAAACTCTTGAGAATTTCTGGTCTATTAAATATATAGTCACCTAAATTCCAAACACAAGCCATCATAGGCCTCCTTTCCTTGAGTTTTGGGAACCTAGTGAACCTGTATATCACTTTCCTTGCTATAGGTGGAATACTGAAGTACTTTCAGCCTTCTTTGCAATGAGTGCAGATGTGGATATAAACAGTGTTTCTTGAACTGGGCAGAAAATTACTTCTTATTTTTCTGAAAAAGGCAGAATTCTAACAATGATCCAAAATGAACTTTGTCGTTATATAACTTCTATTCATTTTAGTGTAGCATGAAAGCTGTGAATTTGATAATATTCATGTGATTGCATAACATTTTATGACAAAAATAGCTAGCCTAATCACAGGTGTAGTCAGTCTTTCTTTGGACCGCCAGATAATGACACGGAGACTTCTTATTAATTATGAAAGCTTGACCTTAGCTTAGGCTTGCTCCCAACTAGTTCTTATAACTTAACCCGTTTATATTAATCTACATTCTGCCGTGTGGCTCGTTACCTCTCCTCCATACTCTACATCCCACTCCCTCTGTCTCGTTGGCTTAATCACAGGAGTCTTAGAGTCATATATATGTTCTCATATATGCGTATATATTTTTCATATATATGTATGTATATGTTCCTCTCTCTCCCCCAGAAGTCCTGCCTATTCTCTCCTACCTAGCTATTGGCCATTTAGTTCTTTATTAAACAAAACAGAAGGCACCGTAGGCCGAGACACATCTTCACAGTGTACAAAAAGATGATCCCAGCACACACAGGTGCCCTTTGTAAGCAGACAATTTTCTTTCCATGGTAGCAGAAAAGGAAGTCAGAGTCATTTGATGAGTTTGAAGGGTTTGACTTTCTGCTGCTTATGAACCAAGACATGTGGGTAGCCTGTGACTACAGAGTCTGGCTCCTGGCTGACAGCAAGGAAGCAAGGACCTCATCCTACAATCACATGGACCTGAATCTAAAAACCTCAAAGGGTCAAGAACAGCAGCGCACATCTGTAATCCCCGCACTTGAAGTGGGAGGATTTTAAGTTGAAGGATAACATAAACAATCTAAGGAGTTCCAGGACAGATAGCACACATAGTGAGACCCTGTCTCAGAAAATTGCCAGCACCACCATGCAGCCCCTCAAAGAGCTTGGAGTAGGTTCTTCCTCAGAGCCTCCAGAGAAGAGTCTGGTCAACATCTTGATTTTGATCTGTGAAACATCAAACAGAGTTCCTCCCTAAGCCCATATGGTTATACACAACTGCTGTGAGCTTAGCTGTTGTAATTGTTTTCAGTTGCTAAATTTGTGTGAATTTTCAACAATAGGAAACTAATGCAGAAGTAAGTTTATACATATATATGTGCTCATATATGCGTATATATTTTTCATTCAAGTATTAACTACTTCCAACCCCATTTGGCTTCTCAGATGGGATGAAAGTGGGCATGCTCAGGACAGTATGGTCATAGAATATGTATTTTTAACTTGAGGCAATAGTCACATAATGCAAAATAAGCAATATGGAAACAGACAGCTCAATGGTCTTAGTACCTTCCTAATACTGTGGAGCCCTCACTCTGTAGGAATAAGAGATGTTCTCAACTCCATAAAGCAAACCCACATATAAGAAGCCATTGGTTCCCTCTCATCCCTTACCCACAGTGCCTGGAAATACTAATGTGCCTTTGCCTCTAAGAATGTATCTACTCTGAAAGCTTCATACATGTGAACTTTCACTTCTGGCTTCTTTCACTTAGCATAAGGACTTTATGTTTTGTTTACACTGTTACATAAATTGGGACTTCTTTCTGTTTTATAGTTGAGCCATGAACCACATTTGGTTTATATATTCATCAGTTGATGGGTGTTTGGTTTGTTTTCACGTTTTTTTTGGCTGTTTTGAGTTATAAACATTTGTGTGTAAGTGTTTGGATGTGTGTTTCCAAGGAGAGGGATTGATGCATCACTTGGGAATTCTGTTTTGACTGAAGAAGGACCAAACTGTTTTCCATAGAAACTGTACCATTTTACTTTATACAAACAACATACAAAGCATCCCATTTTTCTGCAACCTTTTCAATGCGTATTTTCCTTTCTAAGGGGTAGCCTACCTAGCTACCTGTGATATGGTAGCTCATAGTTTTGCTTTTTAACCTCCCTAGAGACTGGTAATGTTGAGCATATTTGAAATGTCCATTCAATGTCTTTGTTCCTCAAATTGTTTTCTTTGTTATTGAATCACAAGAGTTCTTTATATATTCTGCATACTATGTTCTCCCAAGAAGTACAAGTAAGTAGGATATGGAGAAAAGTTTTTCTCACTCATATGTAGGGGTATACATTTTGAAAGAAGTAGGATTATGTTAGACAGTTTTCTGGTTCTTGTGTATCTTGCTGAGGAGTACTACGTGGAGAACAGCCCACATAATAAATTATACTTCTAGTTCCTTCTACTTGGCGGTCTGTTGTGTGGGTGTACTATAATTTACTTAACCGTTCCCTGCTTGTGCTCATTTATACTGTGTCTGATTTTTTGGTCATTGTTAACAGTGCTATAATGAAATCACTGCCTAATAAATGTTTATATGTGCTTAATTTCATTTACTCCCTGAATGGAATTGCCTGGTTGAAGAATACATATCTAAAAATTTTAATAGCTATTTCTCAGCTGTTCTCCAGTCAAGCTAAAGCTGGGCTAGCTTACGTTTTCACTAGCAAATATAAGAGTATTGGTTTTTGCTACATCCTGATTACAGGGGTAGCCATGAGGGTTGTTTTGTTGGTGTTTTCTCTTTTTCTTTTTCTTTTTCTTTTTTTTTTTGCAATAGCTTTATGCATTCTTTGAGAATTTCACACAATGCATTTCGAACATTTTCAACACCCTGTACTTTAGCTCCTCCCGATCTTCTCTCTGCACCCCCATCCATTCCTATTCAACTAGGAGAATTATTCCTATCTTTTTTTTTTTCTGATACAGGATTTCTCTGTGTAACTTTGAAACCTGTCCTGGAACTTGCTCTGTAGACCAAGCTGGTCTCAAACTCACAGAGATCCGCCTGCCTCTGCCTCTCGAGTGCTGGGATCAAAGGCGTGTGCCACCGCCACCGGGCTATGAGATTATTTCTAAAGGCAGATTTTTTTTTCCTATTGGTAGCAGAAAAGGCAGTCAGAAATAGTTGGAAGACAAGAGGATTTGGATTGTTGCTTTTACACTTTTAGTTTCTCTAATAGGTAGAAAACAGCGGTTCTTAAACTGTAATGACTTTGCCCCACAGGAGATGTTCGTCATTGCCTGGAGATTTTTTTCTTACTATAATTTAATATACTTACTTATAATACAACTTACTTAATATAATGGGTGCTACTAACTCCCACTGAGCAAAACCAGAGAGTCTGCTAAATATTGGACAATCTTCAAGGCACTCCTTACAGCAGTTATCTAGCACAGGTTACCTACTGAAGAGGAGACAGCATATAAAAAGTTAAGAAATATTGGCCTGAAGATCTGAAAATGAGGCTAGTAGAGTGCTTGCCTTGCATGTGAGAGATGCTGGATTCGATCCCCAGTATTACAAAATAATGATAACAAAACTGAAAACATTTATAGCTGTAGGTTAGCATCTTCCTGTGTGTTTGTAACTGTTTGGACTTACCCTTCTATAAATATACCGCTCATGACCTACCTTTGCCCATTTTTCTTTTGATTTTTTTTCTATCCTTATTCATTTTAACAGCCCTTTATAAGTAATTTTCATCTTCATTGAAAACATTTCAAAGATATGTTTTATTGATTTTTATGGAGTGTTTATGCAAAATAGTAAATCATTTTGTAGATAATAAAAAAGGTCTCAACAACCTGCCAGGCACACTATGCCATTAGGTGATACACAGTATAGTGGAATTGTTCTTTTCCCAAAGTCAGTCTGTAATTCCAACAGGGACCCAAGAAATATTCAATTAAGAATTCAAAAGTATCTTAAAGTTTATAAAGCACAATTAAAATGTTCAAGAATAGTCAGTAAAATCATACAAAGAAAAATTACTAATAGAGTTCTGCCTCATCAGATATCAAAACAAAATTTAAAAGCTTTGTAATCAAATCAATTTGAAACAGAGTAAACAGATATAAGATGAAACAGAACAGGGGATGTAAAAATTGGTTTTTATGTTTATGAGAATTTACTTATTTTGTTCAATTAAAAATAATGGTAATTCAATAAATAACAGAGAAAAACTGTCTATCTGCTCATGTTTGAAGCATTCTTTTTGTTATGCTCTTGGAACTTGAATCCAGAACCTTGTGTATGGTAGGCAAACACCCTGCCATTGAGATACATCCCCAGAAATTTTGAAACAATATTACGAGACATGTAAAAACAAATGATAGAAATATAAATGACGTAAAAGGACATAATTTACAAAGTCTGGAAGACCACATGAGTACTTTAGGTGACAAGGAGAAAACTTTACTAAGAAAGAGAACTCATTAATATAAGATATGGCAAAGGAGAATGAAAAAAAATGAACATATTCCCTAACTTGATTTTACTGAAAATATGACTGAACTGACACCAGAAACCTTGTGTTGGTATCTCTTGTTTATCTAGCACAGGAACTAGCAAGTTGAAGAAGCTTAATGAATCTGAGAGCATGAATGCTCCTCTGCAGATCTTGATTCTAATGCTTTCTATGTGACTCATTGCAAACCTTCAGGGCAACTTAATGAGCAAGCAGTGACCTAAAAAGTGTGAACAAGTCAAGCATTTTTAACACTTGGCCTGTTGCAGGCCGGAGAGGCATATTCTGTGTCACACAGACTTTTATTTATTTATTTATTTATTTATTTATTTATTTATTTATTTATTTATTTATTTATTTATTTATTTATTTATTATTTCTTGAATGATTCATCAGTATTGGGGAATAAGCCAAAGGCCTTACATATACTAGACACATGTTCTACCATGGAGTCTCATCCCTAGCCCGCGGGACTTTATAACAAAAGGAAGAACTAAGATCGGCTTGCTCATTGCGCCACTTCCAAAGGAAGAAACAGAGAAGGGAAATGAGGTGTGATAAAGCTTGAAAAATGTTTTGGGCCCAGTTTAAAATGCGTTTTACAGTATAAATAATAGAATTAGGTTAAAAAAATATATAATCATAGACTGACCATTTTGAAAAGCTTACTAAACTTGAGGCCAAGAAATACAAATCAGCTTACCAGACTCACCAAGAGAGTCAGAAACAAACTCAAAAAAGTGTATGGTTGTACACGCATATACTCTAATGCTGTTCCACATCGTACAACCCCTTATGTTCCCTCTCCTAATTTATACCTCTTCACTTTCAATATGTAGCCGGTTTCCCCTCTGCATGGTTCTACACCCATGGTTTCATCTAACCGTGGGTTTTAAATAGTCATAAAAACAATTCCGTGTTTTGACGAAACTGAAGTCACAAGACTTTTTTTCCCCATATCTTCTCGGGTATTTTATTTACCAGATCTACACACACATATTGAAGCAAGAAGTCTGACATGTGCCCCATTTTTTTTTCTTTTCTTTTTTTTTATTTGACCACAGAGGCATTTATTGATGGAGCATCTTGAAGAAATTGCTGTCTTCAGAATGTATCTTTAGAACTTACTCTCCACCACACCTTTGATGCTCCTCCCACCTGTAGCAGATAGGAGTTAAGTTTACTTCAAATTACTCATTATTGCTTGCTGCTGTTATTTCAATTAAATGTTTAAACTATCTTTTATCTGCCTCTATGGAAAAGCATGTTCCCACATGTGTCTTGTCTTTGTTTGTAATTGTGTATAGCATGAACTCATGAGAACTTTACTTATGTGACCTTTCTTAACCCTCAGAATATAAATTGTCTGGGACTCTGAATAAATCTGGCTATTGCGTGAAAAAAAAATAGTCATAAAAATTGTGTCTGTATTGAATAGGCACAAATTCTCTTCATTTTTCCTAAACAACATAGGTTAACAACTGTCTACATAGCATTACCTTGTACTGAATATTATAAATATTTCAGAGATGACTTAAAGCATGTAAGAGGATGTGCGTAGGCCATTTATAAGAATCATAGTGTGTGTGAGTCTTGGGACCGATTCCTCATGCATATGGGGGGGATGGTTCCATACTGTAATGTAGTTCTGGAAAACAACACATTGAAATGCCTTCAAATTTATTTCCTGGGTATTAGATTCTTACTACAGTTCTATAAGTATGATATCTAAAACTACACATCCCCAACCCCAATTTACAGCTGGGAACACAAAGAATATCAATCTTCCATATCAATCTATTCCTTCAACATGTTTTGTTGAGAACCCCTTGTTTAAGGCATTGTACTTAGTTTCATAAGACAGACCATGGTCAGAGGACTCATATGATAAATCAGTCGTGAATCAGTCACTGTAGGCTGTGTCCCTGAAATGTCATGGCTTTCACACACAGAAGCAAGTTGTAGCCTGACAAAAATTGTTGCCTAGAAGACTATACTTTGCAGCAAGATGCTTACTCCACTCCTCAGGGAATCTCCGCCCCTTTTCTTGAATACCTGACCTAGAATTTTGTGTGTAGTCAGCAAGGCACCATCTTACATGTTGAGCTGTATCATGTTGCATCCTAACAAAAGGGCTGCCTATTAACCTGTTGCTCAGCCTGTGTGGGCTGGGAATGTGTTACCAAGCAGGAGGGGCATTGTCACACCTCCAGGGAGTTATGGGAAAGTACTCTGGAGCATGCCCAGTATATACTTTGTGGTAGCATTTCCCTGCTCCACGCTGGCTCTGCCTAACTTCGTCCATCTTTTGACTTCTAAATTAGAATACAGCCACCATTTCTCAATCTCAAACAGTTCCACCACGTGCACAGCATCCATAGGTGTCTTCCTAAAGCCTAAATAAACCATATCATTCTTCTGTTTAGTTATCTCCAATGCAGTCCCATAAAATTTAGAATTAAATCCTAAATTTTTTACTATGGTCAATGTCTTAGTCCTTTTTTTTTTTTTTTTTTTTTTTTTTTTTCTGTTTCAGGAACCAAAATCGCAAACTGAGTAATTCATCAAGAGAAGAGGTTTATTTCATTCATGGTTCTGGGAGCAAAGTACTGGTGTCAGCTTGGCTTCTGATGTAGTCCTCCCTGCTGGCTTGGGGACTCTGCACTTCCGAGGCAGTGTGGGACATCAGACTGTTCCAGGGACACACACACAAATGCCAGGACCAAACTTTTTTAAAATTACAGTCCCATTCTTGAGATAGCCCCTCAACTCAATCCATTACTCTGTGACTAGATAAAACCACTATGGAGGGCAGAATCTTCATTACTTAATCACTTTTTAGAGGTCCCACCTTATCCTAACTCTTCATACCTCACAATGGGGAATTTCAAGTGAGTTTTGGCAGGTAAATTCAAACCAAAGTAACATATAAGGCCCTGCTTGATCCATTCTCCCCCACTGGTGTGTGTCTATATCTAGATAGATAGATAAATGATAGACAGGTTATATATATATATATATACATATATATATATATATATATATAAAATAGACAGATAGATGATAGATAATAGATAGATTTTTTTTTTCTTCTCCATCTTCCTATTCTGGGAAAGGCATGTGGACTTCTTCATCCTTCTCCAAATACTCTAAGCATGCTCCCACCTCAGGACATTTGCACTTGCTGCTGCCTCCACCCACAATACTCTCTTCCTAGATACTCACCTTGACTGCTTTTCAGTTTATGCATAATTATTTTATTTTATGTTTTTAAAAAATTTATGTGTATGGCTGTCTGCCTACATATGTGTCTGTGCACTATGTGCACGAAGTACTCTCAGAGGCCAGGAAGGGCATCAGATCCCTGGGAATTGAAGTTACAGATGGTTGTTGCCACAGTTTGGGTGTTGGGAACTGAGCCCAGGTCCGCTGGATGAGCAGCTCTTTACTGCTGAGCCATCTTTCCAGCCCCTATGTCTAATTAGTACTTTATCCTGCTTAAAGTAGAACACTAACCCATCTCAGACACTTCGCTCTTAGACTCCACTTTATTCATCTTCCCCCCACTTATCACCCATCTCCATGTGCATGATTGCAAACATGTTTCCTTTTCATGTTCCTCCAGGGAGCACTCAAATAAGAGCCCCATGGAAGCAGTAACTCTTTTTGACTTGCTGCTCTAGAATGGTGCTTAGCAATGTGCTCATGCATTCAGTTTATATTTATTGAATAAATGAGTGGATGTGACATCAGTTCCTCCCCGGCTCCTTGGGCACTTGTTCTCTTTTCTACTTTGGGACTATGAATTAACTTCTACTATACTTCTCACACTTTATTATAACGATTGTCTCTCAGCCTTCATCCACCTATAAAATCTCCAGCAACAGATGTCATACCCATCTCCATATCCACTGACACCCAGCACAAATGTGGTGGAAATGAGTAGATGGCCAATGGCAAAAGAAACAATATGGGCCAACCACAGTGGGGATTCTAGAGTAAGTGGATATGAGGCTTTTACTAATCCCTCTTTTGGGAAGCTGTGCTCATACTAAATTTTGGCATTTTTCTAGAATAGAACACAGAAAAATCCATCTCCATCCCACCCACTATTCCCCAAATTCCCCTTCCTAAAAACTTTTAGCTTTCCTGAAACTCCCAAAGCCATATGGGTAGCAATCTTCCTTGAAGTTTAAAAACAGGCTGGCATATAACAATTCCAACCCAAGGGCTTTATCACAAACACGGTTAACCTCTGTGATTCAATAAGAAAATGGAATTTATATTCTTAGGAACACTGTTCTTACGGGCCACCCAGATGGGTAGTGTGAGTCATGAAGTCTCTGCACACTAATCTGGGGAGGAGAGGTATTTCAGCCACAGGCAACCCGATGAGGAGACACTTAACTGTAAGTTCCTGCTGCAGGAGGTCAAGTAGACCACATGCCTGTGGACAAGTGGCTGTATACTGCACCCTCGGTTCCTCTCACATGAGACTTGCACTAGACGGTGTTTGCCAGGCCCCCAGCTGTAAAGTTCTCCACTATGGATTCAGCCAGGAGACTGTATCCCAGGGGTAGGAATCCACCGCGTCTTGGAAAAGGAATCGATCAGCTCAACAGCACACGACATGGTATGACGAGAGACTGGCACCTTTGCGGGCCTCACGTGCCATTGGTATTCCCATTCCTACTAACACAACCGCCTTCTTCACCCCTGAGTCAAGCACAGAGGCTCCCCACCCGAGGGATGAGAAGAGCAGAGGGTTGGAGCGCACTGCGAGCCGGGTTTGAAAGGGATGAAAAGAGCTGAATCAGGAGAGGGCTGACCGACCAGCTCTTCACTGGCCATCTTAGCCCTCCTGCTGGGTTTCCTCTGACAATTAGCACTGATGTGACCCAGAATTCAGGGTGTGTTCTTTGGAAGTTCCCAGGGGTAGGACAGTCAGTCACTTGCAAAATGGCAGGCTCGGACTCATCCCCTTTGACTCAGCTAAGGCAGCCTCTCCATGACTTCACATTAGACAGACTTCCATATAGAACTGGTTTCAGACGGGATCAGTATGGACAGGACTGCTCGCCAAGCCATGTATGGAAATAATTTCTGTTAGGATATTCTGTTTCTTTTTAAAAGACCGTACCAAGCCTCTGGATGAAAATATGTTAAGTCCTATTTTCTATGACGATGTTCGATGTAAGTGTGCTCTTTTGATAACCTCTAAATTCAGCATTCACGGTCACATGAGAATGAGTCACAAGAAACCAGAATGAACCAAAACAAGGGCGTGTTGATGTCTCCCATCAGATAATCATGGCAAACCATTCAGCTGAAGGAACAGATTTTCCAAGTGCATCGGCATTCCCAGCACCACAGAGACCGGCCGTATCTATCAAGATGTTTCTGCTCTGGCGTTCTCCTCTTTCTCTCTTCACAGTAGACAAGCACACCAAACCCACCAGCACACTTTATTATTTTCTCCTCCCCATTATAGGTTCTTCCTGTGGCTCCTGTGACAGACAATTCTATGTAAAGTCCTCCCAGAGAGAAGAGACTGGTAAGGGCACACTCTTCCTGAACCTCAGTCTGAATACTGATTCTCAGAACTGAAAATTTCCCGTTGTGTATTTTCTTGGTCCTGATTCTGAGGAGGAGGAATCTTGGTTAGAGTTTCAGCCGAGGATATCTTTAAGAGTGAGGGAGACTTTTAGTTATTATGGGGCATGATTACTCAGGCCACACGCATGCCTTTGCCATATTCTGTCAGGTAAATAATTTCTAGACCTCAGATGCATGAATTCCTATTTTACAAGTTATGATTATTACTGTTGTTGTTATAGTATTATTAATTATTATTATTATTATTATTATTATTATTATTATTATTATATTTTATTGAGAGAAGGTCTTGTGTAGATCAAGCTGGCCTCAAAATCACTATCTACCTGCCTCAACTTCCAGAGTGTTGGGAGTACAGGTTTGTATGTGGTTTTTTTTTTTTTGGTGTGTGTGTGTGTGTGTGTGTGTGTGTGTGTGTGTGTGTGTGTGTCTAAGAACCAGCTGTGCTCTTTCTCTTTTCTTGTGTTTACTCTGGTATTTTGAGCATAGGAGTTATCTAATAAGTCTGTTGGTAGACAAACTTCCGAGTTCTCATGGGTTGCCTTCAATCTTAATACTTTTTTGAAGATCATTTGTAGATCTATAATGTCACACCAATACATAAGTGAAGCACTCTGTGTCCATAGTCGGCCTAGCTATTCTATTTTAGTGGAAAAATCTGTAGATGAAACCAGCTTTAGAGTCTATTATGTACCCATGGGGTTAAAGGACCCGTCTTTGTATTAGATCACAGAAATCCCTTATCTTGATTCATACATTTTCTGACAACTCATACCACTCTGTATTTCTAACCTTGTCTTTTCTCATTATATTCCAGGATTCTAAGGCAGAAGCCCTTCATGCTTGGAAACATAAAAAGGACCTACATGGGGCCTGAAATGTGGCTCAGTGGTAGTGTACTTGACTGGCGTGTGTAGGGTGTCAGGTTCCGTCTCTACACTAGGGGGTGAGGAGAAAAGATGTACAGACCTAGGATGTGGCTGCTGCTTCACTCAGACCATTGGACTTCAATTCTTTATCCTGCCAAGGAGTATTTTTCTTTTCATTTCTTTCCCTTTCTCTCTTCTTCTCTCTCCCACCACTCATTTTCTTTTTCTACTATGGAGTTGTGGTTCAAACCCAAGGCCCTGAGCATGTTTGGCAAGCACTCTCCCAAAGGAACTACATTGCCACCTCTGTTTGATGTGATCAAGTCATAAAGCCGAAAATTTTACACAAGAAGGAGGGAAATATATGGAACCATAGTAACTGGTTATTCTGTATCTTACCATCCCATTTTTTGAGACACTGTCATGTGACTTACAATGAAGAGCTTAGTGATAAGCAACCACCAGAAAGAGTGGGTTCAGAACCCAGCCACCACTGTAGCATTTGGTAGCTCGGGTTAAGGTCCACCCATCCTCCCTCCTAAATGCTCAGTTTTCCTCTGGTGCAAAGTATTTACTTTTTAAGGAAGCACAAAGGACAAAATAAGGACCATCCATCTTAAATGCTCTGCACAACGCCTCACCAAAAAAAAAAAAAAAAAATTAACCTTAAATATGTGATCTGCTATTACCTAATTACCATAATGGGTCAACCTCTACAAGTACTGATGATAAATGTGAGAATCAAGTAGTAGTTCTTTAAATGTGCAGACAACGGGTATAGAGTGAATTTTCTTCTACCTTGTGTTCTGTTTATTCTTGCAGAGGCTGGAGTGTATTCATAAGCAGAGGAGAAAGGAGCAGAGGGAATTCAGATGTCTTCTGTTTTTGAGAAGAAAATTTAACAACTTTATTAAAGTATAATTTTCAATGAGTAAAAATCACCTAAGCTTAGGTGTATAGTTCAGTAAGCTTTGACAAATATATAGAAGTGTACTGCTACCACTGGGAGACCCTAATATTTCTGAAATAGTCCTCTGAGTTGTGAGCAGTGATGGGAGTTAGAACTAACATGCAAAGTTAGGTGTTGAAGAAAAATAGAGCTTTTCCTCCTCCTGGAAGGAGGTAAGATGATGAAAGTAACTCTAACAAACTAGAGTCGTCCAAAGGATTGCAAGCAGCGCTGACGAATCATGGAAGTGAAGCCATGAAGTCAGAGTCCTGCAGAGGTATGAGATCCTGGTGGTATAAGAGGTCCGAGGGTGGCTGGTGTGGGAATGTTTTAGAGCTGAGCTGCTCCAGGAGTTTCTAGCCAGTTCCATCTAACATTCCATGGGTCTGCACTGAGGACACAAGGTTCAGGCTTGCTCATGGGAACTGGCCAGTGAGGTAGGGTGGAAGAACTGGCAGACCCCACAAAAACCATTGGGATAACTGAATAGCTCTCCACACACAAAGGAATTTAGATCGCAAGTCCTGCAGATCCTCATCAGGAAAGGTTTAAGTAGACCAGCACTTTGGGGACTAAACAGGGGCAAAGTGTGTTTTGGTAAAATGCATCACAAAAGTGATTAATTTTTTTCCTTAAAAAATAAATGACTGACATTAACTTAACACAGTGGGTTACATTAGTTTGCTGAAGTCAGATAGTTGTTGAGTTTAGTAGTGGAATGCTACAGTCTTATCCATAATTCCATATTTAGTCTGTTTCCCTGTTTTTTAATTATTAATTTAAGAATTTTATACTTTCTATTTTCATATATTCACCATCTCCCCTAACTCCTTCCAGATCTACCCTTCATCTCATACCCACCTAACTTTGAGTCCTCAATTTTTAAATCCATCTAGTCCAACTAATGAGTGATGGCCATATGCTCTTGGGTGTGTGGCCATCCACTGGAGTGTGTTCAGTCTATCAGGGGCCACACCCTTAAAGAAAACTAATTTCTTGTCCAAGAAGTTTTAAATTACCAGTAGATCCTTAGATAGAAGTAGGGATTTGTGAAAAAAATTATTTTGAAAGAGGGTCTCTTAAAATAAAAGTGGGGGCTGGGGATAGTTTACTCACTGAGTGTTGAAACATTGTAGATGGATAAAGTGTGAGGGAGTTGGGTGTGTTGGGGAAGAGGATGGGGGAGAGGTGGTTAACTATAAACCTGGCTTAGTTTTCAAAGCTTTAATCTTGTTGAATGGTAACTTCTTAGAGCAAACACTGGGTTTGGGGAGCAAGCTTATATTTGTATTTCAACATCTGGGTTATAGTCCACATGATCTCAAACTGGGAGAAACAGTTTATCTAGAATCTGTGCCAAGCGTCTGGTAACACGCTACAAAGCATTCCAAAGAAAATCATATGTGATTAGTAAAACCAGAATTAGTAAAACTAAGAGTTCGAAATGTGCGTGGCTGAGTGTAGAGCTTGTGGCAGAGTATTTGCCCATCATTAGAGGTTTTCAAATAAGTTTGAGTACTGAAGGTCCTGTCAGAACCACCCTTTGTGATGTCTTTTCTTGAGCTTATTTATAATAAATATTTCTTTAACCAAGCTGAAAGAATCTATGTGTGTTACATTCATTTTCAGAGAAGTCGATTCTCAGAAATGGTTAGTGTGTACTAGATGAAGAAGAATCAGAATATATGTATGCACATGATGCTTGGATACTGATGTCCCTACCACAGGGTGTAGACAGTACAAGGAAACTGAGTGTGAAAGATTAAAATATTCTATTGCCAAAATAGGATGATAATATTTTTTGAAGTAGCAGGAAGAAAGTTAGATTAATGAAAACTATTTTGTAAAATTATGTATTTCCCATTATTTCCCCCAAAGCGTCTGACTTCTCTTAACATTTGCTTATATTAGGACGAGATGAGAGGGCACACCTGCAGGAATGTGATCATTGCAGTTGAGAATGCAGTCTTGAGTTTAGTGCCACCAAATGATCATCAAATCCATGACTGGAGGAATACTTATGATTGGAGTATGTCTATGAACATGAGCTCACTTTAGAGACCCCAAGCTCTAGCCCAGGCACACAGAGCACACATCACTGACCTCTGAAGCTTTGTTTTTACTGAACTGGGTTTTGTTGAAAGGGTTCAGATCCTGAGGGATGCACATGAAAGCAGCTAAACAGTATTCCTAGAGGCACTGTTCACATCAGGTGGTGGCCTTGTTCTAGGGGCTTTTGGGAGAAAATTATGTTTAATTTCAGTCTCCAGAAAAGTGGGCTTCTTTTGAATATTTTTGGGAACAGTGCATCTATAACTCATGATAAGGTTTTTATTTTTGCTTTGACTATTAAAAAGATTCTGTTAAATCCAAGCTCATCTACAGAAAGGCTAAGGATATATAAATTACATTTTCTTTGTTGATGGTTAGAACAAACTATATTCTTTCTCACCTGAGGATACCTAGGCTTAGAGAGGCAGAGGTTAAACAATTTGCCCAGGTGCACTTGGTCACTGAAAGTCGAAAGCCATATAACTCTTGAGAACTGAGTTATATTTTCATGTCAGCCTTTCTAAGCTTCTTTATGATTTGACTTGTAATCATGCTTTCTCTCCTACTTCTAAAGTATGTTAGCTATCAGTGTCTTATGTTTTCTTCCAGTCAAGCTTAAATCCTTTGTGTATGAGATGTGTGTGCACATGTATGGGGGTACCCTCAATTGTGTGTGCACATGCATGGGATACATTCACCTGTGTGTGTGCACATGTATGGGGGTACATTCACCTGTGTGTGCACGGAGATCAAAGTTGGTATCTTCCTCTATCACTCTTTGCCTTACTTTCAGAGACAGAATCTCTCACTGGACCTGGAGCTCACCATTGTGGCTAAACCCCCTCTTCCTGCCCAGTGCTAGGGTTACAGACACATGTTACCTGGCTTTTGTATAGATGTTGGGGACCCAAACTCAGGTCATGATGGTCTTATAGTGATAATTTTACCCAATCAGCCTTCTTCCCAGTCCAATAACCTTAAATCTTCTGGGGACAAGATAAGAGACAAACATATTCATTCATACACAAAATGTGTTGGGATTATTATTATTATCATCATAACTATTATTATTGTCTTGGGGACTGAATCTAGCAACTCACATGTACTAGGTAGCCATGACTTCACTGAGCTATAGCCCCAAACTATCTTCTGGAATTTTAGTTAAGAGTGTTTGCTTCCCAATTCATTTCTAATTTAGCTGCTAGAGGATTTAGGACATTTTTATAATATCCAGAACTGTCAGACCATATTATCACCACCAGCCAATAGTGCATAATGTTCTAGTCTATTCAGTGTATTGCAAAAAAAAAAATGTGATCTTCACAATGCACAGTATAGTCTATTGAGCTGACTAGTTTTTTTCTAGTTTATCTTTGGTTAAACTCCCCCTCAGGTTTTTAAGACAGAGTTTCTCTGTGTGGCCCTGGCTGTCCTGCAACTTCCTCTGCAGACCAGGCTGGCCTTGAACTCAGAGATCTTCTTACCTCTGCCTTCCAAGTGCTGGAATTAAAGGCATATACCATCACCACCTGGCTTATTTCCTCTCTTTACAACCAATTTTTCTTGAAATAAACCTTTTACTTAATTTCTGTGGTGGTTTGAATAGGAATGGCCTCCATAGGTTCATAAATTTGAATGCTTGGTCACCAGGGTGACCAGTGGGTGTGGCCTTATTGGAGGAAGTGTATCACTGGAGGTGGGCTCTGAGGTTTCAAATACTCAAGCCAGGCCCAGTGTCTCTCTCTTCCTGTTGCTTGATGATCCAGATGTGGAACTCTCAGCTGCTTCTCCAGGACAATGTCAACCTTCATGTTGTCCTGTTTGCTGCCATGAAAAGAATGGATTAAACTCTGGAATGTCAGCAAGCCCCAATTAAGTGCTTTTTTTTTTTTTTTTTTTATAAGAGTTGCCTTGGTCATCATGGCATCTCTTCACGGAAAAAGCACACTAACCAAGGCAATTCCATTTAATTTTTCCAATTTTCTATGTGGATAATTTTTCTGAATCTCATAGAAGAAGGCCTGAGGGCTCACTATATAAACACACGTTAAGTATTTCTATTCCTGAGAAAAACATAATCAGGTCAGTTAAATCTACTAAAAAATTCAGGCATGACATGCAGTCATTTGTTTAGCCTCAGGAATTGTGGGTTAACCTCTGTGAAAATCCTGGAGCCCTATATGAATGCCAACTCCCAGGAAAAGTAAGGTAGAAAACAGTAGCGATTAAAAAGCAATGAGTGCTTGAGGCAGGCAGGTCTGAGGCCAGCTTAGTCTACAAACATAGAATATTAGATGAGGAGAGTGATACCACAGGTCTCTGTCACAAGCAAACTCATGGACAAAGAGTGGGAACAGCGGTGATAGGCTCACAACCATGGGAAAGTACTTCAGGCAAGGAGCTGAAAATAGGTACACCAGAGGCTGTCACCAAATTCCATGCCAATAAAAAACAAGCAAGGGGCTCTCTGCTCTCACCATAGTGTTGGACAGACAGAGGGACCAAGCTCCGGAGCTTGAAATAAAGGCTCTTTGCTTTTACATGGAAAAGAATAATAAGCAAGGATCTGAACTTACTGTACACCATTCCTAAGACACGGAGAAGCTTTCTTTTACTATAAAAATAGAAAAGTGCAGGAGAACTGAAGGCGGTTTAAATAGGGACCAGAGACACAGCCTTTGCAGAAACACTTTAAAGTCTTGTTACCATCCAGCTATCCCCTGTGATTGTCCTATCTATCAATCATTTTATTTTTCACATATGGCAAACATTTCCCCCTTGAGTTGTTATACTGGTCTTCATCACAAAAGATGATGCTTGGTCAACTGTGTTTTTAAAAGTAGCATGATTGTTTCTTTTGGTACTTGAACTCCTTCTGAAGAAGTAATCCCACATTTGCTGGGGACTTCTCATTTTTGTGATGCACTCAACCATTCTTTCCCAACTTTCAATTAGAGTGACTAATAATTGTCTAGGGTTTTAATTGTTGGTTTCTCTTTGCAAATCATAAATCCTCCGTGAGTCACTTCTTTCCATAGCAACCAGTTAGGAGATAACAAACAGTGCATTGTGTTACGTCAGAGGAGGATATACCAGGTACCCAAGCTGAACAACTTCACAGGGAAGGACAAAAAGTGAATTGTATTTCACTTCAAAGTCACTTATAGCCCTAACATTTACTTGGTACTCAATTTTTTTTCAGATCAACTATGTGTCACTAATTAACCCTCATATCTACCTGTCTAAGGGCGTGGCTTATGCACATCATAACTTCCACTTTATGCTGTGATGGACTGTTTGCGTTTAGCTCTGACACTAATAAGTAAGAGTTTGGGGCAATTTTACTTTTCTTTGGGAGTCTTATTTATCTCATAGACTAGACAACCAGACTAAGTGTTTCACTACATTGTCATTTATTCCCCTGCTTATGGTACTGCATAATATTTATTACCCCAATTATACTTCAGTAGATTTCAAGAGAAATCCTAGACTGGTGTGGTGGCGCATGCCTTTAATCCCAGCAGAGGCAGGTGAATCTCTGTGAGTTCAAGGCCAGCCTGGTCTAGTGAGTTCCAAGACAACCAGGGATATATATATATCTAGAGAGAGAGAGAGAGAGAGAGAGAGAGAGAGAGAGAGAGAGAGAGAGAGAGAGAGAGAGAGCTGAGGCCATCTAATTGTATAGTAGAGATACATAGGACTATCTTTGTAATTTATGGGGCTTATTAAAAAATGAAAGTGTTAGATTTTTATCCTAAAATTAAAGGTCTCAAGAGGATGACAGCTGAGCAGTAACCTCAGTCCAGATGTCTGAACATAGGGCCTTTTGAATCAATAGCAAATCCACAAGGCCAGACTTGGAAAAAAGATTTTTTTTTTAATTTCATATTCTCAGCTGCTGTTAACAAAATGAAAATCTTAGAGAAATTTTGGTAGGATAGTAACACGAATCACAACATGAAAGTCACAGCAGAAATACAAATACTCCTAGAAAGCCACTGTTCTATGGATGTTGAACGCTCTCCCATGTGTCTACAAGGCTCACTGGAAGATGCAATCGGTAGTAGTTTCGCAGGAAACCCTCAGTGAACATCAGTGCCTTCTGGTATGCACGCCCCACAGAGTTCCTCCTACGCTGAATCTTGGCTCACCTATTCTTCACTTGCTTCACCTGATAGAACATGGCAGAAGTGACGCTCTGCCTCTGCTCCGAGCCTAGACTTTCAAAAGACTGAGGGTCTCTTCTTCCTAGCATTTGAGCATTTGCCTAGAGACACCCGAACCACCCTATAAAAAACCAGCTGCTCACTGGGGACACTGAGTGGAAGACCACATGCAGAAGCCAAGTAGTGGGAACTGGAGACATAGCAAGAGAAAAAAGATTCCCCCCCCCCTGCTCCCCACTGCCACTCCAATTTCTGTACTCATGTCAATCCTTGGGAGCCCAGCTGAGGCCGTGGTTTTACTCTAACTACAGGAGTGACACCAAATGAAGCCTGCCATGAAACTGTCCAACTCAGCCCTGTGAACCCACAGCACTGTGAAAGAGAACAAATTTGATGTTGTTTTTGCCATTAATTTTTTAATCTAGAAAATCTGTATTGTGATACATAAGGATGTTTTTTTATACATACATACTGTAAAATTAGCCATCTATCTTATCTTTACCTCATGTATATTTTGCACAGTTCTTGCTTAAGCTTTGGGGGTGTTTTATTTCACAAAACCAGACAGTTTTGACTATCTGTTTGAGTGACTACCCTGTTTGTATGGAGTGTCCATCCCATGCAACTTTGTAGATGTTGAAAGGCTCCACAGACTGGCAGGCAGTGCAGCACCACCAGATTTCAAATTTTCAGAGAAAAGCATGATAACAGAAGCTGTCGAGCAAGGGGAGACGAGGAAGAAGGACACAGAGGGAACCTTAACCCACTTGCCAAGTTGGCCCGGAGCAGCTCTAACAGGAACTGCTACACTTGTGCCAACAGTCCCTGTGTCCTTCTTTACAGGTAAGGGCCTTCCCTTAGGTGAACCCAAGTTTTGAAACAGTATGTGACACAACACTAGCTTTTCGATCAAGCCAAGGCACATGACCAGGTCTCCCTAGGTTATTTGGGCTTTATTTAATGTCTGATGGCTGGTACCCTTGGACATCGATAGGTGCAACCTGCCCCAAACACAGCCAAGGCAGATTTACAAGTCCAACTGGAATGTGAGAAACATGCTCAGTTGTGTCTTTGCTCATAGAAAATTAGAAGACTCATGGTAACATAGAAAGATGGGCTTGTAGAATCTTTTATTTACTATTAGTGCTTGTACGTGGGCGTGGGCACACACATGTGCCACAGCTGCATGGTGAAATCAGAGGCTAGCTTTTCAGAATCAGATCTCTCCCTCCCCTCTGGGTATCTGAACTCAAGCCATCAAGTTTTTCCAGAAAGCTCTCCTGTTTGGCCACGAAGCCAGCTCAACACAGGATCTTTTACATTCTCACTTCATTACAGCAAGATTTTTTTCTCTATTCTCAAAAAACTAAACTATTTTAGTCTCCATTGTTTACAAATTATAGTTTGTTTTTAAAATAAAAATATAAGAATAAAAGTTTTCTAGGTGTATGAATAGTTTCTGAAAGTAATATCTCTTTTATTAATGTCTACAGGATTTGAAAGTGCTATTACAGTGAACCATATTATTCCATTATATAACTATTATATTATATAACATCTTTAATCAGAGTAAAATGCAGTCATATTCTTGCTGGTGCTTAATATTTTCCCATCTATATTCAAATTAGTGAAGAAATAATAGCTGCCACCTCACTTAATGGCAGCCATGAATTAATATTAAAAGCTTCTTATATAAACTTTATTCTCTATTAGAAAAAATACTAGCAGAAAATTTGTTAACATTTAAAGTAGCCATAATATATTGCCTGCTCTAAATGGTTTCGGCCTTAAGGAGTTTCTTCAGTTTTTATTCTTTCTTTCCCTGTTTGGTATTCAAATCTAGTAAATGTCACAGCCGAAGAGTTCCAGGCGAAGTGCAATACTTTGGTTCCATGTTTTAGGAATGATGCGGATAAATCTGGAAATGATGGGTGGGTTAAAAAAGTTCTTCGCATGTCCTTTGGTATTACTATTTCCTTCAAAAATCTGAAAGGAAAACATGACAAAAATTGTCAACATTTGCATCATGGGCATTAATGCTTCATACTCATTTTTTTAAATCCTCTTATACCAAAGTCAGTCATCAATTATTTTTTTTATCATTATTAGTTAATTATTAAATCACAAGCCGGAAAGAAGGGCACAGAGGGAACTTTAACCACTTGCCAGTTTGGCCAGGAGCAGCCCTTAAAGATGCTCATTTATTAATGATGTGTATCAAATTAGGAAAAATAAATAAACCTGACATGAGGGTTTGTAAACTTCTTCTTTAGCTTCTTTGTTGCCGTGTGACCTTGAAGAAGTTGTTACGTTCCTTTGCACACCATTGCCTCATTACCAGAGTGAGAATAACAAAGGCTTTTCATCACACAAGTTGTACAGATTTGAAAATGTCGGTAAATACATGGCAAGCACCTAGTAAGGGTCACCTAGTGGATGCCAATAAATAACTTGCTGTCATGGACATTTGAAATAAATACGACCCTTGAGGTTTTTATTTTAGTTTCTTTTTGGTGTGTGCTTCTCCTCCACTGTTCATGTTTGTTTTCATTTTCCCCCTCAGGAAGTCCCCTGAGATCTGTACGAACAACAGTGACAAGCCATCCTCTCTTTATGGCAGCGGGGTTTACCCTGGTGTGAGGACAGCCTGCTATAACAAGACAAAACGCACCGCCAGGGGTTTAAAAGTGAGGACAGGGCACATAGTTATTCAGTGCTGAGCATTAATTAGAATTGGAATTAATTAGTCCCCCTCATTGGGTTGTGTTTCCTACTAGTTTTAGCCCCGTTCCCATTCCTGACTCACTAGGCACATTTCCTTGGCCTTACTTCTGGAAGAAGGTAGCGGGACTTAGGAATGTAACGGAGTAGTTAATTTCACCAGAAGAGCAGTCTTCCCAAATGTTTTCTGTTTAATAGCAACGTGACACACAGAAGCTGTGGGCTCGGGCATCTGATTTGCTACAAGCAGCAAGTCTACCTGCAGCAATGTTTTTATTATTTTAGCAGAAGCTTTTCTGGATAGGTTCACCATCTCTCTCAGTCAGAGAAAGCCACACTGCATCCCCTGGCATTTTGTCCCTCCCCATTTCACTTCACAGGTGGCTAAGTCTGAAAAGTAATACAAATGGTCCCTCTGCTAAGAGCATCCACCTGTAGAATGGGGGTCCAGAAGACCAGGGGGAGTGGTACATAATCAGCATCTTCAGATTCGAGATGCTGCTGAGCCTCATTGGGGGAAACAGCTTTCCCACAGCTTTCACTTTGCCCAACATGGCATCCTGTACCTTGTCCACCATGGAGGATTTCTGCCTGTAGGGTTTCCATTCCACGCCCTCGTCACTGTACTGGATGCTGTAGCTCTTCACATACATTTCAGAGGACAGAGACTTACAGCCCTGTGTGACAATGGCGGTTATCTTCTTGACTTTGAGCAGATCGACTTGTAACCACTGTTTGTTGTTATTTGCCTGGGAAAATTATTAAAAAACAAAACAAAACACTGAAATGAGGAAGATGTTGAGCCTTTCTTTTGTTAAGATCAGGATGTTTAGAAATGCACAAAGCTTTTCCATTTGCTCCCTTAGGAGTCCCTGTCTTTGAGAAGTCTTCCCTGTGGTTTCTTATTTTCTGTTATGGATCATGATGGGGGAGAGGGGCTAAAGAGAGAGGAACAGAATATGTATGACAGGGGATGGCAGTGCTGAAGAAAAATGATTGAGAACAAAGTACAATGAGACACATGTATGAACATGCCACAATAAAACCTATTACTTTGTACGCCGACTTAATAAATTTAATTTCTACGGATGGATTCCATATCATATACAACCATTATATGCTTTCTTAGGTCCCTTGCTGTTCTAGGGTGAGAACTTACTTAGCTTCCCCCCCTGATATTCATAGCAATGTTTAACAAATGGCTGCTACACTAATACATTTTACTTGAAACAAAAAGAATAAATTTCCAAATTACTTGAAAGCCTAAAATATTTACTATCTAGCTCTTTGCAAACTGCCATCCCTTCCTATTTTAAATCAAAGCTAGACCAAGAACCACAGGGAAGCTGTGTGACTTTCCTCTGAGCCATGGTTAGAGCTGCTGTTGATTCTGCAAGTCATGCTAGACTCTCAGACCGGGGACTTGAGAATCTCACGCTCCGGGCTCACGGTAAGTGGTCATTGTTTGTTTTTGGAAGGCAAGAGAACACCATTTATATGGTTGCTGTCACCTTGGCTTGCCAGGCATTCACACGGCCCTGGGCATTCAGGCGGGCACGGAAGGGATCCCAGAAGTCTCCCCACCATGACTTTTTAAAGGAAGATGCAGTGATTTGCTTGTTTTCTATCCTTCCATCTTCCAGGCCCAGTGGTGTGGAACATCCTGTCAAGCGGAAAGTAATGTGATTAATTACATAGGACTAATAGTCCCTGCATTGCATTTTGCAACAGAGGAGGCAAGAAATACGATTCCCAGGGACACAGCAAAACAGTCAAAACAAAGAACATTTGTTCAATTCAAGTGCAAATAGCACTCTGGTGCTACAAATATACTATTCAATGCTCATACTCATGCTCATTTGACAGAAGAGGATAGAGTGTAGCAAGACACAATAGTTTGCCCAATACAAGACAGTCAGGAGAACAGGAAACCGAATTCAATGCCAGTATATCACCAAATACTGTATCCTAAGTATGGGTGCTCCCATCTTCAGACAGTCATGGAAGTGTCGGTCTTTGCTTTGAGGTAGATGGTAGTTCTGAAAACTCCATGTCACAAAATGACATTTCAGTTAATAACAGACCACATAGACAATAGTGGTCCCATTATGGTGCTGATGCCTTGTGATATCATCGTTGTCATAAGCAACACATAACCTCTGTGTTTGTGATGGTGCCCATATAAATCAACTTACTATGCTACTACATGTGTAGGGGTATAGTGCATATAATTATGTACGATTCATAATAGTCAATAATAAGCTACAGTGCAACTGCTTTGGTACTTACTATACTTTTTAAGATCATTTTCGAATGTGTGTCTTCTACTTATAAAAAAGTAGCTTACTGTGGAACAGCGTCATGTTATATCAAGAAACCACATTGAGTGACTGGCCTGCACTGTCTAGGTTTGTGTAAACCATTTATGATGTTTGCATGGTAACAAAACAGCCTAAAGATGCATTTCAAAGAACTGATCCCTGCTGTTGAACAATGCATAGCTGTACAAAAAACATAAACAAAACATAAACAAACAAATAAACAAAAACCAGTTTCTTCTAACAGAAGCTGATGAGAAGATGTAGTGGGGCCTTGGATGCCACCGTTCGTGGTTTCCTTTTCAAAATTTTGAACACATACACTCTTTGGAATTTTGCCAAGGCATAATCTGAGCATGCTAGGCAGCAAAGCTGACCTCTTGGTGTAGGAAACCTACCTAGTGAGCAAGGCTAGCTGATGATTTGCCTTAATACTACTTTGTTTTGTTTTTTTTTCTCTGAAAAACACAGACAGTCTTTTGAAGCTATAGCTTGCTTTTTCCATGGGGAAAAAAAATTCTAAAAGGAACATGTGCTGCTCCCTGTGTAAGTTCAAAAGTGGAGGAAAAAAGTAATGCTTCTTATGTAGAAAATGAATGTTTTTCAATAAATTAACAGAATGGAACTTCACATTTTAGGTTAGATAGACATGATTGGACAAAGCAATCATTTACACTATAACTATGGAGACAAAACTCCCATGACTTGTGGAACTGTTTCATGGAGTCATCCCGCCTACACAAAATTTGCATTTTGTGGGGCAGTCATACACTACTAGTATTGGGATACTGGCAAATGTCCAGATCCATATCTCTCACAAACGTCAAGTGCCACATTATCTGCTTTGGTAAGAAACTGGTTCCAAAATTCAGGTGCTCTCTTCATGGTGAGGTGAGTCAGGGCTTCCTCCCCTACCTCAGGGCAAGATCCTATAGCTTACAAGAGCATGACACAGCATCTAACTATACATGGCTTCACCTACTGACTTCTTTAGCAGTCAGCTGAGGCCTGGGTCAGTCCAGCACTGGCCAATTGTTTTAGTCTTTTACTTCAGAATGCCTGGCCAAATGATAGTATTTTCTATGTGTCTGAAAGTTAGAGACACTGAGAAACATTGCTTCAAAATCAGAGAACAGTCAGTAGACCATTGTTATGACTGTTTCTTATGACCCAGATTTTATTAGATCACAAGCCGAATTTCATCCCTGAAAAAAAAAAAAAAAGAAGCTTGAAAAGACTCAAGTACTTACACAGGGTTCAAAACAGAACACAGAGCACACTCATGGTTTCAGAAATTGGAAATCAGGTTCAGAGTAAAAAACATTCACTGAACTCCAAAAATATTCCAGTGATATGACTCTTTCATTAAAATCTGAGTGGCCTTAGGGGACTTTGAGTCAGGAAGCTCTCACTGAAAATGGGTTGATGGTGACAATTCCAACCTAGACCATTTCCTTGCAGGGCCATGATGTGCCACGATGGTGCTCACATCATCTAGACATCATTTAGTGAGGTGATGCCTACCTCCTGACTACTGGAAACATGTTCAGTCTCTGTTTAGATCATGTGGAGAGTATCCCTGATTGGAGCTTGTGTTTTTGCAAAAAAAAATTCTGTAGCCTAAGTCACTGAAGGTCTCTGAGAATTCTAGTCTCCCACACCACTCAAATCTCGAGTCTTGGAGGGGGCATGAGAAGGTGGTGCTTCTTGCCCTTACCATTCACTTCACAGCCTTGCAGCTCTAACCGAAGGGCGGGTCTATTATAGGACTTTATTGGGTGTATCCTAATGTATCTAGCCACAATAGGTGGGTCCAACCGATTCTCTTTTATTGTAGAGGCATCTGAATTGCCAGCAAAATCCTAGAGGGAAAGGGGAAAGCATTAGTAGCAATTCTCTATAAACACTGTATTTTTTTTCCCCCAGAACTGAGGACCCAACCCAGGGCCTTACCCTTATTAGGCAAGTGCTCTACCACTGAGCTAAATCCCCAACCTCAAACACTGTATTTTTTAAAATACCCATCTAACAAGTTTTGTAGGGTTCTCTCATGAGAACTGAATCAATTCAGTTTGGTTTGAAAAAACTGATTGTGGATGCTTTTACTTTGAGTAAAAGTTTACTGGTACCAATGCACTTTTCCCTATACCCCCCCCCCCCCCCCCCCCCCCCCGCTACAGTGAGCCAGAAACCCGGGACTATACAGAAAAGAAGCAAAAGTAGACAGGAAGATGGCCAAAGAAAGCAGCATAGACCAGCTAAGCCTCTCAGAGATAAGGAACAGCGAGGAGGTCCTGGGGCCACCAGGCTTTCTGTTTACTTCAGATGTCCCAGGCTTAGAGATGAAGAGGGCAACAATCTCTCTAGATAACTGTTGAATACCAGCCAACTATCACAGGAAAAGAAACAAAACCCAGACACACTCCAGCACAGGGGTAACAGATGTAATGAAGGGTTAGACTTGAAGGGTTCCTGGGACTGATGAGGAACTAGAACCATCCTAGGGTATTAGAGAAGACCAAAATAGGAGCCCAGGATGTTGTCTCTGCAGATCCTAATAAGGATCCCTCAGCCAGACAGTGGTGGCACACGCCTTTAATCCCAGCACTCAGGAGGCAGAGCCAGGCAGATCTCTGTGAGTTTGAAGCCAGCCTGGTCTACAGAGTGAGATCCAGGACAGGCACCAGGTTACACAGAGAAACCCTGTCTCGAAAAACAAACAAACAAACCAACAAACAAACAGACCCCTCAGCATTGTCAAGAGAAGCCAGTGTGGAACTCTACTCCTCCCTGGCAGCCCAGAAAAATAATGCCTCCTAAGGTGCCCAGTGAGAACCTGGACTCTGACCCCCTACCTGGCAGTCACCAGGCCTTGCCCCACCTCCCTTTTCCTGACTCATAAGTACCAGAAACTGCCCAGCTAAAACGGAAGCCAAGAGTAGGCATCAGTGAGATTGACCACAATTAACAACAGAAGGAAATCAATAAAGGAACTGGTGCTTGAAGACGATGAAAAACGAACTGGCAAAACCACAGCAGGAATGACCCGAAAGTAAAAGAAGAGAAAAATTAGGATATCAGAGATGAGACAGGCAATGTTGCTCCAGCCCCTGCGGATGTCGGGAGGACGTCCGAGGACAATTGATACCACAGAGTCTACACATGTGACCAATAACTTAGAGGGAAGGGGCCAAGTCATGTTTTAAGAGCCTCAGGATGTATCATAATTCGTGCAATATAAAACAGACGATTCGAATAATCTTCAAACTATTAATGAAAGAAATTGAATTTAAAAATTTTGTATTTCCCACAGAGAGATTTTTTTTCAGGTCCAGGTGGGTTTGTAGGTGATTTCTGCCAAATGAAGGAATTAAACCCATTTTAGAAATCTCATCCTAAGCACTGAAGGGAAGAGAATGCTCCTTGATTTATTTCACAAGTCTTCCATTGCTGTGGTACTAAAATTAGAAACAGCACAAAACAATCAAACCACACATGGAAGTTCCTCACAAGTTTCCTCATGTGAAAATCCTTTAAGTATGATATCAACTGCTGTCTGTGTTTTCTCTCCCGCTACTTGTTTATAAGCACTGTAATTTAAGATTTTTAGTGATTTTGATCTAAGCTACATTACAAATGTGTCACTATTAGAAATAGCTGAGATAGCAAAGGAAAAAGTAGCATATGGCAAATGGTTCAGATAAATTACCAATAGAAACAGATTCAAGGTGGTCAGTCTAAGGATGGCAGACAGGCTCTCTGTATTTGGATATTTTTCTTCGGGGAGGAGGCTGGGAACGAGGGGATGATCTAGGACTCTTGGTTGGGCTCATGGAGGACCAGGCAGGAGTACACCAGTCCTCAGGCATGTCCTTTAAAGCAGCCTGAAAATCACACTGCCTCAGAGCCTCCCTGAGTAATCATAATCACCATAAATTAAGGCATGTTAGATAAAGAACAGAATAAAATATGATAGTGAAATCAAAACTCTTGGAGGGCAGTTTCTAGATAGGTTGTGTGCTGATCAAGGGCAGACACTCTGGTATATACCACCTGACAGTACTTTGTAGGGGTGCTTGCTTAAATGAGTTTTTCCTCTCAAGTTTTGTGGAGATTTGAAGTTTTAGTAGCCCTATGTGTCCTTTTAATTTGCAATATATAGACTTATCACATATTGCCATTTTTACTTCTCAGGACCCTTAGAAAACCATTCACATTTCAAACTCCCTGAAATATAATTGTAAAGGATACTGGAAACCCCAGGGTGAGTCTTAAGATTTAGCCAGAAATATATGCACAAACCATCACGTTCTTTGTGCTGTTCCCTCTGAAGATCTGCCAGCTGGTTTGGTCAGAGCTGTAAGCCACATGGAATTCCGTGATAAAGCACGACTTTAGGTAATGTTTAGCACCTTGGGTTTGTATCCCTGTGACTACAACTTCCTTCTGCATGTCCACCTGCAACACAGCCAAGTCAGTAAACAGAACCATCCTTGTCAGTGAGTCACACTTTGCCATAACCCACGCTATAATCAGCTTTCATTAGCATTGGACGATGCCCAAGGTCTTAGCGAACTCACACAATGGCGAGGCACGGTCCATAGTAGGGCAAAGCGCATCTGGACTTGAGTGTCATTTGAGGCATGGGTGTGCTTTACTTTAGGAAAGTCGTTGACACCGTTGCCTGGGTTTTTCTGTCTTAGATGAAAAATCACTAAAGCCACCTCTCGAGGTTGATACAAGGAAGCAAAGTGCTGAGAATGGTCCCTGCCACCACGGAGTGCTCTTTCCTTCGACGCCATCGCAAGAAACTACCAACTCACTGCCACTGTTGTCATAATAACAGTCAGTCTTCTCTGGTTAGTAAGACATACCTGGATCCAAGACTGAAAGGCAAAGTCTAATGTAGATTTTTCTATACTCCAAGCATTGTATGAGCCACCATTGTTTAATCGTGCTAATTTGGGCTCCCAGTAACCTAAATTCAAAAAAGAAAAAGGGAATTATGAATTTATTTGTTTTTTGAGAGAAGGCCTTGTTATATAGCCTAAGCTAGACTCAAGCTCACAGTATTTCTACCTCAACCATGGACTACCATGTCTAGCTTGAAGTGTTTTTGTTTTTTTTTTTATTTTTTAATAGAAAAGTATCAACTTCTCAAGTAAGTTTAGTCCAGCAAAGAAACAGATCCTTGGAGGATCTGTACTATAGTTAGGAGACTAGGCAGGTGGCATGGGCATGAGCTACCAAGCCAGTCCTCAGTGATGAAATCTTGGCTCCAGACCATGTTTAGTCAGCTGTAAACCATCATCCACCCTTTCTTGTGCACAGGTCATGTTTGTGTTTTCTCAGTTCTGTTGATATGGCTACTGCTGAGTGTGCCTACAAACAGGAAGATTTGGGAGGAATCTGTGGGAGCCTCATTATACTCTTGATGATGACCTCTAGATCTCAGGAAGGGATTTGGGGCAGAATGAATAAATTTAAGAGATGTTTTGATCATAACATTTCTTGACTAGATGAATGGCTAGCATAAGCATTAGGACTGTCTTTCCTGGATGATAAAACCCTGTGATTCTGCCTGGAGTTTATGTGTGTGAGCCAATCTAGGCAAGATAAATGGAGTTTGGGAAATGATCACAAGGTCATACGATTAAGCTATTTACTTCCTGCCAAATCCCTGCAGAGTTATGGGCTACCTAGGTAGAGATATCAGCAATGCTGAGTTCTTGGTGTTTCCTAGAGAAGACCCCTTGGGAACTACACATCAAACGGAGTGGAAATGGTAAGTGTATTAATAGGATTTTAGCTCCTGCTATATTTCTTTCTCTACCTGAGGAGAACCACAAATGGAGCTATTTCATTAAAGTTGTGGCAGATGGAAGCCTAGAGAAGGGAACTGGTCCAGGGTCAGATTATCATATATGGCTTTATGAGTTGCATACTGCACAGTGTAGGTATCGCCAGTCACAGGCTATTTATATTACTACTTACTCAGATGTCCTGAAGCCTTAATCTGTGAATCAGATATGATACCAGTGCTCAGTCCCATTGGCATCTTACATTCTATGAAAAACAAAAACAAAAATCAATAATTTTTGCTTAGAAAATATATATAACAAGAAAAACCTTCATGGCGAGAGATTGTTTTCACATACCTTTATGATAGTGACTTTAATATACCTGATTAGAAAGTGATAAGCATTCAGCGAGATTGGTGTTTATTAAAATAGTGACTACCACAGGAGAAAGAAAATAACTGGAGTCTTAAAAAATATTTTTAAGCTGATTTTTATCTGGTTGGATTTTAAAACAAATTATTGATATTAAGCACTATTATTCATAAGACTGTACTCTTGGTCATTGACCTAGAGATTACAAGGTTATTTACATCTTGCTCAAGGAAGGAAATGCCAGCTAGTGGGTACCTGGATGTGAGCACAGAGTTTGGTAGTCAACAGATGATTGGCAAGGCTTGACAATGGATGGATGGATAGACTACCCGTTACTAACGAATCCTGGTTTCTCTTTCTGCTGTACTCTAGGAACTTGAAGACTTTCCTACATATATTTTACCTGGGTCAAAAATCATGAGGAAGTACACTTTCTATTGTTTTCCCCAGTCATGAAATACTTGACCCATTTATTAGGATTTTATAGATAAATTGTTATGTTTTTAATGGCCAGAGAAAAAGCTCATTTTGTCATTGTCACAACAGAGTGATGAGACTCAGACATTTGCAAGAATCACATATTTGGAAACTGGAAACCTTCTATTATCAGGCATCCCCTCACCAACAAATACCACATGGGTGATACCTTTGTCTATGATGAGAAAGGGCGTTTGCATGCCTGCTATCTGGTTTTCTCCAATCTCTGTGTCCAGGAGCCACCAGCCAGGCTTTGATGCCTTCATTTCAAGAGTTTTAAATGAACCTAAAATAGAGAGCGAAAGAAAAATTACAAACTCGACAGTTACCAAAGAGTGAAAGAAAAAATGATAAACACGATGATTATCAAATTAAATTTGTGGTGGAATTCTCTAAGGGCCTTAAAGTCACAGGAAGCTGCAGAGGAGAATTTAAGAGTGATCCTTTTCTCTTGAGGCCATTACAGATAAAAATGAATCTGACGACAGCTGCAACACCAGCAAATTACAAAACTAAGGATCGGAAGTACTCAGTCAGAATGCTTGCTTAGAATTCACAACGCTCTGAGCTCGACCAAGAACCCTACAAACTGGGCACCCCAGTGCATGCCTCTAATCAAAGTGCTCAGAAGGAGAAGGAAGGAGGATCAGGGGTTCAAGGCCATCTGTCGCTGCTCAGGGATACATGGACTTTATTTGGAGCAAACAAACCATCAAATAGATAAATAACAAAAACGAAATTGCTAAAAATAAATCACGCAGAGATTAAAAAAAAAAAAAGCCCACCAGTCCTCCTTAAAAAGGAATTTTCATCTGAACATATTGTTATAAACTAGCCTCTATACAATTCAAATACATAGTTTCAAGTTTCAAAATGACTTTGAATGACTTACCACCCAGCTTTATAATTAGGTTTTCTTTTTCTTTTTAATACGCAATGAATAAAAATATCCTTTCCTTATGGTTTCAAATTCTCTTGAAAGTGTACATACTTGGATAAAACGTATATAAATTGTTTCAGAAAAAGGGAAAAGGTTTCTAAAACTTCTGTTTATTTGTATTGACGCTTAATGTCACTCTCTTCCATTTGATCCTATACTTAAATTCTATTGACTATAATTTCTAACCATGCCTCAGATTGTGAGTAAAAATTAACAGCTGATGGCTATCCATTTCAAACACAGTGAATCAGATCTCTCATGTTCCTTTCTGAAATTTGTTATTTTGGTTTGAAGATTTATGAAGAAGATCAACCGTAGCTTCTCAGGCCACCTTGCATGCTTATGCAACGAACCACTCTCTTGTTAACACTTGGTGAAAAGATAGTATGAATCTGGCCTGCTCCATTCTGCCTCTGAGATTAAACAAAACAGCTTTTTTTTTCCTTCCCTAGATCTCTTAGGGAGTGGCATTCAAGAACCAAATAAGAAGCCGTTTCTCCCTCTATTGAGTAAAACAGACTCATCTGGACCTCCGTGTCAATATGTGAGACCAATTCACACAATGACTTATGCACCCCAACTCTTGTGAAGGGATTGGCTTTCATTAGTTCCTCGGACAGTATGTATGGGAGGGCAGCTTCTTGCAAGAGATGCAGAATCCTGGGTCTTCTCCCTGTGATCTATACTTTAGCGAAGTCTCTGAGAGCAAAGTCTCAGTAGATGCTCATCTTAACCATTGTCCTGGGTTCTTCCGTGGCATCTTGCCCTCATAACTGCATTCACTAACAGAGTTCTAGGTTCATCTGTGACATCTTGCCTTCATAATTGCATTCATTAACAGAGTTCTGGGTTCGTATGTGACATCTTGCCTTCATAACTCCATTCACTAACAGAATCCTGGGTTCTTCCTTGGTACCTTGCCCTAATAACTCCATTCACTAACGTATTTCCCTACAAACAACTCTGTGACAGAACAAAAACTTTCCTGATGCTTCCTGTTTCTTTAGATCTACATTAATCATTGCACAGTCACGTGAATAGCTCTAAATACCTCTGTTAGCTTTTACAGTCATTAAAAGGATCTTGCTTTCCAAACAGAGTCGTGAATCAGTTCAAGATCATGATTCCCAGAATTACTTACTCAAAAAGGTTAGAGTGAAGGTTTCAGAAGTGGAATTCAAGAATCCAGAATCAAGAATCAGCTCAGTTCAAGTTCCTAATCAACCTCCCAACAGCAATAGTTTCTTTCTTAGTGCCTTGGTGAGTTGTCATGTACTGAGATCTGATTATTATGACAAACAGATGCCCAGGAGAAACTGCATGGGGCACAGAATCTCTGAAGACCCAAATGGGGTCACAAATCTGTCTTATGAGATCTGGGTTGTGCTCTGTATGTATATCACATAGGAACAAAGCTTTGCCTTGGCATCTAGATCAGAAACTTCCCTTCAACAGAAGATGTACAAGGAGACAAGGAGAGGAAGTTACAGGTGCCCTGTCCTGCTAGTTCTTAGCAGGGACCTCTTCCATTTGCCTAGATCTTTACCAGGCAGAAGGGGCCAGACCCCTAACTGGTGCTGTTTGGTGCTATTATCCAGCAGGGTCTGGCCATGGAAGTGAACCACATGAATGTCTCGGGAGCCGCCCATGTTCAGCAGGTGGAGTCTCACCCACTCTTGCTCGTACATTCTCAGGCCAGGCAGGTTGTAGATCATCCCATTAATGGCTGAAATGAAAGAGAGCTGTAATCAATTAAAGCCTTGTATGCACAAGGAGGAGACGGGTAAGCCACCCACTCACCACCCATCTTCCTCATTACTGGGCATTCCTAGGCCTACCCAAGCAGAGAAAGGGTGCTTCGTGGTTTCATAGAACCAATACCAGGCTGAATTAGAACTTCCAAATCCGTAGGCTATTTCACAAACATCTACCAAAGTGTGGGTCAGCTACATGATTGAACGGTTTTTCTCTCTTTCCCACAGATTTTGTCCCTCGCCTGCTTAAGGCTTTGCCCATTTGCCCTTCACATTGATAGTATAAGTGTCCCTTTGCTGCTGAAAGGTGAAAAGGGCAGACAAAGAAAACCCCTGGGTACCAGTGTATCATACTCTCCTCGGTGTGACTGCTCCTCTACTCCCCTCTCAGGCAGAGTCTAAGACTGCCATGCTGTATCTACCTTCCCTTTAGCAAAATAGGTGACTTTTGTTTGTTTTAGATGGGGTCTTGGTGTATATCCCAGGCCAGCCTGGAACTCTCTCTTTAGCTCAAGGTGACCTTGAACTCAAGGTCTTCTTGTCTTATCCTTGGGCACAATACCACCGTGTGTGTGTGTGTGTGTGTGTGTGTGTGTGTGTGTGTGTGTGTGTGTGTGTGTGCTTAAAGCACCTAATAGCCTCAATCACCTAAAAAACATAACACACACACACACACACACACACACATGCACACACACATTAATGATAAAGCTTGGTGCTACCAAATACTTGACTTGAAAAGAAGCAAGGGAAGAATTCTCTTCCCCTTCAAAGGATTGCTATAGGATTTCAGAAACCAGTCACGAAAACTTTTGGAGGAGGAGGAGTTGAAATTATTTTGGCATTTGTCAGATCATATCAAGCCTGCCTACATACTTGAACATCAGCTCTCACCCACTGTGCTTCAGTTTCTGTTAAAAAATTAGATGTCGTAAGAGTGAAGGGCATTGGGAGTGATCATTATGTCAGTGTTATTCAGCGACTGCACCAGGATATGGGAGCAGAGACTTTCAACAGAGATGCTCCATGGACATTTGATAGATGGAGATGAATATGAAGACTTGTTCATTTATTCACTATTTCATATATCTCCTGAGCACATGCTATAAAAGCCAGGTGCTAAGCTAGGGCCTGGGGAACTCCAGAGGTCTGCTTGTCACATACCCTGATAAATACTATACACTGGGATCACCAAATGTCCAAGAATTAGACAGCAATGTGTTTAGGACCGAAGCTATAATAAATGTATATGGATTTTTTGAGGAAATCAGGTAGCATTTCCTAGAGGATGCTCCTCAAGTAAAGGGCATGGCCAAGAGACAGCCCGTCTGATTCTGCAGCCTGTGCTGTCTTACTAGGCTGAGGGGGTCCCTAAAGGGCACTTCCTGCTCATTCAAGCAAACTTCAGGGCTGAGAGGCCTAGAGATGGAAGGAGATAAGGGAAGGGAAGGGAAGGGAAGGGAAGGGAAGGGAAGGGAAGGGAAGGGAAGGGAAGGGAAGGGAAGGGAAGGGAAGGGAAGGGAAGGGAAGGGAAAGAGAAAGGTAGGGGAGGGAAGAAGAGGGAAGGGGAGGGAAGGGGAAAGCGGAGCTCTATTTGCAGTCTGCCTAATAGCTATCTAAGTCAACTGAACTCTATTTAACAGAATTTCTTTTATATTTGAATTTTTAAAAAATCTTTAAATGTTTTTATGAAAAACAGATTCCATTATTAGTGGGTGGGATTTTAGAACAAATTGTAAATCATTATTTGCCTACATGTATCTCAACTTATTTACCATTATTGAACTTCTCCTAGAAGTAAGGTCACGTATATAAGAAGTGTGCCTTGTGCATGTCAATGACAGAGGGAGACTGTATTTACCTTGCCTTGATGGCTAAACTAGAGGTACCATCTAACAGCATGCGGTAAAAATATCTTGACCTATACTATTTGTTTATTTATTTATTATCTATTCTTTGAGACAAAGTCTAAGTGTGTCTTGTCTCCAACTCTCAGCCCTCCTACCTTGGCCTTTAGAGTGTTGTGATTTCAGACATGTGCATCTTTCTCCTCCTCCAGTATTCTGACAGACTCATTACCTAAAGCATAGGTTCTTGTTAATCAGAAACTTCAGAACAATGGCCTTCATTTTCAAGCTGTGAAAACAGGCCTTAGTTGTCTCTCATTTGTTTTTACATTTATTTTCACACACACACACACACACACACACACACACACACACACACACACACACACACACCTGTCTATGGTCTGTATGTGGAGGTTGGAGGACATCTTGTGGGAATCTGTTCTTTCCTTCCACCATGCAGGTTTAGGGGAGTGGTCCTCGGGTTTGGAAGCAAGTGTTCTTATTTTCTGAGCCATCTTACCACTCATGAGTCTTTGTTTTCTTCTGATTTCTAACTGTTGTTGTCTCGGATGGGCACTAAACCCTTCATTCTGCCTTTTTATAATTGATTTGTTTTGTAACTTATTTGTAATTTTACAGGCCACATTCCTCAGAGGACTTCTGAATGGAGATACTTTCCCCAATGTGACCTCCTAAGTATAGCCTGTCTTGCCAGTATCCTGTAGCTTGGTTGTTTAGAGTCCTAGTTCCTTTAATCTCATATCCTAGTATAGATGCTGCCTGTGGATGCCAAGAGATGGAACTTGCTGTGGATGTCTTTCTGTACTCTGCGAATATGTGTTGTTCTGATTGGTTGGTAAATAAAGCTGCTTAGCCAATGGTGAGGCAGAATAAGGGTAGGCAGTACATTCGAATTGGAGAGAGAGGAGAAGAAAGGAGGTCAAGGAGATGCCAGCCTGATGCTCAAGGAATAACAAAATGCCAGCAGACCAGTAACATCATGACCATGGAGCAACATATAGATGAATAGAAATGGGTTGAATTAAGTTATAAGAGCTAGCCATCAAGAAGCCTGACCCATAGGCCATGCAGTTTATAATTAATATAAGCCTCTGAGTGATTGTTTATAAATGGCTGTGGGACTGAGGGACCGGGGAACTGCAGGGCTTCTTCTGCCTACATTTGGTGCCCAACATGGGGCCTGAGACATTGGGCCATACAGTTTGCAAATAATATAAGCCACTGTGTGTTTACTTGGGACCAAGTGGTTGTTGGACATGGGTGGGAGATATTTATCCCAACTGTGGAGCTGAGCAGGACTGGAAAAACTTCTGGGTCCAGGAACTGCTATAGCCACTCTGATTTCAGAAGAGACACGTGGATGATCATTTCTTAGTGTGAATACTAATTGTTTTAGACAACAAGAAACAAGACCATTAGTGTCTTAAAGAGCAGAGTGATACCATGCCCACTCCTATGTATGTTGCCATCAGGAGCACAATGCCCATTTTCTTGTTGGTCAGTTTTAGGTTGTCTGGTGGGAGCCAGTGTGCACTATCCTGCAGTCTCTCTACACTCTTTAGGGGGTTTCCTATGGGCCAGAGCCTCTCTCCAGGATGCTGAGGAGCCAGGCTTAAGTAATGCTCCTGACTCCTCTGGAACACCTGAGGTTTAATCTTGTGATGATCTCAGGGTAGGAATTTTATGACCTGGTGAGGTTTAATCAGAGAGCAGATTAAAGTCACAGGAAAAATACCATAAAACTCATGAGAATTCTTCACTTCCGGAGATTCAATTCTCCATGACCTTTTGGACTTTTCATAGTACCAACTCTTCTTTTCATCAAAGGCCATAAAGAGTAAGACAAATTCCCTCATGTCCATAGGCAGGTTGCTCTCCGGGTGAAGTGTTCCTTTCCGGCAGATCAGAAGGGGGCCAATCAAGCCTGAGTGGATGTCTCTCTCCTGAAAGACAAGAAGAGAAAACTGCAAACACTTCCCTTTCATCTGATTTTTTTTTTCTTTTCTGATGATCTTGGTTCTTACACAAAAGGAACACCATCAACAAATAAGTAAGAAACTGAGTCTGTGCTTTCTACTATCCCCCAAAATGAAGGACTCTCTCTTGCTCTCTTTTCACTGAAAAACACATGAGTATTTACTACATGAAGCATGTTGTTTTGAACAATGCATATATTGTAGAATGATTAATGAGGGATCTTTGAATTTTCAATGAACAGCATATAAAAGCTTATAAATACTCTTCAAAAAGAATTTTGAGAGTCAAAGCCTTCTGCTTCCCCCAGAGGACCAGCTGGGTGGGTGTGGGGTACAGTAGGGAACTGCATCCTCCATGACAGGGTAGCACAAGGGCTGGGTGGCCAGGTCTTGTTCCCTTCACCTTGCCCATGAGGCTAACTCAGGCTATGCTGTGCAGTGTCTGGGTGTCTGGTCCCCAAGGGGTGCAGGGAGATAAGCACAAGCTTGATACCTGCATGGCAGCCCTGGACATTCCATGTCTGGGTACCTTTCCCCAGGAGTGCCACCAGTGTTCAGGGGTCCTAGATGGCCAGAGACAAGCATGGTATTTCTTGTAGCACTGGGTTCAGGAGGCTCCCCAGGGGCCCCTCTGCCCTTGATATGGTCTGTGTTCTCTTGTTACTTGAGAAGCCTTTCCTGTGAAGTAGGCCTGTGATGGCCTTGACCCACCCCTACCTGCTTCCAAAAAGTGTCGGAGACCTCTGGCACACCTGATCCTGGTAGAAATCAGCCTAGACCACTTGCTCAGGGACAAAGAGGAACCCCAGGAAACTTTCCAGATCTCTTGCCCTAGCAAAGAAACCTTTGAGGGCAAATCTGAACCCAAGCTGCCCTTTGCCTGGCGGAGGGCTGGGAGAAAGCTTTGTGTTTTGTTGGCTGTGAACCTGGGTAGAGTCCTCAGCCACCTGTGTTTGGGTGTCTCGCTGTACAAAGGCTTCTTTGTCTGAAGGTCAGGGGGAAAGAAGGCAGCTGAGTGTCCTGTGGGGACTGCATGGATACAGGCTTCCTGCTGGGTTTCCTGGGTGCCCAAGGCCAGCCAAGAAGACAGCGGGGTAGGCACAGCTTGCCGTGATCAAGACAATTGCTAGTTTGCCCAGAGAAACTTACTGTTCCCACCTTCCTGTGGGAGTTGGACAGGATGGAATGTGCCTGGATTATTCCTCCGGGAACACCACAACCTCCTCCCTGTGTCCTTATTTAACTTAGAACAGGGCTGACTTCTTATCACATTGTCCTTTATTAGCAAAGGCTACTCATTAAGTAACACATTTAATCTCCCCATGGCCTAAGTGGAGCAGGGAAAAAATTTCCTCCTTAAACTCCCAACCCCAGCATGTGATCTGTGCCCACACGGTTGGCTCAGTCCTTCCCTGTGCCCTCCCTGCCTCCTGGAGACTCACAAAGCCTGGCTTAAGACTATACTACTTTGAAACTGCAAACAAGCACAGCCCTTTGTAAGCATACCTAGATCATTCACTTATGCAATCCCCATGATGTCCATTGAATGAACACTTTTCTCGGTGCCACATTTGATGAACTGTGTGGAGAATCCTTGGCTGTGGCAGCCATACTGTGAATGACAGCCCTCAGTCACATGTCCCATAAACAGCATAGGAGGCTTTTTTTTTTCTTTTTCTTTCTCTCTCTCTCTCTTTCTTTCTTCTCTCTCTCTCTCTCTCTCTCTCTCTCTCTCTCTCTCTCTCTCTCTCTCTCTCTCTCCCTCTTTCTTTTTTTGAGTAAAACCAAAATTTATTATAAGCCACAGTCGTCCTAGGGACCTCCATGATATATATATATATAGCCTCCATGGTTCTGTGGGTTGTAGTCTGTTTGTTCTTTATTTTGTATCTAGAATCCACTTATGAGTGAGTACATACCATGTTTGTCTTTCTGGGTTTGGGTTACCTCACTCAGGATGATTTTTTCTAGTTCCATCCATTTGCCTGCAAATTTCATTGTTTTTCTCTGCTGAGTAGTACTCCATTGTGTATATGTACCACATTTTTTTTCATCCATTCTTCAGTTGATGGGCATCTAGGTTGTTTCCAGGTTCTGGCTATTACAAATAGTGCTGCTGTGAACATAGCTGAGCATGTATCTTTGTGGTATGAATCAGCATTCCTTGGGTATATGCCCAAGAGTGATATGGCTGGGTCTTGAGGTAGTTCGATTCCTAATTTTCTGAGAAACCGCCATACTGATTTCCACAGTGGTTGTACAAGCTTGCATTCCCACCAACAGTGGAGGAGTGTTCCCTTTGCTCCACATCCTCTCCAACATTGACTGTCATTAGTGTTTTTTGATCATAGCCATTCTGACAGGTGTAAGGTGGTATCTCAGAGTCGTTTTTGATTTGCATTTCTCTGATGATTAAGGATGTTGAGCACTTCTTTAAATGTCTTTCAGCCATTTGTGATTCTTGTTTTGTGAATTCTCTGTTTAGCTCTTTAGCCCATTTTTTAATTGGATTGTTTAATATTTTGATGTCTAGTTTCTTGAGTTCTTTATATACTATGGAGCTCAATCCTTTGTCAGATGTGGGGTTGGTGAAGATCTTTTCCCATTCTGTTGGCTGTCTTTTTGTCTTATTGACCGTGTCTTTCGCTCTGCAAAAGCTTCTCAATTTCTAGAGGTCCCATTTATTAATTGTTGTGCTTAAGGTCTGTGCTGTTGGTGTTTTATTTAGGAAGTGGTCTCCGGTGCCAATACATTCAAGAGTACTTCCTACTTTCTTTTTCTATTAAGTTTAGTGTAACTGGATTTATTTTGAGGTCTTTGATCCACTTGGACTTGAGTTTTGTGCATGGTGACAGATAAGGATCTGTTTGTAATCTTTTACATATTGACATCCAGTTATGCCAGCACCATTTGTTGAAGATACTTTCTTTTTTCTATTGTATAGTTTTGGCTTCTTTGTCAAAAACCAGGTGTTCATATGTGCATGGATTAATGTCAGGGTCTTCAATTCCATTCCATTGGTCTGTATGTCAGTTTTTATACCAGTACCAAGCTGTTTTTATTATTATAGCTCTATAGTTGAGCTTGAGGTCAGGGATGGTGATGCCTCCAAAGGTTGCTTTATTATATAGGATTCTTTTAGCTATCCTGGCTCTTTTGTTTTTCCATATGAAGTTGAGTATTTTTCTTTCCAAGTCTGTGAAGAATTGTGTTGGGATTTTGATGGGGATTGCATTGAATCTGTAGATTGCTTTTGGTAAGATTGCCATTTTTACTATGTTAATCCTACCTATCCATGAGCATGGGAGATCCTTCCATTTTCTGATATCTTCTTCAATTTCTTTCTTTATAGATTTAAAGTTCTTATCAAAAAGGTCCTTCACTTGTTTAGTTAGTGTTATCCCAAAGTATTTTATATTATTTGTGGCTGTTGTAAAGGATGATGTTTCTCTGACTTCTTTCTCAGCCCTTTTATCATTTGTGTATAGGAGGGCTACTGATTTTTTTGAGTTGATCTTGTATCCTGCCACTTTACTGAAGGAGTTTATCAGCTGTAGGAGTTCCCTGGTAGAGTTTTTGGGGTCACTTATGTATACTATCATACCATCTGCAAATAGTGAAAGTTTGACTTCTTCCTTGCCAATTTGTATCCCTTTGATCTCCTTTTGTTGTCTTATTGCTCTAGCTAGAACTTCTAGTACTATATTGAATAAATATGGGGAGAGTGGACAGCCTTGTCTTGTTCCTGATTTTAGTGGTATCACTTTGAGTTTCTCTCAATTTAATTTGATATTGGCTGTTGACTTGCTATAAATTGCCTGTATTATGTTTAGAAACGTTCCTTGTATTCCTGATCTTTCTAAGACCTTTATCATGAAGGGGTGTTGGATTTTGTCAAAGGCTTTTTCAGCATGAGATGATTGTATGGTTTTTTTCTTTCAGTTTGTTTATATGGTGTATTACATTGACAGATTTTCATATGTTGAACCATCCTTGCATCCCTGGGATGAATCCTACTTGGTCGTGATGGATAATTTTTTTGATGTATTCTTGGATTCGGTTTGCCAATATTTTGTTGAGTATTTTTGCATCAATGTTCACGAGGGAGATTGGTCCGTAGTTCTCTTTCTTTGTTGCATCTTTGTGTGGTTTTGGTATCAGGGTAATTGTAACCTCATAAAAAGAGTTTGGTAGTGTTCCTTCTGTTTCTATTGTGTGGAACACTTTGAAGAGTATTGGTATTAGTTCTTCTTTGAAAGTCTGGTAGAATTCTGCACTGAAACCATCTGGTCCTGGGCTTTTTTTTTTTTTTTTTTTTGGTTGGGAAACTTTTGATGACTGTTTCTATTTCTTTAGGGGTTATTGGTCTATTTAAATGGTTTATCTGGTCTTGATTTAATTTTGGTATGTGGTATTTATCCAGAAAATTGTCCATTTCTTCCTGATTTTCCATTTTTGTGGAGTACAGGTTTTTGAAGTATGATCTGATGATTCTCTGGATTTCCTCGTTGTTGTTATGTCTCCCTTTTAATTTCTGATTTTGTTAATTTGGGTGCTCTCTGTTTGCCTTTTGGTTAATTTGGCTAGGGGTTTGTCTATCTTGTTGATTTTTTCAAAGAACCAACTCTTTGTTTCATTGATTTTTTTGTATTGTTCTCTTATTTTCTATTTCGTTGATTTCAGCCCTCAATTTGATTATTTCCTGGCGTCTATTTCTCCTGGGTGAGTTTGTTTCTTTTTGTTCTAGAGCTTTCAGTTGTGCTGTTAATTCATTGGTATGGGATTGCTCCATCTTCTTTATGCATGCATTTAGAGCTATGAATTTTCCTCTTAGCACTGCTTTCATGGTGTCCCATAAGTTTGGGTATGTTGTACTTTCATTTTCATTGAATTCTAGGAAATCTTTAATTTCTTTCTTTATTTCTTCCTTGACCCATTGATGTTTCAGGTGGGCATTATTCAGTTTCCATGAGTTTGTAGGCTTTCTATAATTTTTGTTGTTATTGAAGTCTAACTTTAAGGCATGATGGTCCAATAAGATACAGGAGGTTATTCCATTATTTTTTATCTGTTGAGATTTGTTTTGTGGCCAAGCATTTGGTCAATTTTTGAGAAGGTTCCATGGGGTGCTGAGAAGAAGGTATATTCTTTTGTGTTAGGATGGAATGTTCTGTAGATATCTATTAAGTCCATTTGAGTCATAACATCTGTTAGGTCCTTTATTTCTCTGTTAAGTTTCAGTCTGGTAGATCTGTCTTTTGGTGAGAGTGGTGTGTTGAAATCTCCCACTACTAATGTGTGGGGTTTGATGTGTATTTTAAGCTTTAGTCGTGTTTCTTTTATGAATGTGGGTGCTTTTGTATTTGGGGCATAAGTGTTCAAAATTGAGACTTCATCTTGGTGGATTTTTCCTGTGATAAATATGTAATGTCCATCCTGATCTCTTTTGATTGATTTTAGTTTGAAGTCTATTTTATGAGATATTAGGATAGCTACACCAGCTTGTTTCTTAGGACCATTTGCTTGGAAAGCCTTTCCCCAGCCCTTTATTCTGAGGTAGTGTCTGTCTTTGAAGTTAAGGTGTGTTTCTTGTATGCAGCAGATGGATGGATCCTGTTTTCTTATCCATTCTGTTAGCCTGTGTCTTTTTATAGGTGAGTTGAGACCATTGATATTGATGGATATTAATGACCAGTGATTGTTAATTCCTGTTATTTTTTGTGGTTGTGTTGTGTTGTCCTTCTGTGGTGTATGTTGGTGTGGGATTATCTATTGCCTGAGTTTTCATGGATGTGTTTAGCTTCTTTTGGGTTGGATTTTCCCTTCTAGTGCTTTCTGTAGGGCTGGGTTTGTGGACAGGTATTGATTAAATCTGGTTTTATCCTGGAATATTTTGTTTACTCTGCCTATGGTGATTGAGAGTTTTGCTGGGTATAATAGTTTGGGTTGGCATCCATGGTTTCTTTAATGTCTGCATGAGATTTGTCCATGATCTTCTAACTTTCATAGTCTCTATTGAGAAGTCTGGTGTTATTCTGATGGGTTTGCCTTTATATGTTACTTGGTCTTTTTCCTTTGCGGCTCTTAATATTTTTTCTTTGTTCTGTGTGTTTAGTGTTTTGATTATTATGTGGTGAGGGGGCTTTTTTTTGGATCCATCCTATTTGGTGTTCTCTAAGCTTCTTGTATCTTCATAGGTATTTCTTTCTTTAGGTTAGGAAAGTTTTCTTCTATGATTTTTTGAGTATATTTTCTGTGCCTTTAAGTTGGTGTTCTTCTCCTTCTTCTATCCCTATTATTCTTAGGTTTGGTCTTTTCATGGTGTCCCAAATTTCTTGGACGTTTTGTGTTACGGCATTTTTGTCTTTAGTGTTTTCTTTGACTAACACATTTATTTTCTCTATTGTGTCTTCAGTGTCAGAGATTCTCTGTTCCATCTCTTGCATTCGGTTGGTTATGCTTGTTTCTGTAGTTCCTGTTCGTTTAGTCAGGATTTCTATTTCCAGCATTCCCTCAGCATGTGTTTTCTTTACTGTCTCAAATTCACTTTTCAGATCTTGCAATGTTTCTTTCATCTGTTTAATTACTTTTTCTTGGCTTTCTTTGATTTCTTCCAATTTTTTGTTTGTTTTTTTCTTCCACTTCTTTAAGGGAATTTTTTATTTCCTCTTTAATGGAGTTTTTCATTTCCTCTTTAAGGGAATTTTTTATTTCCTCTTTAATGGAGTTTTTAATTTCCTCTTTAAGGGAATTTTTTATTTCCTCTTTGATGGAGTTTTTAATTTCCTCTTTAAGGGAATTTTTTTATTTCTTCTTTAAGGGCCTCTATCATCTTCTTAAAGTCATTTTTAGGGTTGATTTCTTCTGTTTCTTCTGTCATGGTATGTTCAGGTCTTGCAGGTGTAGAATCACTACGTTCTGATGTTGCCATATAGGTCTTTATGTTGTTGCCTGTATTTTTGCACTGGCGTCTACTCATCTCTTCCTCTGCTCGGTGCAGGCAGTGTCTATGTCTGAAAGTGCCTCTATTGTTCTAATTTTTAGTCTTGGTTCACTAGAAGTTCTTGGTTAAATTGGTGCTGTTGGGCTGTTTCTTTGGGAGCAGCTGATCTCAGTTGGGGAAGTATATACTTATGATTCTGGTGATCTGGTTTGGTGGCTGGGCGTCACCTTCTTCTGTGTTCTCAGGTCACGTTTTGCTCATTCGTCAACTCCTCAGCTGAACTTGTTTCCTCAGACTTCAAACTGTAGGGTTCTGAATCCTCTCCCAGATGGATTTCAGTTGAGCAGGGTAGTCTCACCAACACCTCCAAGTTGTTGGGTTTCGCAGGATCAGCCTCAGACATAGTGTTCAGATCCGTTCTGGTCTCGTCCCATGGAGATAGCTTCTTCCCCAGATGTTGGGATTAAAGGCGTCCCTGCTCCAAGCTCTTGATTAAGAGCTTGTTTTCACTAACTCTTCAGCCGGTAATAGCTCAGTTTCTGGTCTTTATTGCAACTGTGTTTCGGCCGCCGCCTGTCACCAGCAGCCGGGCCTGCCTGCCTGCCTCTCAACTTATATCTTTTAATCTATGCTCTTTTATATGGCTCAGTCACCTTTACTTTGTAATGTTCATGCTGCTTGCTCTGTGTCCTGGCCTTTTTTTCTTTTTCTTGAGACAAGATTTGTCTACATAGCCTTGGCTGTCCTGGAACTCACTCTGTAGACCAGGCTGGCCTCACAGAGATCTGCCTACCTCTGCCTCCTGAATGCTGGGTTCAAAGGTGTGTGCCACCACCCATCAGCCTGTAGGAGAGGCTTTTACAAGGAAACAATGAACGGTGGCTATATGGTGAGGGGAGAGATCAGAACTTGAAACCTACCACATTGACTGCAGAGTAGTAGGCCCAAGCCCGGCATGCAGAGCCGGGGTTCTCTGGGCCGGAGCGCTCCGTGGCGTGCCATACATACGTATAACTGCTATTGGGCTGGACAGCATTGTCTTCCTGAAACCATTCAGGAGAGTCATCTTCATAAGTCTTTCCCTCAGAGGACTTTTCATAGGAAAGTCCATGGGCATGAAGAGAATATGGTCTGGATGCTAAATTTTTAAAGCGAACCTAGGAATAAGAAAGAAAAAAAAAAAAAAGAGTGACCCACAAATGTATTAACATACCAAACCGAAACTTGTCAGCACTGTAGGCTGTGACAGGCAGTTATGATATCAGTTAAGGTGTACTGGGTGTTTATAGCTGCAAATTAATTTATGGATATTACTTGATTTAATGAAAGACCCAAAGTGAAGAACCCAAGCAACTGTTGATGAAATCATTGGCTAAAAGAAGTTTTTCCTCCTTTGGGTTGTTCTCTCAGATCGCTCATCACAGCAACAGAGCTGACTAACCCAGATTTCCATTGCCTTCTATGCTGGATTGATTGGTTTTGCTGTGTGGGAGTTCAAGGCCAGGATCTTGCATATCACATGACAAGTAAGTGATTACTCTTTACCCATGGAACCATTTCCCCACCCCCTGGGTGCCTTTTGAAAAGGAACAAATGGTCATTGGCAAATTGGCAGATACCCGCACAGGTAAAAGGTTATGTTTTTGGACATAAAATACTCTTTAGATGCAGGGCATTTTTTCCTGTGTTTTGTTTATTATTATTGTTTTCTTTCTTTGATGTGAAGGATAGAAGAACTAGATGCAGGGTTTTCAAACCAATTAGTGACAAGCTTGGTAAAATATTTAAACTGGCTCACCCTTTTAGGGCAGAGAGACATCTTTGTTTTCTAGTTTCCTTTCATTTCATCATATTGCCTCTTAAGAAAACACCAGCACGTGGTTATAAATCACTATTCTTGCTGCCACTGCTTCTGCCATGGAACACAGCTGAATCATTTTCCATATTAGCTCAAAACAGGCTGGCATCAGCTAGGAACTCCAGTGCTACCTCATCCAGATTAAACAGTTTTCAGGGTTAAAAAGTCTAAGTTTTTTTGTTTTTGTTTTTGTTTTTTTTTTAAATCTCAAAAATTGTCAAATAGCCAAACAGTCTTTGGTGGAAAAGTGCAGCTATTTATTAATTCTGGGGAGCAAACTACCTGTAGTTTTGATGCCTCCACCTTAATAACTTGGGCGCTGTGGCAAATCCCTCAAGATTTAGAAGGTTCAAGTGATGACTTACTTGGATCACATCACCCACTTCAGCTCGGATAACAGGACCGAGAATACCAAGATGCTCCTCATATTCCCCGTGAAGATCACGTCTGGTGAAAGTACTGTCAAGGTATTTTCTGAAAACAACTTTCTTGTATGTGGTGTCCTTTGGAATGCTATCAGTGTCTTCATTGTCCATTTCACTAAAATGACAGCAATAGCATTCATTAAAAAATGAAAGGAAATTAAAAACTTTTGGGAAAATCTAGGAGAGATGGCTCAGCAGTTAAGAGCACTGGCTGCTCTTCCAGAGGACCAAGGATTGGTTCCCAGCACCCACTGTGGGCCACTTATAACCACTTGTAACTCTAGTTCTCGGGGATATTCTGGCCTTTGAGGGTGCCAGGCACACACACCCACAGCTCACATATATACATTCAGGCACTCATATATGCATATAAAATAAAAATAAGAAGTTTAAAAAGAATTTAGGAAAGAATCTGTTTGGTAACCAACATAGAATATTTAATAAACACTTCATTTATAAGTTAATGAATATATGTAAATGAAAACACAGGTGACTACATATGTTTTAATTTCCAGCTCAAATATAATTTCTTAGGTAAGATTCCTGGATCTCTTGGACTAGGTCAAGTATTTCATAAATATATATGCATGTATATATATATAATTATTATTGTCTACACAGTAAACTCTTATAGTATTTTTATAGTATGTATAAAAGTTATATAAGACATGAGAGATCTATTAATATCTTGCTCTGCCACTAAGGAGTAAGTCCTATGAGGCCAAGTATTCTTTCCAGCCTGCTCATGATACTTTCTCCAATTCTTAGCATGTTATTTGGCATACAGTAGGCACTTAATAAACTTTTGTCAAGTACCTAAATGAATAAACAAATATAACAATATAGTAGCAGAAATTTTGACACCAAAGACAGACAAAATCATTCAATGGTTAGTGCGAGAGCTGGGGGCTGTCAGATGATGATCAGCTAAATCAGAAGATTGCCTGCATGAAGACAATTGGATAGATAAATGTCTTTTACCCTGAATGGCCAGTCTTAGCTTTGGTTTTTGTTAAAACATATTACCCCTAAGCTTTTAGACACTGGTCTGAGCAAAGATTTTCATGATAGGACTCTTGAATTACAGGTAATAAAACACAAATGGACAGATGGAATTCTATTCATGCAATGTCAGACTGGAGTTTATGCACAACAGAGGAAATAGTCAAGAGAATTAAGAAACAATCTATATGATGGGAGAACATATATTGATAAGCATGCATCTATCTGATAAGGAATCACTATCTACAATATATAAGGAACTCAAACAAATTAGTAGCAAAAATATTGATTAATAATAGGCAAAGAACACACATATACATTATTATTAATAATTAGTAAACAAATATAGTAATATAGTAATATAAATTTTATATATAGTATATTTAAATTTTTGATATATTATCAAAAGAAGACTTAGAAATTACCAACAAGTACATAAAATGCTCATATTAATAATCAAAAAATGAAAGTGAAAATCCTAAGGATACCACTTTTAATGTTAAGATGATGATTATAGGAACAAGAGATAAGTGTTGATAAGCATATGGAGAAAAGGAAACCCTTTAAAACTGAAAAAAATGTAAATCTAAATAAATTTATAGCACATTATGAAAAACAGTACAGAGGTTTCTCACAAAAATAAAAATAGAGCTGAATATACATTTCAGTCTCTTTTCTTCCTTCCTTCCTTCCTTCCTTCCTTCCTTCCTTCCTTCCTTCCTTCCTTCCTTCCTTCCTTCCTTCCTCCCTCTCTCTCTCTCTCTCTCTCTCTCTCTCTCTCTCTCTCTCTCTCTCTCTCTCTCTCTCTCTCTCTTTTGAGATGGGGTTTCACTGGCAGGACGAGCTAGGCTAGAAGTTGCTGCACTATATAGACCAGGCTGGCCTTGAACTCACAGAGATCTGCCTGCTTCTGCCTCCCAAGTGCTGGGGTTAAAATGTGCCACAATGCCTGGCTGGAAATCTCATTTTGGGCCACAGAGTTGAAGGTGAAACTTGTACATCAAAGTAATGGCTACATTATCACAGCATTATTTATAACAATATATGCCCCAAAACATAATCAACCCAAGTGTCTATCAATGGATGAATGGAAAAAGAAAATCACACATACACACACACACACACACACACACACACACACACACACACACAGAGAGAGAGAGAGAGAGACAGAGAGACAGAGAGACAGAGAGACAGAGACAGAGATGATACAGCCTTTACAAAGAAGAAAAATTTGTTGTGTTGCTAAATGAAATGAGCCAGGCACAGAAAGACAAAAACTCACACAGACAGAGTGGTTACCAGGGAGGACTTTGAGGGAAGCAGACTGGGAAGATGTTGGTAAAAAGATATAAAATTTCCTTTGGAGAGCAAACGTCACTTCAGGAGATCTAACTTCAGGAGATGACAACTGTGATTAATCATTCTGTAGTATAGTCTTGAAAATTGGCAAGAGTAAGTTTTAAGGGTTCTCTAACAGAAAGTAAGTGTATGATGTATGTGTCCACTAGCTTGGGGTACTTGCACGTGTGTTGAAACCCCTCATGTTTGGCACCACCAGTCTATACAAACAGCAGGAACAAAAACAAAACTCGTGCATGTCATGTGAAATCCTGCTGAGCAGTAGAATGAACTGGGAAAGTGTGCAATAATGAGGATGAATCTCTGGAGAATTACGTGTAGTGGTGGAAAAATGCCTGTCCCCCGAGATCACATGTGGCATGACACAATGGTCATGAAATGTCAAGATGACAGGAACAGAGATCTGACCAGTGACTGTGGCATTAAGGAGGAATAAGGTGGGAGGGAAGTGGAGGATACACATGAGAGAAGTATGAGGCATGAGTGTGTGTGTGTGTGTGTGTGTGTGTGTGTGTGTGTGTGTGTGTAAATGTTCTCTCTCATGACAGCAGCAAGGTCTATATACTGTTAATAGTATATTATAGTTTTCTAAGAGGCTACCCCTGGGGGCAACCAGGTAAAGCATACAAGGAATATTTGTAATTTCTGACAGCTGTGTGACTCCACAATTATTTCAAAATAAAAAGCTTAATAAAATATAAATCCAATACATTATTCCCACGCATCTTTTCCACTCAGCAAGAGGCCAAAGGACATCAAATTCTCTTATAGACTTAAATCTCCCCAAGTCTATGGAAATAAGCCCTCAACTCATCCTCCAAATGCATGATAGCCATCTATCACCAAACACATGGAGCAGGCAGAACAACCCTGCCGGCCCTAAGAGCCACTGTCAGGCCTGAGAGGTAAGATTTTGAAGGAACTGCCTCCCATTCTTTCTAGTCTGTGTAAAGGCTACAATTCTGTCTTGCCAAGGCTCATCTTAGAAATAGTCAGATAACTAGTTTATCCCGTGTAGTAATGAGCACTGCATTTAAGTGAGAAATCATAGGGGAAAGCATTTTAAACAAAAATTCTAAGGAGGAATGCCAGTCACTGCATGCATAATTTGAGGTGGATCAGTCTCAACGCACATTGTGCTTGCCTACTATAATTACGCTTCTAAAATATTAGTGTGGCAGCCTTTTTTAGCCACCACAAGCTGTTTGTGGTACACAGTCACCCAGATATATCCCAATGAATTTGTAGTTGACTAACGATTCGTGCCCCATTCTTCTCTGTTTTCATCCCAGAACACAGGGCCCAGCCCAGTATGGCTTCCATCCCTCGGTGACACTGAATTGAATGAGATTAAAAATAAAGGAGTAAGTGGATTTCTTAGAAACTGCTGTTAGCAAGTCGATGCAAATGGAGATTTCTATATTAAAGTTTGGATTGGAAGCCAACCTCACATAAACCATATTGTTAAGCAGATAGCTATGCATAGGTAAAGGTGTATGCTGGAACAAGAAACAGGGATAGGAGCATGTAAGAGGATCTGAGACAGGAGGAGAGACTGATTTACCCATAGGATACCACAGACTTCCACAGTACTGGTTCTTTGTTTGCCTGGGGGTCATCTAAAGTGTAGAAGCGAATATTGGAAAGGACAAAGGAAATATCACAGGCCCAGTTGAAACATGAGACTTAGACTATCTAGAGCCCAGTTTGTCCAAAATCATCTCCCAAGAACTGTTGTGGGTGACTTTCATGGCAGTGGTGGAAAAATGAGAATATAAAGAGAGAAAACTAGCCAAACCTTTGGGCAAATTTTGCATAATCCCAGGATATTTCTTCCGCAGCAATAAAATAGTATTGTTTGTTTCCACGATGGCTGCGGAGGTACCACGCTGCAATAGTATCAGGATTTCTGGAGGAGTTAATATTTGTCCTGCTGTCTGTCTTGTAGGGGTCATTATAGGATACATAGTAATCTTCAGCGTAATCATCGTCAATGCTTTCTAGTTGTTCATCTGGAATAATTTCAATGTCATCTCCATCGACTCTACTGAGACCTACTACAACAAGAGGGTTGAACTCCTTTGACATAGAAGTGCTATTGAGTGTGGGTGATGGTAAAGGAGAAGGTATGGGAATGAGATCTGGATGGGGAAGAGTCTGGTTTTGTTCTGGAAGGGGTGAAAACTGACCAGAATCTGAAGGGTAGGATGCTTGACCAGGATCTGAAGAGGCTGTTTTTTGCCTGTGGTTAAGAGGGGGGCTTGTCTGGATGAGGTCTGGAGAGAGGGTCACCTGACTGAGGTCCTGTGATAGGATTATCTCATCAAAGTCTGGAGAGAGGGTCATCTGATCCAAATCTGGAGAAAGGACTGTCTGATCATATTCTGGAGGAAGAGTCAAGAGGCTAAGGTCTGGAGAGGTTATTTGGGTATCATCTGGAGAAAGGGCCACCTGGCCCAGATCTGGGGAGGAAGCCTCCTGGTTGTCATCTGGAGAAAGTGGCACCTGGCCCAGGTCTGGGGAGGAGGCCTCCTGGTTGTCATCTGGAGAAAGTGGCACCTGACCCAGGTCTTGGGAGGAGGCCTCCTGGTTGTTATCTGGAGAAAGGGCCACCTGACCCAGGTCCTCAGGGGAGGTCATCTGGTTGTCATCTGGAGAAAGGGCCACCTGACCCAGGTCCTCAGGGGAGGTCATCTGGTTGTCATCTGGAGAAAGAGCCACCTGACCCAAGTCTGGAGAAATAATTATTTGATCCAACTCTGGAGAGATGCCAAAGAGGCTTAGGTCTGAGGATGGAATTGTTTGGCCATCTTCTGAAGAGAGAGACTTTTGACTTTGGCCTGGAAAGAAGGCTGTTTGACCAATGTCTTCAGGGTAGGATTCATGGCTTAGGTCATAATCAAGCCCCTGGCTGGGCTCTGGAAAAGGGGATCTGTGACTAGGGTCTGTGGTAGCGTGTACTTGATCAGGATCCTGGACAGGAAATGTTGGAGACTGTCCCTCTGGGGGCACTGACTGATACAGATCTAAAGGGGTACTCATCTGCCCGGGGTCATGTGGGGTGCTCTGATTATAGTCAGGAAGTGACCTGTCAATATTCGTTGAAGGGGAGGGCTGATTCAGGTCTATGGCAAGAGTTGTTTCATTGGGATTGTGGGGTAAGAGTGAGTGGTTAAGTCTCTGGTCTAAAAATGTGGGCTTGGCATCTCTCAGGGGATGAAAGCCCCTTGGAGACAGAGGGCTATGGGATGCAACCTTCTTATTCTTCTTCTTCTTTCGTGTCCTGATGAACAACTGCCTTTTCTTTAAGTCACTGTTTCCTTCCTCCTGTCTGACTTGTGGAGATTTATGTCTAATTCCAGGAAACACTGGGAAGTCACCTGACTTTCCTGTTGTTTTTGCAGGGGAGGTGCTATTGCCCAAAGTCATTGAGATGTTCTGATTTTGAGGGCTGTCCGGTGACTTATCCACAGCTGTGTCTTCACCATTTGCTGGGATTATTTCATAACTACCCTTTTCAGAAGCCAAATACCATTCCATATCCAAGAAATTGGATGTGTTCTTTCGTTTTAAGAGGAACAAATCACTAGGAATGTCCTCCCTGGACCTGGTTCTGGGGTAAGTATTCTTTGGGTTTGCATGCCTCGCAGTTTTACGGGCTGGTGATTTCATCTGGGGGAACCTATGCTTCATCAGATGGAGTCTTTCCCTCTTGGCTGTTTTTTGCTTAGCCTGTTCTTGGCTCATCAATCCTTTTGCACCAAGAGGAAGTAGGTGAACCACAGTGATGTCTGATTGTGAATCATTCATATCATTTTCATAATAAGAGCTGGAATGATGTTCTGTGAAAGGGTTGAGAACTGAGTTCTCATCTAAGCTGGTGAGGTCCTTCAAAAGGGTACCAGTCATGGCGGCTCCTGAGCCAGGAAGGGTCCTTTGAGATTCTTCGAGGTCATTAGCAGGGATCCCACTAAAGTTTCTTGGGGAAGATTTTGAGTCATTAACTCTGTCTGTTCTTGGAGAGATGAACTCAGAGCTGTTCTCTAGAGCAAGAGCAGTAAGATTGAACTCATCTTCCTCCTGAGTCAATGATGAGTTTCTGAATGACCTAATTCCTAGTGATGAAGCCAGTAAAGACTGGTAATCATAATCTTCACTGTCTATGCCAACCTCATTTTCTGAAGATTCATGAATTTTCCGGGTTGTCATGGAGGTAGGTGCCAAAGGTTCATAAATCTCATATGAGTCTTCGTCATCATCATTCCGGATACATTTAACATCCCTGAATCTCAGCCTTAGGTTTTTGTGTCTTGGATTGGAATTCATGGTAGTTAACATCCATGTTCCTTCAAAGGAGAGACAGAAGAGAAGGTTGAAAGCTCAGGACAAGTTACAAAAACACCAGGATCTGTTGAAGAAACAATTTCTAGTGAATTTTTTTTAGAAAAATAACTTATTTATTTTTTATGTTATGTGCATTGGTGCTTTGCCTACATCTGTGCATATCTGTGTGAAGGTGTGAGATGTTGGAGTTACAGACAGTTGTTAGCTGGCATGTGGGCACTGGGAATTGAACCTGGGTCCTCTGGAAGAGCAGTCAGTGCTCTTAACCTCTGAGCCATCTAATTTCCAGTGAATTTTAACCAGAGGTAGCCATGTGTGAGTTATGGACCAGGCTAGTCTATGAATGGTGAGTTACTGAGCCACAGTGAAAGAGAAAAACCAAATGTAAGGAGAAAAACCAAAACTAGGGTGTTTAGGAATTTTTTAAAATGTAACTTGGCATTGTTTTGATATCAAAACATAGGATCATTGTCCTTATTGTCCAGGTATTTAACAGAACTTGGCACTAAAGTATTGGTCTGTGGAGTAAGAAGAAACAAAGAGACCTTCAGTTTGGATTGTTCATGAATTGCCATTTTAGAATCTATCAAGAAAAGAGGGGAAATCGGTGACAAAAGGGACCTTGAAAGTCATCACCATCTGCTTAGTTTACATTTGGTCTGAGACTTGGAGTTTGGGAGATGATGGTGAGGTCATCTTCCCACAAAGAAGGGATATTTAGGTGTTTCTAAGAAATAATGTATGTGGGGACAGGATAAGTTTGAGTCATTTTGAAAGTGAATCTCGGACACACTGAGAATGACCTGGGATGTCTCCGATAGCAACCCCTTGTTGAGGGCTAAGCACTAGGCACAGCCCACAACCAGGAGCTGAAGCAATTGTAAAGGGCTGCCATGCTTCTCAAATGGGTGACTTCAGGCTTAGTCAGGGCAAGGAACCTGTCTAACGTTGCAAAACACTGAGTGGCGGAACAGGATTTGAACTGAAGTCTTATACTCTGAGACAGCCTCCAGAGCTTATGTAATGATCGGTCACCTGAAGGTGGGAGGGTCTCTAAACAGAAGTTGAAAAGAGGGGCTGGGGAGATAGCTCAGCTAGCACAAGGACCTGAGTTTGATCCTCAGAATCCATGTTAAAGAAAAAAATCAGGCATGGTAGTCCATGTTTTTAATACCAACTCTGGGGAGGTGGATATAGGTGGGTCCTTGGTGGCCCCCTGGACAGTAACTATAGTTTATTTGGCAAATTCCATGCTCGTGTTTCATAAAAAGGTCAATAACACTTGGGGAATGACACCAAAGGTTGTTTTCATGGCTAATATCTTTATGCTGCTTCTTCATTTGGCTATATTTGTCTTTCTGCCATTGTGTGTCTTTACTGCCCAGTCATTCAGAGATGTGCACAGAATTGGCATAAAACTGGCCATTAATTTCCCAACTATAAACCATGAGAAGCAGGGTAAGACAAGCCTTCGGGGGTCCTGGAGACACTCTGGGCATGGTGGTAATCTGGATAGCTCCACAGACCTTTTCCACCTGAGAGTCCATCAGTTTTCTCTCCAAATATCTACACCCTTACTCACCAACATTATCCATTGTGACAGTTACGGATTCGCCACGCATGGGGAACAGGGTCAATGTGTCCTCGTGCCTCTTTCCATAGATGAATGAGTGTCCAGTGAAGTGGATGGTCAAAATATCGTCGTAAATTCCCACACTGCAGAAGTGCCACTGGACAGTGTCATCAAAACAGAATCCCAGAGTGGATATACTCTCAGGCATGTAGCCATTGATAGCTGAAAGAGCAAAATCTGTCAGATGCCAGCCCTCAACAACAAGAGGACTCATGTCTAGTTATACCTAGGACAAATGCCCCTGTATCCATCTGGCTGCATCAAAGCAATAATTATTAAAGATAAGCTTTCTGAGATCTAATGTGTGAGTAGGGCACATTCAGCTTCTCAAGTGATGGCTGATACTCCTGAGTTAGCTGAGGGAGGAAAATCAGGATAAAGGCAAAGCCTTTCACTCACACTGATTTAGTCATTCATCCACCGAGTGAATAGAAAATGTTACTTTATGCTCTGTTGTAAATATATTCTCACCATTGATTTAGATTGTCCAAAATGAGTCTACCAGGAAGACATGTCTACATAAGAGAACTTTATTTTCTTGACATAGTAGTTTGAGTAAGAATGAAAGTCACAAAAACAGGAGCTTACTAGGCACATTTGTCGTTGAGACCTATTATCTGTAACCCACAGTTAACCTAGTAGTTTCCATTCAAGTATTGAGCTCATATATTTTAATACTCTTTAAAGGAACACCACTTTGGGTAATATCTTTATCTATATATATATACTGAGCGTGGCAATCCAATTAAGATATGATTTATTTGAGGTCAACAACCTGTACACCCAGATCACAGTCCCAGTATGGTGTTTGATACAAAAAAAAATTTAAGTGATTATGTATCAAATACACGTTGAGCTGCTGAAAGTGTGTATTATTAGTTTCTACTTCAGTCCAGATACTTTTCTAAATGATCTGATATTATGGACACCAGCTACAGTGGCTGCTGAGTGTGTGAAATGTAGGTGAACTCCATTGACACATGCTTTAAGGATCAAATACACCTGTACTGCAAAGACAGTAATAAAGCAAATTCCATATTTTTCTATTACACTTAAAATTGTAATATCTTTACATAATGAGACCCTATCTCAAAACAAGAACAAAAAAGATAGTATCTGGAATATTCCAAACTGGGTATTTATTATTCTAGTTAATTTCACTTATTTCTCTTCACTTTTCAATTTACCAGAAAATTGAATGTAAGTGACTCACGTGCTTTTGTTGGGCAGCACTGGTCTAGGGCTGTCACAGACCCATTGCTGAAAGGAAATTATGTGAAGAAGTCTGAATGTGGCTCCCATCGGTCCTGAAGCTACATGAACAGACCGTGGGAAGCCACCTGCATGGACGTGATTATTCATCAGGAAAGGTGTCGGAAGGAGGCCTTCTATTTTGAGGAAGTGTGTGTTGGGGGGAACACTGGTTCTTGGGGGGATTGCTTGCAGATGCCACAGTGAAATTCATCTAAGACTTCTCATGACAATGAACTTTGGAACTGTAGCAAGTGTCAGAAGTACAGCTCTGCACTTTCTCTTCAGACCTCTGCACACATGACCTCTGCACGCGTGACCTCTGCACGCACTGCCTTTTCATGACACGACACTCGGTTCCCAAACTCACTTTGCTTGGCTCTGATTTGAGAATGAAGCTTTCTTTCTTTCTTCCTTCCTTTCTTTCTTTCTTTCTTTCTTTCTTTCTTTCTTTCTTTCTTTCTTTCTTTCTTTCTTTCTTTCTTTCTTTCTTTCTTTCTTTCTTTTAAAAAAAAAATCTTATTTCTGTCTGGTCAGCGAGAGGATATTCGCCACGCACATTTCTAAAATCCTCAGGTACCACCGACCAAGACCTTCAGTGCCTTTCCTCCCAGCCTTCATCACTTCCTAGAGCAGGAACACTGAAACACACACACCACACAATTAAACACACATATACATATCATACCACACACACACACAATCACACACAGCCACATACACACACCACGCACACACACCATACACACATCACGCACATTGACCACACATCTCATAACATAACATAACACACACACACACACACACACACACACACACTGCTCTGCCTATGATCTTGGGCTATATGGCCTGAAGGAGGTGGTGCTTCTTGCTGTCTTAAAAAAAAGAAAAAAAAAAAAAGAAGAAGGAAACACATGTCCCGTCTCCCCTTTCCTTTTAAGAGGTCACCATATACCATGGCAAGAAGCACCACCTCCTTTGGGCCATATAGGCCAACGTTATGGGTGGAGCAAATACTACTACACACATACATACACACCATACATACATCACACACACACCACACACACATACATACACACACACACACCACACATTATACCACACACATCACACCACACACACACACACACACACCACACATCATACCACATACATCACACCATACACACACACACACACACACACACACCACACATCATACCACATACATCACACCACACACACACACACACACACACACACCACACATCATACCACATACATCACACCATACACACACACACACACACACACACACACACACACACACCACACATTATACCACACACATCACACCATACACACACACACCACATCATACCACATACATCACACCACACACACACACACACCACTTGGAAGCAGGAGCCATGCTGCCTGAAAGGATCACCAGACTTGGAAGCTTTGTGGCGCTGTCAGGCATCCTGTTGCCAAGTCCTTGGACCATGAGTGAGCAGAGGAGAGGCTGCCTTTGAAAGAGGATAACGTCATCACGTATTTGCTGCTGACATCACATGCTTTGCCTTTGGGTAAAAGACACACTGCATCCACCAGAGTGAAAAAGACGGATAGAAACAGGGGCTCTGACTTACTGCTCATGATATTTGATTCATAAAACTTGGGGTCATCACGTTTCACCTCGTCAGGATTTTCACAAAACTTGTTGATGTTGTCCTCGATGTACCAGCTCTTGTTCTCATCAAACACAGCAAACACGGCCTGCTGCTCAATGTCTGCTGTCCTCTGGAGGGAAAGGCAGTGATTAAAGCTCCAGGTGGCTGCCTAGGACCCCCCGCTGTCGCTGAGGTCAGGGAAGCCACATGTCACCCCATTACGTACCAAGCACTTGTCAGAGATAAAGCTAATATGTGAAAGCAAACAGAAGAGGTCAGAGAATGCAGTCAAAAACACCCACGGAAAAAAAAACACTTTCTCAGTACATCACCTGTAAGTCAGTGCGTGTCCACGCCTGAGCACTTTTCAAAATGAGTGACTGACTGTGTTCCACACGGTGGAAAGGATGAGGAGAAGGCTGCAAGAGGAAAGCCTCATGCCCTTCCTTCCCTGTGTCCTTTACTCCGTCAACAAATCAGGATCTTGCAAGTGTTAAGATTTTTCTAGACATCTGCCTATTTTGCATGCCTTTGGATAAGACTTCTTTCACTATTATTTAGCCTAATGGCAATTTCATTTTCTTTCTTTCTTTTTTCTTTTTTCTTTTTTTTTTGTTTTTTGTTTTTGGTTTTTCAAGACAGCGTTTCTCTGTGTAGCTTTGCACCTTCCCTGGGACTTGCTCTATAGACCAGGCTGGCCTCAAACTCACAGAGATTCGCCTGTCTCTGCCTCCCAAGTGCTGGGATTAAAGGCATGCACCACCACTGCCCAGCTGAAACTATTCATTTTCAATGAAGATAAACTCAGGATGCTGGGGATGTAGTTCAGTTGGTAAAGTGTTTGCCTAGCATGTATAAAGCCCCGGGTTCAATCCCCAGCACCATATATACCTGGTGTAGTGGCATATGTCTCTAATCTCAGTACTTGAGAGGCACAAAGTTCAAGGTTATCTCCTGTTACATAACCTGTTTGAGGCCTGCCTGAACTACAAGAGAAACCTGTCCCAAAACAAAAACAAAACAACCAACAACAAACAAACAAGGGGGCAGGCTGGAGAGATGGTTCAGTGATTAAGAGCACTGTCTGAGGATCCGGGTTCGATTCCCATCATCCCATATGCCAGCTACAAACCATCTCTAACTACAGCAGTATCAGGGGATCTAGCACCCTCTTCTGGCCTCTATGGGCACCAGGTATACACACTGTATGAAGACATGCATGCGAGCAAAACACCCGAACACATAAAATAAAAATAAAAACTAAAATTTGGAAAGACAAGACAATTTTAAAAGTCCAAGGCCACCCTAGCCCATATAGTGAATTTGAGGCCAAGCTGGGCCACTTGTCTCAAGATAAAACAAACTCAGAAATTCAACGTCTATTTGGTCATATTCTTTGCTATAAATTAGTCTTACCAAAGAAAGACTTTTGACAGGCTCCAACTTCACTAAAAACTATGGCTCCGGCTGGGTGGTGATGGTACACGCTTTTAATCCTAGCACTCAGGAGGCAGAGGCAGGAGGATCTCTGCAAGTTCAAGGCCAGCCTGGTCTATAGAGAGAGAGTTCCAGGACAGCCAGGGCTACACAGAGAAAAACCTGTCTCAAAAACAAAACAGAACAAAACAAAAACAAAACAGCAGCAGCAGCAGCAACAACAACAACAAAACCCCAAGCAACCAACCCAGAAAACCTGTGGCTCCAAATGCCCTTGCTCTAGAGTCTCTCTCCTGTCTCTGTTGCATGCCTCTGAAAACAACAAAGATGGGTACCACGTTTACACGGAACTCCTGTGCCACCCTGTAAGCTCAGTTCTAGGAGGGACGCGGTTACTTATTTGATCAGAGGAAAGAACTGAAAGAGCCTGACTGGCTTCTCCATCACACAGGCAATACCAACGGGCCTGGGGTTTGGAACTAAAATACGATCCAGCAACTTGGGATGTGCTTTCTGCAGTGAGAGTCTAGATGAAAAGAGAAAGAGCAACAACATAAAAGATGATCCCTGATGATAAACATTATCACACTCTTGCCAAAGAGGACTAATGTTCAGTGTATTTTACAAGGAAAAACCCTATTGTCTGGCAGGGAGACCTAAATCTGTTCCAGCCAGGGGAAATCGCTATTTTAAAGTTGACTTTAAAGATAAAATACCTGTATGCCTCTCTGGTCCAGGGACCTGCTCTTACAGATTAGAAGCAGACCTATTAGTCCAGAGGCGAGGTCCTTGGTAACATCCACATCACTGTAGTAAGGCCTTGTTAGGCACTGGGCGTCGTTTTCGGTGGGTTCGTCAAACTCTAGAATGTTCCATTTGTAAGTGTAAGTTTCCCCTGGTTGAACTGGTCTGATCATGGTGTGACTGCCTGAAAGAACATATACATTATTTCATTCAATATACATTATTTCATCATAATAAATATCTATCTTAGCTTTTATTTAGAGTAATTGGATATCAGGAAAGAAATATTCTTTTTGTATTAAACTCTTGACTACAAACAGCATGTAGCTGTTCAGTATTTCTCCACTAGATGGCGCCAACGACACTCAGAAAGGCATTGTATTGGTAACTTTTAAAGTGAGAAGGCTTTGCCTGGGATTTCTAAGGATCCCCCCTCCACCAGTATTACTGAGTGCGCTTGTCATAACCACTGAGCAAACAGGACAAGAGAAAACTGTGAAGTCTCTCAGAGATCAGTAGTCTCTTTCAGTAGAAGTGGAAGGTTCTCACCTGAGGTGGAGGAAGAGTTGACTCCATCTTCATAAGGAGAGAATGTCACTCCATGAGGGTAAATGCTATAGGGTCGACTGGCCATATTTTTGAACACAATCTACAAAGGTAAGTCATATTCATTATTTTGGTATCTAAGGCCACTCATGAGAACTATTGGACAAGAGGCTTTGCACATTCACCTGTTGTGTGTGTATGTGTGGGCAGGCATACACGTGGCACGCAGGTGTGCACCCACAGGTATGTAGGCAAACAGTGGGAAACTCAGCTCTGTGTATCCATGCAGCAGCCCCTCCAATATTACCAGGCAGGAAGGAGCCTCTGAAGAGTTTTACTCCCAGATAATGATGAAAAATAGAAGTTTGTCCCCGGAGGACAGCTTAGGAGAAATCACGTTTCCCTCATAGCCCATTATCCTTCCCCGAGTGGTCCCCACAACCTCCCCTTATTCTTTCAGATTGGACCACATCCGTTCCTTTTCCCCTCTAACCACGATGCTCCTCTGCCTGCCAGGCTCCCTGAGATCATAGTCAGTGAAGTTATCTTCCTGAAGGGTCCCACTAGCCAGACCCTGAGCTCCCAACAGAATATGCTGGTGCTGAAACCTAAAGCATCACAGTGGAGCCAAAATTGAGGGAAGGAAGGAAAAAGGGGAAAGACAGCGGGAAGGAAGGCTTTGTCACTTGATTCTTTTCAAATGAACCGATAGGCTCCGTCCCAGGCGTGATCTTTATCGAAGTCCTAATTTGCCTGTTAATCTTCAATAGGTAACTGCAGCCTTCTCTTTTACTTGGTTTGCTGACAAAGCCTTCAAATCACCCCCGAACTCTTAGATTATCTACCTCCTAGGGTCTTGCCGAAGATTGTAGCCTTCAATTGTCGGCTGCTTGGATCCTTACCTAGCTCTGTGATGTGATGTAATGTTCAAGTAAATTGTTATTACCTGTGTGTGTGTGTGTGTGTGTGTGTGTGTGTGTGTGTGTGTGTGTGTGCGTGTTTAAGGGCATGCCTGTTACAGTGTGCATTCGAGATCAGAAGGCAACCCATGGGAGTTGCTTCTCTCCACCATAGGCCCCAGGTAATGAACTCAGGTATTCAGGCTTGGCATCAAATGCCTTTCTGCACTGAGCCATCTTGCCAGCCCAACATATACAAATGCAGCTTTAATAGAGACCAGTCATGAGAGCCACATACTCAGACCGCCCTGAGGAGTTATTTTCTTTTCACTCTCCTAACTCGGATGTTCACACTGATAATGAGTGACGTCATTTTCAAAAGCCACCTGACTCTTCTGCTTTGTGACAGTTTGGGGGATGTTGTCAAGGACACTGACTTGAAAACGCACCACAAGGGATTTATTTCTCCTGACTCTCTATCTCAGGCAAATTGTGTTCACAGGTATGCCAATCTTGCCCAGGCCTATTTCCTCTTTAATTTGCTATAAATGTTAGGAAAAGCTTTGCAGACAACCTTGGGATTGTACGGGTATGTTTCCTTATGCTTATTTGTGGTCTTATGGTCTTTGCTCCCATACTATTCTTGACTCCTCATTGACAGCGGCTGTTTTATTTTCTTCTAGTTTGATTGTCTGTCAAGATTCTTTTTGTATTTTTGAGTAGGCTATAAATGAATGAAATACTAAGTAGAAGCTATGTTTGAACTTAAAATTTAAATTGAATGAACACATTAAAAAATATTGAAAACTGTCAACACTTGGTCTGTCTTTCATAGTTTAATTCTTCCCTGCTTCCATATTTCTTTGCTTACCTTGAGTGTGTCCCTGACCTGGGCTCTGATAATAGGGCCCAAAATCCCACTTTGTTTGAAGCCGGGATTCTCCGTGCGTTTGGTGAAGGTCTCTTCTTCATACTGCCTGTAAATAACTTTCTTATACTGTTTTCCAATTCGATTGGAGAAATTATCCAAGTGCAAAGACCTGTATTTCCTTAAAGTGAAATGAAATAATAAAACAAAAGTTAAACTACTTCAAGTTGAGAGTCCGGTGCGATCCGCGGTGGGAGACCCTTGTACATGCAAGTTCTGCTTTGGGGTTAGCTAGAATGCTACTTCTGGGAACATTCTCAGTGTCGTTTGCAACATCTTGATGTTCTCTATGCAGCCAAAAACTAACAAACAAGAGTCACCTCCTCCACCACTGAATGAGTCATAAGTACCTGATAAGAAGCAGCTATGCTGACAGAGAATGTCTGCACCTTCCTTTTTTTCTTTCCTTTCCTTTCTTTTTGTGGATTCATAGTACTCTAATGCATGAATGTGCTATAACTTGATATCCTTTTCTAACTGATGGACTTTTGGAATTGGTTTTAATTTTTTTATTATTATTAACAGTGCAGCAGTGAGCGCCCTATGCATACAGCCTGTGAACAAGAATACTTTTGTACAATTAAATTCAAGAGCGTGGTGTTGGTAGAAAGGGTATATGTGCTTACAATTATAACATATTTTGTCAAGTTATCCCACAGAATGGCTTTAGAAGCACACTAGGTCATCAGAATGTGGGATCAGTTCTGTTTCCCACAGCCTTGGCAATCGGTGGTGTTAAGATGAACCTGCCAGTCTGATAGGTACAGGACAGCATTCCAGTGAAATTTCATTTTCATTTTTCTTATTATGAATGGCACATGAAGAGTTACTAGAACTTCCATTTTTTTAAATTATTCTGGCATCTTCTCTCAGGTATGAGAACAGAAGAGTAGCACTGAATCTGTAGAACTGATGTGAAGCCCTTAGCAAACATCTACTACAAGGATTAGCAATAACAAGCATTCAACGAGTTCTAGATGCCGTTGTTCTTGTTATTATCATCAGGCTACATTGCTATGGTTATTTAGGGGTAATTAAATGTTGATGAGGATAAGAATATGTCGGTGGAAATCAATACACATGTCTCTTGAGAGCTGGCCACTCATGACATCAGATTCCAGCCTCACACACTAAGGACTCCAAGGGACATGTCTCTACCCGGACTCACTTGTCCATATTTGCAGGGATCACGGGTGCATAGTTCCAGATGACTTCCTCTGCCGCAATGAAGTACTCCCATCTCTTCATGTGTCGCCTCTGCTCTCGAGTGAGGGTCTTGGGATTCCTGGTTTTCTTCAGGCAGTTTTTAATGTCAATGTAAGCCTGCATCCCAGCTGGATTAGGATATAAAGTCAGTAGTAGAATTTAAGAGAAAAATTTCATCAAAAGGTGTATTTTTAAAAATTTCATGGAAGACAAATACTAACAGCAAAGCACTGCTCAGATAACTTTTAGTCATTTGAGTTTAGCACTCTTTTAATGGGCCACAGAGGAGGCAAGAGCAGAAAGCAGGGTGAGAGTCCAGGGCTAGAGGAAGAGGTTGGAAGGGTTCCCTGCATTTCTTCTGCACCAGGAGCAAACTGAACACCCTGGGATGAGGGCTGGGGTAGAGCTCTATGGTCAAGTGTGGGCTTAGCATGTAGATGGCCTTGTGTTTGATCCTTAACACAGCTCTCTCTCTCTCTTTCTCCCTCTCTCTCACTCCAAAATAACTAACTAAATATGAAATTTTGTCTTTTCTTGTTATTCGTCCCTTTGCCAAAGGAAGAACACAAGCCAGGCAGTGGTGGCGCACGCCTTTAATCCCAGCACTCAGGAGGCAGAGGCAGGCGGATCTCTGTGAGTTTGAGGCCAGCCTGGTCTACAGAGTGAGTTCCAGGAAAGGCACAAAGCTACACAGGGAAACCATGTCTTAAAAAACAAAAAACAAACAAACAAACAAACAAAAAATGAAGAACACAATAGTGTATACTTAATGTGATTATTAATAATTCATAATACCACTTGTCTTTAATTTTAGTTTTATTTTTGCTTTATTCCTGCTATTAACAACGATACCACAGTGGTGGTTTATCAGTATTATCACTTCAACATAATTTTCATTGCTTAGAAGGAAAACAAAATGATCTCATATAATATTTATTTCTCAAGTGCCTACACGCCTAGTGGTTAACAGTTTCCCATAGTAACAGGATGTGCTTAGATTTTCATCTCTATCAGCATGAGCGACCCTCTCAACAGTCTAGAAGCAAAAATGTGGGATATGACAGTTAACTGTTTCATTTAAATGATGCCATATGACTCCTGCTGGTTCAGGAGAATTCACTGATGCTCTCTCAAGTCCGTTTCTAGCTGGTGTGGTGGCTCATGCCTATAATCCCAGCATTGGGGAGGCTCAAATGGGAGGGTTGCCATGAGTTTCAGGGCAGCTTGGGCTACAGTGTAAGATTCTTCCTAGAGTAAAACAAACAGACAACGGAGCATTTATGGTCCGTTCAACACACACTGGTTGAGTTGGTTTCTGTGCCAGGCTTTTGTGTTCATTTCATTGTACAGGACCATGTTCATGTTCGGCCTTGTCAGTCTTGGCAACTCCATACATCTAGAGATTTGTGGATGTTTGCTTTGCTCTATCTAACCTCTGGGTTCCTTCCCTTGGCTACGTATGATAGACACCCAAGAATACATCTACAGAAGCACTAGTTTTCTCCCTCATTCATGGAAACAGAGAGCTCGTCAGCGTTTGTTTTATTTTAAAAGGTCTCTGTCAATGCCTGGACTTCCTTCATCCCCAAACAATGGGCCATGAGTCTAAGAGCTGAGGGTCTAATGGTGTCATTGGGACCATAGGCGGGGCTGACTAAAGGGTAAAAGAGAATACATGGAGTTGCACCCTACACAAGATGGTCAGAAAGGTTTCTTGCCTTGATAATGCTTTGGGATGAGAGAAGACACAATCCACTTTCCTTCTGGGCTCACAGTCATGTTCGCGGTCGTAGATGTAGCACTGACCAGTGTGATGGTGGACACCTTGTGCTGGTTCTGTTCCAGGACTTGGCCATTGAAGTGAATAGAGAACAACTCTGGCCCCGAGCTCATCCCCATCAGATGCCAGCTGACATGGTCATGGGCACAGACTGTTATATCTGAGAGGGAGAGACAAATGCAAATGCAGAGTGGCAGGGAAACAAAGTCACAACTCATGTAGCAAGTAGCACCCTAAAGGGGGGATAGAGCTTAGAATGGGGATCATTCCCCTAGAACTGAAAGGACTAAGGCTAGGGGGCAGCTGAATACGTGACGAACCATCCCAGTTTGTCCAGGACTGAGAGGTCTCTCAAGACACAGGGCTCGCAGTGTATGAACTGGTAAAGTCCTGGGCAAAGTGGAGTGACTGGTCACATCAATCTAGCTTCAGTTGGAAGATGTCACCAACACCTCCCATAGACCAGAGTGTCAGTAGCTAATCTTTTCACACAGCTAGTGGTCAAGTGCTGTCAAAGTAAGGTGTGAAGATACACTGATGAATTTTCCATTGTGTCTTTACCCACTTTTGAATTATTTTAGTGGCAATGGATTACTCTCTGCGTTACTGGTATCCTCATTGTAACTGGACCCCAAGAGCTTTTTATGGACAGATTGATAACAACCGAGGAAGAAAGAACCGAGGGAAAAACTCTTCTTTGCGTTATTTGTTGCCACAGTGATTGAGAAAATGTTCACTTGCTCCGGGAAAGAGTCCAGGCTTGGCTCCTACCCAGATTCATGATCACTAGGTAGAAGAGGATGGTCTGGGAATTGGCTTCTCATCCCTCGAGGCCCTTGTCCTTTGAGAAGGCATTGTGAACAGGAAGCTGGGAGGTAGTGAGAAGGTATGTGTGTTTCTGTGGGTGTGTTTATTCACTTCAGAAATGACTCGCACTGAGTCCAGTAATGAACACATCCACCATAGTATTGTCATGTCTATTCACTGTATGCTGCTCCAGAAGACTGGGGCCTTTATGTAACTATTGTGTCTACTCATCATTTTTCTTCCTTTTTCTTGCTCTTTTGCATTTATTTGAAAATTCTTTTTCAACTACAAATTTATAATCTCTCTATTCTGATCAAGTTGTTTCTGTTTAATTTGTACACACAGTCCACTATTTCAGCTTTTGTATAATTACATGGATTATTCTGCCTGTCAGGACACAGATAATGGGATTGTTAATCCCATTTCTGGAAACAGCATATTGAACTACTAGTTGGCAAGGAGAACACAGAGGCAGGGAAATGAGTGAGGTATGAATTCAGATCTTCCAAGGTAGAGGTCAGTTAGCTTGGTCTCAGGTTTGCAAGAACCCAGTTTTGGGACTCAGAATCAATACCCAGAGCTGCATGAGCCAGGCAGAAGATGGCGCCAAATGAAATAGAATAAAAATTGAAAGCAATACCAGACCTCAACTCTTGACAGTGTTTTCTGTATTTTTGTTTACAGTTATTTATTGATTTTTGTGTATGGGCATAAATCACATGATTCATGTGTGGGGGCCAGAGGATAACCTGTGAAAGCTGATTCTCTCTTTCCACCATGTGAGCCTTAAGGGTTGAACCCAGGTCCCCTCAAATTTTTTAATAGGGAAATATTTTCATTTTTTTTCCTAAACTGAATATAAATATGGTATATGATATATACTATGGGATTTACTTATTTGTTCATTCATTTATTTATATGTATATGTATATACATATCCTAAGGGACCAATTTTTAGCCAATTATCCTGTATCCTGTGATTGTAAATTTGAAATTTGAAATGTATATCCAGGGTAAAAATCAAGGTTAGAATCTCCCATGGAGCAAATGAACAGTTTCCCAGTCACCATGGGAGCAAAGAAAGATCAAATCAAGCCTTTCTCCCTGAGTTGTTATTACTACATCTCTCTCTCTCTCTCTCTCTCTCTCTCTCTCTCTCTCTCTCTCTCTCACACACACACACACACACACACACACACACACACACACACACACACACACGAACGAATATCCTGGATTTTCATTCCACGGCAGTTCTCCTAGAAAGACATAGAAGAAGAGATATAGGTGGTTGCTATGGTTATGGTATGTCTCCAAAAAGGCTCGTATACCAAAAGCTTGGCTCTGTGTGGTGAATTTCAGGTGGCAGAACCTTTGAAACACAGCGCCTAGGGGAAGTGGTTAGGGCACTGGAGGTATTGTCCCTGGAAGAGATTAATGTGGTTCTCACGGGACCTTGGTTAAGTCTCATGAGAGTGAGTTATTATGAAGCAAGGCCATCTCTGTTCTTGGCCCTTCTACATGTAGCCATCTCTTTTTTGTTTCTATGCCCTACTATGACACAGACATGTGGTCCCTCACCCAAGGCTGAGCTGATGAACCTGCCAGTCTTGAGTTTTCTGCTTCTAAAACTGAATTGTTTTTAAACACCTTTTCTTCACATAGTAGACAGCATTCAGTATTTTATTTATATAAAATTGACTAGTACAGTGGAAGTCTGATTACCCTCCCCCCAACTTAACAGTTGGTATGATTTTACATTTTTACAAAACTCTGTCTGCAGATGGGAAGAGAAAACATTCTATATGCCACTGAATATTGTTTATCAATAGACTTTTGAACAGCTACTAATATATCTATATAGTAGAGCATCCTCCTGTTTATCTGTACTACAAGTATCATTTTTTTAAGATTTATGTATTTTATGTACATGAACGCTCTGTCTTCATGCATACCAGAAGAGGGTATCATATCCTATTGCAGATGGTTATGAGCCACCATGTGGTTCCTGGGACTTGAACTCAGGACCTCTGGAAGAGCAGCTAGTGCTCTTAACTGCTGAGCCATCTCTCCAGCCCTCTTTATTTCACTCCTTCTGTTGACCATTCCTATAGAGAGTGACTTGAGCACTCTGTACTTGAGTAGGGCTCAGAAGGCTGCACTTGACAAGGCTATAGAAAACAAGGTTCCTTGGTACCCTCCGATTTATCTGTTGTACTTCCTGGGTTAGGTAGAAAAAGATGATGATGATGATGATGATGATGATGATGATGATGATGATGATGATAAAAATCACGAGAGTCACTGAATCATTGCACAAGAGTGTGATAATTTGCCACTAGGCACTGGAAACCAGTGTATGTGGCAAGCTGCCTTAAAGAAACCGTGGGGCCAAGGTGCTGGCGACCCTGTCTTTGCCGAAAGTTGTACGGCCGCTGTGTTACCTGGCATCGTCCTGTTCACAAAGCCATTGACTGTGTACATTAGGGATGGCGACGGGCTCCAGCTCTTGCTTTCGTCAAACACAGCAAACAGCAGGACATGTTGCTTGTCAAACATTTTCTGAGTCCCATCCTCAGTGAGTGTGCCTGAAAAAGAAGAGACAGGCTTCCACCACGTTCCCGATCGAAGAGTACCTTTAGTGTTCCCACCCATCCGAATCGGGGGCCAGAAACAAGTAATGTTTATATAAACTTGAAGCATACATTCCCAGCCAGGGAATTGGATCTATTCCTATAATTACAGTATTCAGGAAGCTGAGGCAGGAGGATCATGAGTTTGAGGCAATCCTGGGCTATGTAGGGAGTACAAGTCCATTCCGGATTACGCAGTAATAGTCTACCCTCAAAAGCCAAAACTCTCTTTCCTTGCCCCTTGCTGCCTGTGGCGAGTGGGGGAGCTGGCCTTGAGGTCTTGAGAGTGGAAGGTCTGATTCTGACCCTCACCAGCTGCAGCACTCTGGGGAGGGGCCCCTGTACCTCGCCTGGGCAACACAGTAACCCTGTTGGTGTAGGTGCAGGTGAGAGAGCAGGAGGAACAGGCCCTACCCCTTGCTGCTTGCTATATATGGGGAGCTAGCCAAGAAGGTGTCAGAGAGCTCACCTTGGTGATGAGGATGAGGGAGAGCTGGTGGACTGATCCACCCAGCTACCACCCAGGCCCAGAAGCAGGGTTATGAGTTGGCCCACCCCAACATCCACCCCATATATGATCTGCTGGAGCATGTGAAGGGGCCAGTCCTGCAGATCCAAAGCTGCAGGATCTCCATGACACAGGGCGACAGCAGGATGCTGAGAGGAGTCTAGGAGCGTGTCTAAGATGATGTCTAGGACGGCCCAGCAGAAGCCAGAGGCCTCAAACCAGACCCGAGACTCATTGCAGTGAACATTTGAAAGTAAAGATGTATGGACTAAAGGGCACACTGTGTGACTCAACCTTATCACACTTCGGCTTCTACAGTGAGATTTTCCTTTTCTTTTCTTTTACGTTTGATTGTGTTTTGTTTCATGGGGGAGGTGGGGGGGGGTTGCAGGGGTAGAGAGTGGTTGTAAAGGGGCAGGGGGATGAATGGGCTCGGGATGTGTGATGTGAAATCCACAAAGAATCAATAAAAAGTTAAAAAAAGAATATTTACATAAAATAAATGGACAATTGTTCACTTGATAAAATAAAAGCCAAAACTAACATCATCAACAAGGAAAAGCACCCATTTCTTTCAGTCTTCTAGATCAGAACATACACCTTAGCGTAGACGGTACAACACAACACCCTATGTTGAATACAGCTTCCTCATTTATACATAAGTGGATCCTCGACTAGAGAGCTGTTGGTATCAAGATAAACCAATCCTTATATGAGTAAAAATGGTGATAAAATGAAAAAGCCTTTTGTAAGATTAACAGTTTTTTTTCAATGCAATTATAGTATATATGCCAGGAAATTAAGACATGTATTGTATGATGAGTGAGTAGCTGGGTATATGATCTGTGCACAGGTATAAAGGACATTATCCCCATGTCAGTTTGCTGTCGTCTTTTGATTGCTTCAGTGAAAGATGGGTTGGAGCCTCTCAGAGCAAAGCAATGAAAGAGAAAATCAAGTGTATTTCTGAGAAGCACAGCTCATGGGATTCCTCACTGCTGGAACACGGTCAAAAGAAGGGCATATGGTGAACAATGCCTTGGGGATCTGTGACAGAGGCCTCAGGAAAAAAGGCACAGGGCCTTTTACCTCAGGTGCATTTAGTTCCCTGGATTGTTCTTAGACATGCTTTCATGCCTCCCGTGTTAAACATTTACACTCGATTTATAAGACATATTTATTCTTGTTGGAAGTCAGAACATAGCTGTAGAACCCAGTCTGGTGAGAGGACATGCTGAATGCCATCCTCAGGGTACCCTGAATCTGGTTATGGCCTTCGTGCTTTCCCAGACATAAACTATGGTACGTGCCAGGCAAATGTGTTTAAATTGGTCTGTCTGAGAAAGTTCTGGGAAAGGGCTGCTCTGTCAATATTTGGTATGTGCTTACTGGAGTTTATTTACATGTGTTTCTGATCATGTTTTTCTGAACTCAAACAACCTTCCTTGGATCATTGCTTTCTTTCTTTCATTCATGTATAAAAGTACTCTGAAACTGATGTAAAATGGTCTACAGCATTAGACTGCAGTCCACCTCATTCCTTAAGGTCCTCAGATTCCAGGTCTCAAAGACACACATCTGCATAGGTCAGCAAAAGTCGACACTCACAAAATCTGTGGGCGTCACCTAAAGTGTGCAACTTGTTTATAAGAAAGCAAGCCGAGCTGGGAGTGGTGGCTCACACCTGTAATCCTACCACTTGGGAAGCTGAGGGAGAAATATCACTGTGAGTTCAAGGCCTTGCTTACTAAAAAAAATAAAAGACAACTAACCAACTAACTAACCAACCAACCAACCAACCAACCAACTAAACAACCAACCCACCCTCAACCAAATCACAACAGAGGAAGAGAGCTGGGGTATACATGCTTATAAACCAAATCACAACGAACCTCAGCGAGGCCAGTTGTCCCAGCCAGTGTCCTTTCCAGGAACTCTCCCAGGGAGTAGGGTGCTGTGCACTTTTAAAATAAATAGACCTGGCCTTGAGGTAAAGATTACTCTCATACAAATATGCAGGCACGATGTCAGAACAGACCTGAAGGAAATTGCCAGGCCTAAGATGATGGGAGGTTTTAGAAGAGACAGGAAAGCCAGGACCAGGTGCCATTTTCTCTCATTCATGATCTGGTTTCCACGGTGTTCTCCTGCCTCACCTACAGGAAGGCATCAAGGATCTCCCAAGTCTTATCCCAGGATCATCTCCCAGCCACCCCAGCATCTTTGCTGGGGTTGAATCTGGTATTATTGCTTTTACCTTTCTTACAGATAAGCAGAGGTCCAATCAGCCCCGAGTTGAAATCCTGGGTCAGGTTTTCATAGGAGTAGTAGATGTGGGTGAGGCACGGAGGGTCATCGGGTGTGGGCCCGCTGTCCTCAGTGATGAGCCACACGTAGGTGTACTCTCCTCCAGGAGCCACAACATCATCCATCCTCTCCGCTGGGAATGTGTGGTCAGGATAGGAAGCCCCTGAAGAATAACAGCCACAGAAACATCTGGAGTTTTCCATCATCCTCCAGTGTGCACAACACTAGGTGAGCTCTCTGCAAATTACCTGCTTTTCACAGCAACTTTCCTAATCAGAAAGAGACATATACTTACTTCTGTTCCCCACATCTACACAATGCTATGATGACCTGAAGAATAGTTGTTACTAGCAAAGATTAGTTAAGATAGACTAAGTAGCCGGGCGGTGGTGGCGCACGCCTTTAATCCCAGCACTCGGGAGGCAGAGGCAGGCGGATCTCAGTGAGTTCGAGGCCAGCCTGGGCTACCAAGTGAGCTCCAGGAAAGGTGCAAAGCTACGCAGAGAAACCCTGTCTTGAAAAACCAAAAAAAAAAAGATTGACTAAGTTAGTTCTCGGGGTATTGGAACAACTGTTTATATGTAATCAGAGACTCAAATCACATTTCATCAGTAAACCATCTCCTAATACGAGAATCAGGATGCTTTCCTCAGAGTCCTTCAGGAGTCATGCTACCTTACTATCAACATGGGATGTGTGCACTCTTTACATATTGTTTTGTTTGGCACTGAAAATATCATGTCTTCTTTCCCACTGCAATCATCCCCAGACCTTTTTTTTTTTGTTTTTTGTTTCACAGTTGCTCCTTGGCAATGGGCTTAGTCTCACTCTTCTCCATATCCCAGTCTCAGCCTCTAGCTCCTGTATGCCGTCTACTCCTTGGGCATATGAAAGCAGTCTGTCCCAGAAGTGAAGATACCTCACTTCACTGTGCAAAGACCCATCGGCAACCTACACATACTGGGTGTTCCCTCCAGCAGCAGGGGGCAATGTAGAAACGAGTCTTCCGCTTTTGAAGAAGAACCTATATTAAAGGGAGTTGGGAGGGTTGAGACACGGTAGAGATGGAGCAAGTGAGAGCAGGAAGGGGAGAGGTCAGGGTTCTAGGCAATCAGGGGACGCTGGCTTCCTCTTTGCCAGCAGCGGTCCCCATTCAACTAAGCCAAGTGGTTCACGACTGTCAGCTGATGCCAAGATTCTCTTTGGGATGCAGTTACCTTTGGTAAAAGGCGAGACCATCGGAGCACAGGGAATCTAGCCTGAAGTGTTTTATGTGGTGGGCCAAGGGCCAGTGGGAACTGTTCTTCCTGAATGGATTGCACTTTTGAAAAGAGGAATGCTTGGTTTCGGCCTTGCTCTCCCCTTCTTTCTCTCCCCATCCCCATCCTCCCCAGCCTCCCTCCTGCCATTTCCTTTGATTGATATATAACAGAGTTCACCCAATTTAAATATGAAACTTGGTGAGCTTTAACCAATGTGTACTGTCTGATAGCCAGTCACAGTGAACATAGAGAATGGTTCTTTTGTTCCAAGTATCCTTACACTACCTGTAATCCATGCTCTCTCCTACCCAGGCCAAGAAGCTGTTTGCTTGCTTTCTTTCACTAAAACTCTGTTTTTATATCATGTCATATAAATGAGATGATATTTTGTTTGTCTGTTTGTGTTTGATATGTATCTTATTAGGGTTTCTACTGCTGTTAGAAAACACACCGTAAGCAACTCGAGAAGGAAAGCGGTTCGCTGCAGCTTGTACCTCTCAGGTCACACTCCATTGCTGAGGGAAGTCAGGACAGGAACCTGGACGCAGGGTCTTAGGCAGAAACCATGGAGGGGTGCTGTTTACTGTCTGGCTCTCCATGGTTTGCTCTGCCTGCTTTCTTATAGCACCCAGGACCTCCTGCCAAGGGATGGCACCTCCCACAGTGGGCTGGGCCTTTCACATCAATCATCGACTAAGACAATACCTCACTGGCTGTTTTTATAGATCCCAGAGTTCATAGCTTACTAAGATTGATCACTTTCTTCCCCCAGTCCTGTGCATAGAATCTTCTAGTACTATGAAAGCTAGCCAGTAGAGCAGGAGCTTCCGGGTTAGTTCCAGCTTGATTTCCTCATGTCCTAGAACTCAAGTATATCCCGCCACACCATTTTAAGGGTGCCCCTCACTGTCACAGGATTTGCACTGATCACAGAGTGAGAAGTCTGCTACCATTTCTTCACTTTGCCCTCCATGTGTACGGTGTCTGTTTTTCTGACTATTTTCAATAGTTTTTCTTTATCATTGGTCTTTGGCCATTTGGCCATGAGATGCTCTGTTGTGATTTTCTTCCTGTTCCTACTTCTTGGCTTTGTCAATTCCTTTTTTTATTTTAATTAAAAAAAATCACATTATAATTTGAAAACATTCTTTCCTCTCCCTTACTTCCCACTAGATTCTCCCCACTCCCTACCCATTCAGCTTTGTTATTTCTCTCTCTCTCTCTCTCTCTCTCTCTCTCTCTCTCTCTCTCTCTCTCTCTCTCTCTGAAAAACAACCAGGAAGAAAGAAAAATACAAAAAACAAAAATCAAAACAGAAAAACTGACTAATAAAAAGAAAAGTCAATAAGACAAAAATATCAAAACAAAAGAGCATGCACACACACACACACACACACACACACACACACACACCAATACAACAACAACAACAAAACTCATCCCAAAACATAGAGTCCATTTAGTGTTGGCCCACTACTCCTGGAATGGGGCCTGTCCTGGAGTATGGTTGATATACCCAGTGTCACTCTATTGAAGAAATTAATTTTCCCTTCCCCAGCAGGTACCAGTTGTGAATAGCTTCTTAGTGAAGGGTGGGACCTCACTTCTCCTTCTCAGTGCTGGAATTTTGCCTGCTTTGAACCTGTGTGGGTCTTATGCATGTTGTCACAGACTCTGAGTTCATATGCACATCAGTTTTGTGTCTGGAAGACACTGTTTCCTGGGAGTCATCCACCACCTCTGACTCTAAAATTTTTCCACCTCTCCCTTCACATAAATCCCTGGGCCTTGAGGGAAGGAGCTTGAAAAAGACATCCTATTTAAGACAGGGTACCCCAAAGTCTCTGGTTCTCTGTACACTGTCCAGTTGTGGGTCTCTGTGTTGATTCTCATCTACTGCAAGAAGCTTCTCTGATGATGGCTGAGCAATGCATTGAACTATGGGTACAGTGGTATTTTATTAGGAGTCATTTTATCACTCTGTTCCTTTAGCAGGACAATAGTAGTGGATTTTCCCTAAGGGTCCATGATTCATCTAGTCTCAGGTTCTTGCCCACTTGTAATCAAGAAGTGATTGGTAACTACCATGACAGTTGTGCCCCTCTTGTACCTGTATATCTTGTGGGTAGAGCAGGTCTCTGTTTAGGTTGCAGGGTTTGTAGTTGAATGAAACTGATAATTATTTCTCCTCTGGTAGTGTGCAAAGAACCTTCCAGAATCATGAATGCTAGTCATTAGGGGTGAACGCTAATCTAGTTGGGGGACTGGCTCAGCTTCTCTGTGCTCAGTAACATAAGTACTTGTATCTTCAGCAGCAGGGCCTTACCATCAGGCTATGTACAGTAACCAACAGCCTGTGGTACTGGGGGCAGGTAGGTTCTTATCAGGCCTTTCTTCATCTGCAGATCTGTAGTCTACACCACATCGGAAAAGTTTTAAGCGATTCTTTCCTTCAAGCTCTTTTTCTGCCCCTACCACTTCCGGGACCCAACTAAACATGTTATACCACTTGACAGTGTGCCACAGTTCACCCGGGCTCTGCTCACCACGTGACAGTGTGCCACAGTTCACCTGTGCTCTGCTCACCACATGACAGTGTGCCACAGTTCACCCATGCTCTGCTAATCTTCAGTCTTATCTTTTACAATTTTAAACAGTTTTTTAATACATGAATATTCTCTAACAGTTTCTTCACACCATCTAATGTGTTAATGATATCATTTGGTACCCTTTCTCATTTCAGCTATGATGTTTAAGTACAGAAGTTACATTTGGGTATTTTCTAATCTCTCCTGATCATGCTCCTATTTATCTCTACTTTATGGAACACAATGGAGAGACTCAGAAACAGTTCCCTAAATTGTTATATTGCAGCAGAGCTTGCCTTCCTATGTAGTTGTACCTTGCCTCAAACCATCTTCAGAAAATCTACCCACTCAAAATGTGGCAAGAGTTTTCATGGCATCAGCATGCATCTGTATTCTCCAGGTAGGAGTGGGAAGCAGGGCACCTAGTATGGTCAACAGTGGCGGGGAGTTCAGGTGCAGCAGTGTGTGTATCGATGGACTGCATAGGGTCTAAGCACAGAAACCATGCAAAGGAAGAATTGAGAAGTTATGTCTAGATTCACATATTTCACCAAATGTTTAACATTGTCCATAATGCCACATTTGATAGATGTATCCCAGCTTCTCTCTGGCCTCTTCTGTGATTCTTGTCATTTGCTCTGTATTGATCACTCACGCCTCCTGCCTGTTCCCCAGACATGCCCAGTGCTATGGTACTCAGAGGCTCTGCATATACAGTTCTTCCTGTTTAGAGCATTCTTGCTCCATTTTATCCTTTAGATAAAAGCATGCTCATCTTTCTGAAGCCAACACAAACACCGGTTACTTCTCCCTTCATCTCTGATTCTGTGATATATATTTGCTTTTATAGTACTCATCACTATTTAAAAATTAAATATTTGTGGTATATTCTTTCCTACTGGGTTATAATTATTAGCTTTCTACACATTTTGATTGCTGGAGTGTGGGCTCCTTGACAGAAGGGGTTAGGCGTGCATGTTCAGTATCTCTGGTGTCTTCTCCAGCCTATAGGAACCACAGAATATATGTTCAATGCACGTTTGCTGTAATGTGACAATTTAAGGTCCTGTGGGCTATAACCAATGTCACTAACTCAGAGCTTATAGACGTAATCTGTTGGGATTGCATGATACAAAAGAAAATTAAAAGCCACCATTAAAAACTGTATTATTTTAGAAAACTGAATATATTATTTTGGACCATACATCATTGATTGCTTTAAAAAAAAAACCACAATGCAAATCTCAGAGATCTGGTGGCATAGCCAAATTCTGGCATAAAGTCTGTCTGATCCAGAGGGTTGGCTGTGGTTTGTTTTTTAGTTTCTGCTCACTAATGTTCATTACAATCATTTTTCATCTAACTAGCCACCTGGTTGTCATAGACACTTGAGACTTTTTTTTTTTTTTTTGGTTTTTCGAGACAGGGTGGAACTTTGCGCTTTTCCTGGATCTTTCTCTGTAGACCAGGCTGGCCTCAAACTCACAAAGATCCGCCTGCCTCTGCCTCCCAAGTGCTGGGGTTAAAGGTGTGCGCCACCACCGCCCGGCGAGACTATGACTCTTGTTCTAGGGTAAAGATCAACCACGGAGTGTTTTACACCTATCCCACCACAAGAGGTTTAACACTAGCTAATAACTAATATTTGCTATGAGATAAACTCCCACTTCAATGATCAACAGGACTTGAATGTTAACAATGATCAGGAGCTGAGGAAAGACAAAAGCTTCAGGAACTCCCCGTGAGTTATAACATTAACTCTAAATAAAGAGTCTATGAGGAAGATTCTCAGAGGACAAACAGGAAGCTTTATCTCGGAAATCTCTGAAGCACAAACAGGACTGATAAGGAGGCCACCTGCCCAGGTCAGACTTTGTGCAGCAACTGGTAGGCATGTGGTTCCTTGAGCTGCCCTATGCGAGGCATGCATGCTGGCCCTAACTCAGTGATCTTCCTCCACAGTCTCCTGGGAAAAAACATGGTGTTTCTCAGCTTGATGCTCCCACTGTTCTAGCTGCTAAGACCCCACAGGGGGTTCCTAGAGTGGGAAGTAACGTCTTCCTGCTGCCTTTTCATGCTCTCCAAAAGACAGAATGTGGCCTCCTTTGCAGGGTAAGAGGTTGTCAGATAAAATGCCTGCTTAGCATTTAGATGTCTGATTTGACACAGCTCACTCCTTCTCTGACTCTATGCTACATATGGTGGTGATGTTCTTTTTAAAGTATTTGGTTGTGTTCACATATGTATATGTAATATGTAGGTGTATGTATATGGTTGTACAGGTGCAACATATACCCATGTGCACGTAGAGGCTGATGTTGACACTAGGTATCTTCCTCGGTGGTTTCCACCTTATATACATTGAGGCAGGGTCTCTTACTTGAAACCAGAATTCACTGACTCAGTAGTCTGCTTAGTCCTCTGTCTCTACATCCTAACCCCTGGGATGACAGGAGGTCTGCCATGCCCACATCCCCTGCTGGGGATCCAAATCTCACTTACGCAATAAACATTTCATACACGGAGCCATCTCCTATCACAATTTATGATTAGGTATTTGTTAGATTATGTGAATCATGATATCTTTTCCAGCTAAGTTGAGGAGGAAGGCATCTGAACTTTGACATCAAAGTCAAAATTTTGTGTTGTACCCCTGATAATTTCGGAAGGGCTCTTAATAACCTTTAAAGCCCTTTACCTTAAATTAAGATGAAATAATTCATCTTTTAGAGTTACTGTTTTTGATGGGTGGTGAAGACTAGAACACACCCCCCTACCCCCCTACCCACACACAAACACACACACACTTTCTAATGTCTTTGTGTTTTTGACACAGGGTCTCCAGGGTCTTGCTCCATATCCCAAGCTGTCATGCCAACCACAATCCCTCCGGCTCAGTTTCTCGAGTGCCGACATCACAGATCCAACCCTATGTTCAGATGAGACATATCTTAGTGCTCTTGTGTCCTAGCGCATCTGAGAAAACTGAGATTGGGTGGATTTAGGTTGCCATAACAGAGGGCCCTAGACTGGGGAGCATCTAAGCACAGCCATTCCTCATGGTAGAGGCTAGACGTGGATTTCAACATGGTGGTGCCCTCACAAGGCCCCTCCCTGGTACCGACTGCTCTCTTCATTACATTCACATCTGGTATACAGAGGGTGAAATAGCTCCACTTATGGTTCCATTTATAAGGGTACAAAACCCACCATGAGGGTTGTAACTCCATGATGTAAGTCCCTATCAAAGGCCCCACCCTTGATACGGTCTCATTGAGGATCAGGTTTCCAACACATGAAATTGGGAAAACACAAACATTGAATCTATATCAGTAATGTATTTTAAGGTGAGGAAAAATTATTATTTTTTTTAATTTAATTTAATTTAATTTAATTTTACAATACTATTCAGTTCTACATAATAGCTACAGATTCCCTTGTTCTCTCCCTTCCTGCCCCCCTCCCCTTCCCCCCAGCCCACCCCCCATTCCCACCTCCTCTAGATCAAGGTCTCCCCCAGGACTGGGATTGACCCGATAGACTCAGTCTAGGCAGGTCCAGTCCTCTCCTCCCAGAAAGCCAAGCGTCTCTGCATAAATTCCAGGTTTCAAACAGCTAACTCATGCAATGAGCCCAGGACCTGGTACCACTGCCTAGATGCCTCCCAAACAGATCAAGCCAATCGAATGTCTCGCCTGGAAGATCCAACTACAGTCCTCCGCTCTACCAACTGAGCTATTGAAGGACCCACGGAAAAATTATAATAAGACAATGCAACTGCTTATAATTGCCCACAAAATTAATATGTTTCTGAGCAAAGGGAAGCTAACACAGTGTCCTTCTCTCTAGTAAACTATCAGTCCTTCAGTTTAGCCCAGCAATGATTACCATGACTCCCACCACCACCTCAAGCACCCCTGGTGCTGTGCCCAGTGCAGATGCAAAGGAGAGAGGGTAAGTATGTGATGGTGCTGCAGTTGTGATGGCTTTGACCTCTGTTTACCTCCCATAGTTACTCAATGCAGAGGCCACAATCAGAACATGCTGCTTGTCTTGAAGAAGAACCTGTATAAGAATTGCCTTCTAGGTGTGTGACTGATTTTCCTTGTGTCATCAAATTTATTTGTGAAAATTTAATTATGTTTGGTGGGTTTTAAAATCTGTACAAAACAGGATGCTAAGACATGCACGTAGGTACTGAAACAAGGTTGCTATGGCAACACAAATAGATGTCCACAAGGAGAACTTTATTTCTCATTTTAATGTAAAATAGCATTTTGTATAATGGAATGGTAATTTTAATTAAGTTTAAAAGGTGAATTTTGGATACGTGGAAATAAATAGTGAACAGTAGATTTGCACATGGGAAGTAGCTTGTATGTATACACAGGATTACTACTAGGGTAATTGGAGAATACTTTTATTAGTTCTTTTATTATTTTCATAGCAGATTATTTTAATTTTAGAATAAAACAGGAATGTTATATTTCTCATTTTATAGCCTATATAATCTAAAACAAAATAGATACAGCTATTTAGAGGAAGTGTTTATGAAACGTGGTTTATTTGTTTTGTTTTGGTAAATCTGATTTTGACTTTGTAATCATAATAAAGTCAAACTCTAAATTGAAAAAAAGAGAAAGGGACAGGATGGACTGTGAGAGGGCAGAGAAAACCTTGTTCGTCCTGAGGTAGAGTAACCCCCTTACACAAGAGTTCTCATTCATTTTGTATTTACTCGGTTCTGTTCATTTTCTGCTCAGTCCACACTCATCTTTATAACATGTTTACTTCTGCCATGAGGTACTAATTATTTTCAAAGAGGCCCCCACTATGTTTTAAAATGTGAAATGGTGCATGCAAGCTTTGGGACAGTGAAGTTCTGTAAAGAGACTCTGGTTACCCTTTAGGGCATTTATTCATTAAATCTCCCTTGTTATTTATTTTTTGTGAACTCTTTCTTCCCCATTTATTAAACACAGTGAATGTCTCTGTGCATACAAAGATCCAGGATATTCCTTTAGAAGCTGTAATTTAGACAATGGGCACATTAATGCTGGTATTACAGAATGAACTTGATTCTACTGCATAGACATCAAAGGGTTTTTAAAATGAAAAATGCAGATTTTTTTTGTGATTTATGAGAATTTTTTATTCATCATTACAACTTGTTTCATATTTGGTAAAAATAAATAAATAAACTTGTGTCAAGAATTGGAATGTTATGGAAAATCCTTGAAGACTAAGTTTTCTTTTTTTTCTTTCCTTTTCTTTTCTTTTTTTTCTTTTTTCTTTTTTTAGTTTTTTGAGACAGGGTTTCTCTGTGTAGCTTTGGCGCCTTTCCTGGAACTCACTCTGTAGCCCAGGCTGGCCTCGAACTCACAGAGATCCACCTGCCTCTGCCTCCCAAGTGCTGGGATTAAAGGCGTGCGCCACCGCCGCCTGGCTTGAAAACTAAGTTTTCATACACAGAATTTTGCAACACTTCGATGATGCAAAATACAATCTCTTAGATTTTTTAGATTTAGGGCTCTAGCTTACTAGAAGATGGTCAAATATAATGGAATTATAACATTAAATACAATTTAAAGCATTTTATAAACCACTAAAAACAATTTTGTGGTATAGTACAATGCAACTCCACAGGTAAATACAAGAATATAAACCAAATAAAAGAATACTATCAAGGGTCTGAGAATGAAGCTCAGTGGTATAGTGCTTGCCCAGCATGTGTGAGATTCTGGGTCTGATCCCCAGCGCGCGCGCGCGCGCACACACACACACACATACACACACACACTGGGAGGGGGGAGGAAGGGAGAGAGAGAGAGAGAGAGAGAGAGAGAGAGAGAGAGAGAGAGAGAGAGAGAGAGAGAGAGAGAGAAGAAGAAGAAGAAGAAGAAGAAGAAGAAGAAGAAGAAGAAGAAGAAGAAGAAGAAGAAGAAGAAGAAGAAGAAGGAGGGAGGGAGGGAGAGAGGGGGAAGAGAGATAGAGAAGAAAAGAAAGAATAATAGCAATATTAAGACTTACCATGAAACAGACTTTTTTTAAAATAATCACTCAAATATACCTTACCAATAGTGCAATGCATGCTACTTTCAGACTTTTGGAAATTAAATTAAATCTTATTTCAATTTAAATTATTTTAGTGATAGGAAATTTGAGTTTTTACAGTGGTGTGTGTGTGTGCATGGGTGGAAGCCAGAGGACCTCTGACAACCTGATCACTCTTGCCCTTCATCCCTTGAGACAGAGTTTCTTAGTGAATATGGAGCTCAGCTGGTGACCAGTAAGCCCTAGAGAGATCCTGTGTCCGTTTTCTGTCCTCCAGCACTGAAGGTTATAGATGCATCTGGCCATGCCTTGCTTTTTCTGGGAGTTCTGGAAATTTGAACTCAGGTGCCCATGTTTGCTCAGCTGCTGAGCTGTCTTCCAAGACCTGATTCAAAGCTTAAAAAATTCAATGCCATTAGAAAGGAATTGTAAGCATTTCCACAAACTAGCTTGTGTATTCTGTCCAACAGGGGAACCCATCTGCAACCTACCTACCATTATGGCTTCTAAACACTATGCTTATTGTCTCTGTCTCAAACTGTCCATCTATTGAATGTTTACTTCTGAGATGAAGAATTTGGACTCTCACATTGCTGGTTCACCATGTAGCTGGTGTATCCCCACCAAAACAGGTCCAACCATAGAGGTAGACAATAAGTGAGGGCGAGTGCTAGATACAGATGGGGAGATACCACATTTTAATACAGAAGGGCATGATACAATGGACTGGAGGCTTGTCTCCACATGAAGGAAACTATGTACTAAGTCTACATCTTGTTTCCTAGGGAAGTTTTTGTTTCCTCCTTATCTGCATTTATTGTTTTTGAATTTATGGGAATATAGGCACTCATACACAATGCTAAGAAGCTACAAATACATGTGCTGGGGGCATGTTCACTAATTTTGTTTCACAAACGCTTGCTGACTGAGTAATAGAGGGTCAAATAAACATTCAAGGAAGATGGGTGATGTTGCAAGGTCCATTCCCTCTGCAAACAACTGAGCTGAGGGGCAGAGTCCACAACTCTTACCTTCTCCCACGTTGTAAGTGGCACTTGAAAGGGACAGTTTGATCATGCTGCTGTTCCCTCCCCATGCTTTGCATTGCTATACGTTGGTTTAGAAACCTCATAAGTAGACTAACCACTGTATGAATTTAGGTGACGCAGAGGAGACTCCTGTGCACAATGTCTCATCCAGGAACTTGCCAATTGTTCCAATTTTTTCTCTGTTGCTGTGATAAAATACTGACCAAAAGCAATTTGGGAAGGAAAGGGTTTACCTGGATTACAGATTACAGTCCATTGTGGAGGGAGCCAAGACAGGAACTCAGGGCAGTAACTGAAGCAGAGATCACTGAAGAACTCTACTCATGGGTTTGCATCCCTGGCTTGCTCAGCCACCTTTTTTTTTTTTTTTTTTTTTTTTTTTATACAGCCTAGGCTCACTGCCCAGGGGTAGCACCATCCACAGTGGGCTTGAGCTTCACATATCAATGAACAGTTAAGAAAATGCTCTACAGACAAGCCCACAAGCAAATCTTAAGGAGGCAATTCCTCAATTACAATGTATTCTTTCCAAGGAAGCATATATATTATTGTCTGCAAAGGTGAAAGTATTTAGTAGCTGGCTTTTTTCAAAAAAATGTTTGCTCACCCTTAATTACCATGGGCCTTGTTTGTGCCTATTAGAACTCATAGGAGCAGGGGAAGGAAGCATGGTAGCCATGGAGTTTAAGTAGAATGTATTTGCCCTCCACTTGTCTGTGTGATGATAATTCTTGCTTGCACTTACTGTAGAAACATGGACTTATCTCTGCCTAAAACCATCCTAGAATGTATTGTCATTCCCATTTTAAGATGAACAGATGGAATTCAGAGAGATCAGATGATTTTTCCCTCTCACCTTACTAGGAGGTAAGGAGGTATTCTGGTACTTAGGAGACTTTAAACCATTAGTTTTCATCTCTGAAATGGAGAGCAGGATCAATTTTTATAATGACAATTTTCAGGAAAGAAATTTTTCTAAGAGTGCATGGTTAACAGTATTAGTTTTTAAAAAATATTTAGCAATAATATTAAAGAGATCTACCCTTTTTCTTGTCAGAGGAATAATAAATTCGTCTTACCTTCTGAAAATTTACTGTATTTAATTCCTTGAGGATGGATGCTTACGGGCTTGTCTGCTTTGTTTTTGAAGTGAACTTTCATGATGTCTCCAACTTCAGCATATAAAGTAGGTCCAAGAAGTCCTATGGGAGGAGAAATTTGAAATTGTTTACATTCAGGATCATCAAAGACACAGATGCTAAGCAGGAGGGACACATGGAAAGGTCCCAAGGTGATTGCCACCATCCTTCTGGTCCTGAAGTTGGCCTGCTCCTTTTGAACTTGACTTAATCCATCTCCTGACCTTTGTGTCTTTGTCACCCCATCAACCCCACCATGGTTTATTCAATGACAATGAACCACAAATCCTTGGCCTTAACCCAAAGCAACTCCAAAGACTTGAGAGACAGTTTGCTCCAGACCCTACCCATTCTCATGTGATGTCTTTTCTTACACGTTTTAGTCTCCACCCTCCCATGAATCTGAGTGCAACTAATGAGTAAATCACACCATTCTTTGGTACTCATGCAAGTTCAACAATCCCAAAATTCCTAAGACCTTATTGAAAATGACCTTACTGTATTTAAGGAAAGTCCTGGAATCAGTCCTCACACCAATTTTACAATATCAAGGAGAAAATGAGAAGTGAGCAGGTGTAGGGGTTGGGAGGATCCATGGGCTATCATAGATTTCTTCTACATGGAATAGCAAGCCATTTAAACATTGTATAGTATAGACATGGTTTGACATGTTTTAAAAATTTATATTCATCAGAACAAAGAACATGGCAGCTGCTATGTATGAAAAAGAGAGCTGTAGTGTGAGGAATAGATAGTGGTATATTGAGCTAGTGTGTGTAGCAGTGCAGTGGTGATTTTCTGGACGCATCTGGGAGTTAAGCTAACAAGCTTTTCCAACAGATGGGATGGAGCATGTATGAGGAGTCAGGAAAGATCCCAGGGCTTCTTAATCTGAGCCACAGGCTAAGTAATGCTGTGAGTTACCATGACAGGGAAGAATCAGGAAACAGCCTAGGAACACAGACATCAAGACCAAGGCTTTACTTGCTATTACCAGGCACAGTGCAGAGTCTTGAACCACACAGATGAGTAAAATGCAGTCCTTGACCCACCCCCAGGGGATCACAAAGTAGTTTGAATGTAGACATACTCTAGATGGACAGGATATTATGGGAGCCAAGAGGCTGCAGGGCCAGCTCCATCTGGTTCCTTAGCAGGGAGCTTATATATGAGTCAGAGTTCTGGAGACTCATATGCTAGAATTTCCCAAAGCTTAGTCTTAGAAGACTCCATTTCAGACTATACTGGTGTCTTACCAAAAGACAGATTCCCAATTACCACCTTGGCCTCAGTTCTGGAGACAGAGCTTGTGACTATGCATTTTAACATGTGCTCACAAATGATTCTGCTACCCATCAACTCAAACTACAGTTCAGTCTAGTGGCAGCAACAGCTGCCCTCACACCCAAGCCAGCCATAATCTCACAGCATCTGTTTCTGCCCACTGGGAGTCAGAGAAGCAGAAGAAGGAAGTTCTAGCATGGTCATGAAGTTCAACCAGCATCCATTTACAATAGATTGCATCTGCAGTGTGATAATTAGGATGGGACTTTCACTTATTGTTCCTTCAATATATCTAAGCACTGTAAGTCCTTATATTAACCTTCACAATAAAATTTTAGGAATAGCTATTAGCTCTTCGTATTACATACTATGAAAGTGAATCTCAGAGTATTAAATACTATTCCATAAAACCAACAAAGGCAAAGCTATGACTTAAACTTAAATCTGTCTGACTCAAGGGACTGAATTTTAAGCAACCTCCTCTTTATCCAGCACTTCCCACCTTGTGTTCTTTCATACATCAGGTACTGAGTGCTAAGACTGTCTTAGGCATCAGCCTGTGGTGACACACGGATGAGAAGTAAACACTTTCTGACTTCTTAGAGCTCGCAAAATCTTAAGAGAAGCATTCTAACAAATAAGCACACAAATGTTTCATTATAAACTGTAATAGCATCAAAGAAGATGCCATTCTCCTGGCTGTGAAGATGGAGGAAGGGAGAAATGAATCAAGGAACACAGGCAGGTCTAGCTAATGGGAAATGAACAGACTGTAGTGGCCAACGCTGTATGGAGAAAAGTCTGTTCCTGGCTTGTGAGTAGGGAGAGGGTCAGACTTGGCAAGCATTTTCCTCAGGATGGAAGGAAATCTTTGAGGTGTGAAGGCAGGGAAACAAAGAAACAGGCAAGTGGGACCAGCATGTGTAAAAGCTCTGAGGTGCCAGAAAACTCTGCCTACTCAGGGAGCTCTTGATGGCCACTGAAGCAGGTAAGAGAGTATCTTCTCTTAGTAGGTACGAGAGCAAGGTGTTGAAAGTAACACTGAAGGCATCATTCAGGCCAGTCACTCAGGGCCTGGTAGGACATTTGGAATTTTGGTTTTCATCTGATAACAGGTAGAGGTTATTGAGGTTTTTCAGCAAGATACAATATGACCCAGACTTCCAATATGTTTTTTGGTCCTTTAATTTTTTTTTGTTACTGCTTTCCATTCTCTCTCTCTCTCTCTCTCTCTCTCTCTCTCTCTCTCTCTCTCTCTCTCTCTCTCTCTCTCTCTCTCCAAGATTTTGCTTTTAAATGATGCCTGTTTCTTGAGAATGATCTAGGGAGAAATTGGAGTAGAGGCTAAAAGAAGGCTCTGAAAGAGACGTTGGTAAGATTAATGCTATAATGGAGGTCTTCAGCAAAAAAAATATCAGATTGTGTATGCTAGAGATGGAACTTGAGGCAGCGAGTAGGGACAAACAAGGTAATATGGCGCCAGTAACATTCTGCTCAGGACCTGGGTAGACAAAGGTGACAAGAATCCTGTGGCATGGAAGATACCATGCAATGGTTCTGTTTGGTGTGTGTGGTGAGCAGGACAATCCCCCTTCCCTGCCATGTTGTCATGCCTAGGATTTGGAAGTGTGCTGCCTCGTGTGGCAAAAGGGACTGTGCACATATGAATAAATTAATGGTTAATTGTGGGAGTCAGAGATCTTCCTGGGCTACCAGCTAGGTCTTATGGAGTCACGGGGTACTCATTAAAGGGTTACAAGGGAAGCTTGAGAGGGAAATTAGAAGATACCACTCCACTAACTATGAAGATGAAGGAAGGGGAAAACGTCAATCAACCCAGGCAGCTCTAGTTAATGGAAAACGCAAGAAAGTGACTTCTCTAGAGTCTCCAGGAGGGACAGAGCTCTGCCAACTCCTCTTTTTAAACCTAGTGAACCCGACTTTAATCCCCCACACATCCAGAACTGTAACTGTAACAGAAGAAGAAAAAATTGATCCATATTTTGAGGCAGGGTCTTGCTATGTAGCCTAAGCTGGCCTTGTCATATTTGTGATCTCATTGTCCTGGCCTCCTCTCCTGATGCTGGAATTATAGATGTGTGCCAGGACATCTGGCTGATTCATGCTTTTCCAAGGCACTGAATGTGTGGTAATTTGTCACAGCTCAACAGAGGTTCTGCCTTCCGTGCTCTGTTCCCATCTATCTACCCACTCTTGTCCTATCCCCGCCCCCTTGGCCCCTATCTCTGTGGCCACTATTATCTAGTTCCTGCCTCCTTTGCCCCTATCTTTGTGGCCAGTGTTATCTAGGTCCCCTCCTTTGCTCCTATCTTTCTGGCCGCTCTTGTCCTGTTCCTTTTGTTGAAGCCCCCATCTTGGAACTTACGTTGTTTTTATGCCAGGAGCTGTTTTATTTGTATTTCCATTTGCTCCGGACAGGATCATGGAGGACACATTCTTCATGTCTCATTTTGGAGACAGTTAACAAAACCTGGGGAGTGTGTGTGTGGAGGAAGAGAGTTTGCTTGCCCAAGATCGGTCACTGGCTCCCTGGCATTGCTGAGACTAGAACCTAGGTCTTGGAGCTCCCAAGAAAACTCTTTCCCTAATTCTTTCTTTGGAACAGTTAAGACTCTAGCCTTCCTAGACTAGTCCAGATGGATTCCTCTTTCTGGTTCCCAACTTCGTCTGCCTCATTGGCTGTCCCTGTCTTCTGAATGTCACCTTTCATCCTGACTTACTATGGAAGCACAACCTGCCCAGGCTGCAAACAGCCCGGTACTTACTGACAGTACCATCACAGTGGGCACAGTATTTTGCTGTCATGTTTCTCTTGCATGGTTACTTGTTTGTTGGTGTCAAATGGCTACAAATACTAGCTGCCAAGAAAAACTTTCCTAAGTTATTGGACCCAGTAAGACCTCATACTTCAATGGGCATTTTGACAGTATGGGGTGTTTATTCAACCTCCCTTCCTGCTTCTTTATAATTAAGGGACAGCTAAAGGATGTTTTCATAACTGCGGCTCAAATACTTTAGCGCATGTAGCAGCCTCAAGGCTGAGGATTTCCTCCTCTCTCAGCCACATAGTCCAAGCCCTTTCCCACTGATGCTTTGATGGGAGAGAAGGAAGGTTGGGGGAAGGAGTAATGCACCTTGGGGCTTAGAGAAGACTGCATAGCATGCAGCCAATCTCGTGCAGTTGAAGAATTGGAAAGATTGCAGTAGATGAGCTCATCAGATCCACTGTTCTCTGATGAACAAAGAATAACAGCATATAAAGACAGCCTGTGGTTAGCAACCGACGCTCACCTGAGGACAAGGATTTCATAGAAAAATGTGGAGACTCGAAACTTTGAAGTACAAGTTGGATTCCTGAAACCACATCTGGCCTCTCCAACTGTCTAGGTGTCCACAAACCTCACCAGAAAGTCACCTTCAGGCCATAACCCAAATGACTAGCCTCTGCTTTCAATTCAGTAAACTATTTTGGCCTCCCGCTGCTGAAGAGGTGAAGAACTATGACTTGTTCATGGCTCAGCTGGAACCACACCCACCAAGTGTTTGGAAAAGGAAACACAGCAAAGGTACAAATAACACAGGGCTAGATCTGGGCAGTGCTAACTAGCATTCAAATCCAGATCTCAGCTGGATCAGAGGCTTCTCTTTCTCATCAGTTCTGTATCCTAGGATCTAATGATGAACGCAATGGCACTCCTACCATTCAGGGGCAAGAGTTAAGCAGAATTGGAAGTAAAAGAAGGAGCTGCAAAAACCAGATGCTACAGCCCCTCAGTTCCCCCACATTAAATATGTTCTGTGATACACAGATGCTGACGGAAAGCTAATGTTTAATGTGAAAGAACTTATATATGATCCTGGCTGTTCCCACCCCCTCTTAAGGTCTACTTCTGACCAACAAGGCTCTATCAGGAGCCCACTACAAAAGGCCTTCATCTGGGAGGATGTCTGTCACAATGGTCTCCTTCTTGAAACACTGTTGGTGCCTCCTATCAGTTCAAAAGTCTCCAGTCTGGTTATGGTCCTTTCTGTTACTATGCATTCAGTACAATGCATTGCCTAGCAATGACATCAATATTTGGTGGACGTGGCAAAAGCCCTGGAGTATTCAGCTTTGAACACTTGCTTTCTCTTCTTGGCCTAGTGAATGCGTCCCCATTTACTCACAAGTTAAATAGTTCTTATGAATCTATTGAACACGGTAAGCTCTGCACTGGAATATGAAAATGGATTCTGCAACAGAGAAAGGTGATCCTGCCCACAACCACAAAAGCCATTTTATAGGTGACCTTAATGCCCCACCCCAGGACCCACAGTGAGGCAGCAGCCTTTTTATCTAAGGCTGAACTAGTCATAGCTTTTAATACCAGAGCTTCCTGCTTCATCTGTGTTTAGACTCATCAATTATTCCCCAGGTATTTCTACTGAATTAGTAACTATTAGATTCCTGTGGTGCTCCTCAATATCCTTGAACCTCCCATTCATCTCCAGAATGCTCCTGCCTCCTTCCAAGTCAGAGCCACTTTTTAAGGAAAACCCTGCTTGCCTTGTGTTTCCATTTCCTCACCCGCCACCCACTCCCCAAGTCTCCACCATGAGTTCTCACCCCCACCCTCACTACAGCAGAAACTCGGCTTTGCTGATCCCTCTATTAGTAGTCATTGCGTTTGGTGCCATTTGACTCTGCCTCCGGGCCATCAACCTCCTCTGCCCGCTCTAGGAAGACTTTCTCAAGCTCTTCGGTGGACATGGCTTTCTCGGCTTATCCCCTGGCCTCTGTTGCTCCTTTGAGCTCTGTCGCAGCCTCCTTTTCTCATTACATTTTCCTTGGGTGCTCCCTCAGAGCTTCATTTATAACCTGGTTGTGATGTCTCCTGAATATTTGTATCTCAGTCCTCCCTCCTAAAAGCAAGACTCATACCCGCCTGCTCCTTTGATAACACTGGATAGATATTCTACAGACACATCAGACTCCAAGTCTGACCTCATTATCCCTGCAAACAAGGTTCCTTTTTTTTTTCCCCTTAAATTTTCTCTCTTACTGAATGGCACATTATCCATTCTAGTCTTCAACCCAGAAAACTTGAAGTCAATTATAACCCCCTTCTTCTGTTTCCATCCAATTAGCCACCTGTTTAGCTGATTTGGGCTCCTAAGTATCTTTGGAATCCATTTAATTTTCTCCACCTCAGCTTCCCCGCTGTCTTTTTCCTGGATTAGCACTAAAGCCAAATTACTGCTTTTTCTCAAATCCATCTTCCAGATGTGGACAGAATGATCTTCTTATTCTAATTAATTTTTAGTTAGCATAGGGAGTGATGGCGTTTATTATGGCATTTTTATATACGTGTGGTATTGTACTTTGTTCACAATCACAGACCAATATTGAAACAGTATTAAAGTACAAATCTGGGTCTATCTTCCTCCCACTTAAATTATCTTAGTGGTTCTCTACTTTCCTCCAGGCAAAACTTTTAGACGGCTCCCTGATCTGGCTGAGTCTATCTAGTCCAGTGGTTTTCAACCTTCCTAACGCTGCGACCCTTTAGTACAGTTTCTCATGTTGTGGTGACCCCCAGCCATAAAATTATTTTCATTGCTACTTCATAACTGTAATTTTGCTACTGTTATAAGTTGTAATGTAAATATCCACACTTTCCAATGGTCTTAGGCAACTCTGAGAAAGGGTCATTCAACCCCCAAAGGGGCACAACCCACACAGGTTGAGAGCTAAGCTGAGCTAAACCCTCTTGTGCTGTGTTTTTGTTGTTGTTGTTCTAAAATGTATCTTTATACTCTTATTCGCACCCACTGTTTGGCTTTCCAATTCCCCTTTCCTTCTCTCTCTTCTCAACATTAGACTGGAGACCCCTCATATCATTCTTCTTTGTCACTGTGCTAGAACATTCTACTACCACTCATCTCTAATGGCTGACTGATGGACCGCAGAATCCACCTTTATATCCCCAGACCCTCAAATGTGCTAGTCTTAGGTTGTGATAATTAAAAGGAAAGAATACTTAAATGTATTTACCTAGAGGCAAATAAATATATAAATTATAATACACAAAGAAATAAAATGAGCAAAAACATAGTTGTGTTGACATATTCACAATATTATGATATACATGCTCTAATGGAGGCATAATTCATAGCTACAACAGCAGCAACAAACAATGTAGCTAACTTGTATTAAGTGCTTATCATATGCGAGCATTAGCACAAGCACTTTGTATTCATTAACCAGTCTGAGCCTCACAGCATCTCTAAAAGGAAAGCATCAGATCACGATGCTGGCAGTACACAGAAGAGAGAGAGTCCTAATGCCAGGATAGGGTAGAAATCCGTGCAGTGTCATAAAGGATGTGGCTTCTGGGTAGGCACCTGGAAAAGCCATGGTTGTGGCTTCTCTGAGTTTGGAGCCTCAGAGAAGAAGAGAAAGTGGGAAATTGAGAAGGCATGGTAAAGGAACTCAGAGGAAAGCCAGGGGAAGTGTCACACAGGAAACAAGGTAAAGGACTCCAAAAGGGAGCGTGTCAGGCAGCCTAGAAGTGGTGAAAGAACTGGAAAGAACTGACGGTGCTGTCACCTCAAAGGGCACAACTGACAGTGACGGAGTTAGTCACACTGGAGCAGCCTAGGGAAGGCGTGGAGAAGAGAGGATGTAGAGAATGGCATTGGCTTCTCACGCAGGGAACTGGGAGGAAGGAACAGAGAGAAAAGAAAGGGGCAGGAGGGTTAAGGAGAGATGTTTTCCTTTTTCTAGATAAGATTTACCAGAAAATGACTTTGTTGTTGATTTTTTACTGAAGAAAAGACTCAAGTCGAGGAAGAATTGAAGAATATAGGGAACCAGATGAGGCAGGGCAGAGTAGGGGGTGGGGATGGGGATGGATGGGCAGAAGAGGCCGAAGGTGAGCCTGGGGAAGATGGCCAACCATCACCAGGATGGGGGAAGGATGGGGGAATTGATGGCAAGCGGCCCGACTGGAAGATGTTCCCCCTTGTAATTCCTGTAAAATACATTTCTATAGCTAAGATCCCAGAGCCCTTGATAAATTAGTCTTTGATTAATGAAGCACCAAAGAAAAATAGAAGTTTTTTTTTTTTTCAAATGCCATAGCTTTTAGAAAAGCTCAACGCAAAGGATCAAACATTCCTAGCTCCTTTTAATGAATGTAGGAAGCCGGAGAGAAACAATGACAAATTCATTCTGTTGGAGTGCATCTGTGCCTATGCAAACAGATCCCAAGCCCCAGGAAAACCTGAGTTCACTTTGTCTCACTCTTGTATTCACAGTGCCTAATTCAATGTCAAGCCCACAGAAGGTGCTCAGCTGTGGGTTGTTAGATGAACAAATACAAATTCAAACACTGAAGCGTTTTGTGTGGCTTTCTTGACTAAGGTTAAAAACATGGCTGGCTGTGTGGGCATGAGACCTGTTCAAGGAAGAACTCCTGTTTGGTTTAAATTTTACTGTCTCTGAAATTTCTCAAGAGTATGAACAAGGAGCTCCATATTCTCACTGCATCTGGGCATGCACACAGAGTATATAGCTAGTGTCTGATAGAAACATCATACGTTTAAACAGAAAATAACTAAGTGGATATTTAAATATTTTTACATTCAATTACTTTGGTGTGTGTGTGTGTGTGTGTGTGTGTGTGTGTGTGTGTGTGTGTGTGTGTTCTACCATGGTGCATGTGTAGAGATTAAGAGAACAATTTGAGAGACAGTTTTTTCCTTCTACCATGTGAGTCTTGGAGATGGAACTCAGGTCTTCAGGCTTGGCAGCAAGTACCTTTGACCACTGAACTATCTGGCCAGTTCACAGTGTGGGCATTTCAAGTATAAAGGATATAATACTATCCATGAAAATTATATTTAAAATTAAAAGAAATACAAACTAGGTCTGGTGGCACAGACCTATAACCTCAGTTACTTGGGAAGCTGAGACAGAAAAATCACAATTCACAGTTTTCCTGGGCTATAGACCAAGTTCAAAGCTTGGCTAGCCAATTTAGCGAGACCTTGTCTCAGAATAAAAATTTAAATGTAGACTGGGATTTAGATCAGTGTTAGAGGTTTTCCTTAGCATGCATTAGACTGTATGTTCAAACCCCAACACAAAATATAATTTTAAAAAATATATTTCAGACTTACCTGAGATGCTAGACCGTGGCTTTTCTTTCTTAAAATATGGCTCATATTCTCTGTAGACAATTTTCTTGAAGGAAGGTATAGAATTCAAACTAGAAATAAAATACAAAACCTAATTTGAAAGTCATATGTGATATCTATTCCCATTCCAAAAGAGGAGGTGTCTACACGCTCAGATTTTGTTTATAAACACAGAATGACAGTATTTTATTGTATTTCCAACGTTCAAGATTTTATAGATTGGAATATCAAGTCAGATCAATGGAATAATCATTTCAATAATAATCTTTTCAACCATAGTCTTCCATAAATGTAAGTCTAATTTTGCTCTGATTCTGCTTTTCAGAATCAATTTTTTTTTAATAAAGGAAGACAAGTTCATGTGCAAACTCAATCTTCAGGTCTAAGTCAAAAAATACAAGTCATTGATAACTATATATTTGAACTATTTTTCAATCTATTAATCAGATATGATTTTAAATTTTTTTCCACTTTCACTTTACAATTTTGGACCAATGTGGTAACTTGGCATCTGTTCATTGGAGCCTGTTTCTAGTTGAGAGAATGGAGACAGCAGTAAGGGCAAAACTCTGGGATCTGTACGGGAAACAAACCAAAATCCTGCACTGAAAAGATTAAGTCGCTTCCTATGAAGATGCAGATTAAACAGCACCACCAAGATCCAGGAGGGTTAAACCATTTCCTCAGCTTTATCCAGACCCAGGTGGCTCCTGTTCCAGCCTCTATTTCTAGGGTAAACGAGGTTCTGCATCTTGGTAACTACAGTGCCATATTTCACAGGAGTGATGAAGACCTCGAAGGAAGAGCTTCCTCTAGTAATTTTCCCTACCAACAGTGTGCTGGCTGGTGTTGTGTGTCAACTTGGCACAAGCTAGAGTCATCAGACAGGAAGGAGCCTCAGTTGAGCAAATGCCTCCATGAGATCCAGCTGTACCGCATTTTATAATTAGTAACCAATGGGGGAGGGGCCAGCCCCATTTTGGGTGGTGCCATCCCTAGGCTGGTGGTCCTGGGTTCTATAAGAAAGCAGGTTGAGCAATCCATGGTGAAGCAAGCTAGTAAACAGCATGCCTCCATAGCCTCTGCATCAACTCCTGCCTCCAGGATCCTGCCCTGTTTGAGTTCTTGTCCTGACTTCCTTCAATGGGGAATACAATGCTGAAGTGTAAGCCAAATAAACCCTTTCCTCCCCAACTTGCCTTTGGTCAAGGTGTTTCATCAAAGCAATGGGAACCCTAACTAAGGCAAACAGCTTACCCATTTTCCATTTCCCTTTAGAGGGGAAGACCTACCCATATAATACACTGCTGTTACCTAGAGCCCTTGTGTTGTACATTTGATCTGAATTTGTTCACCCCTAACCTTCTGTCCTCTGACTTACCTGTGCGCTAGCTACCTCAGGCTGAACACACCAGCCACATATGTGTTCTACCACAAAGCATGAAAACTGGTACTGGAAAGAATGTTATTTTCTTTGAGGGTTCAGTAAATGGCAGTTTCCTAAGAGTATGGGTGTGGCTTAGATCATCACTCTAAATGCATTACTTGAAATCATTTTAATGTGATATTTCTTATTAGCATAATACCAAGATAGACTGTAGACTGTAATGCCTTCCCAAATAGCCCAGTTACAACAACAACAAAAATTAAACGCTTATTATGCATTCATACTAAAATGTTACACATTGCTTTCAAAACATTACATTATTTTTTGGCTGATTGCTTTGGTTTTGCAATTGTAAAAGAGGAACACATCTTTCACAATCGCTTAAACTTTGATGTCAACTAAAAGGAAAAAAATGAGTCAACCAGAAGGCTAGGCTTGCCATATAAAATAAAAAACAGTAGCTGTAAATGCTGAGCAGAATCTATGATTTGGTTAGCTTCAGGAAGACTTTCATTTAACCTTCCAATTAGCAAAATGTATTTTACAACTCAAAGATAGGTTTGATATTACTTAAACCTCCTCTAAGTTACATGTGCTTTGGAATGGCCACCTCACCTGGTCACTAACACGAGTAATATTCAGGGCAGACAAAATATCCAGGATAAGCCATATTACAGGAAGTAATTCAAAGTAAAAGAAAGAAAAAAAAATGAAGCCACATTAGGTGGCCAGGAATAAGTCAAGAAAAGGTGGAAATACAAGTGTGTCCTCTTTTCATGAACCAATGTTTTGAAAGTCATTTATAGGAAGGCAGCAAAATTAAGGCGAGAGTCACTAAAATATCTGCTTACAATGAAGCACTCGGCGGACATCGTTCCCTTTAGATGGGCCTGTGTCTACAAGGAATGACTGTTATAGAACTAGAAGTTCCTTTTTTTTTTTTTTTTTTTTTTTTAAGCAGACTTACAAGGCTGGCACCAGACTTTCTGGAAGGTGTAAGAGGGAGAGGGAGACTGGTCATTTCAACCCATCAGTAGACTAAACTAACAAAGTGGGAGCCAACAGTATGGTGTGTGTGTGTGTGTGTGTGTGTGTGTGTGTGTGTGTGTGAGAGAGAGAGAGAGAGAGAGAGAGAGAGAGAGAGAGAGAGAGAGAGAATGGTTAGCTATGGCTGTGTGAAAAATTTCCATATTGTCAGTATGATATCTACCTACATATATATATATATATATATATATATATATATATATAGGCAAAATTAGCACCCACCACTGTTATGTTTTAACTGTGACTTTAACTGTGTTCTCTCTGTCTCTCTCATCTGTCTTTCTCTGTCTCTTTCTCTATGTCTTTCTCTGTGTGTCTCTCTGTCTCTGTCAGTGTCTCTGTGTCTCTGTGTCTCTGTCTGTCTCTCTGTCTGTCTCTGTCTCTCTCTCTCTCTTTCTCCCAGCCCCCGAACAAACAAACAAACTTGCAGTTACAGTGGATTTTCTCCCCTGGAGAAGCCCACCTGGACTCCACCCCGAGTTACCTTGGGTCTTTAGTCTCAGGATGGTAGTTCCAGAGGATGCCCTGAGCAGCCACGTAAAACTGCCTTAGCCGCGCTGCCTCGGCGCGGTGGCTGCCCCAGCCCGCCCAGCTGGTGCTCAGGACCACCAGGAAGCAGAGGCGCGGGCAGACTAGGAGCATGGCCCTTGTCCTGCCGTGCACTGCCACTGCCCACAGTGCTCAGGTCTCCGTCCCTGCTGCGTGCTGTCGCTGTCGTGGCTCCCTGGAGGACTAGGAGGCAGCGGGAAGCAGTGTCCCTGTCCCCTGTAGCAGCGGCGGCGGCAGGCTCACTCTACCTCCCTTCCCTGGCTGTGCCTCCTGTAGGCATGGGCTTGTCGAGGTCACTCCCCCCTGTGGCCAGAGGCATTTATTAGGGAACCAGACTAGGGACTGTGTACGACAAAGAAAGGGCAGCCCAGCTGGAGGTGGTGGCCCAGGAACGGTGCCCAAGAGTCTCTGCCCCATCACAAAGCAGCAGCAATCTCAACCCATGCACCCTTAACCTGCAGGGGGGCGGGGCGGGGCGGGGCGGAAGGGTCAAAGTTTAGGCTTAAGCCAGCCGGTTTCCACAAGCCTCGCTAAGACCCGATACCCGTCCTCTGATTTCAGGGAAATGACCCTGTTGCGGTTACTAAGCTCAGAAACCGGCCAGAGGACGAGTCCACCAACAGGTTAGCGTTCTAGCTTGCTTCGGTAACTTCTACCAAGGCACAGACCACCTGGTAAGGGCTTGTCACCAGCTCAAGTGTAGCGGAGAACAGGGCTTAGAGTACTCGTTTGAGCCCGTTGGTAGCTGTGTGGTCTTGGGCCAATTACCTTTTATTTCCGGAGTACTTTTGACGTCTGCAATTCTAATTTTCCCTAATCCGATTATTGTGAGGGGAAAAAATGTTGTAAACTGTATGGTTCCCCTAGTGCCAAGGCGGCTGCAGCCTATGCTCTTGTCTACATTTATTCTGTCCTGTTCTGTGGTGCCATGTTTTGAAGGGTCCTATGCATATTGTTTTAAATGTTATTTATCTGTTTGTGGAGAAACTGAGAATTGTAATATCTGAATCAGCAAAATGACTTGTCCCGAGTTCCCCAGAACTCTGTTTCTGCCCGTGCTTTATGCTTTCAGCACATTGAGTAAAATTGTAATCTGGCACCACCCTGGCTCCCTGGCATCCTCCCCACCCCCACTCTTCCTTTTGTTCCCTTGCTCATATTATTCAGTCAATGTAGAATGCCCCTTCTCAAGTAAGGCATGATGGCACATGCCCGTAACCCCAGCACACAAGGGGCTGAAGCAGGAGAATGTGAGTTTGAGGATTGAGATCAGCCTAAGCTACACAGCGAGACCCTGTACCAAAATTAATTAATCAACAGACACATGCATATCTAACTATATTAAAAAGAATGCTCACATCCATTTTCTTCCCTCTCTGTTCTCCCATTCTTTAAAGTCAGGAGTTCTGCCTTTATCTCTGATTCTGGGTTCAAATTGATGTCTCTCTTTTATGAACTTAATCTATTCAGATTATATACTCCTTTTGATTACCTAGTTTTTCAAGATTCCCTTGTATCCACTGCTAGATTATAATCTATTCAAAAGCAGGAACACTACCTTGCACTCTTGACCCACAATTCCAGGGGTTCCCAACGTTGTCAGAATCCTCTGGGTATTTTAACAAAATGCAAATTCTGACATGGGAGACAGGGTTGAGGCGTGGAGATCTCGGGTCCTATAATACCTAGCCTAGTGTCTGTCTGTCTGTCTGTCTGTCTGTCTGTCTGTCTGTCTGTCTCTCTCTCTCTCTCTCTCTCTCTCTCTCTCACACACACACACACACAAACACACACACACACACACACACACACACACACGCAGACATGCATTAAATGTTATTGACAATGTATCTGAGAAAAACATTTAAAGCGGTAAATCACTAAATTACTTTCATTTTTTTTTTCAGAACCCCTGTAACTTCAAAGGAGGGCTTTACTGTTTTTTTGCTTGCCTATCTGCTTATGTGTATCCATTCTATATGTCAATCTTTGGATTTCATTACACCACAGCAAGGCAACTAACTGCATTGTTTAACTCCCTAATGTTTGCATCAATTAGAGACAAGTCATATATCATTTTTCGGTGACTTATTTATTAAATAAGTGAATTAAATTACATATAAAACATGTCTGTTCTTTCCTGCAGAACAGTAATGCAATGAAGACTTTTTTCTGTTCCTCTGGCTTTTTCTTTGTGGACGGGAGACATAGGACATATATTTGCTGGCTCATTGGAAGGTCTAGCTGTCCTTTGGATGACTGTAACTGTGACCACATTGGTGGCAGACAATGTGAGATATATAGACCTTACTGAACAAAACATGAGGAGCATAGCATTTGGGGGAGTCCAGTTACATATTCAAACAATGGCCTTTGGGTGCTTTGGCAGAGGGAAGGTCTGCAGTAGGATGTGGAATCCTGGCTCTGTTCTCGGTCTTCCGTGACCTCTGGTACCATCTGGAAGTTTCTGCAAAAGTGTCAGCAGCAGAGGTATAAACAACCTCATAGACAGGAAACACTGAAGGCCCAGGAGATCTTTACAGCAGGCTCTCCCTTAAGCTGGAGGTTTTCCTGTCCTCCAGCATCTTGAAGTACCACTCTTCAAATCCAAGAGAAAGCAGATTTTCAGCTCTTCAGAGTCTGGTCTCCTGGTGAGTCAGATGCCCCAGTGCCTTGGACTAACTCCCGTTTTCAGTAAAAGTAAGGTCAAAGCCACAGACCACAGCAGAAACATTTGCTCCCGTTTCTGTGGCTGTGCTAGAGGAAGGTGAGAGGCAGAGCAGGAAGGGGTGGATGGAGAGGTGGGAATGTACACAGTCCTTTTGCTCCATTCCTGTCCAGTTATTTACAGAAAACTGCAGCAAATGCAATGGAGTTAAAGTCGGGAAACTTGACATCTGCATGCAGAATCCTGAGAGACTCAAGGAGGAGACAGGAGACCAGATCTCTGAAAACGAAAGAAAACAAATTAAGCCATCCTTAAAGGAGAAAGTAGTCTTTCACCATGCCTATCCCCTGATGTTCAGGACAGTTGCCTCTTTCTAGGTTCTACCCTGTCTGCCAGCAGGTTGCTTTTCTTAGGAAAGGGGACTTTACATTGCAGGATTTGAAAAAAATGGTTTCAGACAATTCCAGTTTTCCCATCAGGTAGCGCAGGGGATTTTGAGGCAAGCCCACACTGTCAATATCACTTGACTGCCAATAATGGAATCTCACACATCCTGGAACAAGTTATGTGCTGCTACAACCTTTCATCTCAGAAGGAATGGAAATCCTTGGGTAAACTCTATTGGCCGTCCACTCTCACATACTTTAGACACTATGGTTGCCAATATGGTTTCTGTCACAGCTTTTAACATTTTAACACATGCTTAACAGTTAGTACATGATGATATAAAGAAAATTAAAACTTTACATCCTTGTTCTTTCCCTTACTGTCTTAGTTTCTTCAAAAATATCCTCATAGGGAACTCACCTCAAGGAACTGGGTCGAACGCAGCATTAGTGAAGACTCCATATGTTCCTAGGTGGCTGAAGAACAGAAACACAAGGATGATCTACCATGACATTACTCCTCCAAACAGCCAGCTCACACTATCTCTAGAAACAACAGATTGCCACCTGCCCTGGAATTCTATTTTAATAAGAAAAATAAATGGAAAAAGCAACTTTCAAGGTCCCACTCAGAGCTCGGGGTAATTTGACTTGCACTTTCCACTCACACTTTTTCATGGTACTTGGGAATGGAACCCAAGGCCTCATGCAGGCTAAACAAATGCTCTACCACCAAGCCACATCACCAAACCCACCTACACTATTGTTGCTATTGGGGTTTTGTGCAGAAAACTTGGTTTACCCTATAAGGGGTTGCAGCCTCTTCTTGATAAGAAATAGTTACAAAGTTCTCAATCTGGATAACTGATACTTGAGCAAGTTTCCACAGAATGTTAGTACTGCCCCCTAGGGATGGGGTTTGGATTTTCATGATGTGATGAAGAGGACGGACAGGCATTGTGGGCAGAGGTCAGGGATGCTACATGTCCAAAAAGCCAAGATACAAAAGAATTGTAGATCTTAGATCCTATATGGCTTTGGAATAGCACTGTTCAGGATTAAAGATTGCTGGGAACTTAGTTGTTTCACATGAAAATACTAAGTGTGTTTTTCATCTTTTAAGGTGGAAGTCATTGCCCTGTGAATTGAACTAATACTAATTGAACTAATACTAATTCCCAGGGGCAGCCCACTGTCTCTTCCTGAGCCATTGCTCATGGAGAGTCTACTGAAATTTACAAGCTTTCAGTGTCCTCCAAGCACTCACTAGTGTAGCACCCGAGCCTTAGCATTTGGTTTCTATGATAAATCACTTCCCACTTGTACTATAATGAGGCTATCTATCGTTTTTAATCAGTGAGGCAAAGAAATGTGATGTAAAGAAACGTCCCACACAGCAAATCCTCAGAAATAAAGACTCTACAACTCAGAAGGGGACTCAAGAGCCTGAAACTCCCTAAGCATTGATACTTTAGACACTGTGGTTAGCTGACACGTATTACCCGAATGCTTTTTCTCAAGACAGGAAAGACATGGCAGAAGATATATTACAGAGAGGAGGAAGCATTGTTCATGTTCCCCTAACACAGGGTGTTAGAAAGACAAACTAACAAAATTTGTTCTTGCACAGAGCATTTCCATCTTACCTGTGAGGGTTCAGGGGGCATTTTCCATCATCTGAAATAAGTGAGAAAACAAGAGTAAAAGAAAACAATGAGATGAAAAGAGTTACTGGTGTTCGAAATTATTGAAGAAAGTTAGAAGACTGATTTTCAGATAAGTTTGTTATATGCAGAATATTAGAAACCATCTGGCCTAAAAGTTAGGCAGTACTTGTTTTAGGCTAAATTGAGCATTTTTATAATATTTTATTCTAAGGTCCTCTTACCTTTTTTTTCTTTTTAACTTTATAGGGAAAAAACCCCAACTACCCTGTCCTCATGTCTCTGAGGTCTCCAGTCCTGGTACTTGAGGGCTCCCTATTGCTGTATCCAGGTTTTTAGTTCCTGGTCCTCAGCTAGCATGGTAACTTTATAAATCAACCCACAATGACACTACAGTGGATACTTTTATTTTCCCTCCTAGGAATGTATGTGATCAGGAGCCTCTTGTCTTAATCTAAATAACAGACTGATGGCTAAGTCTTGAGACATGGCTACAGCACTGTCTGTTACTTGACAATAGACTATTTTGATATTGGAAACCAAATTGGAATGAGCCCAGGATGAGGCATCCTCCCTCAACTCATAAATTTATTTATTGTTAGACATTTAGAAAAATTGAGAGGCTACTGGCATTTTTCTAACCCTGAATTTATCTGAAAACTGAAGAAACAACTTAGCCATGGTTTGTAGGGTCAGTGGGCCAGGGCAGGAGAAAATTATGCAAATCTGACATGATTATGGAGATTAAAGGTGGGTCTTAAGAGTTCTACCTTCTTGATTTAGTTAAATAAACACACACATTCATGAAGGAATCCTTCATAACTATTGGCACATTTCTCCCATCAGCAAGAAACTACCCTTTGCTACCATCAGTCTTACCCTCACAGGAGATTGTATGCAGGAGTGTTGGAGAAACATATACAATTTGATGGTGTCTTTGAGTGGGGAATCATAAAAGAAGGGCACAGGACATTCCGTCCCAAGAGCAATTAAAATTGGTTATTGGAACTTCTCAGTGGAATGCAAAGTCTGGAAGAGTTTAACACAGCTCCTTCCAGTTGTCTGGGTTTGAGTACCAGGCAGTCCTCTGTGCCTCATGCTCACTATGAGGAAGGACAGTGAGAGTCTCCTCAGTTTATAGAGAAGTGTTTGTGAAGCCAATAAACACTTGGGCAGGCTGCAAGTCGCAGCAGATGGAGAAAAGATGTTTGTAAGTCTAAGAACTGGGCGTTTCTTTTGTCTCTGGGTCTAAGTTCTCTTTCTGACAACAGGCTGGTGAGGTATCCCTGATAGTCTTCATCATTTGGTCACTCTCCTGCTTAAATCATATCGAAACCCACCAATTTGCATGAGAGAATGTTTGAGTATGTGTTTTCAGGGCACTACTGAAGCAGTGGCTTCTTAACCTCCAGCTTCTCCCCACTGGTCTGGGAGTCCAGTGGGTTCAGATGCTCTTGGCTGCTAAACACACCACTTCTCCCAGCGATCTAATGTGCTCGTGGTTTTCACGTGCAGTTTTCTTTGCTAGAACTCTAGTTCACCTTCCCATCTTGGCCCTATCACTTAACTCAAGCTAAGGTTGGGAAAGCCTATTCAATGTACTGTTCTGATCCAAGAGGCATCGTTCTATGTTTGGATAACATTTACACTATATTTTGTTCTTCCAGATATACCACGGTCAGTATGCATACTGTTTATCTGTCCCTCTTAAAGGACTATATCTTCCTCAACCCGAGGTACCATCACTATTGGCCCCATTGTCTGGAAAAGCTGATTTACAAATGCCTATTACATGGGGTGTGTAAGGGAAAGAGGTGTGACATGTTCATAATTAATTTTGGTGGTTCCAGAGGCCCTCGGATGCGTCATCAGAATTTTAAGGGAAGGCTTTGGAAAAATTAATGTAATGGCTGGTGTCACAGCTCAGTGGTAGAACACTGGTTTAGTATGCAGAAGGCATACACATGTGCACACGCACACACACAGAGAAATTCAGAATTTCTGTATTTTCATAAATTCCTACAGGTGACTCTGACAGGCAGTCAGGGCTCAAGGTCACAAATATTAGCCTGATTTTCTTTAACAAACTGTTTTTAAACAGAAACTACTGACTTTAACACTTTACTCCAAAATAGAGAACAGAAAAGAGGAAGGCTCCTTCGTATTTACCTTTCTTTCTGAGACGCTTTCTGAGCAGAGCCAGGAGTGTCCCGCCCACTGCCAGACCTGTTGTAGACGCCACTGCCCCACCCAAGTAAGTCAGCGCTTCCTGGATGGTCAGTGGTCCTGCTAAAATAAACACACATGCAAGGTGTGAGTGTAGTGTGCACAGGCCATTCATCCTCCCCGAGGCACCCCAAGAACTAAGACAGGGCCATAAGCAAGCTCCTCAAAGGTCCCGCCAAGGCCAATAACCTGGCAGGAAAGATCTGGAAATCAGAAATCCACTGCAATGGAACAGAAAGCAGGACCTGACTGCATCCCAAGGCTTAAATATTTGATTAATTTTGATTAAAAAAATCATGATTTCTAAAGTGGACAAGATGAAAAAATCCCCTGAAAGGAACTCATTAGTCGATACAAATTCATCAGTGCATGTGCATGGTTATTTGGGTAAATGAAATGAATGATGGGGTAATTTCTCTTTATCAATCAATGGTTTGGATACGTAACAGCAATAAGTCATAACTGCTAAGGGAAAGTAAGGGAGGAGTAGGGGGCTGAGATAAAGCTTGCAAACACATGGCGCATAATTGAGGTATTTTTAGAGGCAGATGGTCTTCTGACACAACAAAGCAGGATTCTGTGTGAAAACCCTTGGCTAACTAACGTATTTGAAGTGTCAAGGTGTGTTAAGCAGAGGCTATAAGAAGTACGGAAATTAATTTCACACAACTAAACAATGAAAATGAAAGGCCGGGATCCACGTGGTCACCAGCCTCACCCTAGGGCTCTGTATAAAGTCAGGGGAGCCTTTGTGGCTCATTGTGAAACACTCATCAAGCAATGGAGGGGGGGCAGTGAAGGGAAGAAAAGCCACCGTGAGAGATATGCAGAAAAGAACCAGGGATTCTGTCTTCCGTGTCAAGGTCATGTTCTAAACCATATGAAAAATGTACCTTGGCATGTTGGCATGGTAGCTGACCAGCGGCCATTCTCTTGGCATGTTGCCCTTGCAGAGCCATTCAGTAACTGCCCCTCTGGACAGTGGAAGGTGCAGGCTGATCCATAGCTAAAGTTTCCCCAGGGATTGGAGCAGTTCATCGATCCTGGTGTGTCCATGTGCAGTTCTGAGCATTTTATGGCTGCAAGGAAAAAAATGAATGAGAAACAGATACACAGATGGAAGGCAGATAGGGTTGTGGTTTGCTTTTAACTTGACTGGAATTGACAATAGATGGAGTTAATGTGAAAGGTCAGAAAGGAAGTCATCCACACCCAAGAATCACAGCAGCTCTTCAAATAACATCTCATCGAAGTATCCATGAAATAATACTAGCCAGAGAACAAGGGGGACCCATAGAATGCAATAAATTGCTAATGCACTGATTGAATCTCCAAAAAGTCTCCTTACAAAATTTGCCCCTCAAATACACTACTGAATTTGTATCTATGTGTTATTATTGATACACCGTTGTTAACCGGCCATGTTAGAGTTATAATTATTAAAATATTTATTTCATGTCCCTCATAGGTGGATATTGGAAGTTTGGAAGAGGAGACCACAATCCTCTTTAAACTGTTTGTTAAGTAACTTCAGATTATTTTCTGTAAGTTGTGGAGAGGAAATCAGATTTAATTCAAATAAGTGTGATAGAGCAATCCTGACATTTCTAAAGCTCAACGCTGTGCTGTGGAAGATACCAAGATGAAGGAGACTGGGGACTCCATGCTTTGGGAATAGTGTGGTAGCTCCTTAAGAAATGTCACTCGGGGCTAACATCTTAGTTCCAATCATTACGAAAATACTGTAGGTCGATACTGTCACCTACTTAATAACGTTGCAGTTTATACTTCACAATTCATGGAGCTGGCTTTCCATTTGCGAGCTTTTAGCTCTGACGCATGTAGACGTATGCACCTTAATGCCTGTGTCCTCTGTATAGAAAGTGGTTTGGGGAGGGCAAAGGGGCTGCTGCACATTCCTTCTGCTTGGGACTGCTGTGGAGTTCATGAAGGAGTGGGGGCTTGCAGCGGTTGTTAGGGCTGGGCAGAACTTAAGCAGGCAGAGACATACAATGACTAACTCAAGCATGGACAGGAAGACCGCTTCAGAATTCCCTGCTCCTGCCTGGTTAGTTACCTCTGCACGCTGGAGTCACTGCTGTCCATTGTCCTGAAGTCCTGCATCTGAGCGAATTGGCTCCTCTGAGTGTAAACCCAGTTTTGCACCCAAAGTGACAAGTAGTGTTTGGACCAAAGCTTCCCAGGTGGTGTCTGCAGAACATTGTCCCCTGCCCAGGAATAGTGAGAGCGGGACAGCGCACCTCTGGGTTAGGAAGTGATGTTACACCTGTCATGAGAAAAACATTTCATTTAAACATATTCAGTATGTTCACGGGTTAAGGGATCATATCTGAACGAAGACTGTCGTGGAATAGCTGTCTTCAACTTTTCCCATAGCAAGGGATCTCTAGCAATTTATATATGGAGGCTATGAAGATCTATTATTCTCAGGTATGGGTAAAATTATTTAAGTGCTGGAGAGATGACTTGGTGGGTGAGAGTACTCATTTTGAAAGCAAGAGGACTCCAGTTCAATCCACAGCATCCACATAAAAGCCAGTGTTGGCAGGCAGAGACAAGCAGATCCTAGGAACTTGATAGCCAGTCAGCCTAGGCAGTGAGAGACCTTGTCTCAGAAAATAAGGTGGGCAGTAACTAACAGAGGAAGACAGCTGCATGCATGCACATGGGCTCTCATACCTGCATATACATGTGTGCACACACCACATGTAAGTAAATAATTTAAAAGAGACAGTGTTTTAAAAGTGCCCATGAAAAGGCATTGTCCTGGTCATAAGAAGAAGCAGAGTTGATATTACTAGTAGTTTTAAAATGGAGACAGCTGGAGAGCTGCTACAGAGACCTAGCACCTCAATAGAAGGCCACATTAAATGCAAGTAACTGCCTGTGATCCCTGGGTTGTTGAAAGATAGACTACTCTCTGGCCCAAGGTCAACTCGAAGATGAACTGGAAACGGTGTCACTGGCCTGGTCAGACACTTGCCATGTGATAGAATGAAGATACTTGGTCTCTCTGCATCTTGATTCCTTGTCCCAAGCACCTGGCCCATAACTGCCACTCGGCATTCTTAGCAAGTACAATGTACCACTCCCTTTGCTCAATAAAGATCTTTGAAATAAATAGGCCTAAAAATGTGAACAAAATTTTCTTCATAAGAATCAGTTATATTTTAGTTGAGAACAGAAAAATCCTGTCACTTCCTAGAAAGTTTAAAAACCTACAACTGTGTTGACTACACTTCACTGACAGTGTATAATGTGAACTTGCCACATAAGTTAGCTACGTGTTAACTGTGTGGAAAGATAACCCCAAGTAAAACTTCCCTGGGGAGCACGTCATTACCTTTGCAGGTTGGTGGAGGTGCTGACCACCTTCCAGAAGCCATGCATTCCACAGTTTTGGACCCGACTAGCTCAAATTCCTTGTTGCAGGAGAAGCGGCATGTGGAGCCAACACTGAATTCTTCCTGATCCTGAGAACAATCCAGGCTGCCTTGATCTGGGGCAAAGATCCTTGGACACTTGATGGCTGGAGTATCAAATGGGAAAGTTCCAATATCATGCTTATTCAGACCTTCTATGTTTTACATAGTTTATCCTCTCAATAGTTGACAAATAGTTATTGACTACCTACTGTATCTCAGGCATTTTGCTGAGTAGCAGGCATGCTGCAATGTATAAAACATGTTTACTTCAGGAAGGAGGAGCGGGTAGGCATGCAGAAAGATGTATAGGGAAAGGTCAGGAAGTCAAGTACTCAGTCTCCCTAACCCAGTTTTCAGGGCTTTCCCTGAACTCATAGACTTATTGTTGGAACTCATACATTGTCACGTTACACACGGCAGCTCTTCTACCTACTGTATGTAAAGCTTCTAAAACCCCAACCATTCACTTTACCTAACATGATTCCCACTATTGGTATCTCAGGGGGGTGGGAGTAGCAGTCAACAAGTACAGGTCAAAGGGCAGAACAAATGCATTTCTAATTTTCTCACCACAATCCTTTTCGTCATTCAATTACCTGACACATGACTGATTTACCAATAACTACTGACAACAGTGGCTGCTGTTTCTTTGACTCCACTGTTATTCTGAAAGTAATGTCAGGTTCATTTTGCCTAGCCATTTTGATTCCTAAGATTCTCTAAGTTTTTTTACGTGCTACCTCATGAAAAAGTATGTTGGCATATTGGCACAGGTGTTTGTAGTAACAGACTGTTTGTGGGTGTTTTGTGGATCCTCCCATCAGTCCATTAAAACAATCCAAGAAATGAAGGAAAATAGAGAAGTAAACTGTCTCAGGGTTCAGAGGGCACATGTTCACTGTATTTCAGAACCTGGACTTGGGTAAGCCAAAAAAACAAAAAACAAAACAAAAACAAAAACAAACAAAAAACCAAACCAAAACAAAAAAACAGAATGATGGATCTGGAGGTGGATGGAAGACCAAGTCTCCGTTTCCTAAGAAGATTAAGCAAGGTATCAGGTGCTGAATTCAGTGGTCAACAAGGTCTTCCAAGGAACAGTGAGTGAGGAACCATGTTAGTGATGAGGAGAGAAATAGTCTGTGTCAGGAAGGTTGCCTGCAGGTGAGGACTGAAGGGCACAGCCACTGGACTTAAGCAACTCAGCTCATGGACAGCATCATGGAAATGAGATGTGCCTCAGTCATTGCTGTGCTCATGGAGAAGATTTCCTGAGGGGGAAGGGCAGGTGGAGACAGGGAAATGAAGGCAGACCCCAAGTTTCTAGGGGCCCAGGGAACTGGTGTTCTTACCAAATGGAAATACTTGTGGAACCCCTACCCCTTAAATGAGAAACTCGGTGCACAGTGAAAAGAGGTGGGTGTCCCACCTCCTGATGACCCCAAGGCCCTGTGGTCCCTTTTGGGTTCTGGGAAAAAAAAGTGCATGAGAACCAGGGTTCCTAGGCAGAATTAAGCATTGAAATTCCAAAGATTGGTGGGAAAATGAAAAGGGATCACTCCCCTAACTAAATATACAATGTAAATGTGGCTAATGGAGCAAGAACAGACATAAAAATATCTTAAAAGTAGGGTTAAGAAGATGGACAGTACTGAGGACCACATCTTCTTAGAGGTGCTGTCCCTGGGTGGAGCCTGGGCTCACAGACAGGAGGCACATGTTTCCTCCTGCACAGAAGAGAGGACTGGGGCAGGGTGGAGGGAAGTGGTGTGGGAGCTCACAGGTTTAGCAACTTAACTGGCTACATCGATAATTTAAAAGCTTAATGGGATTTATAAGTGGAATTTGGTTCTTTGCCCTTAAAACACAATCTGAAAAATGTAGCTTATGAACATCTTAGTTAGTAGGTTAAGTGATAGAAACAGCGAGAAATAAAGGAACGAGTGATGTATATAACGCATAAACTCTCCCTCCTCACGTGGCCTGGGCTCCTTGAGGTTAGTGTATCTTTTTGACAGCCAGCCAATGTTGACATTTACACCCTTCAGTACAGCAGTAAGATCTTGAGATATCAGTGTAGGGATGAATGGACAATATTTTAGCTGTTTTGCACGATGCTAACAGATTTTTAAAGGCATAGTCTCTCAGCTGCTCACCAGTCACCACCATTTCTAAGGCTTGCTTCCGAAGTTACACCTGCAGCCAGTGCCCAAACCCGGGGTTCAGAAGCCCTGCCACTAGGTGGCAGTGTGGTATAGTGGTAAAAACATCCCATGGCCTGTCATTCTGCCCTTCTCTCTATTGACAGCTACTCAGTCTCTCGATGCCCCGTTTTCTTAGATCTTTAAGAGGGCGATGACAATAACTTCTTTAGAGGTGGTTTGTGTAGACTGAATAAGAAAATGTCTGAGGTGCGGGTCTCGTTATTACTAACCCTGACTATGCTGAACAATAAATTGGAACAACGACCCTTCTGAAACCAAAGAGGAACTACACATTAACTAACACGGTGCGCTTCTCTTTTAGAACATACCATATGCCTGCAGTTATATGCGATACATTGTGCCCGCTGGGTGCTCCCAGGAAGTCAAAAATAGATGTGATCCACCCTGTTTTCGAGAGTTCCACCAGTTGACACTGTCAGCAGGGCTGTGCTTGAGTGAGTGTGACCAGGAACTGCTAAGCTTCTGTTCAACAGATGCTTGTTACACACTCATTTGATTCCATCAACTGTTGTAGGGGATATGAAGGTGAAGGAGGGGCTGAGGAGATGGCCCAGGGGGCAAAGTGTCTGCCAGGCAAGCCTAAGGTCCTGGGTCAGATCTCTGGGCTCTGTGTAAAAGCATGGCATGGTTGCACACATCTGTAATCCTAGCACGGAGGGTGTTTAGACAGATAAATCCCTGGAGCTTGCTTGCTAGTTGGGATAGCCAATTGGTGAGTGCTGGGTTCTGTGAGAGAGCATGTGTCAAAAGATAAGGTCAAAAGCAATAATGGAAGACTCCCAACATCAATGTTTTTTGTATACACATGGATACTACCCTTGCACACACACATATAACAGAAGCATGCACATGAATTGTTCACACATACATGCATGCATGTGTGTGCACATGCATGCGCACACCACACACACACACACACACACACACACACACGATGGAAGAAGCACAGCTCCTGCCTCAGTGAGTTTAAAACCCATAAAGAAGTAGGAGGAAAAATGAAAGCCAGGCTAGGTTAAACGACACCCATCCCCAAATAAGCTACTGGTCTGAGACTTAGTGGGGTTGGTGAAGGTGGAAGTAGGAATAAATGGCTAGAGAGCTTAACAGAAAAAGAGAAAGGGTTTTTATAAGAAAAAGAAATGCTTCAGTGCATAACCGAGTATCATTGTTTGTGAATGTCAATGGCCTTGGTCTATGTCACCTCTGAGCTTGTTTCTTTCTCATCTGTAGCATGGAGATGATATTGACTTCCCTTATTATTCTAGAATGGTGATGTCATGTGCTACAATGATGTGAAAACATTGTTAAGACTGAAATGTTTTACTCAATTTGTTATTCATGGAGGAACGAAATTCTTTATCTCGATTCTCATGCCTAGTGTTTAGCTCAGAAATACCTTCACCCAAATATCTAATGATTCTTTCTTCTATGATGATATCTGAGAAGTCACAAGGTAGGGCAGACCTCTGTGCCTACCTTCACACGTGGGTGGTGTGCCTGTCCAGTGTCCAGATGGAGAACAATCCAATCTTTCTGGTCCAGACAGATAAAATCCTTCATCACAGGTGAACTGGCATGTGGATTTGTAAGTGGAACCTCCAAGAGGCTGGATACAGGTCATGGTTCCATTCTGAGGGCCGAGCAAAGGTGTGCACGTGACAGCTGAGTGGACAGGACAAGGTGGGAGGGGGGAGATCATGTTAGAACTCAGGGTCTGAAGTCCATCTTCTCTCTTTTTCTCTCTCTCCCTCCCCCACCAGCCGTGTGTGTGTGTGTGTGTGTGTGTGTGTGTGTGTGTGTGTGTGTGTGTGTGTGTGGTCAGGGATGGGAGGGCTGTAAGCTGGAAATGCCAAGGGGGAAGGGGTGTGGGTCCTTGGTTTGGTGGAGTCATTTCCAGCTCTCCCATGACTTTGCAAGGCTGAGTGTGGAGGGCTGTGAGGACAGTGACAAGGGAACTGATCTGATAACACGCTCTCCCTCGGAAGTGTCACAATAGCTTGTGGATTTCAGGCCAACATGGTACCTTCCTGCCCCAACCACAAGTGAGTACTTCACTTGATGTGTACCCAGCAAGAAGAGGAGAAAGTTCCCCCAGAGTAAACAATGGGCTAGAAGCAGAAGGGGACTGGAAGGTCACAGGAAGCTGGGGTGAGTAGCAACCTCCTGGCTGTGAACATCCACAGGCAGGACTGTGGGGCAATGCATGGTTCGGCTTTCCTGGAAGGGTCTGATCACTCTGATGACCCTGCTCAGGAATTCTGAGCTCTTCTTCAAAGTTGTACCGGCTTCAGTGTGGAGAGGATGAGAGCTGAAGGAGCAAGCTCACAGCCTCACTCTGCTCTCTTCAGACCCAGCTCCTCATTCCCACCCGCAACTCCTGCTCACCATAAGTTCTGATGCCTGATATGAAGGGCATCCTATTATGCTGTTAATTAATTCTTTTAGTTATCCATACACGTTGTAAATATTGGATTTACAACGGTGTGTGTGTGTGTGTGTGTGTGTGTGTGTGTGTACACGTCTGTGACCTGAACAGCAAGTGGTTTCCCCTTCATGAAAAACACGACCTGCTTGCTTTTACTTAGATATTGAAGGCCTATACAAAGTTAAAGGCATGACGAATAACACAGAACTATTTCATATTGCACATATTAAGAATATTATTAAAATTGAATATACACAGTAAAAGTAACTATTACAAAGGAAAAGTTAGATGAGAAAATATAGGAAGTACTTTGTGCTAGAATGTTAGCAATGTTTATTTTCAGGGGTTAGTGTTTAAGATGATATTTTTTTATTTTTCTGTTTTCTTATTATATTGCTATTTATAGATTTTATAAATGAAAATCCTGTTTTATTAAAAGTGTTTGTCGCCGGGCGGTGGTGGCGCACGCCTTTAATCCCAGCACTCGGGAGGCAGAGACAGGTGGATCTCTGTGAGTTCGAGGCCAGCCTGGGCTACCAAGTGAGTTCCAGGAAAGGCGCAAAGCTACACAAGAGAAACCCTGTCACGAAAAACCAAAAAAAAAAAAAAAAAAAAGTGTTTGTCATAAATCTGGCTAAGGCATTGGATACACTGAAAAGAAAAGAAATGGGAAAATTTGAAAATCACGCATCTGTCCTTCAAGTCATCAAGTCAGGTGATTAGACCAGCTCCACTTCACACAGAATGATGTGGTGCTCACAGGGCATGGAGACTTTCTGTCATCAAGTCTAACACAGATGTAAATGGCCGTTCCTCCCCACTCTATCCTAAGCATGCTTCTCCACTACTATCCAGACCTCGGAGAATGCTTGCAGCATGGTTCTGTAATTCCACCTTTCTCATTCCCACAGGACATGCTATGGTCCCTAAGAAGAAGAAAGTGCTGGACCAGCCTTGGAACAAACACTCAGAGCTAAGTTTTCTTTTCCATCTTCTTTCTAGGTACTGTATTTAGTAGTTGAGTACCATTCATGATAGGAGCCTGTTAGTCCTGATGTAGAATCTGATAAGGACAGTGCAAAGGTCACTGCATTGCTATCATCATTGCCAAATATCCTGACACTCGCAGTATCTGCTTAGCCTCTGATTACATTTGTATTCAGGGTTCTTGGAGTAGAGGATGAAGGGGTTAGTGACAGTACCCATCCCTTTTCAAGCTAGTTTCAGGGTAGACCATACACAGTTATTAACCACAGACATAGCCTTCAAGAATACTGCTTCCAGTTTACTTCCAATGAAAATGGGAAGAATGCATTCTTACCTTGGCATTCCGGAGGAGCCCCACTCCAGTCTCCAGTAGCCAAGCATCTTATTGCACTTGCTCCCACCAAGAGTGAGCCTTCATCACAGGAAAAGCTGCAGACTGACTGGTACTTCAGGGCACCAAAGGGGTCTGAGCAGGTCATCTGAGCTTTTCTCGGAACTGGAAAATCCCGACACTGCAATGCTAAGAAGTGAAGAAGGCAGGGAGTGAGAAAGCAGTGAGACACAAGTGTTGTCGAATTTGACCCATCAGCCCCTTTAGTGAAAGAAGAAGGACTCATGAGTTGAGTTTGTTTAACTAAGAAGAGTTTTTAAAAAAGTTGTCATCAATGCCAATGATACTTGATGGATTTTACAAGGGAAAAAGTTTGAACCAGTGTTGGCTACATCAGTATTAGCATAGCCACTGTAGAACAGTTTGGTAATATGCACTAATCAATCAATCAGTCTTAAGCTATCATATCTTTGGACTCAAGAATCTCTGAAAAGTATAGAGATTCCTGAGATTTATACCAAATTCAACTCAGGGGTTTTTGTCTTGGCATTGTTTGTAAGAATAAAACAAGCATCAATGAGGGATAAGTCTGGGGCTCACCAAGTAAATTATGAATTCATGAAAGGAATATTCATAGTTCTTAAATTTCATGTGTTTTACTTGCAAAAGGTTTTGGAGGTATATCTATGTATAATGTTAAATGGAAAAGCAGAATAAAATTATGATCATGATCAAAGTGTGGTCTTTTGTAAAACACTTTTAGCTAGCAGTCAAAATGATAGGTTTCATTATGACATTTTATATATAAATGCACACACACACACACACACACACCCATATATAATTGTACTTTTCTCATTTCATCCCCATTGCCCTATCTGCTCCTTCTCACTGTCTATCACTACACTATTATCTGTAAATATGTAAGATAGTCCTGTATGGAGAGAACACACTTATTTCACATTTTTTCGCCTCTAAAATATGAATAATAGCTTTCACTACCTCTTGGCATTAGACTATCTGAGATGACAGGAAATGCTCAGTAAGTCCTGGCTCCTAACCTCAGTAGCAGCCGCAGAGGCACTAACAGACACCAGAGCTAGCCTCAAGGCTGTGCAGCAGCTGTAGACCTTGACTACTGGCGAAGAGACACCAGTGAGGACAATAAAAGGAGTTATTGAGGCTTCAGTTCCAGATGCTGAAGAAAATATCCAACCATCTGTTCCGGATCAGGTGACAATTACTTGCCTGGATACAAAGTTGCTTGAGCAATCCCTTGTGATTCTTTTAAAGGAAGTCACAGGGTTTTGCGTGTCTACGTCTCCTAGACAATACACAACAGCACATTTAATCACCCTCACGGTTTTACCACCATAAGGCATGCACTTTTATTCCTCCACTGCCTGCTTTTCTTTTCACTGTTTTCATCATGCTAAACACATGAAGTATGCGATCTGCCATTTGCCACTTTGCTAATTGACGTGTCTAGTTCTATGTCCATGTGCATTTGTATTGTCAGACTGCATTCGTCACCACTCATCCCCAGGACTCTTTTCAAGATCTCAGTCTGAGTTCCATGTTCACTAACATTAATCCCTCTTTCCCTCTCCCTTATCAGTCTACTTTCTGTCTCTGGTTATACTGCTTTCATCAATATACACAGATAAGATCATATATTACTTGATTTTTGGAGAATAACTCATTTTACTTATTATTGTCTTTAAGATCTATCCATATTGGAGCATGTGTTGGAATTCCCATTCTAAAGCTGAATAGTATTCTAGTATATATGAATACCAGATTTTGTTTATCCCTTCCACCCACTGATGCTCACTTATTTCCACAGTTTACTGTTTGAATAGAGCCGCTCTGAACCTGAATATACACATATCCCTTCAAGTCCCACTTGCAAATCACTGGAGAACCAATAGCTCATCTCAAAATCAGGGTATACACAGGTCCAGGGATTCACACAGATTTTGAAGAGTACCAGTAAATGGTAGCATAAGTACAGATACCCTTTGTAAAATGAGGCAGTCCCAGTGACCTTCTTGTGACTTAGTCTTTATTTTAGAGCAAGACACCGAGAACATGAAATACTAAGAGAGAGTCAATTTTTTCAAATAAGACACAAACTTGGGATTTGTAAAGTAACTGTTTCGTTATGGCTTTCTCTGTGTTTATAAAGTTGACAGTGGTGTTAGTGGCTTTAGAACACACTGACCCACAACTGTTGGTGACATAAGCAGGAAAAGCTGGTTATTAGTGCCTTGTTTTACCAGAAGTCACAGAACTCAGAAAGCCCCAAAGCCTGCTGACAAAAAATGATAGACCTAGACAAACTGCCTTGTCCATTCCTCGTCTACCATCTCATGACGTTCCTCATACATTATCCTTTCCCTCAGCGCTGATCTCCTCGGCTCTCTCCAAACATAGACCAAAGCAACTCTCACCTTGACAATGCTGTTGTGAACACTGTGCTGAAAAACATTGCTTTGCCCACTCTTTGATCCCTGACATCAGACACAAAGAGCCCAGCACATCTCAGTCTCTCTGTGAATGTCCAACAGATAAGTGAGTGATAGTGTTAAGTACCCACTGTACTCGAGAGGCACAGAGGAATGATTTGGTGTCACGGTACCTTCACAGACGGGAGCTGGGGCTGTCCACTGTCCCAAGTCAGCACACTGAATGGCATCATTTCCCTTCAGCATGAAGCCCTCCGCACAACTGAACGTACAGCTGCTGTTGTACTCAAACGCTCCTGAGGATGGGGAGCAATCCATGCTTCCGTGGACGGGGCTCTCCAGAGGTTCACATGCAATGGCTGAAGGGAGAATTTCAGATACTAGGTCTTTCTCTGTAGAGTCTCTTGGGAGAGGCTGCTGCTTTTCTGCCCACATTGCCTACATATTCAAAACCTCAAGCCTTTCTTTGTCCAAAAGGAAAACTACCCTTCCCATGTTTCTCTTTGGCTGGCTCACTCTTCGGATCTCAGTTTTGACACTGTTTTCCTTCAGAAGGCTTCTTTTCCACCCAAACTGAGGGGCGGGGACTCCTTGTGTGGGTTCCTCAGATCCTGCACTGAGCTATTTATGCATGATTGCAGTTCTTCCCTCTTACAGCACAGTCTCTTTGATGCTGGGGTAGTCATTCAGAACTGCATTCTGGAGCCCTACACTCTGCTTGATAAATCCTGGGTGCTCATTAAATGTTTATCGGATTATAAAAGAACAGATACAGAAAAAGTGGGCTTATGAGGAAGCAGATGGAATAGTATCGCTTACTGTAGATGCTCTGACCTAGTGCTGTATGATGATTCCAAGTGAGCTCTGTCTTAGAACACCGGATGTCATCCTAATCAGACATTGTTTGCCAAATGAGTGCAGCCCAAAGTGGGTTCCTGCACACAGCTACACTCTGAAGAACCCCAGTTCTCATAAAGACTGTTTTCCTCAAACCCTCTGTGGATAGTTCTATGCCTCGAGATACTCCTGTGAATTTGCAGAGCACAGAGACCACCCTTTCACACTCACATCTAGTTTTTACAAGAATCAGTGCATGTAAGGGCCAAATGTCCTCTAGTGCTCCTCTTTTATTTATACTCAAGAAAAAAAATGGAAATCACAAATGCCATGCAATCTCCCTAAAGTCTATGTGTTGAGTTGTATGCATGCCTGTGCCTGTGTGTGTGTGTGTGTGTGTGTGCCTGTGTGTGTGTGTGCACGCGCACACACAAGCTCATGCTCACTTGCATGTGCATGCAACTGCCCATGTGTGTTAGCATAGAGGCCACAGGTTGATGTCAAATTTCTGTTCTCTCACTCTCCACCTTATTTCTGAGACAGAGTCTCTTATTGAGCCTGGGGTTCGCTGCTGCAGCTAGACCGACCGGCCAGGGAACTCAAGGGATCTTCCAGCCTGTAGTTCCCCAGCTCTAATGCTGAGGTTACAGGCACGTGCCACCATACCTGGCTTTTATGCTGATTCTCAGAACGCATATTCAGATATTCAGGCTTGCGGAGCAAGTACTTTACCCACTGAGCCATTGCCTTGGCCCCGCCCCCAGAAGCCTCACAGCTAACAGTATTTGAGCTGGGCTTGTAATCCAGGTCTGGGAGTTTACTCATCCAACCTTCAACCTCCCACTTTCTCTCGCCCGTCTCTGCCCTATAAGATGAAGGGATGAAGCAGCTGCACACAGTCCAGTCTTTGTGCATTATGTTATCACCCGGGTTTGTACCACAGCTATTCTTTAATGCAGATTCCTGTATTCCTTTGCAGAGTCTACCTCCAAAGCTTTCTGAGCCCAGATGCCTCGTGATTCCCATAGCTACTGCTATAACTTCTTCTCGAGTATAAGATGTTGCCCTGCAGTGTGCATATGCCAGTGGGACAGGAAGGGGATGTGGTTGAAACAGGCCGATCCTAAAGTAAGCAAGTGCCCAAGTCTATCCTCTGTATTTTATACTTGCCATTTCTTCTTTCCTTAGGCCTTTCTTTATTTTAATGTGTGTTTTAGACAGGGTGTGGTGCAGCCCAAGCTGGCCTCCAGCTCACTGTGTGGTTCAGGTTGACATTTAATTTGCAGAAACTCTACTGTCTTGGGCTCTCGAGTGCTGAGATTACACACATGTGACACCACATCCTGCTTATACCTTCTATTTCATTGTGTACATTTCATATGTCTAATTCTCACAATGCACCTGGCAATTCTTAGCCTCATTTCACAGATGAGAAATCTCCCAGAGGTTGAACAGATATGACCCTAGAGGGGGCTGTCTTGTCCTTAAGAGCCTTTGGTCATTCTAACATGGCACAGCTCCTTCTAGGTTATATTGAGTACTGAGAAAACTAATCTTACCTTCACAGGTTGGCAATGGTCCAGTCCACTGGCCAGCGTCAGTGCAATGGAGTGTGTCTGAGCCCCTCACTTGATATCCAGGACGGCACTCAAACTTACAGCGGGAGCCATAGGCAAAGGCAGCGATCGGGTGCATACAGTCCATGGTTCCATGGATAGGAGCCTCCAGGCTCTGGCACTGCACAGCTAAACAGAAAAACCAATGCTAAAGAAAGGGGAGACTACCCAGCATAGAAGGAAGCCACACCCACAAAGAACAGTGTGGGTCTGCCGGTGGAAACACAGATGGAGCTGGGAAGATGTAGCGATCAGGAAGCTCTAGCCATTTGGACATGGAGCATCAATCCTCAGAGGGACCTGAACATCTTAACGCAGAGTCCTCCAAGCTCTGTCCTTAACATTCTTTATGCTTTGTGTATTATCAGTCTGTCCCTGAAGGTCTGTGTGTTGATGTATTCGCCCTCTTATATGAAATACATGAATAATACCATTCTGAAACTGTTTGTGGTATATGAGTTGGGGAAAGAGTAGATTTTTATGTCTTGATCATAGCAGAATCAGCCCTTTGTTTTTCCACAGACTGATACTGTTTTCCCATCCCAGAGTGAAGCAATCTAGCTCAGCAGCTGAAGGAGGGAAAATTCAAAATTGACAATGCAGAACAGCTTCTCTGTGAGATGACCAGTTTCATCTGTGCTCCAGCTAACACGGGGTGGAGTGGATATTATACATCTCAATGTCCTGGCATTTGCTTTTACACTCAGAGACCAGAGCTATTCCCACCCCAAGGGACTCCATTGTTCCATCTTGGGCCAACTGAAGTGAGTCCCTCTTCACAGTGAAGCTACAGCTTCACTAATGCTGGAATGTTCCTGTAGGCCAGATGCCGGCCAGCCTTCCTCCTTCAGGACTGTTCATGGCTGAGCACTGGGAGGCCAAGAATAAGCACAGAGCCATGCTATTCATTCTGGGACAAGTTTCATTCAGTACTTGGGAAATTTGGGGATTCTGTGTCATTTATACTTGCCCAAAGTGGCAGATAAGGTCATACTTGGTTAAGTAGAACTCAATGGCTGGTCAGGGGCTCAAATAGCCATGTTTTTCTGCTTAAGAAGCAATGATATAAGGTCAATCCTAAGTTCTCACCATTGTTCACAGTTCACTTTTCAAGTAACAAAAGGAATTTGCCTGGGAATAAAAAAAATTAAACTACCACCTCTACATAGGTAGGAGATGTACCATGAAAATGGAGATCAGGGTTAACCTGATTGACTAATAGTTGTGGTAACTAGAATCTCCAGGTAATGTAGATTCTTATTCTTTTCTCGAGTTTTATTTTTTAAATTTACTTTAAAAGATTTGATGTGTATGGGTGTTTTGCCTGCACGTATGCCAGTATACTATATGTTTGCCTGGTGCCTGCAGAGCCCAAAAGAGGGCAATGGATCTCTTGTAAATGGAGTTGTAGATGGCTGTGAACCACCATGAGTACGGTGGGAATTGAACCTGGGCACTCTGGAAGAGCAACCGGTGCTCTTGACCACTGAGCTTTCTTTTCAGCCTCTATTTCACAAGTTTTTTAATGGAAAACTCACTTCCCCATATATATAGTCTCCCAAATTCTAATTATTTAGTAAGGATGGAAAAAAAAATAAGGTCTGCATACCTTTACACTGTGGGGGTTTATTTGTCCAGATTCCAGAAGCCAAACACTCCGACTTGCTGGGTCCGCTCAATTCATAGCCTTCCACACAATGGAAAGTACAGTATGAGCTGAAAGTGAAGACCCCTAGAGGGTGGCTGCAGTTCATGAGCACGTGTGGAGGAAGGTCAAACTTTTCACACTCTTCGACTGTGGGGAACAAAAATAATGATTTTTCTCATTGTAGACTTAAAATCTCTGCTGCATCTACAGCAAATTATAACTCTCTTTGCTCTCCCTCCTTAGGCTCCTAATCCAAGCCCTCTATCTTAATCCGGATCCTCTGTATTGCCAGCATCTTAGAAAATAATCACTTTTTTTGGACAGCTCAATTCATTCACCATTTTTTTTTTAATTTCAAATTGGTAAAATTAAACTTTAAGGCTTCATTTTTTGTCTTCCTGTGTTTGTATTTCTCTTTTATTCCTTGAAATATTATGAGTGAATGTTCTCTCCAAAAATAAAGTGATTTTTATCCCGAGTGTCTTGAGATACTTGTGTTGAGCAGGCAGGTATCGGGATCTCCCACTTGCCTTTGCTTGCTAGAGAGGCTCCATTGTAATTCACTTTCTGGCATTATCTCTCATGTAAACTCAACTGCCAAAGCAACACCACCCAAGTGCCAGCCTCACCGTATTCACACTCTGGCCCATAGAACCCGGGGTAGCAGGAGCAGGTGTAGTTCCCGATGGTCTCAATGCACTCCCCTTGCTTGTTGCAGGATGTGTCCTGGCAGGAAGCTGCACAGATATAAGAGAGGTCAGAATCACAGAAGGCACAGGCTCCACCCTCTCATGAGCTATGTAGAGAGGACTGCCCTGGGTCCCATGGAAGACATTGCTACAATAAGAACAATAGAAGGGCCTGGCTGATGAAGTGCATTGAGGACTAAGTGTGACGAACGCTAAATAAACAAATGACATAAACAGAACTCCATAGAGTGGCGCTGAGTGCAATTGCCATTCAGTACTAGTGGGTATTCATTTCAGTGGTGTCTCTTAGGGACAGTGACAAACTTCCTCTCAATCTGTACCTTCTTACGCTAATGCATGGTGGCGCAGAAAAGTTCTAGACGACGGGGTTTCCAGTCCTGACATCACCATAGGAGTATTACAAAGCTCCTATTGGATGACGCATTTAGTATTTCCAAATGAGGGCACAGCCATGTGTAGACACAGAGCGACAAGCGCAGTCACAAATAGATGTGTGGACAGAGGAACTCTGTGTCAGGCAAAATGGGTTTTCTAATAGAAAGTATCTCTTCCCTGATGCCTACTTTTACTCCAAGATGGTTAGGAAACAGATATGGGTCTCTAGAAAGGAAATTAACAGAGACTCAGAGAATAAATCTTTTCATGATAATGTGTGCTGAGACCTGACAAATCCTGTAGATAATTATCTCAGCAACCAAACTTAATGTCTCATTGCAAAATTCCTATCTACGTGTTGTCTCTCTCCCACAGGATGCCTCATTACATCTTATAGTGCAAAACGTCAGGCGATGTCAGTATGTCTAGAATATTGGGTTGTTAGGGAAATAGCCCCACTATGTCGGTAATTTTCAATGCCTTTTCTATCTTGTAAATTTGTTTTGAAAGCCTCACGGCCTTAAGAAAGTAACATTTCCTGAGCATCGTGTCTTCGGTAATAAGGGCAGTGCTAAAGTCCCTTTTGGTTTCAAATAGATGCTTTTCTCTAATCTTGATCTTACATTCTCCAAGATGCTCAGTAATGCTGAGTCATTCTACATTTTCTCGTGCCCAACAACCAGGAAAGACATATGTTTTTTTAAGAGACGGTGGCGTGAGCTCCGAGGAGGCCTCACCTGTGTAGCACAGGGCCCGCTTGCGTTTGGAGCAGGGCTCGTCATTCCACTTGCCAGGGGCCGAGTTACTCTTGATGTAGATCTCCACGCAGTCCTGGTTGTTCCTCTTGTTGTTGGGCTCATTCTCCGCCCAGTTCTCGGCCTCCTCTGTGAGCGTCTTATTGGTCCCCACCCAGGTCCACTTATTATTGATCTTTCGGATTCCAATCCAGTAGTAAGAGCTGAAGTATGGGATGACGTCATTGAGGTGAGCGATTTCATTCTTATTCTGGATGGCCACTAAGTCTGTGAAGTACTTCTGGCAGAATGCCCGTGAGAAATTCCACGTGTATGCCCGTGTGCTGTAGTTATAGGTCCACGCTGCCACTTCCTTCTGATGTACAAACTCTGGTGGGTGGGGGAGATAAACATGGGTTAGTGTCACTCACTGGATGGAGCCTGATTCGGAGCTTGCTTCTGTGAGTGAGATGAATGGCTCACCAGGAGATGGATGCCAAGGACAAGGCTATTTTCTGCTTGATGTTATTTTAGGAAAAAGCAAGTATTTTCTATTTGCCACTTAAAAGCAAATACAAAGTCAGAAAGGAAAGCACCATCTTCTAAAAGATTCTATGTTAAAATATTCGTGATCTCAAGATACCAGAGAGGTCATCTGGTCTATTCTAATTTCATAAATGAAGGAGCACGTGAATGTGTGATGGAAATGAGATGCCTTGTGATCTGGAGCCTCCTGCTAGCTCAGTCTCGGTACCTATCATGTTTACTTTCTTCCTTATAGAACACTTACTTCATTTATTTTGTTTCATTGAGTCAGGATCTTACGTCATAGCTCAGGCTGGCCTGGAACTCTGCCTCAGTCTCCCAAGTACTGGGGTCATAAGTATGCACTGCCATGCCTGGCCACTTCTTTGCCTTCTTTTGTGGTTGTCCTACTATGTTGGCTGCACTCCCCTTCATCCCTGGGTGAATTTCCTCTCTTCTGTTCCCCTTGATGGCTTCAGGTAAACTTCATCTTTCTCCCTCCAGGCTTACTGCCCCATGTTGCAATACCTGTTTCTATGATGTGGCCCATATGCATCACTATGCATCTGGCTGGGTCTTTTCTTAGTTCTGGATTCTCATCATGAATCACAATGTTTAACCCATAATAATTGTTCAGAAGATGCCTGCCGAATGAGTGAAATACTGTAGGGCCTCAACAAAGCTAGGGTTAGAAACATCTCCCTAGTTACAGCCATACACTTCACTTCTCTTAGCTGTTTCTCTTGATAAGTTATCTCTTTCACATCTACTTATTCATGCATTAAAATGGACCCTTCCTTGTAAGTGCTTGTGATATAAAAACGAAATAAACAAAGTATGACCCCTTGGATACAGAGGTTGTTATTGGAGCCTGTGGGAACTCATGGGGCAGAAGAGGCCAATTCCCCAGAAGAGGTAGACAATGCCAACAATCAGGCCTGGAAACGACTCCCTTCCTGTTTATAAAATTCTGTTTCTATTTGACCCACGAGGATCTGCCATATTTCAACTCCCCTCACTAGCACCTCCGTGGTGGTGTTTTGCCTTTAGGCTTTACTCTGGAGGCAGGCAGGCATGGTGGTACACACCGGTAACCTTAACCCTTGGGAGGCTGAGGCAGGAGGATCAGAAGCTTGAGGCCAGCCTGGTCTGCATAGTAAGAGAAGAGATTTATTTGGACATAGCTAGGATTACGCTATTGTTTCCATCAACTAAAGGCAGTGATGAATGTTTTAATATTATATATCAAACTGTTTACTTTGACTTTTAAGAAATTCATTTTTATTTTTAAAAAAGATTTATTTTTGTTTGTATGTGTGTGTGCTTGCGTGGGTTTATGTGCACCACTTATGTAGAGGCATTGCTGAGTCAGGAGGATGTCAGGTCCCCAGGAAGTGGATTTACAGGAGGTTGTAAGCCACTTGATATAGGTGCTGGAAATGAAACCTGGGTTCTCTGGAAAAAGAGCAAGTGCCCTTAACTGTTGAGTCATCTTTCCAGTCCCCACAATTGTGTTTAAAGAAACTCAAATATTTTTGTGAGTCACTGAGAGTATGTGTGCTCTGTCTGCTTAGTCTAAAGATGATGTTGACCCTGCATGCTGCAGCTTATTGTTTCTGAAGCCTTGTAGATCAGTGTGATACTATCACACTGAAAAAGATCAGTCTTTCTCTGGGGTCTCTAGGTGTGAGCACTTTCCCATGTTGCCCAGCAGACTACCATCCCAAACCACTCCCGTGTGGCCCTGGGATCTCTCCTAAGGACTCAAGGTTAGATGAAGGGTTTACCAGAGAGCAGAGCAATGGACCAGATGAGCTGAGCACCTCCCAAGACCACACTCCAGAGTCTTGGCTTCCAGGAAGCTTTTAGGCAGCCGGCCTGAAACAAAACAGAAAACTTCCTCTTAGTATCTACAACCAACCAATGAAGCTGTAGAAATTCAGTTGATAATCATGGGGTTAATTCTTATTTTCAGCAGGAGGGTGTTGCAAACCTTCCGCTTCTTTTTGCTTTCTCATCACTCTTTTGACCTACCCTAATGAGGCTGTGAAGGTTGCACCAAATTTATTGGCCTTTAAAGGATGATTTTAGACAGATAAGCTCTAGAAATGCTCATCTTGTCCAAGCTCTTATTACACACAGCCATAATAAGAACTTGCAGCATCTAAATGATATCTTACAGATGACACCTGCAGACTTTGACACAGAAGCCATCTACTTGACATTTTCTACCTTCATCAACCCCTAAGATTTCAAATTCACACTGCATCACCTTTGAGGATGTGGAGTGTGAGGCATGACTAAGCTGATAGGGGTACCAATATCCCTCTAAGGCTGCTCTAACATTTACAGCTAGTGTGAAAACAATGCCTTTGTGTTTAAATGTTGTCTTTCTACTTCTTCAGAGAAATGACTTCCTAGAGCCATTGCTGTATAGAGAATCTGAATTGCCTCAGACTGTACTACAGTAACAGATGATGCAGGGTACAGGGGGGATGGCATATGTCTGAAGATGCAGATGCACTGCTGACCACAGGCTAACCAGACACCAAGATCGGCACAACTCAAATCAAAGCAAGTCTTCTAGTCAGTGGCACATGTCCTTGTCAGCTTGGAACTTTCTACCCTACCCTGGAGTTTCTGAATTCTGCCTTTTATAAGTAGGTAGAATGTCCTCATAAGCTAGCGTGCTAGTCAGCTGACTTCTGCATAGTCACCTCTCCAACCCCAAATTTAGAGTGTATTTGTCACATCTTAATTGCATACTAAAAATAATTGTCATGCTAGTGACATTAAAAAAAATTAATTTGCAGAGATTTATGGTTCCAGAAAATTAAAGATCTTTCAAATTTTTATCTTTATAAATAAGCAAGAAAGATCTTAGTATATGAGATTAAGAGTTTGTAGAGGAAGTAGAGTGGGGTCAGTATTCAAGGAGAGAAAGTGAATACTATAAACGTTCTTGTTATTAAGTGTTTTGTATGGTTTGTATTACCAGCTCACTCTGACATTTCATTACCTTTGTCAAATTTTAAGACAGAATACAAAACTTTTTTTTTTTTTTTTTTTTTTTGGTTTTTCGAGACAGGGTTTCTCTGTGTAGCTTTGTGCCTTTCCTGGGACTCACTTGGTAGCCCAGGCTGGCCTCGAACTCACAGAGATCCGCCTGGCTCTGCCTCCCGAGTGCTGGGATTAAAGGCGTGCGCCACCACCGCCCGGCACAGAATACAAAACTTTTTAAAGAGCTATGTTTTCAATATTCTGGAAATCTAATCTTAATTTCAAAATTTATAAAGAAAAATTTTAAGTCTCCATTTTAGAAGGAGAGGAGATTACACAGTTTTCCAAAGTTTTGGAGACATGAGAGAAAAGCTGTAACTGATGAGCTCAGCGATGTAGCCCGATGCCGGCCCCCAGGATTGGCTTTGACCCTAGGCTGGGTTCCACCCTGAGGAATGTGACAGTTTCAAATCCATGGCCATTCTACCTGTGGCCTTGGGACTTTCCCACGAATGGTATTCCTAGGCATTTTGGATCCTTGGGCTCTGCCTAAAGGAGTGTATGAGAAGAGTAAGTGGACGGGGCTCCTATTATTCTTTTTAAATCATCATGTCCAAATGTACTCATTGTTTTCTGTATTAACTCCTTTACACTTTTAAACAAGCTTTTGTTTAAATACCACCCCCAATAGAGGTACTCCCCATTCTGAGTTGTCTGTTTATTTGTATAAACTTTTAAGCAAGATTTTGTTTAAACTAAAATTTCCCCCAACCAATTCTCTGTTGCACTAGTTGTGTGTGTGTGTGTGTGTGTGTGTGTGTGTGTGTGTGTGTGTAAATGTGCATGTATGTATAAGTTTGTGTTTGTGTGTGTGTGTGTGTGTGTGAGAGAGAGAGAGAGAGAGAGAGAGAGAGAGAGAGAGAGAGAGAGAGAGAGAGAGAGAGAAAGAGAGGGGGGGAGAACAGTGGTTTGAAGCAATGCGAGGTTTTAGAAAATTGGTAGTGCTCTGATGAAGTCAGACATCCAAAAAAAGGAGAACACGAATCTCTGTGCACCCTGTTTCATCATGATACATCTGTTCTTCAAAATTATTAAATACCAAGACTCATCTTCCAGGGCTGTTTCAGTTCCGTAGGAGATGCTAGGATTCCTGCCACATGGATTCAGTATTTCCCTGGCATTATACAGTAAGTGTTCTGGCCTACTCATGGGTGATCACCACTACCCATCATTGAGTTGAAGTGATTTTCCCAAGTTGGCTAGCTAAATGCACATCAGGTCAACCTATCAATTCTTAGTCTCATGAGGCTCATGAACTTTGGAAACAGCGGGGAAGAAAATGTTTATTTGCAGTGATTAGACTCCTTCTCAAAGGCTCATGGATCCATTAATTCTTCTGTGGTAATTCTTATGTAGTCTAGGCTAACTTTAAATTTTCTATGTAGCCAGTTCCTCAGCCTCCTGCCTCCATCTCCCATGCACTAAGAGTAAACCACCATGCTCATGTGGATCTCCTCATTCTGACCATACTTAATGGACCCCCAAATCAAACCCCTGTGTCAACAGTAAGGTTGCCAGTTGACTTAATGATGGTTGACAGGACTGTATGTGTGGGTATGAAAGGTGGGAGTATTTGAAAGTTTTGCTTAGTAATAATTTTCCTCTGGAATGTCCTTTGGGTGGTGGCAGCCCTTTATGCCTACTCCTGTTCCACAGCACAGCTTTAGGGATAGTATCGGATCTGGGATGCTGAAGAGTTAAGGGCCCCGTACATCTGACCAATCAAGAAGTGTTGTAATAAGAGGAAATGCCTCTCTAGGAGAAGCAGCCATGTGCTCTGCTAATCTTTAATGCTGTCTGGCAACATGCTTCAAACTGGAAGTGGCTGGAAAAGAGTCTGAGACTGACTGGGTCATTACAATAACATCCTGTGACTGCACAGACCTTGTGTAAGCACCCTGGTTGTCGGCAGTGCTACTCAGAGTGACTGCAGAGTAAATGAGGGAGCAGAGAGAAAGTGTGGGAGCCTTTGTCCCTTGGCCTCCCATTTGTAGGAAGAGGTACCAGCATGCAGGAGTCCCGTGGCCACAGAGAGGGGACCGCAGAGCAGCAGTTCAGAAGCAGAGGTGGCGTCCCTTCTGGACTTTTGTCTGCCTTGTCCAGATCCTCTTGGCTTTCTCTGCTTCCTCTCTAGCTAGAAGTTCATAACTCCCCTGCTGCCTCTTCTTTGTTTTCCAGCCCACAGCTTCCACCTTCTTATCAAACTGCTCTTTTGAACTTTATCATGAACTTGCACATCACCCAACTGAATGGCAGCTTTTCACCTCTCTCTTACTTGAACTCTGTGCATCAGCATTTGCTGTAGACCAATTCATTTTGCTTAATGTGATGTTTCTCAAATGACTTGAGCAATCTTTCCGAGTGTTCCTTTGAATCTCCCTCAACTCCTGTCCTTGGTGCATTACTGTCTCCATGCTTCCATGGTTCTATTTTCTTCTTCATTTGCTTGACCTTATGGTCCTCTATTTGTAAAGGTCCCCAAATCAGCATCTCTATTTCTGGCCTCACTCTAGAACATGAGCCCCCCCCCCCACGAATACTGAGCAGACACAGGAGCGTGCAAGGTGTCAGGTCCTAAAGAAACTATGGCAACTGGAATAACTGGCTAACTGTGGTGCCTATTAACATACCTGTGGCTCCTCTCAGCCCTTCTCAACATGTGGAAATGTGTTAAATAGTAAATACGTGATAATCATAATCTAGTACCTATGATACAATATGATATACTAGAGACTGTGTCTGAGTAAAAAATGTTACAAACCATCAGGAAGGTCTGAAAAACAATATTCTTGCCATTTGCTCTACTAATTAAAGTAACATATTTATTGGGTAACATGTCTAGAAACCTAATGTGCAACATGATCATTATAGGTCATAAAAAATACATTACCTGTAAATTCTTGTTAAATCAGACTTTAGCTATTCTTTCCACAAAAACAAAATTTAAAATGAGCAATGGCAACCATTTGGCTACCTGTATGTATCCCATTACATCATGCTGTATATTTAAATATCCACATAAAGCATACTTTAAAATGAATTATGGATTTATACATATACAAATGAATAATGAAATTTGAAATAAGCTAAATGAATCAATATAAATAAAATAATAATGGTGAGAGAGTGACTGGAAATAAGGCAGATGTCTGCTAAATAAGGAGCTATCAGGAAAGCACATACATATCCCTGACACTTTCTCTCACTGTACTTGATGTGATAGAAAAAGAGCATGATGAGTTTCTCCCCTACATCTCCTGTAGGAGATCAGATGAGCTCGACTCACTCTCTAAACTCTATACAGAGAGGATGTAGGGATAAGGAGAAGGGAAGTGGGGAGATGGAGGGATGGTCCACAGGTGGTATGCCTCAAGAACCCTAGAGGACATGAAATTGCAAGCACTCTTTAAAAGAAAATCAAGTTTCAATGTCACTTTCTGGTTTGGGTGTGACTCTGAGAGACTCTAGCGCCAAAGAAGATCAGACAATCAATGCAGATTCTTATGATTGACAGTAACATTGACCCCAGCTCCTTCATCTACATCCCCATGGTGACCTGAACTCCTTCATCAAGTAGGAGCAGGGAGGGAGGTCTTTCCCTTGTCTGAACTCTTTACAACAACCTGTCATCAAAGCCTAATGACTTTACCGTCTGGTAAGAAACTGGACACTCTCCAAATTTTCACTTGAATTGTCACAGAACTGGCTTGTATGTCATTATTTCTCTTCTGGATTGAGAAATCAGCTTCTAATTGGCCTTGTCCCTCAAGATTAGCTATTGCTAATTATTTCTCGAAAATGCAATCAAAATCATTATCTTTCTTTTCTTCTTCTTTTTTTTTGTGGTGTGTGAACCAAACACAAGACCCCATGAATGCTATGCAAGTGTTCTGCTATTGAGGTATATCCCCAGCCCAGAATGACATTTCTAACATTATATGGTCATATTGCTTTACTACTTAAAAACCTTCAATGATTCCTCATCTGTAAGCCACACAAATTCTTCAAGATACACATATGAGGCCCCCTTAAAACATGGATCCTTCCTGTTTGACAATACTCTCTGGCCACTACTTCTCAACTACCTAATCCTTCTTAAATGAAGTTATAATAAGACATGCTATAATTTCCATAATACATAAATGAAGTTATATAATACTTAAATGAAGTTATAATAAGACATGCTATAATTTCCATAATACATTGTCTGCTCCCTGTATTTTTTATGCCAAAAGTACCTATGTGTATCAGCCCAGCTCCCCTTAATTTTCTCCCTAAAGTAGCTGGGCTATCAAGACCACTTCTTTCTCCACACCAAACAACCACTCTTTGTTACTTTCTGTGGGTTATTTTCCCATTAGTTATTTTAATAATGACTAAGTTCTTTAAAAAAAACCGCAGGCACATTTTCAGGGAGAAGAGCTAAAATAATGAAATTAGACTCAATTTCTATCCTCATAGGATGTACAGTATTGTAGCACTAAGAAAACATGAAAATGCAGGACAGTAGCATTCGGGTAAAAATTAAAGTAGGATTATGTGACAGAGTGACTGGTGAGCTATGTCAGACAGGGACTGCAAGGCAGTCTTCTGCAGGAAAGTGATATTTAATCCAACAGCAAAATGATCAGAGAAAACTGTCAAGCAGGGAGAACATGAAAGCCTTTAACACAGGAACAAGTGTAATGCCAAACAACACAGAGAAAGAAATGTGGCTGGAATGGATGGTGTAAAGGGCAGACAAATATGACAGGAGAATAATTGAAAGATCACGCCAGGCTCTTGGAGCCAAAGCAGGGGATGGGATCTTATTTTAAACACAGGAACAGGCCAGGGGGGGCAACTTTAAAAGAAATATGATGTAGCCTAACTGTTGCTGAAAATTGAGACTCTGGAGATTAAATGAAGTTTAAGTCGCTCATTTAAATAGGTCTTGTGTTAGATGCCATTCAACAAAAGGGAGCCAACTTCAGCGTTGTGAATGAGAAGCCCCATGAAAAGATGCACCTGTCAGGGTTGTCATTGTTGTTGTTAAGTCGCAACAAGGAGCCTGAGCTACAAAAAGCAGAGGCCATTACCATGGTGCTGGTGGAAGTTAAAGAGGAACTGGTGGGCTGCAGTCAGTGGGAAGGGAGAAGGGAAGGAAGATAAGACACTCATCGGGGTGAAGAGCCATACAACCTCAGAGTGGCAAAGTTCAGGCATCACAAGGCTTTGCACAGTCCCAGTCTTAGTGCCCTTGGCTTTCTGAATGGTGGTGGTGAAATGACAAGATCCTAGCATCCCCCTCTGCTAGAAAAATAACACACAGAAAAGAGCTTGTCTCTAAGTCCAACAGATTTCAAATAAAATTAGACAAATCCTAGTATCTGACCACTCCGAACCAAAGCCTATATTTAAATTAGACTAGGCCTAGCCATTATGTAAAATGAAACAGTAGCATTAAAATAAAACACATATTTAATTTTCAAAAAGACTGTGAGACCTTAGCACAGTCTTAGCACATCCCTAAAACATGAAGGATTTTCTCTGCATGGTAGAGTATCTCCTTTGCTTTTCCAGCAGAGACATTAGACAGCTGGAAGGCAATATAGTGACCGTCACTATCAAATCAGCCTCCTTGAGGGCCTTGCTCAGTACTGTCTATTATGTCAAAGGTCATGATTTCTTTGGTGATTAGACTAATAATCTTCTATGTCCAGAGCTCTAAAGATGCATATTCTAAGTGCTGATTGCCAGCCTAAAGCACCATGGTACAGAAATAATGGAAGAAACAGTAGAAACTGGAAGCTGGAGCCTGAAGTGGTTACAAGTTCACATGAAGTGATCCTGAGCAGCTCCTTGGCCTGATAAAGCCTTGACAGACCTAAGGGTAATTTAACTGTAAGTCCTTAAGCAAGAGAGTTCCATGTCAGTTGGTTGAAAACATCCCACATACAACTTAACTTCATTCTCTTGGATCCTAATTGAAGCCATTGTCTAAACATGAAGCAGATTTCACACAGACAGACTGAGGTTTCTGAATCCTAAGAGCCAAATGTGTTTGGAGAGGAAGAAATCTAAGTATTATGACCAGTCCCAGGGCTGGGTCCCTAGCACTTCATTGCAGAGTTCCACAATAGGAGGGAACACATAGGAGGGAAAATCTTCAGCATCTCCTGGGACCCACCTGGAAGTCCAGGGACCTCCTACAGTTGTCTATAAAGGTCAACTTATATGGAGATTTGTATTTTTATCTAGGCAGAGGAATTAAGCTTTCCTCAGAATCCTCAACAATGCCATGATCTAATATGTTTATCTTTGAAACAGAAGAGAATACCAAAAAGAACAGAAGGAAGAAATTGATGGTTCATTCATTTATGTCAACCAATTCGGAAGAATGACATGTAAAAAGACACCAGTAATCTCATTTTATGTCATGGTCATTTAAATAGTGCAGGCTCAAATGTCATCCTCATATCTCGGTTTTTCTACACACACACACACACACACACACACACACACACACACACACACACACACACAGGTAGAGGGAGATCGCCTCCCTTTAAGTGCTGGAAAGGTGTATGCAGTAAAGTAAAGAGGAGGGAGGAGTTATATGCAAGCATGGCCTTCTTCAGGAGCTGTAGAAAGATGCCAAAAGTGAACACTGGTATGGTAGTTACCTCATTAGGTACAGACTAGAAAATTTTGAATTCCAAGACTATGTGAAATACTCCTAGCATATTAGAATACATGTGGGAGTGCCTCAACTATGTGTGTTTTATCCAGAGTCATCGTGCTGAGTTCAAAATACCTGGTTGCCTTTGTATCTCCCCTCAATCCCAACCTCACTATACCTCTGGAGTTTTCTTTCACTTAAACAATAGCTAGAGATAGAAACGCTCTTCAGTGTAATCTTATTTAATCTCTACCATGATATTGTATATGTATAATATTATTATTACATCCCATTTGTAGATGAGGAGACTGAGTTAGTAACACTGAAGATAGAAATTTAGATCAGAACCATGTGCATATTCGAGATTGGTCCTAGAAAACTCTCGAGACTTAGAGAAAGCATCAGGAAGGCTGAGAGTAAGAAGAGCAAGAAGCTGTTCAATTGTGGCTGTGGCCCAATGCTTTCTCAGCCTTCTATTTATCTCAGAGAGACCAGCCAACTTAGAAAAGAGGTGACATTCTTGCCAAGATCTACTCCAAGGGAGTTCCCACATGTTCTAGCAGAAAGAGCAGCAGCTGGGCAGCCAGAAAACGAGATTGAGAAGGCAGCAGCATCAAGTCGTAACAGTCAAGTACCCATTGGTTAAGTGCCTGCCCTCTGAAAGCCACAACAGTTCTATGTGTAAAATGGAAATCATCCAAACTTATAAAGAATATTGGGAGAATCAAAATGGAAGCAGCCTTTAAAAAAATGCTTACAAACTGGGCATGATGATGTGTATCTACAAGCCTTACCTATCTAGGAAGCTGAGACAGGAGGATGGCAAGTTTAATGAGCCAAGATAACAAGACCCCACTTCAAAAGAGAGGGAAACGCCTTCAAATTCTGACCAGCTACCAACATAAAGCCCCATGGCTATTATGGCCAGTGCTACTCCCTACTTTCTGAGCCTTTCTTCTGTCTGCTTCAGCCACAAAGCATTCCAACTCCTCTCTTCCCCATACAGAGAAAAATGAACTCACCATCTCCTCTAGGACTCCGCTGGCTCTCTTCCTTCTGGCCAAGCCACACTTCTTATACTTTTGCTGGCCCCCCTCCGCCCCCTTGGTGTCAGGCTGCCTCAAAAAAACAACTTCCTATTCGCTTTTGAGAAATTTACCACGGCCTTTCCCCTAAAGTCAGAATGTTGATACTGCAGGAGCGTGTTGGCAGCTTGGAAGAAGCTGTTGCCAAGGGGGCAGCAGGTCACTCCTTCCAGGGGAGACCGTCTGGAGACAGGCGCAGGTGTGAATCATGCCTGGACATCCCAGGCTGAGCAAAGCAGGAACAGTCCCCATGCCCTCAGGGGTCAGGTTTCCTTTGATTAGGATACGAGTTCCAATCTAAGGTCATAGGTGTGAGAGACTTGCTTTGTACTAGTCACAGATTCCCAGTGTAAATTCCAGTTAGTGGGAGATGCCAGGGAATGTTTGTGATTCCAGTAGCCTTCTGAGGGGACAGAGCAAAAATAGACTAAAAAAGCTAAGCAGGTGGAAAAGGGAAAACCCAGTGAGAGTTTCTGACACTTGGGGAATACTGGTGGAAACAGTTTTAAAGTGACCTATGGAACAGGCACGGGCCATCTGAGCAGAACTCTGCTCCTCATGTCAAAAAAGGGAGAATGGAAAAGTGTGGTGACACATGCCTATAATCCCAGCACTTGGGAGCAGGACGAGGTTTCCGAGTTCTAGGCGAGACTGAGCTGGAGAACCAGACTCTGTCTCCATTAAAAAAAAGGGAGGTTTGTATTCCTCTTCTCATGGGCTGTGTGGTATGTGGGACCAAACATTCTGTTAGTACAATAGTTAGGGCTTGGGCTGAACATTTAAACTCCTTGAGACCTATTCTTATTCCATTTGTAGTCATCTATGGGGCAAGTCACTAAATTAACGAGATTCTCTGCACTATTTTCTCAACTGTGAATCAGAATGGTAATAATGGGTTTTGTGAAATTACAAGGATTGATATAAGGAGAGGGCTAGAAATAAAAGCAGACACACAGTAGGTGTTCCACAAATGTCGATAATCATGGCTACTTTCCAGATGAGTAGCAAAATTTAAAAAAACAAGTGTTCTGCATCAAATTGAAAAAAAATAGACAATTTATCTTTCTAGAATTCTAGTTCATAGTGTTGGCCATTATTCTTTTCACTCTCTTTAGGATTTTTTATAGTTTCTTCACAGACGTCTCATGGTTCAAAACTGGGGGAAATGTTATGGTCTGGAAGAAAGTCAAAAGGCAAAAGTGAATTAAGGAATGTGTGGACCTGCTCGCACGCTTTGGGGTTTAGGACCAAAGCAAAGTACTTTAGTATACAGGTAAGGTAGAAGAGCTGTTTACAGAGGTAGTCACAAAGAATGGCCACAGAAGAGTAAGGGAAGACGAGTGAGAAAAAGATTGGGGAACTCTGAGGTTGCATGAAACAGGGGTTTAGAGACCACACCCTAGAGCCAGACTGCCTGACTCCACCGATTCCCAACTGTATGGGATGAGTAAGTTACTGACTTCTTCAAGACTCGTTCTCCCAAGCCATGTGAATAAACAATGATAACAGTCACCAAGCATGGGGATTTCAGGGCAATTATATAAACTCTGCTTGGAATGATACCATGCCTAGCGTCAAGTGCGTTGTAAGTGTCAGCTTGCAGAACACTCAGTTCAATCTTCCTCTAGTCTTACTTTTTTTTTTAAAATTCCCTAGTCTCTCTGTCTGGCATTGCTCCATCAAAAAAAAAAATCTCAGACAGGGCTGAAGGAGGATGCTATGGATAACGATAGATTCCTACTGAGAATGTGGCTTTAAGTTAGATAATAGTAAACTGTAGTATTAGAAATGCCAAAATTTTTCCTGGAGAGGTGATGTCAGCAAGACGGTGGAGTACAAAATTCTCCACCCTGTGCACCCTGACATCCTCCCCCACCATATAGACAGCTATCTACAAGTCAAGACAGCCTTGGGAGGGCACAAAGGCTGGTGTAAAAACTTCAGCGCCACAGTGGAATCGAACATCAGAGGTTACACACAGAGGGAAAATGACTGGTGAGTCAACATATAGGTTACATCTGGAGACACATGGACCTAAGAAGAAAGGCAGAGACGGTCATTATCAGCCCCAGAGTCCCCCAGTACCCCTTGTGGCCCCATTGTCTGTAGGAGACATTGGCATTGCTTTCCACAGAGGTAACTTATCACAATTCCTATTGCAAACTCCTAGAAAAGAAGACACATCTTTATACACCCCTCCCAAGGAGCAACTGCTTGGACCATCCAGGGATGGGAACCAGGGCCACCACTTCTCACAAGGCCACGTGTCACCTGAACCTCTATGCTGGAGCTGCCCTGCAAGAGTCCTCACCCCACACCCTGCTGCTGTGGTTACATGATGGTTTGTTTGTTTGTTTGTTTGTTTTTTCTTCATTTGTTGGTTTGGTTTTGTTTTTTCACTTCAGATGCCAGAATCATCACCATTGTGATCTAGTTCTCACCTTGAGGCCCTCACCTCAGATGTCTGTGCATGGGCTCTTCTCAATTTATCAGTTAAACAATTACAGAGAGATAGATGGTGCCCCAATCCCCGGAGTCAGTGTACCTTTATACAAACTCAAGCTCTGAGCCCTAGCTCTGAGGCAATGCTTTGTGTACCCATGACTCAGATTCTAACCATTGCTCTAGACAGACATTCTGTACCCAGCCAATATATCTCTGTGAGAGCCAATGCTTTAGACACCATCAGTGCAGACACCACAGGGAGTTAGCCTGGGTCCTAGATCCCAGAACTACTACTATAGAAATGCATGCCCCTGCCCTAGACCCCAGCTCTAAGGCTGTCCTTCTTGCACCCATACCCCCAATCACCACAGTGAGTGAGTTCGAACCCTAGGATCCAGAGTCAAGATTATTCTGTCTCTATCCATGCTTTAGTGCCAGCTCAGCTGCTAAGGAGATCCATCCCATGGCCTAGACCCTGAAACCAGTGAGCTCTACACATGCCCACACTCCAGCCTTTGGCTCCTCAGATGTTTTGGAGGATTAACATCTTGGACAGCATTACCATTGTAGCAACAGTGATTCCTGTGCCAGTCCCTGGCTTCATTACTTCCCTGGAACCCAGTGCTATTGTCCATCCATGGATGCCTGTGTTTTAGGCTTTGACTTTGGCTACTTTATGAACATTGATCTGTAGATATCAGTGTGACTCCTGTTTGGGGCAGACCCATAAACCAGATTGAGTGCCAAGAGGAAATCTCCTGATACTAAGTCTCTAGGTTAGAGAAAAAATATGGTCAAAGGAAAAAAAATAAATGTAAAGGAATGGAGAAAACTTACAGAGTCATGGGATAGCATCAAGACATGAGCATCATCAGTGTTGCATTTTATGGAGAACATAGAAAGGGATAGAAGCGTATTGGAAGAAAGGATAGTTGAAGATTCTTAAATTTGAGAAAAGATGTCATTACTCAGGCCTCAGGTCAATGGTGGGTGTCTTCTTCAATTGCTTATGCATCTTATTTTTTGAGACAGGGTCTCCACTGATTCAGCCACATGGGCTGGCCACAACCTCTAGAGATCCATCTGTCTCCACTGCTCCAATGCTGGGACTGACTGCAGACACACCTCTGCACTGCCTTTTTATCTGGATATGAGGGAATCCTAAAGGGCTCTCATGCTTACATAACAAGCACTTTACTGACTAACCCATCTTCTCAGCCTGTTAAAGAGAGTTCTTTTAGTGTGTGTGTGTGTGTGTGTGTGTGTGTGTGTGTGTGTGTGAATGTAGACATGGGTATACATGTGTTCATGTTGGTGTGCATTCCTATATGTGCAGAGGCCTTAGAAGGATGTTGGAAATCCTGCTCTATTGCTCTCTGCCCTGGTCTCTTGAGACAGGGTCTCTCACTGAACATGTAACTAGGCTGGCAGGCAGCAGACCCTAGCAATCTGCTCTCTGCTTCCCCACCCACCAATGTGGGTGCAGGTATGTACAGTCATACCTTGTTGGTTGCTTTGTTTGTTAGTTTTGTTTTTAGCTCAGGCACACTTTCTTTAGAGTTTAAAAGAAAAACTCCCCAAAGCAGGCAAATTATAAATTAGTAGCTTTCCTGGAGGGAGTTAGAGGGTAGAGAAAGAGGAGGATGGAAGGAGGAGGAGGAGGAGGTGGGGAGCCATGTTTTAATTAGGCAGACGTGTAGGTCAGCCACATGGCAGACAAGCAGCCACATGGTAGGAGGGGGTATGGGAGAAAGCGTGAACTCTACACGTTAAGGAAAGTGAGCTTAGAAAAGAGATAGAAGAAAAGGAAAACTTATGCTTTCTGAGCCAGGATGCAGGAAAGCAGGGAGATCAGTGGAAACTCGTGGTGGGTCTGCAGCAACTGAACTAGAGGGTGGGGATTCTGGAACGAAAAAAGACAATATCTAGTAGTAGGATAATTATTCCTCCTGTCTTCTTAGTGTGGCACAAGGTGAGCTTGCCTTCCTAAGGGGTGGTCCCTTAGCCAGGTGACTGATCTGATCAATCAGATTAGCATTTTTATATTTTGGGTAGTTTGGAATGCTAGGTCTCCATTTAGGCTAAAGAAAATCATTTAAAAACCAGATCATGGACTAGAGCTCTTAAATTAGAAATTTATCTAGAAGTCTGTATTATCATTTCAAAGGCAACTAAAACTCATTCGGAATTCGTTGCCTTTTGTAACCCAAGCACAAAGGAGCCTAGATTGTGCTTTAAGCTCAACGGAAGAATTACCCCCCCCCCCGTGTGTGTGTGTGTGTGTGTGTGTGTGTGTGTGTGTTGAGGAACAAACCCATGCCCTACTTTGCACATGCTAGGAAAATACATAAAATCACATAAAAGAATCTTGTATAATAAAATAGTAGCTGGGAATGCAGCTGAGCAGCACAGTGCTTGCTTACCATGTGTGAAGCCCTGGCACACTCTCCAGGACAGCAAAAATGAATTTTAAGAGAGAAGCCTGACCAAGCAGAGTGGTCCTTCCACTGTCTTCTCATTCCCACTAGGAGCATTTTTATATTGCGGTATGCACAATAATGACTTTTGTTCAAAGGGATTTTCCCTCTAACTGTTCTCAACTGTCCTCACTCAGTGTTTTTTATGCCTCTAGTTATTTACTCTTTTTTTCTCTCTGGTACAGAGCCAAGGAGCTAGCCTGACTTAGTATAGGGAATTTTGGAGGACACTTGAAATAAACAAATTGTGTCTCAGGTGACTGGGCCTGCTTGCTCCCAGGATCTATGTTCAGCAAATACAAACCACACTTGACAATTTACCAACACAATTTGTGTTCCAGCTGCACGGTAGAGAGTTTTCCTAACTCTCTCATATTCAAGGCCCTGAGTATGGTCTCCAGCACTGTAACAAACAAGCAAACAAAATAAAAATGTTGAACTCCTAGAAGCAGAGAGTCAAATAATGGCTACTGAGGATTTGAACCTGGGACAAGGAGGACATTGGTCTAAGGATATAAAATTCCAGCTGGAAAGGAGAGTGAGTTCAAGAGGTCTATTTCATAAGACGATGACTAGAGTTAATAACTATGGTATGTTTGAGTCTTGTCCTACCTCAGCTTCTGTCCCGTTACTGAAGGAGGACAAGGCAGACACTGAAGCAGAGACCATGGAGGAATACTGTTCAACGGCTTGCTCCCATGACTCACTCAGCTTTTGTTTTGATTTTGAACTTTTTTCTTTTATTGAAAATCAGACTTTTGTCATATAATACACTCTGATTATGGTTGATTTCCCCTCTCCCACTCCTCCCAGTCCCTCCTTCCTCTCTCATCAAGATCTGTACCCTTTATGCCTCTTGTTAGAAAACATACAAGCAGCTAAGGAATCATAATAAAACAAAATCAAATAAAACAAAAATGAACAACAGAAAGAAAAAGCATAAGAAACAAATATAGACCCAGATACATATATGTTCACACACACATGAGTCCCATAAAAACACAAACCCAAAAGCCATAATATATGCAGAGAGAGAGAGAGAGAGAGAGAGAGAGAGAGAGAGAGAGAGAGAGAGAGAGAGAGAGAGAGAGACTCTGTAAGGTTAGAAAAAAATGTCCTGACAGAATAGTATGATACAAAGAACCTCCAAAGATGCCTCCAAATTCATTTTGTGTAAGCCATTTACTGCTGGGCAAGTGGAGCCCTTAAGCAAGACTATCTTTAAGAGTGGTTTATTTCCCCAATGAGACTCCCCTTGAAGAAAACTTTTCATTTGCAACATTTGCAAGTGGTTATCAATTGGAGATAGCTTTTGGGTTATGGATGGGGGCTTGTGTTCACTTTTAATCTCATCTCTAGGACCTCATCTGGTACAGACCTATGCAGGTTCTATACATACTGCATGGTCTCTGTGAGTGTGTGTGTGTGTGTGTGTGTGTGTGTGTGTGTGTGTGTGTGTGTGTGCAGGTCACACTGTGTTTAGGTCTTGTTTCCTTGTGTCCTCTGTCCCCTTTGGCTCTTACACTCTTTCAACCTCCTCTTCTGCAGAGTTTCCTGAGTTGTGAGGGGAGGGATTTGATGGAGATATCCTGTTTAGGGATGTTCCAAGGTCTTTCACTTTCTGTACTTTGTTTGTCTGTGGGTCTCTGTATTTGTGCCCATCTGCCGCAGGAGGAAGCTTCTGTGATGATGACTGAGCAAGATACTGAGCTATGAGAATAGCTAAGAGTCATTGTATTGCCATGTTTCTTTAGCAAAACAGCAGTATTTAGTTTCCCCCTAGAACCCTGGCTTATCTAGTCTCAGGTTCTTGACCACCCAAACGGTGTCAGGTATGGGTTCCATCTCTTGGAACGGGCCTCAGGTCAAATCAGATATTGTTGGTTACTCCTGTAAGCTTTGTGCCACTGTTACACATCACTGCATCTTGCGGGCAGGTCACCATTGTAGATCAAAGGGTTTGTAGCTGGATTGGTATCTACCTTTTTCCTTTGGTAGCATTCAGAGTACCTTCCAGTACCGTGAACACTAGTCTACAGGGGCAAAGACTCTAGGTAGGCATCAGCTCAACTTCTCCATGCTCAATAAGTTGTGTAGGTTTTATCTTCAGTAACAGGGCCTTGCTGTCAGCTTGTGGGAAGCTACCAATAGCCTTGGCAATAGCCCGAGTTATATGGAGATTCCCATAGGATATTTTAGGACAATCAATTAGATATAATACATTTTCTATACTGGAACCTTTATTCGGTGACAAGAGATTTCTAGTTGGGATTCTGCCTCTTTGGTTATTTGATGATTTCATTTAGATCACCTTCAACAATATATGTTTTAGGAATCTTCTACTGTATTGGGTTTCCATGTGACTCCTCAAATGGTCCTTAGTTTTAGTTGTCCTTCTTCATAGTCCCTCCCTTGCCCCCTTCTCTCTTCCCCCTCATTGCTTGATCCTCCTTTTCTAGTCCCCCCGCCTTGTCCATCCATAACTATCTATTCTATTTCCCCTTCCTAAGGCCACTCCTCTCTCCCACATAGTCCCTTACTCTACATGTAACCTCTGTGGTTCTGTGGAAGGTAGCTTGTCTATCAGTGGCTTAACAGCTAACATCTGCATATAAGTGAATACATATATTTGTCTTACTGGGTCTAAGTTACCTCACTCAGGATGATTTTTCTAGTTCCACCCATTTACCTATGGATTTTATTTTTTAATAGTTGATTAATAATCCAATGTGTAAATGCACTACATTTTCATTATCCATTCATCCACTGATAGACATATAGGTTGTTTCCAATTTCTGGCTATTATGAATAGTGCAGCAATGAACATGGTTGACCAATGTCTCCATAACAGGATGATGCATCCTCTAAATCCTCTACGTATATGCCCAAGAATGGTATATCAGCTTGCTTTTTTATACCAACCTAGGACCACTTGTCCAGGAGTGCCACTGCCCACAGTGGGTGAGGCCCTCATATATCAGTCATTAATACAGAAAATGTCCCAGAGACTTGCCTTCAGGCCCATCTGATGGAGGCATTTCCTCTGTTAGGTTCCTTCCTCTCAGATATGTCTAGTTTGTGTCAAGATGACAAAAATCCAAGCAGTACAAGTTAAGTAAGTTAATACATTTTCAGTATTCTTATAGCAAAACACTAAGCAAGCGAAGGAACTGATATGCTAATTAACTTTTCTTAGCATTCTACAAAGTGACATCAAAACATATTGAACATTGTAAATATGAATCATTTCTATTGTGTACTAAACACACATATTCACAGAGACTGAGAGAGAGGGAGGAAGGAAAGGTGAGGAGGAGAGGAGCAAGAGATGCTGAGAGAGGAAAAGGACCTCCAAGGATAGGAATGATGTAAATACAATACATATATGTGAAATTTTAAAAATGAATATATTTATCTTTAAAAAGAAGAATGCCAAAAAAGGAATAGGACTGGGAAGGAATACTATTAGATTGTGTTTAAAAGACACTCAGGTTGATACCATTTGCTGATGTGGATATGATATTTAGATAATTTAGGTTGTTTCAAATTGTATTTAAATCATAATTCTGGTTCCAGTATATGTTAATTAATCATGTCCTATAATATGATCTAATTAGCTTTTAAATGTAATATAGTCAGGATAAAATATTATTACTGTGGTCTAAACATGATATAATTATTTTAAAACATGAAGTAATTATGTTTAAGCTATGATATAATTTATATATACCTTAACACTGTTATATATTTGTTACGTTTTCTCATCTCTCCAAATTGTAGTATGTTTCAAAAGCTTAGGGACCCTTTCCTATAATAATTTTCAGTTTTCTAAAGTGTTTAGGAGAGGTTGAATAGACACTCATCAGTCATTCCTTAGGTTGGTGACACCAGGTAGACACAATGAAGAAACTCCCACCTAGCTTCCTTCCTGAACCCCATGGTCTCTCCACTCTGTTCCATTCACACATACTGGAAATATTGAAGTCTTTCTGAGGCTCTGGGTGGTGTGCAATCTTTGGGAATGCAATAATGAGCAAACCTCATATGGCTAACTGTTTTGTTGTAAGAGAGAACACATATCATCAATATTAAACAAAAATCATATCAATAGATGCAAGGGGAAAAAAAGAAAGAAGAAGAACATAATCCAGTGACATGATATGTCAGGAATTCAGCCTAAAACAGGCTCCTCAGAGTTAATGGCCACAGAGGTAAGGTCCAGATGTTGAGAACGTTTTACATCAGTTAAGGTTTAGAGGTACCTGGGAGCCTGGAGACAGCCATGGCGGCTGTGGGGCCAGGAAAGTAAACTGGAGAAGTAGAAAGGACTTTGGCTACGTTATGTTAAGCCTATGTTTCCATGTGTGCTGCCTGTTATCAATCAAACGAAAGGAAGTTAATTCCCTGGAAAGGTTCAACCTCCCAGCTGTTCCCTCTACTTAGAGAACAGGAAACTTTCCAACAGAATAGGTTGTAGGATGTCAAGTTATGGTTAAAAAAAGAAAAAGAATCCATAGGGTTTTTGTTTTTGTTTTTACTCTTTTTGTTAATATAGTAAACAATCATTGCAAAAAGTTAAAAGTATAGAAAAGCACAAAGAAGGACAAACCACCAAAGGTTGTCATCAATGGAATTATACATTATACATCATTTTATATCTGCTTTTATCATTGGATGCATTATCATCTGTTTTTCTTATATGAGAATATATGCCTGCTCTAACTACAACTTAATCTACCCAAATCAACATACAGAGAGATGAATATATAGATATTAATATAGATCTAAAAATAACATAGAGATACAACATAAAGGTGAAGATGAATGATAATTTTGACCTCCCTGTGGTTGAGCATGGAAATGTCCCAGGCAGCGGAGCCCTCCTGACCTTTGTGTCTTAAGTGTCTGTTCCTTCCTTTAATGTTCTCTACTCCTGCCATGGACAAAGGTGCCAGCCCTCCTCCCATAGCCTTAGAAGCTATCTCAAGCATGCTTCATTAGCTTCTAACTCTTCCTGTTGAGAGTCTATTTAAGTTGCTCTGTGGTGTTATGCTTAAGCATTTCTTTTCTCTATCTTTGCTCTCCAGTTTTCTGAAAAGGAAGGAAAGGCAAGGAAATCAACTGGCTTGGCAAAGATCCCAAACAACAAACATGAAATTTTGTAAGACTATCCACCCACATGACCTTAAATAGAAATAGGATTCTTAGGACACATTCTATATTGCCACATTTATACCAGCTTAGTACCATAGAGGGATTCATTTATTCATCTTATGGTTTTTTTTTATTTGTGTGTGTGTGTGTGTGTGTGTGTGTGTGTGTGTGTGTGAGAGAGAGAGAGAGAGAGAGAGAGAGAGAGAGAGAGAGAGAGAGAGAGAGAGAGAGAGAGAGAGAGGCGGGGGAGAGAGCCTGTAATCTAAACTATGCTCTAAAGACATGAAAACAAATGAGACATAGTCCCTGTTCTAAAGGATCTCATAGACCAGTCCAGAGACAGGCAGATCGACAGCTGAGTATAGACAATAGGGTGGAGGTGGTATCTGCATGGATTTGTGAGAGATCCACTTAGGACATTTGATGGCTTATTGGTGGTGATGGATTGGTGGCTGGAAAACTGTAGAGGAGTGGGAGAAGTCAGTCTTTTGTGAAAACAGCATGATTTTAGACATGTGCACACAGCGAAGGCTCTAGACTCAGTAGATGATTAGGAAGTGGGTTTTCACAGTAACAACACTTTTACCTCCCAAAAGCTTACTGTTTCTGAGCCCTGGGAGTATCAGAGGGCTGAGATAACCACAGAAGTCTTATCACCTGCCCTAACGCTGTAGAATGTGTTTAAATGAGTGACGTGTTTACAAATGAACATTGTGAGTAGACTAAAGCTATCAAGAAAATGAAACAGAAATATTATATTTATGATCTACCAATATTGAGCCTTTATTCTTGGGCCAGAACCTACAATAAGCATTTTTAATGCTGTCTCAATTCTTACAACAAATTCATGTGATAGGTATTTTCTGCAGTACTTGTCTATCTACCCCAAAAGTATTTTGACATGGATTTTATTAGAAAGGAAATTGAGGATTGGAAGATTAAGTATTTTAACACGACACAGTTCTTAAGTGGGAAGATTGAACTCCATCTATAACGACACTAGAGTTGATTAGAAAGTGAAATTTTTCTTTAAACTCATTACAAAGTGCTTTCTGAGGAGAGAAGCCCTTTGATCCTTTAATCTTATGAGGGTACTTAGGTATGCTAGAAGTCTCTAGCAATTTCAGACTGAATAGGAGTGAGATTGAATTGAGCTACTTCTCACATCCATGCCAAAAAACATGAACCCTATCTCAGGGCAAGGTCTTCTATGTAACTCAGCCTCCCAGGACTAAATAACCTTGAATACAAAGGTTTGGCTTAGTTTGTTGGGGAGTGTGTATTTTATCTGGAAATACAAAAAAACACATCAAAAGAGCTTCATGTCTGAGGGGAGAAGGTTAGGTGGGATGGGAAGTAAAACTGGCAAATTTCTAAGGCTCTATACGGTCATCAAAATGAGGAATATTTGGTTCTAAGCTGCCCATAACTTTTAGTTAATTTCTACCATTTCCCATTATCAGCTGTAGTAAAGATTAAAGAACAGGTAACATAAAACACACAGTGCGAAATGTGATTTGCTTTCTGCTGCTGCATGGAGGGGAACGTTACTCTAAAGACGATTACATCGGCCGTCAGCCCTCTGCAGTCCTTCACTTCCTTAGAGTTATGACTCAGAAGGGAAACATAGATTTCATATTTTTGCAATATGTATATTTACATTGAATTTCTTTCTTTTTTCTTATTTAGGATATTGGAAAGACAACTCAGTGATTAAGAGCATTGACTGTTCTTCCAGAGGACTTGGATTCACTTTCCAGAACCTACACAGTGGCACACAATTGTCTGTCATTCCAGACCTAGGCAATCCAACACCTTCTCTGGCCTCTTTGGGCACTACAGGCATGGTGTGAACAGACATACGTGAAGGCAAAATGTCCATATATAAAAAATAAAATGAAAAGAAAAAAAGAATTTCTTTTTTTGAGGAAAGTTTTCTACTATGTAGTTCTAGTTGGTCAGGAACTCACTAAAAAAGGAAATTTATCTAGCCAAAATCATTTAATGATTTGGTTACTGTTTGTCTCTTCTCTGGGCCTGTTTCTCCTATAGGATTCTAGACTTGTGGCAGTCAAATACAGAATTAAAAATACTAATTCAGCATTCAGAGACATCTCTAGTGGTTGAAGAACATTCCTTCCCTTAAAATTTTTGTTTAGGAATCTATTCAAAATGGGTGAGCGTGGTGGTGATTGCACATACCTTTAATCCCAGCACTCAGGAGGCAGAGGCAGGTGGATCTCTGTGAGTTCGAGGCCAGCCTGGTCTATAGAGTGAGTTCCAGGATAGGCTCCAAAGCTACACAGAGAAACCATGTCTTGGAAAAAAAACAGAACAAAACAAAATGGGTGAGTCCCAAAGGCAAGATTTGAAACTAAAATTCCTAAATCAGACTGTAGTGGGAAGACCCCAGCAATGAGTTTTTGGATATGATCTGTGTCTCGGGCCAAAGAAGCAAAACTAAACAAATGGAGACGCACCAAGTGAAGATGTTTCTATTCATCTAAGGGGATAATTAGCAACGTTGAAAGATAATCTATGAATTGGGAAAAATACTTGAAAAGCACATATTTGGGTTTAATATTTGGGTTTAACATAAAAATGAATCAGGAGCTCACATAACTTAGCAGCAGAAAAATGAATAACCAAATGTAAAAACTGGCAAAAGACTTTGCTGTGGTTCACAACTTGAAAATCCCCTAAAGGCTGTCATGATAAAGCCTTGGTTCTTCACCTCACAGTGCGGTTGAGAACAGCTTCAGGTGGGGCAGGAGAGAATTACAGGAGAAAAGCACATTGTATGCCCTCACATGCACCTGCAGATACACTTTCTATGTCGTTTTCAACTACAGTGAATACTTCTCAATTTGACAAATATTTTCCCCTTTTCATTACCATCTGCTAGGCTTCTGTGAATAGCCTGAAGTGGAGACAGGTATCCATGGATAAATTTCCTTGTAGACTGAAGCAGGCTTTATAAGGACAGCAAAATGCTGTGAACATGACCTTTCATGTGGGTGCCAAGTGCCCTGTTGGCCTACATCCACATTGGGCCCGATCATTTACCTCCCATAGTAGACAGGAAATTCTTTGCTGCAGAAACCGTGTCTTAGTCATCTCTACAGTGCCTGGGCTGTACCATTCTTGCCAAAAGTCAATGCAAGTTGTATGAAGTTCGCTGTCCCTGAGAGAGTCCTTCTTGCGATGTAACATTTATTCAGTACAATTTTCTCTCCCTATACCAACTGCGATTTCACTATTCTAGTGGAATTAACCTCTTCTCCATGAATTACTTAGCACATAGTTCATGTGCTAAAGAAAATTTCATGAACATTTCTCATTCAAGAGCCTGTACCCATGTTCTCTTCTTCCTGACACACATGAAGTATGAATCCGACAAATTACACACTTTTTCATTTGAAGGAAAAGTGTAATAGAACTGAAGATATACCTGATTCTTTAAAAATTCTCTGGAAGATGTGCTTTTTTTGTTTTGTTTTGTTTTGTTTTGTTTTGTTTTGTTTTGTTTTGTTTTGTTTTGTTTTGAAATGGCCTTTTGAACAGTATCTCTATTTGCCCTGAAATCGGGGCTAAGAAGAGAAAGCATTCTTACTTATGAAAGTACCAGTTTCTCAGACGCAAAGAGAATTGGAACAAAAGTGACTTTGAGTGCTCCTCTCACTAGCCCCAGTGTCCTTGGGTGAGCCTTGCAGGTAGATATAGTTTTGAGCTATGTTTGAAATTTGTCATAGCTAACTAAAAGTTATTTCATCAGTTTGTAAATATCTGGCTCATCAAAATGGATACTGTATACACAAACTCCAACTGTAACATTAAACAAGAGATTATTAAAAAATAAATAAATGGGAAAGTGGCAAGCATATAATTATTTAGCTGGAAGTAATCAAATTAAGTCCAGTTTTTAAATCCTCAAATAATTCTATTATCCTGGCTCCTGATAACAGGGAATTTTCCTACCAAGAAGAATAATAGTTCCCTGGGGACTTGTTTTTCTTTGAACAAGAAGGAGGCAGGAAAGGCAGTACTGGAGATTTGTGTTTGGTGACTTACTTGTTTGTGCTTAAACTCTGCTTAATAAACTTTCTTTTCCTATGGCTAGACTTTGTGTTATTTTCATTGTTATTAAATTAAACTTTAAAATTTTAGAGCTAATAATAAGTTTTACAAAAACAGTCTTAAAAGCAGAGATTAAAATTTGGAAGCAATTTCTCTCTTGATTTCTTTTGTAATTCATTATCATTCAATAGTGTGTTGTTTATTCTCAATGATTCTATGTAGTTTCTATTTTTGCTATCCAGATTTATTCTTTTGCAGTTAGATAGGGTGCAGGATGTGATTTTAATTTTTCTATATTTTGTAGTTACTGACAGTTGACACAATAGTATATAGAGAGGCATGGTCTGAATTTTTGTATCTCGTTAAATTTATTTGTTGAAACCTAATTCTTAAAAATAATGATAATTAATCTCTTCATGAGGAGATTAAGTGAGATATAAGCCAGGAAGTGGGCTCTCACTAAACTCCAACAATTTTAGTACCTTCATCTTGGCCTTCTCAGTCTCAATTTAAGATATACATTTCTACCACTTATAATCTGGCTCTAGCTCTCCCTGTAAGATGAGAATAATGGACAAGATAATGCGTTTCCAGTTTAATGTAGTACCTGGCACATAGCAAATGCTCCATAAAATAATGCCCCTTTTAACTTATATTCCAACCTATAAAGTCAATATTTATTTGGATGGAGACACTTAGGATCCTTTGTTACAATGTTACCATCACTAGAAGAGATAGACATTGTAATATTTTCATTATTGTTGAATATCTGCTTCCTTTAAGGCAAATTTATCAAACAAATATCTTATAAATAGTATAAAGATACCAAGAAATCCAGAAGAGAGAGAGAGAACTAATATTCTGAAATATGAGGTGAGCTGAGTTTCTCATTGTCGCCATGAATACCATGGGTCAAGGAGGACACGAAGGGAAGGGACATCATTTTGGCTCCTCCCACCCCCATACTCATTCCTGAAAGATGATGATGATGGTACTTTCAGACGCCAGTGTTTGGTGTGGGACAACGAATTGCTTTCCATTGCCTACTGAAGACTCATGTCTACACAAAGGTCTCTGATCATACCAGGTTGAACAGTTTATGTTCCTTTCCTTTGAAGATAGTTAATTTGGCTGGTTAGTTTGTTTCTGTTTTGTTTTGGTTTGAGATAGGGTTTTTTTGCGCAGCCTTGGCTGTCCTGGAGATAGTTAATTTTGAATTATTACACACAAAGAGTCAGGGAATGTGCTAGGAAAACTAAATTAACATCACTTCTTTACACACCAATGGTGGCGGTTAGTGCCAGGGAAAAAATTGCCAATCACTGAGTTAAATCACTTTGAGGTATAGTCTATATATGAATTAAGAAGAGGACCATAATTGCGGCTTTCAGTAAACAAGATGAGATCAAAGTTGTGCTAGAAAAAAGGGAATAGGGATCACTACAGACCAATTTAAACCACATAACAATCAGGCTGGTCAGAGCCTTGGTTTGGACACCAGGGCAGGAATATCCGGGCAGCAGCATCCTTTCCTGTCTTCAAGCATCCAGGGAATTAATCGGGAAGTCAGATACTGTTGAGGGCAAACTTGGATGATCAGGCACAGTGGCCTTTCCCGGGCAGCATTGTGCTTCCCTTGTGAATGCCTCCCATTGTGACAAAGCTAGATAAACAAGAATTAACGGGAATCCAAAATCTTCCTCTCTACACTAAGTTTCCTTGCTGAAGTCTTTTAGGAAATTCCACTTTGTCATGAGGGTTAGGAAGTTGGGAAAAGAAAGTCTTAACATTAGTGAATGTTACTTTTAAACTATGAGTGTTGAAAATGGGTATTTAATTTTAAAAAGTCTAACACATATAGCAAAGATGGTGATCCATATAGTACAACAAAAATGGAAGACTCTTATAAAAGAATAAACCAGGCCACAAAATCAAAACATCCTGAAAGACAGCGATACACACAGATCAGAGACAAGGGGGACCAATTCATACTGCTGGTAGACACGGGAAGAGGAACTACCCTTGGGGACAAGGACCATTTAATGATCAGAAGCCAGAGCAGAAATGCCTCAGGATGTGGCACTGATCTGGTTCTCGACCTGGATGCTGGTCATAGTAGCATGTTTAAGTAGTAAGATTTTATCAGATACTATACACTTGTTATACATCTGTTTTCATGTGTGTGTTATACTTCTAAGAAGATCAAATAGTGATTTCTCACAATGCCAGAAAGATTAGTTAAGGGACATCAGCATTCTGGCCAGTTCCAGAAAAGAATCCTTAGGTCATGTTAAGAATGGACAAATTCAGCGGGCAGTGGTGGCGCATGCTTTTAATCCCAGCACTCGGGAGGCAGAGGCAGGTGGATCTCTGAGTTTGAGGCCAGCCTGGACTACAGAGTGAGTTCCAGGAAAGGTGCAAAACTACACAGAGAAACCCTGTCTTGAAAACCATTAAAAAAAAAAGAAGAAGAAGAAGAAGAAGAATGGACAAATTCCAGGAGAAGTTCAGGGTGAATAAATTCAGAATGTGAGTTTGTTGAGTAAGATCCTCTGTATGTTATAGTATTGTTATGGAGTCTAAGCATTGTGCCTTTGTGTGTGTGTGTGTGTGTGTGTGTGTGTGTGTGTGTGTGTGTGTGTGTAAGACAGGAAGATCCACTCCTAAGGGTATTTGACTGGAAGAAACACTTTGTTAGTTAGAACTTATTAAAGAACAATATTAGAGCCTAACATCTAGTGAGAGCTTGATTACAGCACTCCTTAATGCTTTTAGCTGACTGACACTGTCAGGTATGAGCGACTTAGCTGCCTATCTGAGAGTTCTCAGATCCACCTTCATACTTGATACATGAGTACAGCTCGGCTGCAGATCTGGGGACTAAAAGGGGCCTGGATACAGACTACTCCTGTCATCTATGAAGGCTGTGAACGATATTTTTGCCTCTGCTGAGGATCTCTGGTAGCTATAGAAATCACAGCTTCGAAGCGATCCCAGAGGTCCTGGGAGCTCTAATTGGACAACTACTCCGTTATATCAACAGCTAAAGCTGCTATAAAACTCTTGGGGATGCTTGGGAGACTTGAGCCCAACAGTAAGTACCTCGAGGAAACTACAAACCAGACATCGATGCTCTGAAGAGATCTAATTCCAGTCCCAGAAACCACAACTTCACAAGCTTGAAGCCTTGGCTCCTGCTTTAGGAGCTCACCCCGAGATCTACTTTTCGTGCCCCAGCTGTTCTATAAACCCTGTAGTGACTCAGAAGGCTTTGCTTCATCCGTGACAGCTTTAGATGACCCTCCTCACATTCTGGATCTTTCCACCAAAGCTCCGTGTGATCGGCACATGGCAGCAAGGAGCAAGCATATCTAACCTGCCTGCTCCAATCGTGTAAGCAGAAAGCGTGTCCAGCAGAAAGGACGCTGTGCTCACATGGTACCGGCGCTGTAGGCGATGCCCTTCTCACACCCCTTGGAGAAGTTGTAGAGCCCTTCCTGCGTGTCCCCCAGCCCCAGTGTCGTTGCTGAGGTCCCAGTGAACTAACGATCATCTTACGTGTTTTCTTGCACGACTGTGGGCTTTATGGGTAGAGAGGGCTAAGCTGGTGGCACAGTTAGCAACTTCCGGGGCTGGCAGCCCTGGGCACACCTGCACCTAACAACAGCTGAAAGGGGGTTAAGAGTTCCGGATTCCTGCTGGAATCACAGAGGGTGGCAAGCTGGTGCTATGCAAAACAGAAAAGTGCGAAGAGATGGGGTACAGAGCATCTTCAGGCCTGGGTCTCTGGAGGAAAGTCCCAGAAAGCTGCAGGAACTGGCTCTAGCTGGTAAGGCACCGTAACACTAAGAGCCAAGGGTCCCCATACCCCAAGCTTGGGATTTTAACACTAGCTGCTAACCACGAGGTGCTCGGCCACTAGCTCAGAACTGTGACTGTAAGAGCAAGCAGGGAGTCGTGACATAGTAGAAAAATCTGCTTATTTATGGTTTTCATCTGAACAGAGCGGACATTCTTCTTGTAAAAAGACAGCCTCTGCCTCTAACACCTTACACAGTATTTACCCTCATTCTGTAAACAGGAGATGTGAATGGTTTAGATAGCTTTGCTCATTATGATGTGATCCCCTATTTAAAAAAAACGGGGCCTTTCTGGGTGTTTATTATTTTATTTGTTAGCAAATATTTGCTTGAATATTTGAGACTTATTGCTAAATATTACTCAAAATATTTAGCATAGTATGAGCTCTTTTTTAGTTAAATTTTAAGCAGAAAACTTCCACCAAGCAGGCCCAGGCCACAACAGCCAAAATGGGGGAGTGACCTTCCTGTCAGTGGAACTGAACCCCTCCCTGGATTCTGTCCCCCAGTGTCTCAACCCCCAGTCCAGGCCATCCCAGCTTGTTCCTGGCCCTGTTGCTGCTGGGCCCTGCCCCTAACCCCAGCAGACTTCTACCAATGAAGTGCAGATCACACTCGCCACAACAGCCCTCACCAGTCCACCAGTTCTCAAGTGGCCCTTCCCCAGAATTCCAGCAGACTCCATAGTCCCAGACACAGTCCACACCACCTGGAAGGACAGTCCCAGCACTTCTGCTGGAGGCCAGGTTGGTCCTAGGTGCCTCAGAAGAAGTCTTAGTCTTTACCAGAGGTCAGACTGGATCAACAGATGAAAGGCCCCCAAATTCCCAGTGGAGACACCCTACTGGACCTGAAGACTCATCAGTTACTAGATCCTTTGCCACTTTAGCCAGAAGACAGATATTAGCTGTAAAGTAAAGGATAACCAACCTACAATCCACAGACCCAGAGAGGCTAGGTACCAAGGAGGGCATAAGAGTGGACACATGGCTCTACCTCGGAAGGGGAAATAGAGATCTCCTGGGTGGACCAAGGATGGGTGGAGATAGGAACTTGAGGGATCTGGTTGGGGGATGGTGGAGGTGGAGAATACTGAGAGAGATGACTGAAAAGGGGAGCTTTATGGGGTTAGGTAACTTGTGAGTCTACAAGGATGGCCTCAGCTAAGACTCCTGGCAGCAGTGAATGTATAGCCTGAACTGCCCATCCCTTGTGATCAGATTGGTGACTACCCCGGTTGTCAGGTCACTGGAACCTTCCTCCAGTGACTGACAGGGACAGATTCAGAGACCCACAGCTAAACATTGGGGCAACCTTGGGGATTAATGCTGAGGAAAGGGAGGAGGGAGTGTAGGACGGGTATGTGTGTGGGGGTACATAACAGGAAAACCCACAGAAACAGCTAGCCTGGTCCATGGGAACCCACAGAGTTTGAACCAACAGTCAGGGAGCCTGCATGGGACTGACCTAGGCCCTCTGCATATATGAGACAGATGTATAGCTTGGTCTATTTGTGGAACTCCTGATAATAGGAGCAGGGGCTGTCCCTGGTGCTTTGACTGGCTCTTGGGAACATATTCTTCATGCTAGAGTGCCTTGCCCAGACTGACTACAAGGGGAGGTGCTTGGTTTTATGGCAGCTTGATAGGCCATGCTTTGCTGACTCACAGGAGAGGCCTGCCCCTTTTTGAGCAAATATGGAGGAGGGGTGGGTTGGAGGGGAGAGGGGGAGGAAGTGAGAAGAGAGGAGGAAGGGAAGGCTGTGGTCGGGATGTAAAATAAATACATAAAAAATTTAAAGTATTACATTTTAGGTTATCATACTGTATTAGTTGCTTTATGCACAGTTATGCACTTCCTGAAGGAAGGTTTTCTCCTGTCCGGGCTCACAGTTCGAGGGAATAGTCAACCACGGCGTGCACATCGTGACGCTAAGAGTTTGGAGATGAACAGTGTTGCTGCTGTTGTTCTTTTATTAGGTTTGACAGTCAGAATGAGACTCCCCACCCCCGTTAACCTGACGTAGAAAATCCCCGCAGACATTTCCAGAGATGTCTCCCCAAGGTGATCCTACGTCCTGTCAAACTGACAGTCATTATAAACCATCAAACTTGCCAGCTTGACACCCAAGCATCATTTTACACTAAGCCCGAGTTTGATCTCAGGGACCCACATGGTAGAATGAGCGAGAAACTTTTTAACCAACTGTTAAAAAGTTTCCCTCTGGCCTCCACACATACCTGCACACATGCAGAAACATGCAAAATAAGTTAGCAAGTGAGTAAATAAGTAAATAATTAAAATGTAATGAATTATCTATCACACATGCGGAGTAATGGGTTTCACTGTGCTGTCCTCGTACACGTTTGTGCCGTCAGAGTTCTCCTGCATCCCCTCCCCGACTCGCCTCCTCCTTCCAGCTGGTTCCCTTTCCTCACACAGCTAGTGCTCCCCCTTCTGCTTTCTAATTGTATGTATTCCATGACCTCCTCTGTGTCCACCGTCCTTAAGATCACTCCCTCTCATCTCACAATCCCTTTCTGGTTTCATAATCTGCATGCATGTCTAGTCTGACTAGAATAATTTCCAGCTGTATTCACTTTTTTTTTCTCCAGAAAATAGTGTCTCATTTTTTTTCTTTATGGCTGCATAAAACTCCATTGGCTCTGTGTGTCACAGTTTACTTATCTGTTCTGTTCTGTTAGTTGGCATCTGGGCTGGTTTCATTTCCTGGCTACTGTGAATAGTGCAGTATGAAAATAGTGCAGTGTGGATGTGTCAGTATCTATTACAAGATGTTCTGAGCAATATATATATATTCAATATTTAACTCAGACACCTCACTGAACTAGTTATATTTTTGTGTGATTTCAACACAGAGGTAAATCTCATCAAATGATATATTATCTTTTTTATCCCTTCAGGCATCAGCTCTTTTTTCTTCTCAAACTCACTTAAAAGATAAATTTTTAATAAAAATCTTGTTTCAATAGTACATATGGTATTTTTCTGTAATGAAAGCATTCTTTTTAGAAGTACATGTGGCATTTTTCTATAACAAAATAATCATTTTTAGAATTGTCAGTAAGTCATTTTTGTTTTAAGAATTTGAATTGATCTATGTGTGGCTCATGTTTGTATTCCTAGCACTCAGGAGTCAAGGATCATGGTTCAAAGCTGACCTAAGCCACAAAGTGAGTTCAAGGATAGCCTGGGCTACTTAGCAAAACCTTGCCTCAGAAGACAAATAACAAAAAAACAGTTAATGTTAAAATTGAAAAGAAAAAAAAATGAATATTTTGAAATTCTATCACTCATAGATATGAGTGTTTAAATTTTTAATATATGTACAAGTACATATACACAGATAGTCTACACTTATGTAAACCATCATAATTTTATTTCTGTGTGTAAATACAAAGACATTTAATAAAAATGAGAGTAATGCTTTTTGAATAAAATTGAATATTTTTATATTCTTTAAGTTTGCAAATGACTTTTTTTATAGGATATATCATGGCAGTCAATAAACAATCATGTTTGTGACCATCATACAAATTCTGGAAACAGTCATGACCTAGATTTTAATCTCTGACCTTTCCTTAGCCAACCTTGCAAACCTGAGCGAGCTTCTCTTGTCAGTTTTGTCTTCATTTGCAGAATAATAGAGATTAAAAATAATTATTTCTGGGCGGTGGTGGCACACGCCTTTAATTCCAGCACTTAGGAGGCAGAGGCAAGCGGATCTCTGTGAGTTCGAGGCCAGCCTGGTCTTCAAAGTGAGTTCTAGGAAAGGCGCAAAGCTACACTGAGAAACCCTGTCTCGAAAAACCAAAAAAAAAAAAATTATTTCACAAAACTGACGTGAGAATTAGACGATGGAGAACACAGAGAGCAAAGTCTGTCACATACCAAATCAAACATATTATTTGTTGTCTTGTTTGCTGAATGTTTTGATTGTTTTCCCCACTAAATACATGCAGGGACCATGTCAGTCATGTTCTCTGTGGCATCCTCACTCTGCCACACAGTGTACTGAAGAATTTGTGGAGTATTAGTGAAATTGAGTAACTACTTACTGACTGGAGAAATACCCACTTACTGCTGCCACTATGTGAGACTGACAATATAGTGAGGAAAAGCTCACAATGTGAAATCAAACATATTTCAAGACTGTCTTATTTTGTCCTCAGTTACTAACATTGGGGGTGGATATATGGAGTGGGGGTGACTTACTGAACTTTTCTTAGCCCCAAATTTCCCATCTATAAAATAGAGATGATGCCCAAGGTTTCAGTTTATGAATATTCTATTCTGAACATTCCTGATGTCTTTTGATCCTGGAAGTTAAACAGGGTCTAGCCTGGTAAGTACTTCGGCAAGAGATAATTCATCCTTACAATGTAGTTTGCCATATATGGATTTAACAAATTGTGCGAATTTTGAAAAGTTGCAAAAATTTGTATCATTAAAGGGTGTCTAATTTCATTGGAAGCTTTCAGTGTATCCATTGGAATATTTATATGTTAGACATTTTATTGTATGAATATGATTGTTTTAGTTTGCTTTATGTTACTTTAATAAACAGCATGACCAAAAGCAAGTGTTTATTGATGAAAATGTTGATTTGGCTTATTTGTCCCCAAAAAAGTTCACCCTTGAAGGAAGTCAGAGCAGTACTCAAATGAGAGAGACAGGAACCATGAAGGAACACTACTTACTGGCTTGCTCAGCTACCTTTCTTCTATAACCCAGGCTGTCAGGTCCAGGGATGGTATAGTATACAGTAGGCTGGGCCCTCCAGCATTAGTCAGAAATCATGAAAATGCCTGAAAGATATGCTCACAGGCCAATCTGATGGAGGCAATTCCTCAATTGTGATCACCTCTTTCCTAGGTATGTCTAGGTTCATGTCAAGTTGACAAAGACAGCTATGACAATGATGTATGACATGTATTGATTTGCATATATTAAACCACCTTTTCTTTTTATGATAAATACCATTTGATTATGGTATTTAATCTATTGCTTTATTATTATATTCAGTTTGCTAGTCAAGGATTTTCATATCAAAAGTCATAAAAACTGACCTATGCTTTATTTTATTTTATTTTTAGTTATTTAATTGCTTAGATTTTATATCTCAGTGATGCTGGTCTTATAGAATTAAGACAAAAAATTCTTTCTCAAAATTAATTTTGAGAAAAAAACAGTATTGGACTTTCTTGAAAATGTTAGATTCTAAGTCATGCAGGCTTCTTGGTTGGGAAGCAGTTTTATTGTTGAATGAATTTCATGGCTCCTTATTGGTCTGTTGTGGTTTCTACTCCTTCATGGCTCAGTCATGGTATGTCATACATGTCTAGGAACTTATCCTTTTCTTCAATGTTTGTCAGGTTTGGGGCACATAGTTCTCATACTGGTCCTGGATCATCTTTTCTATTCTGTAATGACATTTGTAACACTTCTTTGTCATCCCTGATTTTTATTTTTTGAAGCTTCTCTCTTTTTTTTTTTTTTTTTTTTTTTTTTTTTTTAACTCTAGTTAGAGGTTTGTCAGTTTGGTTATCTTAATTTTGTTAGAGGTTTTCTAGTTGTTTGCACTTTAGTATTTGTTTACTTGAACTCTCTTTACTTCTTTTTTTTTAAAGATGTATTTTATTTCTGTATATGTGTGTGTGCCTGCACAAGTTCAAGTGTTCCATGTGCATGTAGGTGCCCATGGAGGCCAGGATAGGGTGTTATATCCTGTAGTATTTGAGTTATAATTGGTTGTAAGCTGTCTGATGTGGGTACTGGGAACTGAACCCAAGTCCTCTGCAAGAGACATGTCCTGTTCATTTTATGTCAACTTGATACAAATTAGAGTCATTTGGGAAGAGGAAACCACATTATGAAAATGCCCCTACAAGACTGGCCTGTGTGCAAAACTATGGTACATTTTCTTGAGTGGTGATTGACCTGGGAGGATCCCGTTCACTGTGGGTGATGCTACTCCTGAGATGGTTGATCCTGGGTGCTATAAGAAAGCAGGCTGAACAAGCCATGAGGAGCAAGCCAGTAAGCATTGGTCCTCCATGGTCTCTGTTTCTGCTCCTGCCACCAGGTTCTTGTCCTGTTTGGGTTCCTACCCTGACTTCCCTTAGTGACAGATCATAATGTGGAACTGTAAGCTGAAATAAACCCTCTGCATCCCAAATTAATTTTGGTCATTGTCTTTATCACAGCAATAGAAACCCTAACAAAGACAAAGAGTAAGCATTATTAACAGCTAAGCCATCTCCCCAATCCTTTTTCTATCTTTTCACATAGGTATTAGTTGCTATAAGCCTTATGATTTTTTCTGTATCTATCTGTTTCTCTATGTTCACTTGTCTCAAGAAAAAAATTTCACTTTTAATTGCTTCATGACCCAGTGGTTATTCAAAATGATATTATTTGGTTTTTCTGTATTATTACAATTTTCAGTTTCTATTATGATTGTGCCTCATTTTATCCTGTTTGGGTCATAGAAGATACTGGCTATAATTTTGAAATTTTTTATTTGTAAATACTTGTTTTATGACCTAACACGATCTGTTCTGAAGAAGTTCCATGAGGTAATGAGATGAATGTTTATCTTGCAAGTAGTGGGTGAAATGTCCTATAAATGTACTGGATTCATTTGTCTATAGTACAGTGTAACTTCATCAATTTTCTCTCTGGTTGATAAGACTATTGATAAAAGTGAGGGCTGAAGTCCCTGGTCATTGTATATGGCAGGTTCTATCTCCCTTTAGATATTGTAATTTATTATTTGTACGTTTGGGTGATCTGGTGTTGGATATTACTCTGTTGGTCTTTTGCTTATTATACAGAAAACTCTTCTTGGTTTTTTTTTTTTTGGCTTAAAAATTTATATTTTGGTTTTCGGTTTGTTTGTTTGGTTGGTTGGTTGGTTTTTTGAGACAGGATTTCTCTGTATGTAGCCCTGGATGTCCTGGAACTTGCTCTGTAGACCAGGCTGGCCTTAAACTCAAGAATTCCACCTGCCCCTCTGCCTCCTGAATGCTGGGATTAAAGGCATGCATCACCACTGCCTAGCTAAAATCTATATTTAATTGAGGAATAAGGCTTTTAATTGAGGAATTTAATCCATTTAACACTGAAGTGACTATTGATGGCAAAAGCCTACTCCGTCCCGGTGTTAGTTGTTTTGTTATTTTGTGTACCTGCTGCTCTTTTCTTGCTCTCTTGTTGTGAATCATTGTGGTTTGGCGGTTTTCTGTAGTGAAAAGCTTTGATTTCTTACTGTTTCTCATTTGTGTATCCACTCCCCTGGAGAGTTTCAAGCTTTTGCATGTTTTCATGATGGCAGTTACACCCTTGAGTAGTTTATACAAATCTTTTGTAGTATTGATGAAATCCTTCAGATTTTGTTTCTCCTTCATTTACGAAGGACAGCTTTGCTGTGTCTAACATTCTTCATCAGCTGCTTTTTCTTAGTTCTCAGAATATATTATCCTACCTTCTTTAGGGCTGCAAGACTTCTAATCTGCTGTTGGCTTAGTAAGGATCTCCATTCCATGCTGCTTTTGAATTCTTTCTGTTTGACTGGTTAAATACAGCACTTTGGAGAAGGCCTCTTTGGTTTGAGTCTAACCAGGACTCTGAGATTCATTGGCCTGGGTGTTCATGTTTCTCTCACAGCTTGGGATCCTCACAGCTATTCTTTCCTCAGGTATTCTTTCTGTAGCTTTCTTCATCTTCCTGCATCTGAAATTCCAGAATGCAAGTGCTTGCCCGTTCACTGGTGTCTCACGGGTTCTGTAGAATTCCCCTTCCCCCAACAGTTTCTGCTTTCCATCTCTGATTAGGTTAATTAAAATAAAACCTTCCTTTAAATATAGGGAGTTTTCCCTCTGTTTAATCTAGTCTGTTGTGGCACTTGATTTTTATTTATTTTAGTTACTGAGTTTTTCAAGCCAAATTTCTGTTTGATTCATCTTTGTGATGTCTCTCTCTGTTGAAATTCTCACTTAGATTGTGAATTGTCATCAGATGTCACCAAATTTTCCTCTGTATTCTCATTGAAACATCATTCAGAATTCCACCTTTTGTATCTCCTTTCTTTGTGTCTGTCTGTCACTATAGGAATATTAGATTTCCTTAGGAGTGTCATTTTTTGTTTATTTGTTTGTTTTTTCATGTTTCTTGTGTCCTTACACTGATATCTGAACATCTAGTGAAACAGGTGCATTTTCCAATTTGGGGAGGTTTATTTTCCCCATAAGAAGAGGAGAGTCCTGTGTTGTGTACTAGGATACTGGTTAGTTGTAGTTAGTCAACTCTGAATCTGTGTATAGTTGGCGCTGCCTTGTTGCTAATTCAGCTGTATTCCTTATAAAAGGTTTCTGCAGTTGTGTTAGTGGACAAGACTGTGTGCATCTATAGATACGACTGGCATAGTATGATTTTCCTGGGGGTAAGATCACTGCCTGGCAGGCTATGCAGCTACAGCAAGTACCTAGAGATGGTGTGTGAGCCCAGTGACTATGTGGTGGGCTCTCTTTTGGGCAACAGGCCTTCATGTGGGCCAAGCCCAGCCAGCTGTGCAACAGGGCTGCCAGGGAGGCTATTATCTCGCGATGCTGGGTCTGAGACTATTTCAGATAGGAGTGTAGGCATTGCAGGTTAGCTAACTGTACAAGGGGCATTCTGGAGGACTGGGGTTACAACTTGTTTGCTTGTGATGATGCCATTTGGGGGAGGCCAATGGTATGGCAGACTCCCCAAGATGAGCATGGCAACCACTCACTAGCTGTCAGGCTGAGTTTGGTTATACACTTCTTATGGGCTGGCCAGCTTTGTGGTGTGCTCTCAACCATGGAGGGGGATTTAGATGGTTGTTGGGATGGCAGCAAAAGGACAAAGGTGCTGCATGCTGAGTGCCTGTGCAGTGCTTAACAAGAAACACAGGGTACTGGCCAGTCATCTGTTAGGCCAGGTAGCCACCTGAGAGCCACAGGGTCTTTGCCAAGTTCTCTTTCATCAGGTACACCTGTTTGGGGGAAATGGGGCATTGTGTATGTTTGGAAGCCCATGTGGCAGCCTTGCTGCTGGACATAGGCAGAGTATTTGTGGTTATGGGGATGCTGTTTACGTTAGCACGGTTGGATGACAGCAGGCTCTAGAATGGAGATATGCTACGAACAGTGGCCAGCCTCAGGATGGTGGCTCTGTGCCGGAGGGTTCACTTTTAAGACAGCACTGAGTCTCGGCTGCTTCGATTAGGTGTGAACTGCATGAACTCTGTGGTTGTGTAACTGTGCACGTTGAGCAGGCTTCCACACTACATTCAGAGACTGTGGTGACAGAGGAGTCTCGCGTACTAACAACAGAAGCAGCAATGAGACCACAGGCAGCCTACAGCTTATTTTCTCCCGTGGGAACCCTGGCTTTGGAATGGCTTTCAGGGTGGAATAGATGCAAGGCGCCTTACTTTTCTTTCTACAAGACTGTGCTGTGTTTTCAAACCCCCTAGTGTAGCTGGAGAATTTCTCTCCAGCTCCCTCCAAGTCTCGCCAGTCCCAGAACCCACTTATAAAATAAACACCCAGACTCTTACATTATTTAAACTGCTTAGTCATTAGCTCAGGCCTATCATTGTCTAGCTCTTACTCTTATATTTAGCCCATTTCTATTAATCTTGACTTTGCCACATGACTCGTGGCTTACTGGTACTTTACATCTTCCTTGTCCTGGAGGCGGCTCCAGGAGGTCCCTCTCTCTGCCTTTCTGTTTCCTCAATTCTCCTCTCTGTTAGTCCCGCCTATACTTCCTGTCTGGCTACCGGACAATCAGTGTTTATTTATACAGAGCAATATCCACAGCACTCTAGGATCTCAACCACTTTTCTACAATTCTTTTTAATTCTTTTCCATACTTGTCCATTAATCTCTTATTGTAGTGTTATCAGTCCTCTGTCTTCACCTATCGCCTTGGGGAATGAGTGACAGGTAACTCTTTGCAGCTCTGTTGCTGATGTCACTAATGTACTCGTTTTAAACCATGGAAAATGAGACATGACCATGAATTCTAGGCCTAAGTTTAGGCTCCAAGTTTGTTAACCTGTAAAATCTGCTACACCCAGTGAGCAATGATGAAGGCTATTTTAAGGAACTTCCTGAGAACCTAGTTGGTGCAGCGTTTGCATCCTCTTCTTATTTACTATTCATTCAACATCTTCCAGATTTGCAGAGCTAGAGGACAACTGTTCTCTCCAGGTTCCCCAAGCCCCGCAGTTCTACAATCCACATGTAAAATAATCACTCAGACACTTATATCACTTATAAACTGTATGGCCGTGGCAGGCTTCTTGCTAACTGTTCTTTTATCTTAAATTAACCCATTTTTATAAATCTATACCTTGCCACGTGGCTGGTGGCTTACCAGAGTCTTTACATGCTGCTTGTCCTGGCGGTGGCTGCAGTGTCTCCCTCCTCAGCCTTCCACTTCCCAGAATTCTCCTCTCTCCTTGTCCTACCTACTTCCTGCCTGGTCACTGGCCATCAGTGTTTTATTTATATAGAGTGATATCCACAGCACTTCCCCTTTTTTTCTTTTTTTAAAAAAGGAAGGTTTTAACTTTACATGGTAAAATTACATATAACAAAACAATTACCGAGCAAGAATTATAGTTACAATATTAAAGAAGATGTCCTATCTATCTTATATTTGTGAGTTTAAGGTTCTATATCTAACTTATCTTTTATCATAACTGAGGAAATTACAACTATCTAGTTTTCAACCACATCAAAGACCTGAGAAGGAACATAATGGTACCTGAGAAATGGTAGATGGATGCAAGCAACTTTCGGGAATCTTGCAAAAGTAGACCAAGACAGCTGGCAGCCTGGACAGTCACCTAATGTTTCTCAGCATTGTTGGTGCATTTAAATTGGCTACATGCCTAGAGTATCTGACAGACCATTTTTAGAAGCAGGAATTCTGAGAGACCATCTTACCTTGTCTTGGCAGAGTACAGTGGTCGCTTTCCTTGTGTCCCGCTTGTCCAGAAAGGACAGCATTATATTTGTACTGTCAGCCATCAAGGCAAGGGCAGTTCTTTGCCCAGTAGGCCATTTTGTGCCAAAAAGACAAACTTCCAAATGGAAATGTCTTAGAAGCCCAACATTTTCTCGGGATCAATTGGTGCAGCCAGGAGCAATTGTGTCTCATGTCAACAGAATTTTAAGTTATTTAAATGCCATATTCTCTAGGTCTATGAAGTGTTTGAAGATTACCTATCTATCTGAAATATATCTATGTATACCTAGAAGACTTAACTAACATGGCTACAGATATGATTATCATAGATGACTAATTATTAATCTATTTTTTAATTATCCATTACAATTTTAAATGAGTTACATAAACATAATACCTCAAACAAGAATAGAAATATATATATACAGTATAACAAAATTAACTTTAAGTTTGTATCAATAAACTAAAATTTATACCAATGTAAAACATTTTAAACATAAACTAAAATCTATACCAATGTAAAACATTTTAAACAAGTTGTTCTTTAAAAGTAGGTTCATTAATCTACCCTTTTATCTTATCATCTCCATATCCTCCTATATATCTATATCATATCCCCTTTTCTTTTTTAGAAAGAGATCACATCTATAATCAACCTGTTTAAAATAAAAATATTGGTTTTTCTCTGTCCCACACCAGAGGGCTCTTCTGATTTGGGACACAAGAATCTCTTAACCATTTTTTTTTTAAGCAATATGTCTGGGTTTAGAGTAGGAGTGAGCCAATTCCACCTCTAAAGACAGCTTGGTATATTTGGGAATTTGGGCGTAGCATCTCTTACTACTTCCTGCTGGAGGGGGGCACTGTATCTTATGGGGATGCAAAGAAAATTTTAGGCCTATGGGGTAGTCCTTGAGGCTGTATTGTGTGAACCAGTTGCCTTGAAACCGCTCTGGATGTTGGATCATCTGGGCCATGGTGTCATCGGAGACCTTTCAGGGGGTCTTGGCTGGTGAAACCTGATGTATCTTAATCTGGAACAAATCCACAGCCTCTGGCTTTCTGTGGAAACAAAAGCAGAACCTCTTTTCCAAAGCAACATATCCTTAAATCCAAATTTTGAAGTCAAGGTACCTTTAAAATATACATTTTGGCATAACTCAACAGCTTTTGTAATCAAATGTTTTTCTTCAGTTAAGAATATCAAAGACAACATAATCCAGATTCTCTGTGTGGTAGCCATCTTTATGTGGCTTATTTTTTATATTACCTTGAACCTATAGCTTTAAACTGCACCATTCTAAGACTGAAAAGGCGCTGTGGCTGCTGGCTCCGCCCACTTCAGTTTCCCAACATGGCAGTGGTACCTTTTCCGCCAGCTCTGGGAGTCATCAAGTCTCAGAAATAGTGGGTCTAAGCTTTTGTCAAAGCAGCGTGTAGCCCAGAAACCTCTTTTTTTTTTTTTAAATACTAGTAAAGACTAAATCTACCACACAGTTTAATGTGCCGCTGGCAGACGCCTCATTTCCGCCATACTGTTGGTCAAACGCACACGCCAGGAACCCGCCAGTGTTCAAACTTGCGTTTTGCGCTGTCTAGCTGCCCGTATGAGACAAGAAGCAGGAACATGGTTTTGGCTCTGTTTAGAATTGGTTATTAAATATTCTCAGGTTTAAGGTGGAAAGTCAAGCCGTTGGGCGCCATTTGTTGCTGGAGGGCTTCTCTCCAGGTTCCCCCAAGCCCTGCAGTCCCACAATCCACTTATAAAATAATCACTCAGACGCTTATATCATTTATAAACTGTATGGCCATGGCAGGCTTCTTGCTAACTGTTCTTTTATCTTAAATTAACCCATTTTTATAAATCTATACCTTGCCACGTGGCTGGTGGCTTACCAGAGTCTTTACATGCTGCTTGTCCTGGCGGTGGCTGCAGTGTCTCCCTCCTCAGCCTTCCGCTTCCCAGAATTCTCCTCTCTCCTTGTCCTACCTACTTCCTGCCTGGTCACTGGCCATCAGTGTTTTATTTATGTAGAGTGATATCCACAGCAGACAACTGACTGTATTCCATGCTCTTCTTATTTACTATTCATTCAACATCTTCCAGAATCTTTTTCGGAGAGGTAGGACCACTGCGAGAGGAAGGGTAAGGTTTTTAGCTCTTAGCTCTGACCTCTTGGATTTCTTCTTTGCATTGGTTCTGTGTTTCTTATTGAATAAGACGGTTACTTCTACAGCAGAGCTAGAGGACAACTGACTGTATTCCATGCTTTCTCTCTTCCTTGCATCTAGAAAATTCAGTACAGTTGGTACCTTTTGATCAGTGGTGTTCACATAAATTCACATAAGAATGGAATTTCATGGTACAGGTAGCCTCTTGTCCGTTTCATGAACAGTATGAATCAATAGATAAACAGATGAGCAGGATATTCGGCATGAGAAGTTGCCACAGAGTCTGCTGATACGCTCCTTGTCAGCAGTACAAAGCAAAAAGCTAAATTTATCTTCAGTTTGCACAGTTCACCCTATTGTCCAAATGCCTTGTCCATTTGTTTCTGCTGCTGTTGCCTAGTTCATGAATCAGGACCTAAACAGACAAGTTTCCCCAGAACTTTCTTACGGGCATTGTCTTAACATGTTTGGGAAATATGGAAATAGTCCTAAGTTAGTACACAGGAGAGCTAACCTAGGGAGTTGCTAGGGCTTGGCCAGGGATTGCATATCAGTGCAGTAGGAAGGGGAAATGGTGGCCTATAACCTCAGGGAATGTTGCCAAATGTCCACGCCCCTCTCACCCCTGTCCCGAGGAAGTAACAGCCTGAGAGCAGTATCTCACTTGGGAGAAAAGCAAACCGGAAGCAGCCTTAGCTCTCACCCTGCTCCTGGAGACAAAGTTTTCACCAATACCACCAGCTTCTATTAAAACTCTTTACTTTTACATTGAAATACTGGTAGGAATAAATTCTTTTGTGTCATCTGTAGCTGCACAATTGTTCGTGAGCCAGCCAGTCCCACCTGTCTGGGCCAGGGATCCTTCAAAAAACCACGTATAATGGATCACCAGAGTCAGCGTCAAAGGAACTTCCTGAATGCCATGCGAATTAAATGCTAAGCTTTTTTCCAAACTGTTGTTGTTGTTGTTTTCAGGAAGAATTGGGCCTGAAGAAGGTAAAAGTCTAAACTGATCTTGCAGTCAACTGTGGCTCCGAAAGGTTTGGAGCCGACTGGGATTCTGCATTTACGCTGCTTTTCTTGTAATGGAGGACAGTGGTGACTGAAAGGGTTGGGTTACCTGCGAAACCTGATGGGTGGATAAGGATGTTATTTTGATTCAAGTTGAACATTTACAAAGCACAGCCATGGAATTTGGGTGTGCCTAAATTTTGGGGACTCAGGAAATTTTGCTTCAGATCCAAAGCTCAGCTCCAGAGATGGAAGGTTGGAAAGAGTAGAGGTGATGACAGCTCAAACAAAGATTGGACGACAAAAATGCAGGCAGAGAATTCAAGGAAAGGGAACTATTGTGCTGTGACCAAAACACAGGCTCAAGGAGCAGAGACTTCTGGGTAACGCACTGGCCAGATCTCTAGTATGTAATGAAATGTTGGATGGAGGCAGTGACAATTAATTAATGTGTTTTCCAAAATACATGAACTATAAGGGTAATTATTTAGGAAATGTTTTGGAGAAGTATCTATGAAAGGCTAGAGGAGTAGCCAAGAGCAGCCTTTGGAATAGAGTGCAGACATAACATCCTTCAAAGGCAGGGGATGGGAAAGAGGAAAGTTGAGGGAGCACTTCAGACTCATTTAGAGTCCTGGACCAGTTACAAACAGGTGGATGGAGAGTCCTTCAGGCACATCATCTATTGTCCAAGTCTCCACCCATGGGAGGGGTCTGCACTGGTGTGTACCGGTGCTCCATCACTGACTGAGAGCAGCTTGAGGAACATGGAGCCTCCCTGTGGAATTGTGTCAGAAGGGAGGTGCCTGGGGCTGTCAGTCAACTGAGCTCTGCAATACAGAAGGCCTGGGTGCTGAATTTTCATGGCTTCCAGGGCATCTGGCATCATTGAACTTCTCCTGTCTCTGTGTTGGAATTTGTAATTGGCTTGATTTTGTGTGGATAACCACAGCTGCTGTGAGGTCATGAAGGGCAATGGCCATGTTATTATGTTCAGAGGACAACATTCTTCCTCAATACCCAGCTCTTACATCCTTTACACCCCTCTTCTGTGATGTTCTCTGAACCTTGGTGGTTTTTTTTTTTTTTTTTTGTGTGTGTGTGTGTGTGTGTGTGTGTGTGTGTGTGAGAGAGAGAGAGAGAGAGAGAGAGAGAGAGAGAGAGAGAGAGAGAGAAAGAGAGAGAGAGAGAGAGAGAGAGAGAGAGAGAGAGAGGGAGGAGAGAGATTTCTATCTATAGCTGAGCATTCTCAGTCTTTTGTTCTCACACTTTGAGCACTTATGAGTCTTTGCCTTAACCATTACCTTATAAATGAAGAATCTTGGCACTGAAAATAAGTCTGAGTCTGAACTAGGCACTTGGTACTTTTTGGTTCCTCATTTGGACTCACAATTCACCTTGAATCCCTGTAGGCAGAGTTTCTCTGTCCTGACAGATGTTCCCAGATAACCACACAAAGACTTATTATTAATTATAAATACTTGACTGATAGCTTAGGCTCATTTTTAGCTAGCTCTTATAATTTAAATTAACCCATTTCTATTCATCTATGTCCTGCCCTAATTTACCTCATGTATGTACTTTCCAACCTGCTCACTCTGTGTCTCATGGTGTCTCCTCTGACTCCATCCTTCTCCACAGCATTCTCTCTGCCCCCAAAATTCTGTCTAACCATCTGCCAATCAATTTTTTTTTTTTTTTTTTTTTGGTTTTTCGAGACAGGGTTTCTCTGTGTAGCTTTGCGCCTTTCCTGGAACTCACTTGGTAGCCCAGGCTGGCCTCGAACTCACAGAGATCCGCCTGGCTCTGCCTCCCGAGTGCTGGGATTAAAGGCGTGCGCCACCACCGCCCAGCTCAATTTTTTATTAACAATGAAACCAACATGTTTTCCCCAGTGTGCAAAAGGATTATTTCACAGCAAATTCCAGAAGAACAAAACCTTACAGGATGGACAGTTATCCATGGTGATAAGATGGGATGCTAGAATAGAAAAGTAATTGTCTTACAAGACTTGACCAGCCAGGTTTGGTGGCACATGCCTTTAATCCCAGTACTTGGGAGGCAGAGGCAGGCGGATCTCTGTGAGTTTGAGGCCAGCCTGGTCTACAAAATAAGTTCCAGGAAAGGCACAAAGCTACACAGAGATACCCTGTCTCAAAAACAAAAACAAAACAAAAACAAACAAACAAAAAACAGAAAAACAAACAAAAAAGACTTGACTAGATCTGCTTAATTCCTCACACCTCTTCCTCTACTCTACGTCCTCTGTTTAAGGATAAAGTTCGTGCCAGTAGTGTGAAAATGGGTGTATGGGAGTCAGTGGACTCCATTTATTCGTTCCTCTCACAGTGTGGCCACATTAGATAAATCTCTCTCTGCTTTTCACCATTCCCAGCAGAGGATCAGCACAGTCTCTTATGTTAGGATTCTGAGTAGGGTAGTAGAGAAGCCCAAGTAATGTACTTAAGAACAGACTACTATTAGATAGCAGAAACACAGATCTTTGAAATTAATGATAATAACAATTATTATATCAGCAGCTATCATCAGGTGCTTATTATTTTCCAGTCACTTTCCGAAGTTCTTTGCATGCATTGACCCATTTAATCCACACAACTAACCCATGAAGCTGGACTAAACTGACCACCATGTAGTGATAAGAAAACTGGCACAAAGGGCTTCAGTAACTTGCACGGCTACACAGCACAGTGACACTACAGTGTTGCTCAGTGTTGCTGGTAGACAACAAAAGCATGAGAAGGAGCCGTGAAGGCACAAAGTCATTAAGATTAAAATTAGACTAGGAATACAGCTCAATGGTAGGGCACTTGTCTATCATACACAAGGCCTTGTGTTCAGTTCCCGATACTGAAAGCAAACAAAACTAGGGGTTCTAGATATCCCCCTTCCCACTACAGCACGAAAGATCGAGAGACAGAGATCATGTGTTGCTCTTGGGTGTTTTGACAGGTGAATCTCCAGGGAAGCTCTCATCATCTGTCACTGAGAAGCATGAGTGAACCCTTGAAAGTTTTGCATAGTGTAGGAAACCTTAAGTAGTCTCAGGATGAGGAATCTTTAAGAAAAGAAACAAAACAAAACCACAAAACATTTGTTTATTATTGCTATCAGCAAGGGCAAATCTCTCAAAACAGTTATCCTTAGTGATGGAAGTATGATCAGGAACATTGCTCAACAAATGTTGTTATTGCTCAGTTGTTGAGTTGTGGCTGGTTCATACACACCACCAGCCTCAAAAGCCTTCTTATGCAAGAAGGAAAAGAGACTTGGAAGTCAGTGTATAGCTTGACCATGAATGAGTTCCTATATCTCTCTTAATTACTTCCAAATATTAAAATGTAAGCACCACCCTGCAGTTTAATAAATACATCTATGATAGAAAACTATGGCAACTATTGATGCAGGTATATGCTTTCTAAGGAGAACCAATTTATCTAGAAGGTTATGAAATACTCTAGAGCAAGTAGTACAATTGCGTAAGCCAGTCCATCATTCAACACACTTGCTACCTTCTTGCTCTAAATCTACATGAAACCAACCTCACAGGCCAATGTGGATCCAACATAAGAACAGGAGCTTATTACAGCTTCTCAGCACCCTGACAGAGGCTGACCAGTCTGTATTAGTGTCTTTACCTAAACTGTGTTCATGAAACTTTAAAAACTTGTTTTCTTGTGAGTGGGCAAAATTGATTACCAACTGCCTTTTAAAGAGCATTTTAGATCTGAGGCCTTTCCCCATTCCCACTCTTCTCCAACTGTCTTTGTGAGTTTACAGGCATTTGCGCTACATCCTTGACTTGATCCTGTATTAAGAATAAAGAAGATAAGTTCATATAGGGGGAAAATAACAAAGGAGGGACTTTCCTACAAGATCTTTGAAAAAAAAAAAGGATATTTGCATAAGCCATATTTAACCAGCATCTTTGTTTTATGTTTTTCCTTTCTGAGGGCTTTGGTGGACTCCCTCCTAGTCTCCACCCTCCTGCTAATCAGAGAACAAAGGCTTCAGGATGCCTCCTAGGGACCTTCCTGTCTTCGTGCCTGGATAATTACATTTAATGATTTGTACCTCCTGCTTCCATGGCTCTTCCCTCCTTAATCATCAATATGCTCCTCTTCCAGATGTGGCTGTGATTCTGTCCCTCTCTTGCTCTCGCTTTCCAAAGATAGTGGCACAAGCTTCATGAGCTTTAGTTTGAAATTTAAAGCCATGTGATGGCATTTCCATCTCTGCTTTTCTTTAAGACAAGTAACATTTGTCTGCATAGCAATAGGCTCAGTAACATTTCTTTTCTTTCTTTCCTTCCTTCTTTCTTTCTTTTAAACTTTTATTCTTCCCTCATATATTACATCCTGACTGCAGTTTCCCCTCCCTCTACTCCTCCCGGTCCCTACCCCCATCTCCCCTCTCCCTCAGATCCACTCTTCCTCTGTTTCCCTTAAAAAAAAAAAAGCAGGCCTCCCAGGGATACCCACAGAACATGGCCTAAGAAGATACAATAAAACTGTGCACAAACCCTCATATCAAGGCTGGGCCAAGAAATCCAGCAGGAGAAAAAGGGTCCCAAGTGCAGGCAAAAGAGTCAGAGACACTCCCCACTCCCATTATTGGGAGTCCCACAAGAAGACTAAACTACACAGCCCTAAGGTATGTGCAGAAGATCTAGCTCAGACCCATACAAGGTCCTTGTTTGTCTATTTGGTTTCTGTGAGCCCCTATGAGCCCTGCTTAGTTGATTTTGTGGGCCATGTTTTCGTGGTGTCCTAGACCCCTCTGGCTCCTACAATCCTTCCTCCCCATATTCTGTGGGGTTCCCCTGGCTCTGCCTAGTGCTTGACTATGGGTCTCTGCATCTGCTACCATCAGTTTCTAGATGATGCTCCTGTTATGACAACAGGCACCTGTCTATGAGTATAGAAGGGTATCATTAGGAATCATTTCATTGATTTTCTTTTTTTTTTTTTTTTGCCAGTCGTGTTTGGATGCATGGATTTCCCAGAGAAGGGGAAATAGAATAGATTTTGTAAGTGGACTGGGGGCCAGTGGGGATGGGAACAGGAGGGGGAGTCAGGTGAGAGTGAGAGGGGCAGAGGGAGAGAGTACTGGGAGAGACTACTGGAACTGGGGAGCATTTGGAGTGTGATGTAGAGACCTAGTGTAGTGGAAACTCCCTGGAATCTACAAGAGTGACTATAGTGAAGTCTCCTAGCAATGGGAGATACAGAGCTTGAACTGGCCATCTTCTATAACCAGGCAAGGCTCCTCGCAGTATTACTGGGACATCCAGCCACAAAACCTTTGACCTATAATCTGTACTGCCTGCAAGATATGCTGGAGTAATGGTGGTGCAGAATTTATGGGAGCAGACAATCAATGACTGTTCCAACTTGAGATCCAGGCCACGAGAGGGAGACCACACCTGACACTGCCTGGATGGTCAGGAACCAGAGTCAGGACAATCCAAAGACCCAGAATAGAACCAAATATGGCTGGCAGTAAAATTCTTTCAATAATAAAATTTAAAGTTTTAGTTCACAAAGCAGTTTCACAACATCACAATAATCCTATGATGTAAACAGGTAGTCTTCCTTATTTTAAAGGCAAATAAACTAAATCTCAAGGTAATAAACTCTATAGTCTTTAAGATTTATCTCATCATTGTAATAAAATCCTTAAAATCACATATAAAACTTACGTCCTGAATAGAAGACTGCATTTTGAAATCTTTATACATTGTGCCCCTCAAGAAATAGTCTCATTCTTTTTGGTTCCTTGTCCCCGATGTTTTAAATGACTAAGCATTTCAGGCAGGGCTGAGAGTGCTTGAGTCTATCTTTGTGTACTATACGTCTCTGTAGAGTGCATCCTAAGCCACGTGAGTGTGATTGACACCTACTAGTAGACACACTGGATGAAGGGTCTTTTGCAATAGTGATAGAATCTGAAATGAGTTTAAGAAAGAAAAAAAATCCTTATTTAAAAAAATACTCTCACAGATGTGAAAATGTACATAAAACCAGCATTGGTCATGAAACAGGAAAATATTTCCAGCCAGTTTCTTTTCTTTTTCTCTTTCTTTCTCTCATTTATTTATGTATGTCTCATAATGTATTTATTTGTTTGTAATTTGTTTGTTTTGGTCTCACTATGTAGCCCTAGCTGGCCTGGAACTCACTATGTAGACCAGGTTGGCCTTGAGCTCACAGAGCTCTGCCTGCCTCAGTCTTTATCTCCCAAGTGAAAACACTAAAGGCATGTGCCACTACATCCAACTTCAGTCAGTTTCTAACAATGTCCTGTCCTCCCATAGAAATCCAGGTGCTGAAGTTAGCTGAATACTTATCACTGCACTTATATACTTTTTCTAGTTTATTTGAATGTATTTTATTCATTTACTGTTACGATTCTAGTTGGTGGCATGAACCTGGGAGAGTGAAGACTGAAAATGAGTGGACTGAAGTCTCATACAAAAATCATCTTTATTCAGGTCATTAGAAAGTTTGTATTTTGAGGGTTAGACAAAGTCATATGAGCAAAGTTTGAGAATTCAGGCAGTATACAGTCATGAGGGTAAGGTCACGTGAGTTTTGTCTTACACAGTCACGAGGGCAAGGACACATTAGTTCAAGTTATATACAGTCACGAGGACAACCTGTGCTTGGAAACATTATCTGAATAATAATGACAAAATGATGGCTAATCTGAAGAAAACCCACTCCTGTTCACACCGGGAAGGGTGAAAGCATATTTCAAGAACAAATCCAGTTATGCAGAAGCAGAAATTCCAGATCTCTTGTCTTGTTTACTCGGAGTTTTCTCACAAGCTCTCAGAAATCTCCTCACACAGCTTTCTTCATGGACTGTGTTCCAACAATTTACCAAGTGTCAAGCAACAAACTAGGAGTTCCAGAGATCTGGCACAATCTCTTCTCTCAAGAAAGGTACAATCGCATCTAGGAAAAAAAAAAAAAAAAAAACAGCATATGTTCTCATATACAAACTACAGACAAACAGTTTTAAAAATTCTGCTGTATTTAAATGAATCCTGTTACAGATTTGTAGAGTGAAGTTGAAAAATGAGATAGCCTATGGGTTGGGCAAATTAAAGAGCTAGTCATAAAAGAGGTGGCAAGAGTTGGGGGATACCTCTCCTGAAACTTAGAGAGTAGAATTCATGTTTTTGAGTATGAGATATTGGGGAAAGGGAAAGGTGTCATTCCAGCCTGAGCCCAGGAATCTTTCTACCTGTTTTATCTCATCTTCCTAATATCTAAGATATATTACCTGCAGCTCCAAGACAGTGGATTGTGTCATTATTAACAGTCAGTGACCGTTAGAACACTGACCCCAAGGAAGCTAGTGACGTCTAGTAAAGAGAAGGGAAAACTCAAAACTAAAAGTCAGTGCAGATGATTTTCTCTTATTTGTTCAGTGGCTGTGAAATGCTGTGTGCAGAAGTTAGCCACCTAAGCAAAGACGATAGGGAAGGTGATGTGAACTACCACAGTGGCTTCTGCTCACAGAAAGCGGAGCTACAGTACAAAGGAGACTTTTCCAACTTGGATAGAACACCATTCTTTGGAGGTGGAAAGCAAAGCTTTCTTTTAAATCAGCTTTGTCATAGTTTATGGGCTATGTGCAAGCAGTATGAGTTTCCAGTTACAGATGATTCAAATTTTCACAGTGCTTGGCATCGGGTCCAGTACTGAATTGAAGTAGGAAACGAGAATTAGGAAAGAGAAAATCAGACATTTTTATATTCCACAGCAATCCTTTTCCTCAATAGTCTTATTTGTTCCTCCACAGAAAAGATAATAAAATACTGAGCTACATAAACAAAAATTATGGGCTAGGGTTAAGGGGCTGAGGAGGCAGGGAGGAGGTTAGAGGAACTATTGGTCATGTAGAAATCCTTTCAGATACACTGAAGCAAACATTTCATCTTCAGTGTGGGAGATGCCTGTGTGCAAAATCTTTGAGGGAGTATTTGAGGTTGTTTCCCAGTGGTTTTTTTAGTACCTCGTGACTTTTCCTTTCACAGAGGATGAGTTAGTATGGATCATGGACCCTGAAAGAGAAGCAGCAGATTAAAAAATTAAACTACAGAGTTTTTAAAAATGGCAAAAAAAATAAAAATGTTAGTAACACAGGTGAACATTCTCTATCTGAGAGAGGCAAGGAAATTGCAAAGTAATAATAATAATAATAATAATAATAATAATAATAATAATAATATAGGTAAACAGCCACTAACATGAAGAGAATCAAGGAATTACTTCCAGTTGGGAATTGTGGACAGGATGTGGAACATTTTAAAACAAATGGGGAAGAGACAGTGGAGCAACATTTTACACACTTATGTATTACCACCCCCAAATTAATGTTCTAAAGATTTATTTTGCTTTTAATTGTGCGTGTGTGTGTGTGTGTGTGTGTGTGTGTGTGTGTGTGTATGTGCACTTATGAGTGAAGTTGTCTGAGGAGGCCAGAAGAGGGTGTCGGAGTCCCAGGAGTTGGAGTCACAGGCAGTTGTGAGCCACACCCAATGCAGATGCCAGGAACGTGGAGTCTCTGCAAGAGTGGTATACACTCTTAGCTGCTGAGTCAGCTCTCTGCACAGTCCCCCACTCCAAGTAAATATTTTAAATGTAGACTCTGATTCAGCCTGAAGTCTTGATTCTCTAAGAAGCTCCCCAGTGATGTTCCTACTGCTGGTCCACAGATCACGTCTTGTCATATTTCTGCAACACTGCTGATTTCCATGTTTAACACTTGAAGGACACTGCATGCTGAATTACAGTGGAGAGGTGGGGGAGTGGAAGGTGATATGTGTAGCAGGAATCTTAAAGAGTCTTATTAATAAAATCAAACCTGAGCCAGGTATTGGGGTGAACTGGAAGATCAGAGAACCAGAACAAGCCACAGCTAACCTCACCTGGCCAACTTCTCAGCTGATCTTGTTTCCTCAGACTGGAAGCCTCTGTGTCCTCATATCCGAATGGCTCTCAGCTGAACTGTGCTGCTAGAAGCCTAAAGCTTAACCAGCCAAATGCTTAACCAGGCCAAATGCCTCTAGTTTCTGGTCCTCACGCCTTATATACATTTCTGCTTTCTACCATCACTCCCTGGGATTGAAGGCTCACTCCTGTGATTAAAGGCGTGTGTCACCATGCCTGGCTCTTTCCAATGTGGCCTTGAACTCACATAGATCCCAGATAAATTTCTGCCTCTGAAATGCTAGGATTAAAGGCATGAGTGCCACCATTTTCTAGCCTCTGTATCTAGTGGCTGTCTGTTCTCTGACCCCAGATAAATTTATTAGGGTACACAATATTTTGGGGAACACTATACCACCACAGATATGCTCAAATGAAATGAGGGACCAGAGAAAATAAAAAAACCCATGAAAACAATAGTCAGCTCTAAATGCTAGATTCTGGTGGAATATGACTTAGAGAAATGGTCACAAATTTAGATTTGTGAATATAGGTGCCACCATATTCTATGTTTCAACTGTGCCATTCTTGGAAAGGGTGGAGGAGAACCACATTTCTGTGTGTTTGCACCTTTCAAAAGGAGAACCAGATTCTGAGGCTCTGGTCTCGTGATGAACTGTCACGGTAAACCACCATGACAGCTGCAAACTTGCTTGCCAGTGTAGAAATAAAAAACGTTTGTGAAAGCAGAATCTCGCACATACCCTCCTCTGAGGTTGGCATCATATCTTCCTGTGTATCTTGGGTGTAGCTTTTACCCAGGTAGAATTTAGAAACTAGAAACCAAATGAGGTGATAAACAGAACCCGTTTGCAGAAGAGTCAAAATAGCTAGCAAGAATCAAAACCACACATGCTCAAGGAGTCATTCATTCATTAGCCAAACACTAATAGCATTGAGTACAAAGAACTGTGAGAATCAACTTCAGTCAGAAAAAAAAATCATAGGGTGTTTAGTGTCATAGTGTTCATCTTCCCCTTGGCTTGTTCTAGAGACACACCCTATTTCTTCCACCCCACCCTTCCTCAGTGCTATCACACAATGGGTTAGTGTGAAAATAAATCACATTACTGGAAGAGGTGGGCCTCTGGTCTAACAACGTTAACCTGGAAGTCAAGGAGCCTGAGATCTAGAAGTATAACAGTTATCAGGCATTATCCCTGGATGCGGGCACTGCAAATCTCAGCTTCTCCGAATTATTCCTGGATGCAGGTGCTACAAATCTCAGCTTCTTCCTTTATTCAATGACTTCCCTTAAGCTCCTGTCATTTCCCCTTCTTCTGTTTCTTTGCTGTAATTAGCGATAGCAATGCTCCCTATCTACACAGACTTGTAGGCACTATTTAATCATTTCAGACTTAAAACACTAAGAATAGTATGCAACATGAAATGTATATTTGATGAAAGTTTATTTTTTAATCTATTGTTTATTGTTGTAACACTGTCACTGGCTCAAGGCCTGTAGGTAAGTTATTTACATAATGACAAAGATAGTTTTAACATGTCCTCCATCTTTCTAGCCTAAAATTTTATGAGCTAATCAATGAGAGATGTCACAAGGCAGCCAATTAGTTGATAGGTTCTAGAACACCTGGTAGTGAACTGCTCTGGACGTGCTGGTGTGAGGGAGACACTCTTCCTTTCAACTTCAATTGCACAGATCCTCAATAAACTAGGGGCTCTAGGAATCTCCAATCCTGGCCCCCAAAATTGCTTTTAGACCCACCTTATTATGCCATTGTTTGAGCTATTTTTCTATCCTGCACCTTTTGATGATTCTCTCCCAGGTTCTGCCTTTCTTGTAAGATTTTTCTGTGATCACATAGACCAATGATTTTTTTTTTATCAGTACAACATTTATCAGCCATTACCATTTCTGCCTTTTGTTGTTCTGCACTTCTAAATATTTCTGTCTTAACTCTCCAATTAGATAATTATTTCCCTGCGGTTAGAGTCAAGGACTTGATACTTTGAGTATCTCAGTAAAGCTTAGCATTGTTCCAACATAAAAATGTTCAATAAACAACTATTATTTGAGTAATTATTAAAAAACCAACAAGCTGTTAATAAGCAATTGGTAACTAACTTTATGCTAACTATTTTTGGCCAGCATCTTCAGCTGGCCTCCCAATCCTTGAACTGAACTGGACTGCTTTTGTTCTACAGCTATCAAAGCAGCTGTTGCTGTGGCCAGAACACCACTCTGGCTAGACAGAATGTGCCAACAGACTTTCACTCAGTGGGTAGGAGCACAAAAGAAATCTTCACATCCTGTGGGTTTCCTGCGACAGAGATAGGAGGCCAGCCCCCAAAGAGACCCTTTGCGTACTAGGACTCCATCTACACAATTACAGTAAGAAAAACGGAGTGAAAAAAGACTCCACTGACGCTCTGTCCCCACTCCCACCACTCGCCCCTTCTTCGTGGCAAATTCTAAAGAAAGCAGAACACGCTCTGCCTCCAGCCCTGTCCTCATGCTGACTTCTGTCTTGTTCTATGTGCTGAAAGTGGCCTTCCCATGGATGCCCTCAATGCACACAGTGGAAACGTGATGGTTCTTCTGACTGCATTTGAGACTTCCCATTTTTGTCTTTCCTTAGGATCTGGGATTCCCGGATATTCTTCATACTCCTTCATCTCTCTCTCTGACACCTCTTTTCATCCTCCTTTTCTTCATTCCTTCCAGATAGGCCAGACTCTTCCTTGTGTCTGTGTTTTCCCCCAGCAATCTACATTATTACTCTAATGATAGAATTAGAGCATTGAGTACAGACTGGAGCAAATGCTTCTTTAGGGAAGCAGTGGGTAGAGTTCACACTCCACAGCTTTTTCTCATTTCTGAAGGCCAGTGCTTATTAGAGTAGTAGTCATTTACTCTTTTGTGTTAAGTATTGAGGGTCTGTGCCTGGGCAGTTCCTTGTTACAGATAGGTTAGTTGTTGGAAATGCTCATTGAATTGGATGTTTCTCAATAGTTAGATGTTGGTCCTGTAAGCTAAGACAAGAAACATAACAGCATGCTTCTAACCCTCAAGAAAAATTTAGAGACTACCAGGAAACATTCCTATCATATGGAATATTCTTTCTTAATAGATATGTTTGTACATACATTCATTTAATTCCACTAGCATCAAAAACCTAAAGATTTTAATGGAAACCAGTGCTCAACTACCTTACCTGGAAATGCCATTTGTATGAGACCCCTATATAAATAACTACCATGGGGTTGTTGTTCTAACTATAACAGGAAGCACCCTAAGGAAATATAGAGATAAGATAAAATAGATGTGGAAATTCTTCATAGAAAAACTTACCTTTTCTGAGATTTCTTGCCTAAAAATAGAAGAGAGAATAGGAAAACAGTATCATCAAAAAGTAGACAATTTCAATTTTTTAAAATTGTTCACATCCCCATAACTGTCTTTTGAAGTACATTATGCATTTGATAAGTGGGCACCCATGTGTGACTACGTGGATCTGGGGTACCAGTGAACATTCAGGGCTGTAGCATAACAAGTATGATGAATGTGCTTCTTGGGATTCCATTTCACCTTCTCTGCTGCTCCTGAAGCCAGAGCCTAGGCTGGATTCCCTCCCGGTCAGACCCAGTGTCCCATTCATAAGTTTATATCACACTTCATCCAAGCTCTAGCCCTTACCTAAAGGACTTAGGTACTAACACTGTGAACCAATGTGTCAATGTCTCTGAGCTTCTCTTATGTGTATCCTGAGAATTTTACTCTGATCTTATTAGTTAGTAAGAATCAGTGGGAATCGTGCAGCCTAATTTGAGTAACTAATGTATTTTCATCTATTTATGCAATCATATATAAAATCCATATCTCATACACATCTGCTTTCTCCTTTGACTGGCTGCATGGGATCTAGATCTGAAAGTCACTTCCGTCAAGTGGGTAGGACTCCATGACACACATGTTTGTGTCCTAACATAAACCTTGGTTCCAATTTAGCTTTGCTTGTTCAGTTGGAGCTTTCTTTTCTTTACACTTTAGGTAATTTTGGTTGACTGTACAGTGTGTATTTTGTGAACTGAACTATGTTCTTTTTTAATGGAAAGAATGTAAATATTGATTACTTAATGGTCTGAAGAACTGAGGTCTGTCGGAAAGAAAGGAAAAAAAGAAAGAAAGAAAGCTGTCTAAGAAGAAGACCACTTTGAGAGGGGAGGATTTCGTGTATTTCTGTGACTGTAAGCTGGTTGGTATTCTAGAATTGTCCCACATAGAGTGTAACTTTCTTATTGGGTTAATTAAAGAACTGGTACTTAAAATGTTTAGGCCAAGGCAAGGAATATAATATACAAAACTCCAACTGCTTTTTAAAATTTTTTAAATTTTTAGAAATTAGTATTTCAAACCTTTTCATTCAAAATTTAGCTTTCAGATGATACGGACCAAATACGTTGATCAGGGAGAATCAAGTTCAAGTCCGTTTGCTCATCTTCACAGAAATGAATTTTTTTCCCTTTTAGAAACAATGAAAGCAATAACAATAGATAAACAAAACCTGGTCCTACTGAGGGCGTGTCTTGTCCTACTGAGGAAGTGCCTAGACCTACTGAGGGGGTGTCTAGTCCTACTGAGGGGGTGTCTAGTCCTACTGAGGGGGTGTCTAGTCCTACTGAGGGGGTGCCTAATCCTACTGAGGAAGTGTCTAGTCCTACTGAGGAAGTATCTAGTCCTACTGAGGGAGTGTTTATTGAAGAGAAGAGAACTAATAGAGATGAGTTCAGTTTCATGAACTGGACTAACCCTGTGTGTTGGGTCAGGTGGAAAACTCTTCCAACCGAGGATGAACCTGAAAGCAAATGTTTTTTAGAGGTGCTATTCTGGATGGAAGAGCCACCTCTGATTTGAGCTCCTACGAAGGAATGATTTTCGAGCTTGGCCTAAAAATGCCATTGCCTTAGAGAATGAGAAAAGTTAGGAGTACTGAGTGTTTCTCGCTGAGCCCTCAGCCAGAGTGCTTGTTTGTGGCCCCAGGAAAAGAAAGCTGAAGGCTGACTAGACCCCAAGATGATTAGGGCATGGGTAGCCCTTGCACCAGGTTCACAGGATCCATCTGAAAGAAGAAAGTTTGGTCCTTTCATTGACACTCATGCTCTGGATTGTCACCTGTCCCCCTTTCCAGTCTGATTAACCCAATGAAACGATAACATACATGTACTAATGCATAAGTACAAAATTATTATTTTCACTATGATTCTTATAAATGCATGTGTTTAATATCTGTGGGTTTATCTTGGGGACCTAGCCACCAATTCTACCAGTGTCTCTCCAGGGGAAAAAAAAGAGACACTATTCATGTTGTAAAGAGCCAACTTATGGCTAAAATTTTTGGAGGATAACGTCATTCACTCGCAAGCTGGAGAGACCAGTAGATGTTTCACAGTTGAAAACTACTGAAGACAGTATAGTTACCCCAAATTTCCCTCCAGAGTCAGTGATCTCTGGGAGCTGGCACTCTCTTTGATGTCATAACTGTCACTAGCCCAAGAGCCCGTTATCTGTTTCCTGTTTGCCCCACTCCGATTCCCACAGCAGGGGCATGCCATTTTCAGGTTATCAGTTTGAGATCTTGTACAGAAATGACTGACTCCAAGGTTAAAACTTTTAAAAACAACCTACGGCTGTTCTCATCCCACTCATAACACAGCCTTAGCCAGCTAGCGCCCACCAAACACATGTGACTTTGATTCCATTCCTTTGAATCTACAACCACCTAGGAAAGGGATGGAATTTGGGGGTCACTACCCTCCTTTATAATAGGACTTATCACCCTTGAAGTTATTGAAGAGGTAGCCACCTTATTCAGGGAGCACGTATGATGAATGACTGCCTTGCTCTCAACTCAAGGCAGCAAGACAGTTGGAGTGAGGTTTTGAAGTCTCAGTGAAAAGACTTGTCAACGGTGGAAGGAAAATGTCATCCTTTGTTTTGTGCTGGTGCTGTAGTCAGTACTTGGTATATCTTGTGTGGCAGTAGTATCCAAACTTATGGAATTTCCACCAGCAGAACAGACATTGAACCTGTTCAGTGCTGACACATTTTAGTTAGTGGTGTTCTTGAACACAGGTAGTGCACCCTCCGTTGTCTTTATGGATTGGTGGAAAATGAATCTACCACCTCTTATTTTTAAATTTGGACAGAAGATCAAATCATAGTGGGAGATCATAGTGGGAGATCACAGTGGTAGATAATATTCTTTCAATTGCCAATGCACTTGGGCTGGCTAACAAAATCCACAGTAATGAATCTCATGGAAAGGAAATTTAAATGGCTATCAGCTTACATCACAGGAAGTAGCACATAGGAGTCAGCAGTTGTTTTAAGGTCATTCATGGTCCCTGACCTTAATACAGGGGTATCTTGAAAGCTGCAGGGGTATATGAATTTTACAGTTTTGAATAGATCTGCTAGATGAACTCGGGCAAAGGTGGCTGTGCACACCCAAAGGCTGCTGAAGACTGTGAGCCTGTGGCTGGTATACTGATCTCGCCTGAAGGTAAAGGTATCCAGGAGGGAGGAAGGGGGAAAAAGGAGGAATATTGTATTCTCATGTAGCATTCTATTTCCTGGGTGTCAGAGAATGAAGTTTTGAGGAAGCCCTCCTTTTTACCTTTTCTTCTTTTGCCAACTTTCTGCCTTCTTTCCCCAATATATACATGGTGTACAAGGTTACAGCCTCAGTGAATAGATTCCAGAGAAAATCCGCAAGGATTTCTTCTAAGGGCAATACAACTTCCATGTGTCAATACCCAGACAGTTATGCGACTCTTAAAGACATCAGATGTTTGAAAACCTTAGATGGTAATAGATTCCTTTCCCAATGTACTGTAGTGCTAAGATCAAACTCATCCAGGCTCCTGGAAGACGCTGGCAATGTATCCTCTCTTCGAACAGATATAGAACCAAAGAACCCTTACAGTGTCTCATTTAGCTAAGCTCCTCATAGCAAGCTGTCATGAAAAGGTCTGCTGAGGGTGAACCATTGGCTGACCTCTTTTGAATAAATATGTACGTCAAGCTCAGTGTCTCCAGGGACTTATGTCTACAGAGCATAGAAGTCACTTGGCACCTGCTTCGGTTAAATGTCTTGCACTTTATTTCCTGTGGGGTTTCTTTCTCATTTTTTTTCTACTTAAAAATTGTTTTTACTTTGATGTTATTGAACACACCTACCTTTTTTTAACCTCCTTGCCAGCCAAATGATAAATGCCAGCCCCGAGAATGCGGTAACCATGACAGCCACCGGAATGAAGAGGGGGTTGTAATTGCCTTCCTTGATCTTTGAGAAACTTCTGTCCGTCTCTGAAAGAGGAGTCAGTAAGGCATATGGTAAGAGCATTATTTCCTTATGATATTTGGCATTTTGGTCTCCTGATAGTCCCCCAATAATAACATATACAGCAGATGAGGAAAGTAGTATGGGAAGGCCCATGATGAGTATCCAACTGGGCTAGCCTCTAGCCTGGTGCCTGGGGATGAGTCCAAAATCCCGACAAGAAGTAGTCAGCATGATGTTCTGTCCCTGGTCTCATTTAAAGGTTGCCTTCTGAGCACAGAGAAGGGCTAGAAAGCTTAATATATAACGGCAAAGAAAATGAAGTCGGTGATCTGAGCTGGGTAAGTTGTCAATCAAAGGAAGGTGTTACTATTCCTTAGTTAGGAGGTGTGCAAAACTGTTATTGCTTATATGTCCAGGATCTGCAGTGATCTAAAGTGATGCAGTGGTGGCGCCACTTGCCTTCATTTCCACCCAAGTAAATTAAAAGGACACTTCCACATATGCTTTTGTAAATACAAACTAGTTTTGTTTACAGCCTTTCATTGAAAAAAATATTAATCTGAAAAAAAATCTATCTTTTGACACCCCCAGGTGAAGGAATCTACTTTTATGTATTGGCAACTGTTCATTTGCTAACGATGAGGAAATGAAAACTGAGTCGACTCAAAAGGAAATGTACTGAATAAGCCTGGCATACAGCCTTACTGTAACGTCCGCTCTACCCCTCCCTGCCTCCACCAGCACTCTACTCCAAATGCCCAGAGATCTTCGTTGACAGCTTCTTCAGGGCCCAATCTTCTGTACTCTGTACAGACGGTATCAGGGCAGACATTGGGAGCTGCTATTTCATAAGCTAATGTAATGCTCACTTATTTTTAGCATTTTTTAATGTTCTCTGTTGGGGGTATATAGACAAAGATGAGGAAGACATGGCTCTTCTCATGCACAGAGAGATTTGGAAGACTCAGCTTAGGATAATGGAGAACTTTCCACTGTGTTGGGAGTTTGGTAATCATTGGTGACCTTTGAAGAGGCATATTAAAGGACTGACAGGGAAATCAGGTTGTGGTGGAATAGAAAATATGGGTAATACATAAATCAGTAGACAATGAGTTTAAAAGTAAGAAGAGAGCTGAGATTGAAAAAGATAATTATCATTAGAGGAGAGCCTGAGAATAGCCAAGGATTTTATAGCACGCGAGTGCACACACATTTTTAGGCCACGTGTATTGAGGGAAATGGAATGTAAATGTTTGTTAGCTCTTTCCCACCTTCTGCTAGTCATCCAGCTCCCCCTTCAAGTCCCCAGTACTTCTGAGCAAAATTACTCACTTTGACATATTGGACGAGGACTGGACCAGACGCCATCTGACCCGCAGACAGTTACTCTCTCCCCAATTAAGTCGGTTTCTTCAGAGCAGGAGAAGGTGCAAGCAGAAGCGAAGCTGAAGTTGGCCAGGGGATGGCTGCATTCAATCGCTCCCAGATCAGGGGCCGTGAGAGGCTGGCATGCAGTCACTTCAGCAGGGACACAACAACACGGAACAGTGTTGGTGACCAAAGGCATTTGTCAAGCTTTTATTAGCATAAACTAATTATCCACAATAATGGATTTCATTACGACATTTCCATAGATGATGTGTGCATTGCAGTTTGATCACATTCAAACCACCTCCTTTAACCTCTCTTGTCCCACTGTCAGTCTCATTATTAGTCCTGAGGCTCTTTGTTTCATTTTGTTTTTAACTTTTATGCATATGAGTACCTGCATGTGTGTATGAGCTGCATAGGATTATCTTTAACTAGAATTACAGGTGGTAGTGAGCCACCTAATGTGACCCAATCCAGGTCCTCTGCTAGAGGAACAAATACTCTTAAGCACTGAGCCTTCTCTCCAGCCCCCACTCACAAGTTTTCAACCAAAGCCACTAGACTTAATCACTGGAACCATCCACATGAATCTAGACATTTCTAATTTTCTAATTTGTAGCAATTACTTTTGACAGTGCTTCCAGGATTTTTTAAAATGTGATATTGAGTAACAGTTGGTCAGGGATGGAGCCAACAAGGCTCCAATAGCCCATGGTGGCATAAGGTAGTCAATCCAGGCTGCTGCCCCAGCATGGGAACGTGCCAACCCTACTGGAAATGCCATACTGTACAGCCTTGGGCTCAAGAGCATGCATGGCACATTCTCAGTGCCTGCAAAGATTCCAGTCTTCTCATGTGTTGTGACATCTACTCAAGCAGTTGACAGACACCCCCATCCCCCAAAGCGGGCTTAACTTCATACAATTCATCACTTAACATCCATTGAGTCCTATGACTTCAATGATGGATTTTTGGTTTCATTAGAGAATTAAACTAGGGAACCAGAAATATAAATGTAGAAAGCCTAACCAGAACTTTATAAACACAAACCCCACCAGTTTTTATTTTCCATCTATGTGTGGCAAACCTTGTCAGTCAAAAGAGGGTGAAACCTACTCTGTTTCAGATGAAAACAATAGAGAGCATGGCCTTTGTTTTTCACAGCTATTGTTATTCTCCTGAGCTCTATCACAGGAGAAAAACAAGTAAAAGATGACTTTTAAAATGTACCAAATGCAACAACCAAGAAAGACCTCTACTACCTCTGAGGGAAACTGGTTGGTGCTAAGTAGGGCACCACATAAAATGGGTGTTATTGAAAGGAGAGGAACCAAAGTTCAACTGAGGTTCATCAAGGCTTTATGGGATGACAATGAGAAAAAATAAAATAGAGTATAACTCCAATGTATTGCCATCAATCACATTATAGAGTGCCAGTTGACTTTTGGGTTTTTTTGCTTATTTGTTTTGGAGTTTTGCCTTTCATTTTAGTAAGGCAAAAAAGAAAACCTTTTGAAAAGCTTCAAACTACAACCAAAGTTGGGTTGAATTATATGTAGAAGAAGAAATAGACTTCTAGGCAAGACTCCTCTATGTTTTCTCAGATTGTAGGCACAAGCTTGTCACAATAAAGAATCGGCTCTGAAGTCACGTACCTTGACAGACTGGCTCTAGGGATGACCAGTTCCCATCTGGTCCACAGCGTGTCTCTCCAATCCCAAGTAGTTCTGATCCCTCAGAGCAGTTGAAAGCACACTGTGAGTGGAAGCTGAAGTCTCCCAAGGGGTGAGTGCAGTCCATAGCACCCAGTTCTGGGGCTGTCAAAGGCTCACACTGGACCACTTTAATGGGGAGAAAAGAAGCAAGGTTGGAAAGGGTTATGAGGATCAGATGGATTTGAGTCTTGTCTCTGATACTTGATAATTATTGGTCTGTCTTGGGGTCCAAAGAAATATTCTAAGAAGAAGTGGTCTCTGAACTATGTTTTAAAGATGACCAGGTTTGTGATCCACATGTAGAATCATAGAGAAGATCATTAACAAAGCTACCAGAACACAAAGTGTATGTGGAAAGCAGACAATTGCCAAAACATTGATATTGATGAGTCAGAGCACCATCTGAGGTATGTATAGGGAGAGGGCAGCAGAGACAAAGTACTCATCATTTTCATTCCACTACTGAGTACCTGCTATGTATCAAGCATCCTTTGTAAACTTAATGAGCTCAGATTTTACCAAGATAAATGATAGGGACAAATTAAAGAGTGAATGGTCGTGTGTGTGTGTGTGTGTGTGTGTGTGTGTGTGTGTGTGTGTGTGTGTGTTTAATGTTCTGATTATTTTTCATCATCAGCCTGCCTGCAGTATGAGTAACTTACTTTCAGGGAGCTAGTTTAAAGTTCTGGAGCTCATCTAGAGACTACAGCAGTAACAGGAGAAAGACACCAAGGGCAAGGCTAGTAGACAAGCAGGAGAGAAATTGGAGAAGTACCAAGTTATAAAATGCAATTAACAAGAGGGCTGGTTGGGAAGAAGAAGGGAATTGGCAGAAGTGGAATGGGGGAAGGGGGTGAATGCTATCACTGTGCATTATATGCAAGTATGATAGTGCCAGAAAATTTTAAATTAATAAGAATTATTTTATTGAATTGTATGTGTATGGGAATTTTGCCTGCACATCTATGTGTGCACCATTTGTGTGCCTGAAACCACAGGAGGTCAGAAGAGGGCATTGTATCCTCTGGAACAGAGTTGTAGATATCTGTGGGCCACCATGTGGATACTGGGAACTGAACTCAGGTCTTCTGTAAGAGCAGCCAGTGCTCTTAAGCCAACCCATCTCTCCAGCCCCATAAAATAAGTAAAGTTTTTGAAAACTGAATTTGCATTATGTTATCTTACACAAGTGTTGGAGGAGGTGACAGTGAAGCAGAGTCATTTTGTGTGTTATTTCCATGTAATGTGGTTACAACTACACACACACACACACACACACACACACACACACACACTGCCTTGGGACACTTGACTTGTAGACATCCAAGACAACATCCTTAGCATATTTAGAGGTCATGGCTAAAGACAGGTTTGTCACTCCAAAGATCATATAGGTGTATGAATCCACAAAATTCAGGAAATTTGATGAAAGAAACACACCCAGTCAGAAAAAAATGATAAGAGAGAGATGCTAAGACTAAGGGTTTATGGCCTTGGATAAGTACCAATGGAAGAACCCGGGAGAAATTATTATACTTAAAAAGACAATCAGAAAAGTATATGATGGAAAGCAAGCAAGAAAACACGATGTTTAAAAAGGAGTGGCATAAATGGACAGACCAACAATACGGTAGAGGGAAGTGTTTGAGGAGAGTCCCAGCTTGGGGATTAGCGAATTAGTCAGATCTATTCAGCTGGTTAATACTGAAATTAATGTTAGTTTCAGTCCTTTATTCCTGAAAAACATTACTTTTCTTCTTCTTCTTATAGCTTTCCGTTGTGTGTGTTAGACACATCAAACACACTTTGAAACTCAGCCAGCCTCAAAGGATTTGATCCTCCTTCCTGGAGTCGTTGACTGAGTCCAAGCCTCGGACTTTGCACACGTGTGCTCTCTCCTTTCCAGGTCTACCCCAGCATCTCTGAGTGGCTTCATGAGGCTCCCAATGACTCTTTCCACCCCTTTTCATGGAGGTCCTAGCAGAACTCCTTTGTGTCATTTCTAGGATGATGGCCCTCAGTGTCAGTGGTAAGACACTGAGTGGACACTCGTTGCAAATAAAGGACAAGTGATTTTATTAGATTTCCCCACAAGCTTATTCCCGTTCATATCATATTCCTTCAAGCTTGATCGTTGAACATACCTAATTTCTATTAATTAACTGATTAATTTCTATTTAATTAATTAACTGATTAATTTCTAATTAATTAATTAATTTCTATTAATTAATTAACCCATAAGTACAGAATCTTTCATAACTTGCTTCTGTATTCTCCAGAAATACCCAAATACCCAGGGCAGGATTTATTATTAAATAACTGTGCATAGTCTGTGTATCATATGTGAGTTCTTCCTTTACTATTCCTCATTGTGTCTGTCTATAGAAGAGCAGGAGTGCCTTCCAGATACCTCACTCTCCTGATGGTAAATATAATTGTTTCTGTCAGTTTTCAGAGTTCTGCTTAATCCAGCAAGCTCATTCGATTATGACATCCTTGAAAGCAGGGATCCACAAGACCTGGTTTCTTTTTTTTTTTTTTTTTTTTTGGTTTTTCGAGACAGGGTTTCTCTATGTAGCTTTGCTCCTTTCCTGGAACTCACTTGGTAGCCCAGGCTGGCCTCAAACTCACAGAGATTCACCTGGCTCTGCCTCCTGAGTGCTGGGATTAAAGGCGTGCGCCACCACTGCCTGGCTCAAGACCTCGTTTCTTATTGTAATCTGCTCAGTTTTGGCAAATCTCAACACCTCGTTCTTTGTGGTACTTCAAAACACTTGTGAAGTAAATTGAAACTGCACGTTGGCTTATGAAATGTTTTCAGGAAGACAGCATTGTGAAAGCCCAATTTTCTGTTCAGAACTTCCCATTTCTTAGAATGTTTCATATTAGGTTGTTCCTGGTGTATCATTTTGCCCCAACCAGCTGCTCTCCTAAGCTATTACGGTTCTTGTGACTAGGGGTGAGAAGAAACAAGCGAACAATCAAAAAGGAAGAGGCTTACCATACTGACACTGGGGGCCATAAAATCCCTCATTACAGCTGCAGGTGTAATTGTTGATGGTTTCCACACATTCTCCATGGCCACTGCAAGACCCTGACTGGCAAGAGGCTATAAGCAGATAAGACAAAGACATTTTAGTGTGATTACATCCATACTCCCTTCCTCACACACACAAAAAGCTTTTGTTTGACACTATTATAATAAACAAGAAAGATTTGCTTAAGTACTCATAACATTTTTGCACAATAATACATACTAAAATTGTTATTTATGGGATTGTCTAGCCATTTGGCTATAGACATTTATTTGCTTTTAGAATGAATTTCCTGCCTGTCACCGGGACACAGGCTGTCTATCTCTATTTCCCACATAACGTACAACCTGAATAGAGCCTGACCTAGTGGTTGAGCCCAGGGACCAGCTTTACATACAGAATACCCAGAAGTGCTGTACTTAAGGCTTATGTAGGATTATTTCAGAATGAACTAGCAGTTTCTAGGTAATGAGTCGGATTATTCCAACTTTGGTCCTCCCAAGTCAGAGTCGGACAGGAGTCTGGTCACTGCCCACCTGTGTAGCAGAGAGCTGCCTTTCGTTTGTGGCAGGCGTCATCATTCCATTTCCCAGAGTCTTTTTCCCTCTTGATGTAGATTTCTACGCAGTCCTCTTTGGACTTCTTGTTGTTGGGCTCCCCAGCTCCCCAGTTCTCTGCTTCTTTAGTGAGAGGCTTGTTGGTTCCTACCCATGTCCATGTTTTTCCAATCTTCCGGATTCCTATCCAGTAGTAAGTAGGGTTTTTGGGCAAGGTCTTCTCCAAGTACTCAATTTCTCTCTTATTTTGTATGGCCACTAAATCTGTGTAATTTTCCCTGCAGAATTTTCTAGCATTTTCCCAGTTCATGGATTTTTCAGAATAGTGGTAAGTCCAACAGTGAGTTCCATAGTGTGCCAGGAAGTCTGAAAAACACCGGAAAATATGATGACTCATAGGATGTTCTAGGACCAGGCACTGATGCAGGCTGCCCATCACTCAGAGAGGAAGAAACAAGAGCCCAAGAGAACAGGCATGCATCTTAGGTTCACATTGTTAGCCATTAGCAGACTTGGATCCTACTCAAGGACAAGTATTCATAAATATATCTTTGTAGATTTATTTTAATGGAAAACCTTTCTCAAAATTCTTTCAAGTGTAATTTGTCCAATATATTTTTAGAAATATATGTCACTAACAGCTCTAAACTTCACACTATATTTTCTAGTTCTGGGATAACTTCCTAAAGGCTAACACAGAACACATACAAAATTTCTCTTTTAGGTAAAGTAAAATAGGATCAGGAAACACAGTGACATAACTTTAAGTACTTTTCTGGAACATAAAAAGATGAAACCTTATTGTAGAATAAGCTGCTATTGGGTAAGCCTCCATACATTGTCCAATTGTTGTGCATCTAGACTCATTGTAAAGAAAGAGCAATATACATAAAAAATAATTCAAAGACACAAAATTGACTACATCATGTTCTATATTCAAAGATACTCAAATAATGGTATCCAGTAAACATATGGGAGCTTCAAACATGAGGGGTTTGAAGAAAGCAAACACAACACATAATTGTACACAGTGACCATGATGACATTGGCCTTCTAAGTATGGTATGATCTCTGTGAAGTAAAATAAAAGATTTAACAGCCATCAATTCATTGAGTTTTTACTTCATAAGGTGAGTACTACAGAGAAATACCAAAACTTCCTTCTAAATGTTTTTGCTTAAGCCCGTAGTCCTAAGCTGCTCTCAACCTGGATCAAGAGATTTCTTTCTCAAGTGAATAGCAGTCAATAGAAGGATGCGTAACTGTTAAATTCTGAGAATAAGAGACTCAGTGCTCAGCCCTAAATGGGACATCTCTGTTAAACCAACAACCATCAAGGCTCATTGCAGAAAAGACACAAAGGATGTAAGAGCCAGAGGATGGGGAGGGGCGCTGTGCAATGCGGTCTTTTGGACATGACGTGGTGAACTCAATCTTGAGCTCACAGCAGCTGTGATTGTCTACACAAGACATGCACAAGATCAAGCATAGATGGGGTAGAGGATCTCTGGCCCCATCCCCTACTGAGGAGCTATTGGCAGGGAGCAGCTGCTGGGGAGGGAGCACCATTCTTTCTGAGGATGTAGCCACTGCTAGGTTTCCCAAGCTCCAGCAGAAGGATCACATCATAAACATATGGGTAGCACTAACTGGACTTAACAGGTTATCCAAAAAAAAAAAAAAAGGAAGAAAAAAAAGAAAGGAAGTTGGGAAGGACATGTTGGGAGTGACATGGGGTAAGTTGAAGGGGCAAAAGGAATATAAATATGATCATATTTTATTGTACATGTATAAAACTCTCAAAAGTAAAGAAAAATTAACAAAACAAAGACAGAATGTGCTCACTTGTTCTGAGCTGAAAATCCAAGTTAAAGAAGAAGGAAACATGAGTATCTTAGGCAATGGTTTAAAAAGTTCAAATTTATTGATGAAGAGTCTCTGAGGCTTAAAATGTAAAACATGTAACATCAGTAGAAAGACAGAAAAAAAAACCCTCCCCAAACATAAACAAAAACCTAGCCCTTAAGCAACCCACACTGTAACCATAAACGTTCACTTGGTGCACAGAAAACTATTAATAGAAAGTAGGATGTAAAATAAGTAAGTGTTCCAGGTGGTAAGTGTGTTATTAGAGGTTTCCCAATTAGCTGCATTACTTCATAGTGGAAGGTCATGGTGCAGTTCTCAGGGTTAGGGCTCTTCACTAGAGAATGGGGTACATAATGCTGGTGTTAGGCTCAGAGAAATGCAGAAGATCAAAGGAAGAACAGAGAGTCCTTAAAAGAATTAATAGCCAAAAAAAAAAAAAGAATTAATAGCTATCTACCTGATTATTTCCCCTGCAGCTGTAGAGTCTCAATGGATATTAAGCAAAGAATAATCACAAACTATAAAGGCTTAGCAAACTACGAAGGACTTACCACAGCAGAGCACTGTCCAGACCCACAGCTTGAGGATGCTCCATGAGCCCCAGTGAGTACTCTGACATCTCCATAGAAACACCTGTAAATGAAAGGGAAAATGATATTTGAACTTTTCACTACAAACTTACACTCCCTTAAGGTGGTGCCCTACAATTTTCTTTAAAAAAAAAAAATAGAGCTCATCAGACTAATGCTTTATCCAAAGTAAAATATTTGGGGGATGTGGCTGAAAACAATGGCAACAAATTTACTCCAAACTGGTGCACTGTTTTATTTCATTTTGTTTCCATGTTTCAGTCCCAAGCTGTTGATCATTATTAAGAGGATGGTTTTTTTTTTCTGCATTTTAGTAACCTTGGGCTGAGCTTTCAATCAGACTAAACACTATTTTGAGTGCATGTTTTTAATGTTCATTGGTGTTTAATGGACTAATGAAGTTCAAATTTGCTGTCTTCTCACACTAAGTCATGATGGATTCGTGAGTGAATGATATAGCCACACCACAAAAGGAAAACAATTCATCTTTTCCAAGTAGGAAGCAGTACATTTTGAACAGCGCAAACAACGAAGCCATAGATTTTTCTGTACATCTTAAGACTAGTTGTGCTTGTCTATCATTTCTCAGGTAGCCCCTTGGTGCCACGGCACAGTCCTAATCTCAATAGCACCTCTTTCAGAATCTCAACAGAGCCAACACCAAGGGAACAAGTCAGCAAGAGACAGATCAGAGTCACTTTTTTGAGACAACATGCTGTTTTGTTTGCTTGTTTCTATCTTTCTTAAAATCAGAAACGACAGCTTCTTGCCCCTTGCCACCTGCCTCTTCAAGCCCAAGGAAATATTTGAATGTCTAGAGATCTTACAAGCTAGAAGGCTCACCATGGCTCGCTGGGTCTCTCTGCAGTTCCCCTGCAGCCCTCAGCCTTCAGCACCTGGGGCTCTGAGGTTCTTGCACAAGGAGGGCGTGCAGCACTCAGGAAGAATGTGCTAAGTGTTACCAACGGGGCTTGCTTTCTTTCATTTCTCTAACCCAGTCTCACATCCTCCTCCCCCTTTTCTTCCCCTTTCTCATCTCTCTTTCTTTTTCCCCACCCCTTTCTTAAGCGGGTCTCAATCATCTGCCCTGAGAGCACAGTAGCTGGCTAGAAGCTGTGGCAACTGCAGTCTTCAGCACATCCACTGAGTCTTTTCTGTTCACCTGCGCATCCTTCCCTTCCTTCTCTCCCTGCTTCCCTTTGGTTTCCCTGTTGTTTGGTTCTAGAAACAACTGACTTTGAGGTAGGAGACCCTGAAAGTGCTGCAGAGAAAGAGTCACTTCAGATACAGTTACAATGCTGTTAAACTTGATTAGCTCTCTCTGGAAGACTTGGCCCAACTCAAGTTTCTTTCCTCCTTCTTCCCTTGCTCACCCCCTAGTGGAAGTCCTTGTTAATGGCTTGTCTGAAATTTAAACCCTAAATACAATCCCTAAATACAACCCCCAGGTTCTAGCTTTTGGCCCTAGTTTTGGGGACTTAGAAATACCTTGAGTACAAAATGTGAAAGAGATAAGACAGCATATGAAATTTGAATCCGGCCAATTAAAGGCAATCTAAAACCAGTCACGGACATAATAGTGTTTGTATTGTAAGAAAGTTAATAATAATGACAAACATGACATGTATGTGCCAACACACACACACACACACACACACACACACACACACACACACACTAAAATAGTAACAACAATAACAACAGTAGAATTTAACAGGTCATGTTAATTACCTTTTAATATCTAAAATACTACGGGGAAGGAACTAGTACTAGTCTTATTTTTTACATTTATTTGTTTTTAGGTAATTTCATAGCTCCTTGGTGCTTAACCCACCCCCAAGTACTACTGACTATCATCCCCTGAAAACTCGCCAACATGTTTCTCAGCTTCATGCACTTTCTTGCTTTTTATAACCTACTAAGTCTAAGTAGTGCTGCCTGTTAGAATGTTGACTGCTCTTTCTGGCTTGAACATGTGCAGGTAACCATGCCTACAGTGAGTTCATGGATGTAACACCTCTGTCAATAGATTACCAGGTTGAAACAATGAATGGACTTTCTGAGAAACAGGAGAGTATTTATACAAGTGAAGGACCAGGAGAGACCCATGGTGTAATTCAGCTCAGGCCCAAAGCTTGAGAAGCAGGATTACCAGCATCCTAGACCAGTGTGACATAAATGTCAGAGCTCAGGGTGACTTTGTTCTTCCTCCAACATGAAGTTTAATTTGGATGCTTAATGAGTTAGATAAGGTCTACCCATATCAGACCTGTGTGTTAACCCCACAGTAGTAGGAAGAATGTATGTATCGGTAGGGAGGAGCCTCACTGTGAACCTAGTCCTGGGGATAATCGAATCTTCAGTGTAAATTAATATGAACTTTTTCGAGTTACAGCAACTGAGACTGGCAGGCAGCAAAAACTTTGTTTCCTTGGTCTTGGTGATTCTTTTAGATTATTAACATGTTTGGATACTTTTTGGCATTGGCACAGGATCCTATATGTATAAAGCTTTACCCATACTGGAGTAATGATGACCAAAGAGAGACAATGGGAAGTATTGACTAGAATGTGGAGAAACTGGAACCCTTCTCATTGTAAAATGGAACAGCCTCTTCGGAGAGAGAGTGGGACGAGAGTTCCTCTAAAAATAGAAAAGAGTTCCTGTGTGACCTGCCTCCAGATAAATGCAAAAGGGGGTGGAGAGAAGGTTGCACCTCAACAGCTGCACTCAGTTGTTCACAATAGCGTTATTCACAGTAATCAAAATGTGAAAAGAAACTCAGAGACAATCACTTGAGTGGCAGAATGACACAAATCTGATCAATCCACACAAAGGATATAATTTCTCTGTAAACGGAATGAAGTGTTGATGCAAGCTACACCATGGAGGGCCCTAGGAAACAGTACGCTAAGTAAAAAGAGCTAGACGGATGGTCACAAGGTACTCCATGTATATAAAATGTGCTGAGTAGGCAAATCCATGGACGGAATGTAGATTAATGTTGCCATGGGAGGGAGAGACTGTGAGGAAGCTGCTAATTGGCTGGGCTTCTTTCTACAGCAATAGAACGGTTGCAGAGTTAAGTACATGGTTGACTGGTACTCCGCTTTAAAAGAGGGAGTTTTGTGCCAACAAGATGGCTCGGTGGGTAAAAACACTTGCCCGGCCAGCCCGTGGTGGAAAGAGAGAACTGAGTCCTCAAAGATGTCCTCTGATCTCCACACATTCACAGTGACACACACACACACACACACACACACACACACACACGATCATTCAATCAATTAAATTAATTGAAGTGTAAATTTTGCCATAAAGGGGAGGGGGTGGGGGAACAGATGGTCAAGTTCGGGGAGGAATGGAGTGGGAGAGCAACTAAAGAGATATCTCAATGGAGGGAGTCATTACAGGGCTAGGGAGAAACCTGATGCTAGGGAAATTCCCAGGAATCCACAAGGACGACTCCAGCTTAGACTCATAGCGGTAGTGGAGAGGGTGCCTGAATTGGCCATCTCCTGTAATCAGATTGGTGACTACTCTAACTATCATCATAGAACCTTCATCCAGTAACTGATGGGAGCAGATGCAAAGACCCACATCCAATTACCAGGCTGAGCTACAGGAGTCCAGTCGACGAGAGGGAAGAGGGATTATCTGAACAAGGGGGTTTAAGATCATAACAGGGAAACCCACAGAGACAGATGATCTGAATTTATGGGAGCACATGTACACTAGACCAACAGATGGGGAGCCTGCATGGGACCAAACTAGGACCTCTACAAGTGGGTTTGTTGCCTGGTCTGTTTGTGGGACCCCTGGCAGTGAGAGGAGGGGAGGAAGGGGGGACTGTGGATGGTATGTAAAATGAATAAAAAAATGTAAATTTTATGGTATACAGATTTTTATCTAGATGAATTAAAATGCTAAGAATATTTATATGCACAAAGATAAGTAAAAATGCATTTATTGTCAAACATTATACTGACATGTGAATACAACAAATTTGACATATTTAAATAAATACATACTTTTGAACCATAAAATATTTTAAATCATAATTTAAAATACTCTATAAAATTCAGATACAGAGCACATTCTTATTTCACACAGGTATTTCTGATACAAAATATGTAAGCATTTACATTGTGTAGTTTCACAACAGTTACTCCTTCTCAGGCTCTTGCGGTCTGTCTTCTTCCCCTCTCCCCACCCCTTGGTACTAAAGCTTGTCACGCTCCTTGTTCACCATTGGCTTCTCCATTGCCACTATCCAGTAAGCACTTTTCCAAAAACTCTCTTTCTCTAAGAGGTTAATTTGGAAGTTGGGACACTTTTGATGGGAACAGCTTTGGCCCTCACTTCGTGATCAAGGATTTGTCCTTGCCAACCACAGGTGAAATTCCTTAGGAATTTTAATCTCTGTACAGCAACACAATCATTGTGCACACAAGCTTTCCCCTCTAGAACATATGAACATAGAGAATGAAACAGCTGCAGAGTAACTGTTAGACACTTTTACTCTCTCAAAATCTACTGCCTGGATCTATGACGTGGTGAACCCTCATCATGGATTGAGAATCGTATATGATATACAAGAATCGGGTAGCTACTTGTCACACATAAGAACCACCTTTATAGGAATGCAGAGCACATTCATATTTAGACAAGCCGTTAAACAAATACTTTTAAATGCACCTTCACTTTTAGCATTTATGCTTTTATTAAATCAGAACATTTGGTCTCAAGGAAGCTCTTTCTTTCAGAAAGAAAAAAACCCCACATTTTTTGGGGGAAAGTCCCCAAACATGCGGACTCTCTCTTCAGCTTCTATTCTTCTGATAGTACCATGTCTTAAAACCAGCTACAGTTAAGTACTCAGGAGTTCACACTGATCAGTAATTCCTCATTTAGAAGATAAGTTTGCTGCAGACAGAACATTAGGATTTGCTAATAAAAAATGATTTAAGGTAACTTTTGCTTTGTCATAGGTCATAGGATTCCTGAATTTTTTTAAAGTCCTTTTGACCCTTGCACTGAAATAAGAGTAATGGACAGCATGGTGGATTTAATGCAAGGACACAGAACACAATGTCTGAGAATACTTCAGAGGCCACTGAATCCCATGGGGATAAAGCCAGTAAGCCTGCCTAGCAGTGCTAACACATAGCACTCAGCAGGATTTGCACCTTGTACCCCAACAACATTCCCATGCCATAGTCTGAGGATATGATGATTTTGCCCTTTTTTTTTTCAAGAGAGAGATAGAAAATTGTTTGCTTAAAACTGCTGATAAATATTATTTATCCCTGTAACAACAATAACAGCATTAACCATTGAAAAATTGGGGAACAAAAGCCGGGCGGTGGCACACGCCTTTAATCCCAGCACTTGGGAGGCAGAGCCAGGTGGATCTCTGTGAGTTCGAGGCCAGCCTGGGCTACCAAGTGAGTTCCAGGAAAGGCGCAAAGCTACACAGAGAAACCCTGTCTTGAAAGACAAAAAAAAAGAAAGAAAGAAAGAAAGAAAGAAAGAAAGAAAGAAAGAAAGAAAGAAAGAAAGAAAGAAAGAAAGAAAGAAAAATTGGGGAATAAGAGAAAAAACAAAGCTACAAAATGCTGTTTCAATTCCCAAATTCCAGTGACTAAGGTAGAATTCTGCTGTTCCAGGGCTTGGTCCATTCACTCTCTTTTGAAGAGAATACCCTCAAACTTCTGTGGCCAGCATGTTCTTGTTACTGTGGCTGGGAAAGAGGAAACTGAGTCTCTCTGGTGGAGGGCTGGCCTTGTCACTGAATTTTGATCCACGGAGTCAGGATCCCAGTTATTAAGCAGGCAAGAGAGACCAGAATCCCACAGTCAGCTCATTTTCTGCCGACTTCGGCATATTGTTCTATTTCTCAGGACACATCTGTGTTCCTGCAAATACAAGCAAGTGTGAAAACCTTCCAAATATCCTGCATGCTGGATAGCAGCAACAAACTACATCTTTTAAGCAGGCTGCTTCTTGGGAGTGATCCAGATAGGAACTCCTGATGTCATTCAGTTCAACAATGAAACTAGTCTATGGCATTGTAATGGTAGATATCAGTCATTTATAACTATGTTAAGAGTTTATAACTCTGCTTAAGCTATGGAGTATATAACTTAAAGAATGTATCCTTGTGAACCTTGGGCTTTAATTAACAGCAATTCAACTGTATTAGTCATCGTTAAGAGCTATGCTAAAGAAAGATGTTAATAATAAAGAAAATAAGGAAGAAGGCTGGAGAGGCAAATTGAAACATCTACTTTCTGTTCATTTTTTTCTCTAAGTACCAAATTACACCAAAAATTCCGTTCATTAAGAAAAATGCATTTGGAAGGTCTTAACCTTCCAGATATATTCCCAGTAGCAATGCAGATATTGAGGACCACAGATTCCAGAATCACAAAAGTGCTGGAGTTTGAATTCCAGCTACCCTGCACAGTAGTTTTGGAAACTCAGGCAAGATCCCATAAAGAAATCCCATGAAGAAATTTGTGCCTCATTTTCTTCATCTCAGAGGACTAGGGGGATAGTGCCAGTCACTCAGGGTCCCTAGCTTAGCTCCATGCTTAGGTATCTAATTGCTGAATGCTAATAGCATTCACCACAACCACCATGATCATCCACAAGTAAAATGACCCAAGAAAGACAGAACTCTGAGCCTTCCCCTCCTTCCACAAAGAAACAAAACAACTTTCTATGAATTGTCATAAAGATGGGGATTTCCTTTAGCCAATGGCAAGTTTGAGGGTGTCAGGGAGAAACATCATTAAGAAAGGGGATTTTCCCTCCTTAACATGACCTGCCCAAGTCATACCTGATTGTTTTGAACTTAGATGACTTGAGAAGGGACTTGATAGTTGCCACATGACTGAAGGCTTTGGCAGCTGCTGTGGAAACGTGAGAAAAGTATGTCAAGCACTGCTTTCCCACATGCACAGAAAAAAAAATGTGTGAAGTATTAAGTGGCATGCTTTGTACAAGAATCCAACTTACCTAGCAGGAACAAATTTCCTTGCTGAAAGAGAAAGAAAATTATTAATTTGGACTAATGACTTTTAAGCAAATTAGACTGATTTACTTGATTCATCTGGGTTTATACTCTCAGTACTACAGGGCTCTGTAATAAACAAACATTTGGTGGCAATTAAGGTAAAATGGAGAGGATAAAACATCCAAAGAACACAGCAGCTTCCTGACACCAGGATATAGTTGCATGCTCATCTTGTCTGATTTTCTTCTAAGTTCTCATGGGAAGTACAAAATCCACACTTTTACATGAAATTTCCTAATGTCTAAATTTCAAATTTTAATTAAAAACATTTAAATAGTCTGTAGACCAAAGGGACCATGGGTGTATTTCCTATTCCTGAAGATATGCACATTGATAAACTATTCCAAGCAATTTTCTCTGTGACTTGAAATCATTTCACCTCCGTAATTCTCATTGAGCAACTCCAAGAGCACTGTGCAATTTGAAGTGAGTAGCGCCCCCTAGAGTTAAGCAGTGTTAGCACAGCCAACATAGGTTTCCTAAAACTTTCAACATTGAGTTGAGTAAGAAATCCTTATCATGAAACTTTTGCTTGACTACACTGGCATTTGCTGGGGCTATTTAATAAGTAGGTTCTACTTTCTAGATTCTAGTGAAAAATTTCAAGAGACCATAGCTCATCAGTGAGAAATACACACACACACACACTTTTCAAAATCATTTCTCCAGAGGATGCCTGAATTTACCTTTCTTCCGGAAGTATCTCAGCAACAAGTAGAGAAATGAGGACGATGCCAGGAGTGAGGTTCCTGCCGTAGAAAGTGCCACTACCAAGGGACGGGTGGAGTCGGTGGGGGCTGAGGAAACAAGTCAGAGGAAACAGCATAAGTAACAGTTGGCTTTGGAGGCTTTCTGCCCTGTGTTGGCCTTTTCTCTGCACATTCATTTCTGTCAGCAGAAGAACCATGCAGTCAAACGCATGAAGCAGAGACTTGGCATTGAAGATTTAAACAGTTCCTCCCAAAGCACCGTCGAGGCTGTGTCCCATGTTCCCAGGCAGAACACAGCCTTGTCAAGCTCTTTGACATCATCAGACCACTCCCCGGTTAACACTAAACTAGCCTTGCCTTCTCTCATGCTTATTTCCTCCTTTCTTCTCTAGATCTCCCCTTTCCAATGTTCAGAATCCCACTATGAGGGAAGAGGAAGAGGTCTAAAGGGAGGGCCATGAAAATAAATCATGATAACAGAGGGGGTCAATGGAGGGTACTGGAGAGGGAATTGGGGAGGCAGATAAGAACAAAACATTCTGCCTGTTCTACTGACATGCATCATTTTCTGTTTTCTTTCTATCCATCCCTTATAACCTCCCATTCTGATTTTGACGTAATGGACAGTTAGCTTCTTTAGCAATATAACACCCCTTTGGCAACCTACTCCCCTAGGCAACCACCATCAATCAATCCATCACCTTCACAGGTAGGCAGCATCCCAGACCAGTGCCCTGTGGCACCACATGTCAGAACTGCAGATCCATTGAGTGTCCATCCATCAGGACATGTAAATTCACATACAGTGCCGAAAATAGGTGCCCCACTGCAGCTCATGTTCATCTTTCCTGGAACTTCAAGACTTGAACATTGTACCACTGCAATGACACATCCATGGTAGAAATTAGGAAAACCTAACCACAAAGCTGCTAAGTTGATGTTTGTCCTGAGAGTCTGAACTCAATGGTACCTTGGCAGGAGGGCACCTCCTGGGTCCACTGTCCCTGGGATGTGCACTCAAGTTGAGCTGATCTATGTAATTTAAAGCCCTTGTGGCACTGAAAGGCACATGAGGACTTGTAGGTAAATTCTCCAGTAGTAGCATGAGCACACTCCATGACACCATTCTGGGGCTGAGGGATAGCATCACACTTCACAGCTGGAAGAGAGGAGCCATTCAGAGGTGTAAGCATTGGGCTATAGCAGGTGTCTTGGGGTAACCAAGCCACAAAGATGTTCAGTAGCTTCTATCTCACTATGAAATTCAAAGTATGTCACAGGGGGTAGCAAGATGTCTCAGGAGGTAAAGGCATTTGCTGCCAGTCCTAACAACCTCAATTTCATTTCTGGGACCCATATGAGAAGGAGAAAATTGACTCCAGCAAGCTGTCCTCTGATCTCCACACATGGACTTTGGAGTACACACACACACACACACACACACACACACACACACACACACACACACACACACAATTTCTAAAGAGAATGTACCTGAACATGTAGGCTTTTTGCTGTCCCACTCCCCTCTTGGGCCACACTGAAGCCTTTTTGATCCCTTCAATTCAAATCCTTGTACACAGGAGAACTCATAACTGGATCCACTTTGGAAAGGTCCAGAAGTACTGGGAAGATATTTCATGTAGCCCCATTGTGGCCTGGATAAGGCTTCACACTGGAAAGCTGAGAAATCAGAGAAAGGGTGAGATAATATCACGGTGATGCTGGAGGACATTTGTCATCTGATGCAAGTTCAACTGGCACAAAGCTATGCTCAAAGAACTCAAGAGAATTCTTCATTACTAATTCCTGGGAAGGCTGCTGTGTTCCCTATGTGATCCAATATCTCCATGATAATGACACAATACGGGGCAACTTTAGCAAGAATATGGCACCTCCACACTGGTCTAATGTGCAGAGGGAGGGGAAAGGGAACAATTTTACATCACCAAAGAACAAGGAAGGAAGCTTCCACGTGGTGTCAGAAAGACACCCATTCAAGTCAGTAAGCCTGGCTTGCCCATTTCAAGCCTTAGTTGAGGAAGAGAATGAGATGAATCTCAACACGGAAGAACTCTACCTTTGCACGATGGCTTCTCATTGTCCCAGATGCCAGATGAGGTACACTGTAGACTCTGAACGCCAACTCTCTGATACCCTTCATTACAGTCAAATGTACAGGTCGTGTTCCATGGGAAGCTCCCAGTATTTGAGGTACATTCCCTGACTCCATTGGCAGGGTGTGTCAAAGCTTCACATTCAACCACTGAGGAGATGAAGGAGAAGAGAGAGTTTTACACAAAGAAATTTCCATAGATGTTTTCACTTTCTATTGAATTAGGGTTTATAAAAGAAGGTGAAACCCATCTTCAAAGGGTGTAACCCAAACTCCTGTGCCAATTCTTGATAACATATAGACCCATAACAAATGTGTTAGTCTTTATTCATACTTTGAGTTTCTCTTACTGATTTTTGCTTTGACTATGCTGGATGATCTCTGATCTATTTTATTATACACATAAACAGCAACAACAACAAAAATAACAGCCTCTAGCTCAAGATTCTTGACTTGGTGTAAAACAATATTAACATACAAAGGACCTGAGCCATGAATCTCCTTGATGGCACCAGAGAACTGTGCTAAGAGATATTGAAGCTCCCTGATTATAATAGTGCTAAAGTTGGTCCCAATTCATGGGAAAACTGAATAGGAAAGCCCATGAGAAAGTCATGAGGCTGTTTAGATGTGTTTCCACTGTCTCCATGACATCTTCCTTTACATGTCATCAGACCCTCAGAAATACCCATTAAAAAAATAAAAAACAAATCCTATGTTTAACCAAACAGGTACCAGATCACCCATACAGCTCACAGAGAGAACACATTTTACTAAATGAAACAACAGAAGAACTTAATTGGAAAAATTTATAAGTTGGGTAAAAACTAAGGCAATGGGCAGGAGTGAGAAGGTTTAGTGCATTTTGAGAGTTACCATGGCAGGCTGGAGTAGGCACACTCCATTCTCCTGAGGACATACACTGCATGGTGGTCTCTGTGCTGCTGGGCAGGTAGCCCCTGTGACAGCTGAAAGAGCAGGAGGAATTATAGCTGAAGAGGCCAAAAGGATGGGTGCAATTCAGGCTTCCATGGTCAGGGTGTTTCTGTTCTTTGCAGGTCACAACTGAAAAAAAAAAAAGAACCTAGTCACACTTCTGCTCATCTCTCACCTTGCATAGGAGAGAAATGAGCAGTGGACACCATAATTATTGGCCATTGAACATTTCCTATGGTCCAGGCTCTATGGAACCATTATAAAGCTGTTTTTATTATCTTCATACAGTTAGTTGTCACATGAAGTTGTTTAGTTTAATACAACTGAAATATTCAGTCATCCTGTAAGACTACTTTGTCAAGGTGCCATAAGTAACAAGCAGTAAGACTGGAGTTTGACCCTGGAGGGTCTGACTTGATAACCCCAGCTACTACAGTGTTCGTACTCTATGCATTCAAGTAGAGGAAATATGTGGCCCAACTGACAAGCCATCTGGACCACGAGAGGATGCTACTGTCTTTGGAGAAGGAACAGGTGAGGAAAAGACTTACCTTGCTCACAGTTGGGTCCAAGGAAGCCAGCGTGACACTTGCAAGTATAACTATTGATGGTCTCCACACATTCACCATGCCCACTGCAGGATGTAGGGGTACAGGAAGCTACAAAAAGCACAATCCAGATGAAGACAATCAATTACTATGGTGCTGACCATGAATTTTTTAAATTTGTTTTTAGTCTATAATCTGTACGATCCAGATATCACTAATGGCATTAATGCTCAAGATTTTTACTGACACATCCGACCCAAGTTCCAGGCTGTTGTATAACTTAGTGATAATAAATGGACATCAGCAGAGTAGCTGTTCTTGGCACCAAGCAAAAAAAAAAAAACATTAATTCATAACATCTCTGAAGATAGTTTCATGCCACAAACAACTAAAACATGCATTGTATCTGAGTATTTTTACTCTGTATATTGATAAAACTATATACAACTATCTATGCATATATATATATACCCATACATTCTTGCCATTACTCATACCAATCAGTAAAAAATAAAAGATGTCATTACTGTTGGAATGCTTTACAATCATTTCTTTAAAAACAGAAAATGTGCAAAGCAGAGACCAGTCATATTGAGTACTCTAAATATGCCAGGCTGCCTCCACACAAAACCAACCTTCTGCCATCCAGAAACTTCATACCTGTGTAGCACAGAGCCAGCTTCTTTTTGTCACATCTCTCATCATTCCACATGCCTGGGTCGTTGGGTCTCTTGATGTAGATTTCTACACAGTCCTCATTTCTTTGTTTGTTGTTTGGTTCACCGGGTGCCCAGTTCTTAGCCTCCTCGGTCAGAGGCTTGTGGGTCCCCACCCAGATCCATACGTTATTGACTTTTCTGATTCCAATCCAGTAATAACTTGGTGAATATCTCAGATTGGAGTTTAGATAACTGATCTCTTCTTTGTTCTGAATCGCCACCAGATGTGTGTACTTCTGTTGACAGTACGCACTGGCTTCATCGTACGTCATGAGTTCGATGGAGGTGTTGTAATACCAAGCTACGCTCTCTCCAATGAGAAGCACTGGGTTGGGTTAAGAAAGGAATGGCAAAGTTTAGTCTTGCTTTATGTTGTCTTATTTTTGGCTTATAGGGGGCTTTGTGATAGCCCAAACTATTGCTTTAAAAGTAAAAAGAGAAACATCTGGAGGGTCTAGCATTTCTGTGTAGCACTGTGTGACTGGCCATCCACTGGTGCTTTATTACAATCACAACATAATACTCCAACTTCATGGTACACTGGAAGTCAGAGAAAACAAAGCTTCATTGGATGCTGTGTGATACCTGTTTGAGCCCCATTTCAGGAACCAAATGAATGAATCTTTACAATGCCTAAATAGGTCACTTAGGATCCATCCTTCCCATGTAAGGAAACTAACTATTCCTACCAGAGGGCAGAACCCTACAGGGAGAGGTCAGCAGTCCTGCTAACCACTTTACAGAGCACAGAGCAGTCCCACACAACACAATATCCTATTCTTAAGACTCAATAGGGTGAAGATGAGAGACCCTGGTCTGCAATGACTCCAGCTTACCAAAAGTGAGAGTGGAGAGAAACCATGAGGCATTCATGACTCCAGCAGCGCCTCTCATCCAGAAATTGGACAGGAGATACTTTTCTGAGGAGAGAAAGTACAGAATTAGTTACAAAAAAATTCTAAACGTGGGCTACTCACACCCTTCTATCATCGCATTTAAGGTAACACCATGAGGTGTTAGGTAAGGATTCCTGTACTTCACTACTTATTTCAAAGACATTTACTGTAGTGAAGAGATACAAACTTTAAGATTTTCATCATTTTAAACAAAGAGAAAAGGCAGGTTTTAAATACAAATGCTATAACAGCTTAGACAGATCTTTTTATCAGAAGGCTTTTTGCATGTGTGCACACACATATAAACCTATGTTTTGGGCCCAAGGCTCCTCTGGCTTGGAATATGCACTTACTGTTCTGTGGAATGATTGCCGGGGTATTGGATTTCTCAGGTGTATTACTTCTGCTTCCCTCTCTCTGTTCTTCTAGCAGGTTTGATGTGTAGTCAGTCAAGGACCACTGTGTATTGCTTCTGCTGGAGTCTCTTTATAGGGGCGCTGGCTTCCTGTGAGTCATAGGACATTATTATCAAAATCTGGTAAAGAGGAAATCCTCAACTGCATCCAAAAAGTTTTCTGGGAATACCCACCACAACAAAAAAACTTTCATAATGATGTCAGAAACTGTTCCTCTAAGCTAATTCCTTTTCTAGGCTCTTATAATTTGTATGCATTTTATTAAATATGATGCAAATGTGATTTTAATTCCTGTGTCAAAAAGTCTGATTACTTTTATCACTTACATGTAGAAATTAGTTTCATAAACATAAGCAAGCTATAAATATATTATTACTCATGATCTATCACTCTCAATTTTCTCATGCATGGCTGTCATCAACACCCACTTTCTCTTTATCCACCTGCTTCCTTAGCCCATTCCTACAGTCACTGTGGTACAGCAGAGAGATTCATGAAGTATATGTTTATTCTCACATATATCCTCACTAGTTATGTTGAAGTTACAAAAAAAGGTTTCACCCGTCTATTCTAAATAATAGCTTGTTTCTACAAAATAGAATTAAATGGGAGATAAAAACATACCCCTTCTTCCTTCCTGCCATCTTGCATTTTCTAAATAACATCACTATTGCAATCCTTCATCTTAGTTTATTTAGCTAAATATGGTTGTTATTGTTCAGCACATGTAGAAATATAACCCCACATACTGCTTATTTAGATTTTAGGCAACATTAAAGTTGTAACATTGTGTTCTTACATAATCTGCCTGTCTATTTATCTACATGTGAATTACAAATGCATGTCTAATTTTTTTTGAGACAGGATTTCTCTGTGTAGTTTTGGAGCCTGTCTTGGAACTCACTCTGTAGACCAGGCTGGCCTCGAACTCACGGAGATCCACCTGGCTCTGCCTCCTGAGTGCTGGGATTAAAGGTGTGTGCCACCGCCACCCGGCGTCTAATATTTTTTAAAAAGCATAGTCAGGTAAGTGTGACACATGCCCATCACCCTGGCATTTGGGAGGCTGACACAGGTAAGAGACCACCCTGTGTTCCAGCTTTGACTATAAGGTAAGACACCATCCCTAAATGGAAAAAGAAAATCTGTGTGCATTGACTCAAATCTTACAACTAAATTTAACTGGCATGATGATTAAGTACCTAACCATTATTTTTGCAAATTGGTCATAAACAGCTCTCGATCATACATTTGCATTTATGGATTTTTCATAATTAAGTTTTTAGTTTTGACATTGGTGATACAATCTCTGTAAGAATACAATACTTTCTTGATGACCTAGACCCCTGATTATAATCTCTAACATTTTGGGTGCTTCTTCTGTGCCAGGCTTTATTCTGAGCATGTTGCCATGTCTGTTTGTATTGTTTTTGTTTTTTTTTTTTTAATTCCATCACTTGTGAAATGTGTACCTTACCCCTGTTTTACAAGTGAGGAAATTAAGGAACCAGGTTTTAGCTATCTGTCTGTCTGCCTGTCTGTCTGTCTGCCTGTCTGTCTATGAAACCAGGTTTCATCTCATGTAACTGCATAGAGATAGGTTGTGGAAACCCAGGCCACCAATTACCAGAGCCCTCTCCCTTGATCGCCCAGACTGTGGTGGTGCCTTCGGTTGTTGCCCATGCTGAGGTCTCTGCTCTTCCTCACTCCCCAGCCTTTGCCTTCCTCTTCCTGAAGCCCCTGGACCACTGAAACTTTCTGCCAAGAGATGGGAGGCACGGGGCCAGGTAAAAGATCCAGGACAATAAATGACAGGGGAAGGATGCCATGAGGACAGGCCCTGGCTCCTTAGCAAAGAGAAAGCAAGTGGGAAAGGAAAAATAACAGACAAGTTAACTGTGCCCTGCCTGGAAGGTGGTGCTAACTCGAAGTCACATTTGCCAAAAGATCCTGATCAAAGGCAGCCTTTCTTGGAGGCCAAAGGGCAAAATGTGTGTTCTAAATTTATACCAGAAGAGCTTTAGGTAAAGAACTCAATATAAGAAAGACAGAGAAGAGCAGTGATAGAAGAGATTTGTAACTAAGGAGGTTTCATCTACGTTATGTCTAAAGATACACACAGATATAACGAGAGGCATGTTATTTCAAATCCACTCACCTTACCATCCCACATTCTCCCAGGATATTTCCTGTTTTGCCCCTGAGAATGGACCTGAAAATCCTGTGGGTGGACACTGGGAGCTGATGGAGTTGCTCTTCTTGCTCAAGTTTCTGGAGAAGCTGTAAACAGTCCTGGGGAAGCTGGGTCAGGGGAGGGCAGGGTGCCAGCCTTCTGTAGCTGCATCATCTGATTCATCCCATCCAGCACCAATGAGGGGCAGTCACTTTTGTGGGGTTATGGAAGGTGAGTGAAAAGGGAAATTAGGTGAGACTTAAATGGTTGGGGTTTTGAATATTAATTTGCTTCAAGTAAGACAAACTTCATGAGAAACAAGCTGCTTAGTGGTACTATGGACTGTACTGAGTCTTCCAAGTTCTGAAGATGTAGTCAGTTCTGAACTGTTCCGTTTTCAGCCTAGGCTGACATAGACCCTTGAGGATCTCAGCCTTGGGAGAAGGAATGCCCTCTATGGATGTGACCAATTAAAGGAAAGAAGAGGATGTGAGTACAGGTACACCCTAGGCTGCCCCACCAGGTGTCACACATCCCTGCTTCATTAGCCCTTTCCTTCAAGTCCCTTGTCTTTCCTCCCACACCCTCTACATTGAGGATTCTAACCACTTCAGTACTCCTGAGAGAATGAGGGTCCAACAGAGGATGTGGGGAAGTGAGATAAATGTTAGAACTCTAATCAAGATTGTCCTGCAGATTGTTGGGTAAGGTGGAAAGTAGCCCTGGCCATGGCCACATGCGACAAAACAAACACACAAACAAATAACCTCTATAGATGTGTCCATTCATGTTTGAGCCATCACTGCTGAGTGTACCTGGGAAGTACAGGTGGTGGTCTCCCCTCCTGGTGGTCTCCCCTCCTGTCTCCAGGAGTGAAACCCCCTTTCTCCTCCCTCTGGAAAAGGTTTGTTTTACCTCTTAGCTTTGGATTTTCAAAAGCCTCAGTGCCTCCAAATGCCTACTTTGAGGACATCTAAAGTATCATTACAGACACGGTTAGTGGAAGAAAATCCTGATGAAGATCCAATCTTATTTATAGTAGGTAAACACTTCTTTGCTACATCCAAATGATAAACGAAGGTTAATATTAGCGTACCACCATATCACAGAGTGGTGTTCCTTGTTTGATCCGAACATAAGTGCATTACATTAACGATGTAAAATTGGTCTGGTTACCTCTCGATTCATTTCCCAATGCTTCACTTGTGATTTGTAGACAGCTTCAGACAGACAGCTAAGGCGGGAGCACTGCTACCCACTCTGCTCCCCACTCCCGTGGGAAGATGTGGACAAGACCAACTTGTGGAGAAGAGTCCCCTGAACATCTCAGGAAAATGGACCTTAGCTGGGTGTGGTGTCACAAGCTTGCAATTGCAGAGGTCAGTATGCTGAGGCAGGAGGACCTACCAACTCAAGGTCTGTTTGGGCTACATAGCAAGTTCAAGGTTTGTAAGAGTAAGATAGTGAGGTCTCCACCCCCTACAGAGAGAGAGAGAGAGAGAGAGAGAGAGAGAGAGAGAGAGAGAGAGAGAGAGAAAGAAGAGAAGAGAAGAGAAGAGAAGAGAAGAGAAGAGAAGAGAAGAGAAGAGAAGAGAAGAGAAGAGAAGAGAAGAGAAGAGAAGAGAAGAGAAGAGAAGAGAAGAGAAGAGTTAGGAATCAGGAGTTCAAGGCCAGCCATAGCTACCTAGTGAGTTTGAGGACAGCTTGGGTTACACAGGAGCCTGTCTTAAAGCAAAGCAAAACCAAAGCCAAACAAACAAAATGCCCACCAGAATCAAACAAAAGAAAGCATATCCTTAGGTATCAGAATTCTGACCAAACTGGAAGGCTGAGGTACAGGGATGATTGGCTTCGTGACGGTGCTGAGCAAATACAAAGGGTATTGAGGATGAACAGCCATTCTGGATTCTTAAACATGAGAAGTAGCTTATTGGTGGCTTATTACCAAGAAAGAAAGACGTGTGTGTGTGTGTGTGTGTGTGTGTGTGTGTGTGTGTGTGTGTGTGTGTGTGTGTGTGTGTGTGTGTGTGTGCGCGCATTCACTTGCTTTATCTTCCCCTTGGGTTCAGGAGGACTCTCCAGCCCCACTCCTAGAGCTTCCGAGATGATGAGAGACTTAACGGTCTTAAGGTGCCCTTGCTTCCTGCTTGGCACGGCTCTGTTCCCCGCTTGCCACGGCTCTGTTTCCTGCTTGGCAGCACCTTATCTCAGAGCTTCCGAACTTTCTCTTTGGGGACTTAAGGAATAACTAATGGGAATATCTTCTAAATGAGCCAGCTCTGGTGAATTCCCCAAGCGGAAGAAGCAAGTGGGGGGGGGGGGAGGCGGGGGCTGGTTAATTAGCTGAACTCTTCCTGAGTGTAGCCAGACGGCCTGGCTGATGCTAACAGCGGCGGGAGAATGTTCAGGATGGGAGAAAAGCCCCCGTCTGTTCCTCTTGGCACTCGTGCAGCTTATTTTAAAAGTTGGGGTTTTTTTCCCCCCTCAGGAACTATTCTTAGGTTTGTTCTCAGCCCTTCCTAGAAGAAAATCTCAGTCTGGTCATGTTTGAAAATATAACTTTGAATTTTTTTTTTTAAATTGTTACCAGAAAGAAAATTTAGCAGTTTCAAATAGCATTAAAATGGTATCAAGGGGCCAGGGGGAAAGGGTCATTTTTTCGTCTAAATTAAAAATAGGTGATTTGAGAGAAATAGGAACACACCTAAAGATTCTAGGCCTCTTTGCACCCTTATTAGTCACGGGGACCGTAGCTGACACTGTTCATTAGACAAATGCTCTCTATTTGGAAATGCTTGTATTGCTAACAGTTAATATTTAAATACAACATTAATGAGTAACCACCACTGGCCACTACTGAACATATATTGCTTTATACTTGAAAGGAAGACATTAAACCCATCTTACAGGAGACAAAGCAGAGAGCCAGAGAGGTTAAAAACTTCCCTGTTCTTGCTTTGTTTCAGTTACTAACTGGCAGACTTGGGTTCGAATCCACATCTGCATCACCCTAAAGCTCAAATCTTTTTGGTAAGGTCATACTCGCTCAGAGTTCTCACCTGGAAAGTACACCTTTGTTTTCACACGAGTAAATAGTCCAGCAGCTTACTCCCACCCTGACTCTGTAAGCCAGCATCTTAGGTTAGAATTTTTCTGAAGAACCCGAGTCATAACGTGGTATAAGTTACTTATTTGAGAGATGATCCCGAGAAACCATATAGGGCAGAAAAGAAGTGAGACAGGAAGAATCTAACCAGAAGGTTTATTAATAAAGGATTTACCACTGGACACAGCCAGGGCTCAGTTTTACAAGAAAACTCTATGAAACACTACATAAAACCTCATAATGAGCTGGGCGGTGGTGGTGCACGCCTTTAATCCCAGCACTCGGGAGGCAGAGGCAGGCTGATCCCTGTGAGTTCGAGGCCAGCCTGGTCTACAGAGTGAGATCCAGGAAAGGCACCAAAACTACACAGAGAAACCCTGTCTCAAAAAAAACAAAAAACGAACAAACAAACATAACCACCTCATAATGTGTATCTACCGTTCATCAGCTACTGGCTGCAAGACAATCCTGGGAGGGCATGATTAATTCTCCTGCATTTCCAGGAGGGTGTCTGTGGCCACAGAAAGCCCTCCACAATAAACTACAGGTACGTGGGCTTCACTCTGACGTGATTTGTATGCTATACTGGGATACTGTGGGCTTGTTCAATTCCTTTCTAATTTTGTATTATGATTTATGCAGTTGAGTGTGTGAGCACATGCACACACACATGCATGTGCACATGACACAGCACAGGTGTGGAGATCAGAGGATAGTTTGAGAGAGTTCGTCCTCTCCTTCTGCCATGTGGGTCTTGGGAATCAAACTCAGGTCAGCGGGCTTTTGCCCTCTGAGCTAACACAGCAGTCTAGCTTTTAAGTTTTCTATCATTAGCTTAACAACTTGTCACAAACTTTATGGGTGAAAGCAGCACACATTTATTATGAATAGGTTGGGTTTTCTCCCCTGCCTGGGTACATGTTGCCAACACCATGGTGTCAGCAAGCTGGGTTCTTATTGGAAGCCTCAGAAATTAATCTACTTCGGAGCTCATTCAAATTGTAGGCAAAATGGAGTTCCTTATGGACTTGAAACCAAGGTTCCTATGGCTTGTTGGCTGTTTGCCAGGAGCTAGGAACCAGCTACACTGCCTGGTTTGTGCCTCCTTCCCCTTCTGTCCTAATTTATCTCTGTTGCTGTGATCAAACACACTGATAAGGAGCCACTGAGATGAGGAGGGGGGTTAGTTCAGCTCACAGTTCTAGGTCGTAGCCCATCATTGTGGAGAAGAGAGGCAGGAGCTGGGGCAGCTATTCACATTGCGTCCACAGTCAAGAGCAGAGAGAGAGTGAATGAATGCACACTTACTCTGTGACCTGCTTCCTCTACTCTTACACAGTCCAGGACCCAAACCCATGAAATGGTATACCCACATTCAGAGTGGGTCTTCCCACTTCAGTGATCATAGTTAAGAAAATCTTCCACAAGCATGTCCGTAAGTTAACCTTATCGCCGGGTGGTGGTAGCGCATGCCTTTAATCCCAGAACTTGGGAGGCAGAGCCAGGTGGATCTCTGTGAGTTCAAGGCCAGCTTGGGCTACCAAGTGAGTCCCAGGAAAGGCGCAAAGCTACACAGAGAAACCCTGTCTTGGAAAAAAAAAAAAAAAGTTAACCTTATCTAGACAATGCCTCACTGGGACCCTCTGCCTAGTGATACTACATTATGGAAAGTTGGCAAAAACTAACTGTTGTGCTTCCCAAAACAGTAATGCATCATCAAATCCCTTTAAGTGTATTAAAATTCTGAGAAGAGTAAATTGGGCCTTCCCAACACACACCAGGTTCTAACCTTTGTATCTAAATCGGACAATGCTAACAGAAATTTAGGAAAACATTCAGATAGAAAAATGGGCATTGTGCCTGGTATGGAAACTCCAACTGCACCAGCCACCCTGGCACCACCTGCCAATATAATGTCCTGTCTGCAGACAAGGCCACCTACCTGTGATGTCAACCGCACCCATAAACATCTTCACCAGTGTGCCAGGTTGAAAGCTAATGTGTGTGTACTGTAGCACCTCCATGGTGAATCAGATACATCTGTGGATGAGTAATGGGCCCATATTATCCAGAGAGGGGACCGTGGGAGATGTTTGGCTGACATTCAAAACAGAATTTCCCTGTTCTCTGAGTGTTGACACTTGATTTTTGACATTCAGCGGTACCTTTGTGTTGTTGAATAATGTTGGTTTTGGAGAATAAACAGTTAAGTCTCCTAGATCCCTCCCTGGGGAATGTTACAGGAATACAGATAGTAATTTATCTAAGCCATCAAGCCCTTGTCTCTGCTCCTAGCAGATAGCAAGAGATGAATAATACCTTATAAGAAGTTCCTCTTTATCGTCTAATCTCATTAAAGGATACCTCCGGTCAGTTTGGCTGAGGGTAATAGGCATGGAGAGTCTTTATCTATGATTTGAACAAGTGAGATGCTTCCTTTAATTAGTGAATCTGAGAAATGAGACATTTTTCTCAGACATGTCCATGCCACCATGCCTGCCATGAGACAGTTTGCGAGAAGTCAGGCACCCTCAGCGTGCTCGGAAATGAGTAACTTGGGCAAATGGAAATGCCCAGAAAATCAAATCCTAAGTACATTTTGCTGGGCTTTCGTTGTCTAATACACTAAAGTTTCCACTTTGCCAAATTGCTGAGAGTTGGTTTGGAATAGAAGAAAAACCTGTTTACAGTGACCCATACATCTGTAAATCCAACAGAATCTTCTGGGTGTTGCATCAAGCTGGCTATGTGACCCCAAACAAGACTTTAAATCTCTCTGAACTTCAGGTTCTTCATGTGTAATCTGAGATGGTAGCTATAAAAACAGGAGGATTTTTTTTTACATCATAATAATTAAAAACAAGCATAAATCTGAGTGTATGCCTGTAATCCCAGCACATGGGAGACTCGGGCAGGAGAATTACCACGAATTTGAGGCCAGGATGGCTTAGATAGGGAGTGCCAGGCCAGTCTGGGCTACAGAATGAGACTCTGTTTCAAAAAGAAAAGGAGGCTAAATAAATAAAAATAAAGAGAGGTGACGATGATGTGTAAAACACCCGGCATACGCAGTCACCTGATGTGACAGAGGGTCCATCCTTCTGCAGGTCAGAGAGACTGGGAATGAGATGCAGGGATGTTGAGAAAAACGCACAGACGTCATTTCTGAGGGAAACATTTCCTTTTCGTTTTATTATTTTTCCTGTTGCTTGTTCTACTCTGTTCTTTTTCTGTTCTGTTCTTCTACCCTGATGTTTCCCTTCTGTCTCTGTCCTGATGACTTTCTTCTCCCTACTTCTTGATATCTTCCTTCCAACCTCTTTATTTTTTTTCTCTTGCAGCTTGTATATCATAGCAGAATCTTTCAAGCAATATAAAAATTACAATGTGGCTACATTCTATTTTTAAGTGAATGATTACAGTGAATACAAGTTAAAAAATCAACATGTTTTTCATCTCCCTTACATGATTCAATATTTTACATATTACAGGTGAAAAATAAATTATGCCCAAGAACTCACATACAGTTAAACATTTATCTTTTAGACTTCCCATAGGATCAGGAGCCTTTCAGACAAAACTGTTTCCATAGGCAGTGGATTTTATAATTGTCAGAGAAACAGGTTACTAGTTTCACTTTTCATATTTTAGAGTCCTGTCCCACTGTCTTAACTAACCATCCAATTCTTGTTTTCTAGTTACATGATGTCAATTGTTTGAAGGTTTGTTTTAGCTATGATGCACACTGAAGCATGATGCACACCCGTGAACACATTTCCCAATATCAAAAAGAACTTGAGCTAACCCCTGGGACTTGATTGTTTTCCTTAATCATTAACCTAAACCACAGTCTACATGACTTCTTAAGAAGAACCCTTAAGTCCTGGCTGTGTGACACTTCCTTGGTCCTGCTTTCTACCCTTTGCAGCCTCTGCTTTATAAGGGGCATGGCAACAGTATATCCTACATTTACCTACATTTCATAAATTATATACACGTTATATATGTATATATATAATTAAGAGAAACATTCCTAGAGAAAATGGCTCCCTCACTATCTGGGAGATTTCTAGCAACATATACTTACCTTTCTGTGTGCTACAGAATTCAAATTCCAACATCATAATGTTTTTGTAAGCATTGATTCTCCTCTAAAGAAAAAAAGTGCTGTTGATGAACATCCATAAAACGTTTTGTCCAGAATATGATTCATTTCTACTTGCATCAGCAGGAATGGAAGTTGTTTTCTTCTGTTTTCCACCTATCTAGCAATCTTGATGCTGGCTTGGAAACTCATCTTCCTTTTTACAAATACCATGTAAAAGTTCAAGGTACGAAAAACTTACTTGGAAATCTATTTTTGCTGACTGGTGGAATGTTAAAGGACAGTTGCCTTTTCTTCTTGTGAAGTCCAACATGATATGATGTGAATTTTTCACAGCTAATTATTTTTAGAGTCATTTTTCTTTTAGATAGAGACCAAACCCTTCCTATCTTTGGACAAAATTGCTTCCAGTTAAGTAGCTTTTCTCAAAATGTGAGTACAGAAGTTCCAAGTCAAAGGTTAACTTTTAGTCTGGGCTGTATCTGGTGTCGTGTGCGTGTGTGTGTGTGTGTGTGTGTGTGTGTGTGTGTGTGTGTGTGTGTTATGGAGGGCATATGAGGGCAAACTATTTAATGCGAAGGTATCTTTAAATGCTTGGCAACATACTCTTTTGGTGAGAGGCTGAGGAGAAATCATCAGACATCACTGATTTTCTCATTTCTTCCTGTAGTTGTGATAAAAACACTCTGATAAAAAGCAACTTGAGTGAGAAAATAATTCATTTCAGTTTATGGGTTATAGTCCCTCACTGATGGAAGTCAGAGCAGGAACTTGAGGCAGAAACTATGGAGGAACACCACCTGCTGGCTACTTCCGGCTAGTGCTGCCTTGTTTTCTTATATGGCCCAGGACCACCTGCCAGGGAATGGTACCACCACAGTGGCCTGGGCCCTCTTACATCAGCTAAAAGTCCAATCAGTCCCTCACAGACAAACCTGCTGAAGACAGTTATTCAACTGAGAGTCTCTCCCACACTCCAGGTGATTCTAATCTGTGTCATATTGACAGTTAACGCTAACTAGAACAAGGGGGATGGGCAGCTGTAAACAGTACCATCTCCCTAAAGGGGAACTTGGCAATGACTAACAAAAGAATATACATGTTTAGCTTTTGACCAATCAATTTCACTTCTGGGAATCTGTAGTGAAGACACGCTCCAAGCATAAATGTAGCAAGTTATTCTTTACAGTTTGATTTTAATAGCAAAATATTGAGAACATAAATGGATAAAACAGAAGAGTTATTAAATGCAGTATAGTAGTATATCCATAGAGTGGAGAGCTATTTGGTTCAATTGTTAGTTAGAAATAAATCAAGTAAACAAAGAGCATATTACATAGCACCTTTAATATATGAGAGGGGAACTAAGTTAATACATATAAACTACTTGCTTTCATAAAAAATAAGTGTGAGAGCCGGGCTGTGGTGGCGCATGCCTTTAATCACAGCACTCAGGAGGCAGAGCCAGGCGGATCTCTGTGAGTTCGAGGCCAGCCTGATCTACAGCATGAGATCCAGGACAGGCACCAAAACTACACAGAGAAACCCTGTCTTGAAAAACCAATAATGATTGATAATAATAATAATAATAATAATAATAATAATAATAATAATAAGTGTGAGAAAGATAAATCAGAAAAGAAAAAGGGCAACAATGAACATTGAGTGCAAACAAATAATTGGATGTAACAGGAAATCAAAGTTTTGATAACATAAATTCAGGGGAAGAAAATTAAGGTCAAATGTTAGCAGAAATTTGTTCCTTAACTGTAAACAATACTTAAATTCTAAGAAGAATATTTTGCAAAAACACCTTAAACTTGAACTTGTGGTATTTGGGCAGCACCATCATTGATATGCTACTTTTGGAATAACTTTTTGAGTATTATATTATTGAGTAAATGTCAACATTGATGTTGCTTGGAACCAATATCACTGTGGGAGAAGAAAATATAAACACATATTTAATAAATGTGTAATAACACAAACTCATTATATATCTATATATATACATGTGTGTATATGTATATGAATATATATATCCTAGCTCTGTCCACTGAAGTGGTCTCACTTCAATGATATTCTGGTAGAAGTGAGTTATTGCCCAGAATTTAGTTTACAAATGCTGTTATCTACTAAAAGAACCAGGATCTCCCTGGAGAAACTACTGATTTCAGGTCTTGAGCAGGAGGGATCAGTAAGCCTGGGCCAGGAGTAAAGAAGTGCTCACAGACTTGCAGATACTTGAAGCCACCTGACGTGATCCTTGATGACCATGTTGGAAACAATTTGAGAATCAAAAGGAATATTAAAAATAATAGATGATGAAAGAATAAAATACAAGTGTACAGATAAAGAGAAAAGACACTAATTGTTCTGAAGACTATTAAATAGTAAACAGAAAAGAAACTCATCGTTAAAAGACCACTGTAATTATCAATTCAAGACAGCTTTATTAATGGCTGTATTACCATTGTATAAAGATGGTTGAGGAGGGGAGTATTCATAGTCTTAAGGAATCACTCTAATTGTTGGTTACAGATGGAAAATGGTCCCTTCATAATGGAAAAAGCTAGCCAGTGATTAAACTACCATCACCAGTAGCAGGTCACACTGAATCATGTGTCTGCTAATAAGATGCACCAAGAAGGATGCAACATCCACATTTCCTTTTGTGTGCTACAAAGCCCCCAGGGTGATGGCCAACTTTGTTGCAAGACAGAGTGGTTGGTTTTGATTCATTGTGAAGATCTTAGATTCCTTATTTTCTTGACAGTTCAGTAATTCACTTTAAGCAGATGGCTTTTATGTTTTATTCAATATTTGGTTACTTTAAGTTAGAGGGTCTTTTGATGTCTCTAACTCACTGAATTGTCAGAAATGAAAAAGAATAGCATGGATTCTTTTGAACGGGTCTGACTCTACACTCACTGGGGTTCCTAGAGTCCTTTTGCCTAGTAATGTGGTGCCATGTAGCAAGGACAATAAACATGTTTATAGCCTTTTTATTCAAGCTTGTGTCTCTTGGGATTTTTTTCTGAGGAAATAATTTACTAGTCACAAAATGCTATTAGTACAAAGCATAATTTGACTTGGACAACCAAACACTGGAAATAACCTAAGGGTCCATTGGGGAAATCATTTACTATGCAATTACTAAGTTACTCATTATGAAGATGATGGAAACAGAAGATGGTTATGATGTTAAATTGTAAAAGCTGAGCACAAAATTTACATGCACTCCAAATACAACTGCTCAGGGAAAAGAGGGGCATAGAAACATAAAATGAGGCACAAAATAATTGGGGTTTGGTTTTTGTATTGTTTTGTTTTTCATTTGTTTGTTTGCTTTGTCTTGTTTTTTGCTGAGTTAATCTTGCAACATTTTGATACATTATTTTAATTCTAAATACTAAAGACTCTGCACGTATCTTTATCACCTAAAGGGAAAGAGGCTTGTGTTAGACTGTTCTGTTTTGTTGTAGTTTCTCCCATCTCCTCATGTGTATAATGAACATTTCTATTCTACTCCCAATGGAATAGTGTTAATTTTTCTTTAATTAGCTGGACATCATGGAAGTAATCCCAGCACTTTAGAAGTAGAGGACTCTTCAACTGAGTTGTGGTTCTCAACCTTCCTAATGCTGTGACCCTTTAATGCAGTTCATCATGTTGTGGTGACCTCCAACCATAAAATTATTTCATTGCTACTTCATAACTGTGACTTTGCTACTGTTATGAATTGCAATGTAAATATCTGATATGCAGGATATCTGAGCTGCATATGGGGTTGCGACCCACAGGCTAACAACCACTGAGGATCACCAGGGTAGGGCTAATTTGGGCTGTACAGTAGATCCTACCTCAAAAGCAAATAATGAAGTTTATTTAGCTTTTGACAAACATACATGCAAACTTCTTATATTTGAAGGGGACAGAAAGTGACCTAAACTGAAGCAGTATTATTAGGGAAGTAGAAAACAGCACGTTATTTTCACTTTTTATTTTTCTTTCTGCCTTTTTTTTTAAATGCCTGTGTGGTATATATGCATGTCTGTATGTGTATAGGTGCAAATGTGTGTGTGTGTGTGTGTGTGTGTGTGTGTGTGTGTGTGAGTGTGTGTGTGTGTAGGTATATGTGCTCAGGTATGCACACATACCTGAAGGCTGGAGGTTGATATTGGCTGTCTTCTTTGATAGCTCTCCAGCTGAGGCAGGATATACCCACAGCTGTACCCCCAACAGACTAGCTGGGGTGGTTGGGATTTCAAACTCCAGTCACTATGCTTACAGACCAAGCACTTTATCTATTGGGCCGTGTCCCCAGCCCACATATTTATCTTTTACAGAATTCTCCAGCTAGTAAGTCGGCTCCACAGATTTCTTGTCTACTAGCAGTGTTGATATATAGATGGGTGGATATGTCTATAAGAACATAATGGTCTAAATGATAAGATAATAAGTTGTGTTTATGGGATTAAACATTGCTACAAGATAGCCTGGCAGAAACTTGTCAATAGCTACGAGAATTGCTCATTAACTCAGAAATTACATTTCATTTTTAGAAATAATAATAAGGCTATAAATTAAAAGCTGTTCATTGACATACTGTTTGTAATACAAAAAGAAAAATTAGGAAGCACCTAAATAATGTTTTGTGGCTTGAATGAGAAATGTCTCCCATAGTGTATTTGAACACCCTAAATGGTGATACTTTGGGGGAGGTTATATAACCTTTAAGTGGGGTTTCTTTACTTTTAAATTTTTATTAGTTTTGGAAAACTTGTATTTTTTAATATTTCTTAAATATTCTTATATTTGAAATTACTTTCCCACACATTTTTGGACTTTGTTTTGGGCATCTGTGTTAATCTAGTTTCTGATTGATATCAGTCTTTCTGGAATTGCTCAAAGCTGTTCTAACACAAAGGTAAAATTTGTCAATATCTAGTGTCTTAATATACTTGGGTTTTTTGTTTTGTTTTGTTTTGTTCTGTTTTTGAGACAGGGTTTCTCTGTGTAACAGCCCTGACTGTCATGGAAGTAGACCACTTTGTAGACCAGGCTGGTCTTGAACTCACAGAGATCCACCTGCTTCTGCCTCCTGAGTGCGTGAATTAAAGGTGTGCACCACCACTGCCCAGCTACACTTGTTATCTTTAAATGATCTTTCATACTATTTTGCTTGCACATTGTATTAGGGAATATATACATATATTTATTCTGAAGTCTTGATCAATCTACTCTTTGATTTAAAACAAATACGTTTTATCCTATAAAACGCATTTTACTATAGAAGAAAATCAGAATCCTATGCACACTTTATGATGTGTGTATGAATGCATGAATACAATAACACTAAAAATCTACAAGGTAAAAGATGAGGAAATAAACCTTAATGGCCAATGGGTACAGGAAACTTTGTGGAAAGAAAGCTATGGACTCAAAACTGAAAGGGACAAGACTTAGTATAGGCGAACACATGTATTCTGAACACAGAAAATGCAAGGTCAGTAAGGTAAAAAAAATCATCTCTTCACATTTTACCTCCATATCATGAGTTCCACATGTCTATGAAAGTTTTCTTTACCTTGTACCCAGTCTTTCTGCTCTCCATGTTGGATGATTTCCTGTTGAACTAACTTTCAATTTCCTGACTTTACTATGTCTATCCAGTGATTTGATCCAGTCATTATCAGAGTCTGAATTTTAACTTTTAGTCTTCTCTTAAGTAAAAATCTATGAAACATCAAACAAAACCCAGGACATTTTTGTCTCCATGCTATTTCCTTCATCCAAGGATGGACATTGCTCCATCACTTGTTGTTCGAAGTTTTTCTTCAGGGTCCAGAGTTTGAGGTTGTTTGTCTGGAGAGTTGGTCTCAGGACTGTTCCTTCAAATGTGGAACCAGAACCCCTAAGTACAGCTGACCTTTGACAGCGTTCTTTGGAAAGAGCCCTTAGCTAACTTTGTACTTCCGTATTTCCTGTTTGTGTTAGTTAGCATCCTGTTGCCTAGACCGTTAGACTGCTTGGAGACAAGTCTGTAGGGCATTTTCTTAACTAATAATTGATGTGAGCAGGCCCTGCCCACAGCAGGACAGTATCAGCCCTGGGCATGTGGTTGTGAGTGGTATATGAAAGCAGTCTGAGCAAGCCAGAGGGAGAAAGTGAGTAAGCGGTACTCCTTCAATGGCTTCAGTTCCTGCCTCCAGGTGGCGGCGCTGCCTGAGTTCCTGCCCTGACTTCCTTCTTCCTTCTATGATAGACAGTGAATAAACTGAAATAAAATGTTTCCTCTCTGCATTGCTTTTGGCCCTAGTTTTTTATCATAGCAATAGAAACCCTAAGTATGACAAGCACTGAACAAAATTCCACCAAGTGTCCCATAGCTTATTGACTTGTTAATCTACCAAAGGGAAGCCTGTTTGCTTCCAAACTTGAGCAATTGTGTAAGCACCTGTGTGGGAGTTTTTGTTAACACAAATTTTCACTTTTGTGGGTAAATATCAAGGATCTGGATCATTAAAAAAGAGTGTGTGTTGTTTTATAAGGAAATGCCAAACTGTCTCTCTATGTAGTCTTACCATTTTGCATTTTCACCAGCAAAGGTGGGCATTCCTCTTCCTCCTTATCTTTCTTAGTATTTAGTGTCTTTAGTGTTTTGGGCATTTACAGTTGGTTCTAACTTAACTTCTAGATTTTCATTTTCAAGAGAGAAAACAGATAATAGATAATGGCAGAAGTGTCGCTTATTCATTGCTCATCTATTAGTGAAGTGCCCTGGGCACAGTATGGAATTTTTAATTCTGATCTCCCCTCCAACAACTCCTCCACTTCAGAAGGCACTACCTGCTGACAGAAATAAGGAAAGTTTCCATGTCTTGCTCACATTGATTATGACTTTCTCAAGCTCCCAAGGATACAGAGCACGCATGACTTTCCTTGAACGCCTGGACTTCTGCTCTGCTTTGCGTTCAAACTACTTGGAGCTCCGCATCTTATTAACTAAAGTGTGAGTTCCTACTAAACAAACATCGTATGTATGTATGTGTGTATGTATGTGTGTATGTATGTACACTAGGCTGACACTACAGCACACATCAAAATCACCACGTGACTTTGGTCACTTCGGTCAACTGATTCTTTCCTGTTTAATAACTGTGACAGTGTTGCTATGGCAGCAGTGCTCCCACCCTGAATGCCTCACTGCTTGCCCAGTTGCTAATCTGTGAAGACTGAGCTGGATCCCCCGGTATCAGTCCTTCTATCTTATTCTCCGTATGGGTACCGTGTGCCTCAGGGGAAAAAAAATCCAATAAAGTTGTGTAGCTTGCAAATGTTTGTCACCCTGCACAGTTCACAAAGGTGTGGAACAGAACACTCAGCATCTCACATGTTGTCTTGTATACAGTAGACACTAAATTGAAGCATATTTACTTCATTTAGTTAGCAAGAAATAAAAGTTTTGTGAAGGAAAAAGAATGAATTCTTATTCCTTTTAATGGTATATCGAAAATGGACCCCAGAAATCTTCAAGTTCCAATCTTCAGAATTTGCAAATAGGTTATATTTTGTAGCAAAAGGGATTTTGCTAATACAGTTAAAGGTATACATCTTGAGATTGTGAGCCTCTTCTGGATTATACAGAGCCAGACTAATCACCTGAGACCTTAAAGCAGAAAACTTTTCCTTGACAGTTTGAAGAGAGGTAAGGCAGAAGGAAACGGGGGAGAGATTTGAAGTGTAAGAATGATGTTTCATGCTAGTACTAAACTCAAAGATTAAAAGAACAGCACCACAAGACAAGGAGTGTAAGTATTGTTGGAACACTGGGGAAAGCCCTGGGCTAACAGCACGAAGGCTATTCTGTAGCCATGATGAGTGAAATTCTACCAACTCTTCAAGTGATCCGGGGACTGCCCCCTTCCCTAGAGACTTTAAATTCAGTAAGTGAAACCTGAGTTAGAATTCTGACATAGAGAACTCTAAGATAATAGTCATGTTGGAAATCTGCTAAATTTGTGGTAATCGATTATCACAGGAATGAAAATCAAATGCAGATACATTTGCGGGAGAAAGAAGACATTGTATATCTTTTGCTGGGAAGACAGGAAAACAATGCCTACTCTTTAAAGAGCCAATGGACTGAGAAAAGGACCCTGTCCAAGTCCAGTATGCTGAAGCAATACATTTCTTTGGGTTACTTAAAGGAGCATGGGTGACTCTTGGGTAGGTGCAGCATCAGGAATTTCTGTCTCATGCATAGATGATGCAGCGTGCATCACCACTGAAAAGTCTCAACCCCAAGTCAACCTTTCAACTCCTATACATTTCATCACTCCCCCAAAGCATGTGCAGCCTGTCTGGGAGAGTTGGTGACTGAAATGAGGGTCTGGTGCCTGCTCCCTCTTCCATGAGGGAATACTAACAGCCTCATTACCACAGACCAAGCTATTAGCTGTATAGATCACATGACAATTCTGCTTCATGATGGAGATGGCCATACTGAGCCTGGTGGAAATAACTATCCTAGAGAGAGTAGGAATTCTTCCCTGATATTTTTGAAAATGTCTAGTCCAAAGCCATACTTCCTAGATTAATTGGTTCTTTGGGAAACTAGTATGTTTTGTCCTCCAGCCTTACTTCCTTTGGATTACCTAATGTCAGTTCTGTGCATAGAGAAGTCAAAATTGGCCAGGCAGTGGTGGCACACGCCTTTGATCCCAGCACTCAGGAGGCATAGGCAGGCAGATCTCTGTGAGTTCGAGGTGAGCCTGGTCTACAGAGCGAGTTCCAGGACAGGCTCCAAAGCTACACAGAGAAACCTTGACTCCAAAAACCAAAAAAAAAAAAAAAAAAAAAAGTCAAAATTGGCCTGTGAACAGGGAAGAAGAAAAGATGAGATTTCCAAATGATTTTTTATCACAAACAAGAAATCAAGGAATAGGATATGGTCTCACCTTCTCAGAGTTCTCATCCTGGGTCATGTGAATCTCTCCTATTTGAGCTGTTAGTAATGGTCATAGTAACCTGAAATTGGATTATGATGAAGCAAATAACAGTACCAGTGGTTCAGTCTCCCAAGGTCTCCGATGTCCCAAGACACCAATCATACAAAGCCATTTGGAAATGAACTTAAATGGGACACTTCCTGAACATGTGCCTTACTGTTAGGAAATCAGGTTGGCTTCCTTATCTACAACCATGCAAAGTAATCATACTGCATGATATCTGAGCACAAGCTATAAATAGATTTCTTTTAACACAAGCAACTTCTTAGGGCACATTTATACTAAGAGCAAAAAGGTCAATGACTTATATTCCACCACTAAGTGGCATTGGCCACCCAATGTCCAGTAGAAAAAGAAGACAGGAAGATGTGATTTTCATTGCCACAGCAATAAAAAACAACAAATTTAACAGATTTCCAACATGACTATTATCTTAAAGTTCTGCATGTCAGAATTCTAACTCAGGTTTCCCTTGACTAAAGTTAAAGTGTCACACTATTCCTTTCTCTAGGGAAGGAGACAATCCCCGGATCACTTGAAGAGTTGGTAGAATTCCATTCGTCATGGCTACAGGAGAGCCTTCATACTGTGTTAGGACAGGGCTAGAGGATTATAGCTCTGCCTGGGTTCCAGCACTAACTCTCTGCTTTCTGGTCTACGGGAAAAAAAAAAATCAGGCAGTCACTTGAAGCTCCTTCCATCATGGAGCCCCTCCACTGTGCCTTCCCCGTTGTGATGGGCTGTATCCTCTCAAAGCGTGAGCCAAGAGAACCTGTCCCATAAATTGCAAAGTTCCTTAAAGTGTTTTCTGGTAGAAGAAAGACCATTATCAGTTTTTAGGTATAATAGGAGCCCTAGAAAGGAGGAGGTGTGTAATAAATGATTAATGGTATCTGAGGTTGTTCCACCCCTGTGATCAGAAGCAATAATCATATTAGAAAAGGTACCAACTGTTAAATGAACATATTTTAAATGTTCAAATTCTGAGGTATGAGTAATATCGGACAAATGGAGTTAGATTTTAAGCCCCCAAGAATTAATTCCACCAACAGATGGCAGTAGTGTGAATGAAGAGCCAAGAAGGTGAAGAAGTCCAGGAGCTCTTTGACTGGACTGAGAATAAAGCATAAGGAGCATAGATGAGGCCAGTGCTTTGGCTTGACCATCAGCAGATGTTAACGGACCCGGTAGATTAGAATGAGCATGGCTATGAGTTGTGAAGGAAGACTGAGTTCATTGTCATATAGACATCTAAAGAAAGAGAAATAATTGGGAAAAAAATGTTAGTAGTGAGGTTGAGATCAAGTCTTGCAGTTTCTGAAAGAGAAGCAGATTGAGCACAATATGCAGAGTCAGTTCAAATATTCAATGCTAAGAAACTTCTAATACAGCTGAGTCCAGACTGTTCAGCTGTATGGCCGGTGGGGGTACAATCATTTTGGAGAATTTGTAAATAAAACATAAACTCCTTGTCCTTTTGAAGAGTCATCCATAAAAGCATTAAAAGCAGAATTTTTAGAGGTAATTTTAGGTAAGAGGCATGGAGTATCTTCAAAATAACTTAAAGCGAGATCTTTAGGATAGTGATTATCTATAGATCCCAGGTAACTGGTTAATGGTACCTCCCAATTATTATCCGTGTGGAACCTAATCAACCTGCATTTTACTTAATGGCATGATGATTTCTATAGGCTCTTTACTAGTAAGTTGTTTAAGACAAGTCCTTCCCATCTTTATCAAGTCTACAACTTCTTATAAATAAGGAGTCACAGATCATTGTGGGGAATTATGACATACATAAGTTTCTATAATACTGTTACTTTGTTGATATATAATCCCAGTCAGTGATGAGGAGGAAGGAAGGATAAGTAATTGATAAGGAAGTAAGGGATTAGTTTCATGAACTATCACTTTAGCAGCAGCATTATTTAATAAACTAATAACTCACTTTGCTTCAGGTGTTATGCTTTTTTTTTTTTAACAGAGTTTAACCAGGAGTCTCCAGAAAGCAACTTAAAGACCAGAGCCAAGTCCATAGTCAAGATAGGCAGATAAAAACACATCAAACTGACATGGACCAACACTTCTTTGTAAGTAATTGAGGGTACATTTTAAATTAAGAGGGTGATGGCAAATTTGTTGTTGAGTAATAATATATCCTAAATAATTGTAAGGTGGCTGCTTTTGTATTTCATGTGGTGCTTTGTTCAGATTTTGCTCTTTTATTTACCACGCTGCAGCCTCACCTGCCATTCCTTCCATCCCAGGACATGCCTTGTCTAGCCAGACTCTGTCAGGTGAAAAAGACCACCACAGTGCATGGCCTGGGTCTTAGAATATGACCAACCATGTGGAAGTCAGAGCGACCATGGAGTCCACTTGGCCCACTTTTTAAATGATCTTCTTGAGACGGTCCAATCAAAACGTTACTGCAGTTCAGATTATGAAATAATGGACAGGGACTTTGTGCCCCTTTTACGGCCTCTTTTTACATCAGGGCCTACGTGTTTCCAATTGTCAGCATCTGTGTCTCCTTGCTCAGGAAACCAAGGGTCGAATTTTATGGTCACTTGTACAAAGTTGCTGAGCTCTTGCTCTGAATATTTTGCTCCCCTGGATTTTAACAGACATCTGAGTAATTGCGTAAAATGCTTTGCTTCAGAGGACTGGGAAGAGCCCATGTTATTTCATTCTCTCAATTACTGTCCTTCTTGAGTGAGAGGGCAGAACACCTACCCTCCACTAAAGAAAAAATTTCTTACCTTCTCTGAGGGCTGAGCTCCATGTTGGGAGCTATTTGTGTGTGTGCAAGGGGGGCGGGGCAGTCTCTGTGACCAGCAAAGCAATGATCCCAGTGGGGCAAGAACAGGCCAGTTCAAAACAGCTAAGTAGCCAGTGTTGATTCAAACTTCGGGAGTCTGACCCCAGGGAATTTATTTTAGGCATACTTAAGCACAGCACAATTTGGTGAAAATTTTCCTGGTGATAATTAACTTAATCCTGTGTGCAAAATAAGATCCCATGTGACTACATTGAAACTTTTTGAAAAGTTTATATGACACCTTCCATAAAATGAGCTCTATATTGACTAAGGAAAGCAAGTTTATGATAATAGTCTGAGGGAGGATCCAGTGTGGTCTCCATTACACAGATAACACAAAAGTCACCAGGCTGTTAACCAGGTCCACTCCCAGCCCTCTGGGCAGATAACAGGTTGTACATCCCTGCCTGTGAAGGAACCACCTTCTGTGTTTAACATTCCAGGTTCACCTAGTACTTATCTGTGAGCGCACAGACGTCATGCCTCTTACATGTGGGCAGGGAAGGTCAGGTTCATGAGACTTCAGAGGAGAATAAACACTCTTCGGAATCAGTCAGAGGTCATTCGTGATATATTGTGGTAAAGACTATGGCTGTATTTTACCTCTGTGCTAAAATTTTGAGTGAGGCTGAATTCAAAAGTAACAGATTTAATGGTCTGGCAGAAGACATGGCAAGCTAGCACAGCATCCAGGCTTCAGCCAGATTTCTGTTTATGGCTCTTAAGCAGACTTACAGTGAGAGAGAAGAGAAGGCAGAGCTTAGACTCGTCAGGTTTAAGAGGAATGCACAAATGACAGACGGGGAAAATATCTTGGGTAAGACCCCAGAATCAACCCAGATGTCAGAAAATCCATTAAAGGCAAAACATAGCATTTGATCGCATTTGACTTAAAAATCACCAATTCTGGATTTCACATAGTGATGAAATACATTAGTAGTCATTCATTGACTTGATTGCAGAGAACACGTCTGACATGGGATTATAACATTTGACTAGGTTACCATCCTAGAACCTGAAGACTGCTTTTGCTACAAAGCTCAACTCTTCCCTTGAATCTTCAGACATTTAATGAGTAAATAAAACAGAATAAAAAGCTTAACACTTCTAGCTAGCCCCTTTGCTACCTTAATCCTTGTGTCAGATTCTACTCAGCCCTGTATGTATCAGTTGAAATATTTTGTCCCCTTGTTCATTTGACTTGGCATGGGCATCTTCTACCCCATCTGCTTGCTTTCTCAGCAGTTCTAACACTTGGCCGAATCTCATCGTCATCATAAGGGCCATACCAAACAGTGAAGCCAGGATATTTATGCAAGATGGTGATTCAGAAGTTCCTGAGAAAAGCTAATCAGATAGCCCACCAGTGCAAGGCCACGATGCTTATTCCTGAGAAGGAAGACATCTTTCTTCAGAACTAGTGGAAAGTAGTGAGAGAAATCTACTGTCCCCTGTCCTAAACCAGCAGTCTGATCTCTTCTGCTAGTGAATTGAAGTCCCCCAAGAAGGTAGCTTTGTCTATCTCGTGTAAATCATATACCTTAGTCTCAGATTTCTAATCATTTCACTCCATAATGGAACCCCTCCATCTGATACCACGTGACTAAAGGCGGACAAAAAGGAACACGAAGTAAACAAACTCTAGAACATGAAACTAACTTAGAGTGGCAAAAGCAGAATCTAGTGGCTTGGTAGAGGATGAGGTTACAGAATGTGCAGGGAAGGGAGGATGGATTAAGAAAGCAACATATAAAAACTTTTGGGGCGGTAGATATGTTTATTATCTTTCTATCATGTCATTCATGCCTGCTAACATTTACAAAGGAGAAAAAGGGTAGAAGGAAGAAAGGAAGGGAATAAGATTCTAATCTTCCTTTACAATTTAGATTTAGAAATCATAAAGGTGGTAGCAGACTGCAGATACCTGAAGAATGTATGGACGCAAAAAACCCAACGTGAGGTCAACAACACTCACTCTTTTAAGATCCTAACGTATTACCATCTCCCTGGCACTTCTCATCTCTACTGCTGGTTGCTAGCCTTCTCATGCCAGCATTCCTTCCCAAGCTACAATTAACCTAATCTTTCCCTTCCTTCTTCAAGAGTCTCCAAGTCGTTTTCTTAACTCCAATTCTTTGTTTTTGTTTGTTTGTTTGTGTTTTGAGACAGAATCTCATTATGTAGCCTTGGCTGTCCTGGAACTCATTATGTAGATTAGGCTGGCCTTGAACTCACAGAGATCTATTTGTTTCTGCCTCCCAAGCGCTGGGATTAAAGGTGTGTGCCACCATGCCCAGCTTTACTTTGCATTCTTCATCCTTAAACACACTCCACATTCCAAAATTAATTTTCCTGAAATAAAATTTTAGCATAATATGAATGTTTAGTATTTCTCCCTTGTTTATAGGAAAAAGAGCTCCTACTCCTTAGCTTGGGCATGGTCAGACTTCAGTATGATCTTATGACATTAGTTACATTGCACTCCTGTCTGCTCAGTCATCAACTAATTAGATACCTGGTATGACTTAGAAACAGTCTTTTGAGACTTGCGGACTGGAGACCAATTTCTGGACATGATCTCTCCTTAGAAAATGTATGCTATAACAGGCTAAGGAATGCAGGGGTACAGGGGCAAGAAATCAAAAGCCAGCCGTGTGCATAGGAAACACCTTGCACAGCCTAACCTTTTCATTTTTATTGCTCTGTTAGTCACTATAGCTATTTTTTGATTGCTATGGTAATTGACTTCAAACAAGGCTTCATCAGGAATCGTCACACCATTGTCTTACCAAAAACCACCAATATTTTTCTTGTTATTGACAGTGATGGAAATATTTTACTTCCAAGAAGACATGGAAACCTCTGAACTTTCTAAATGAGGACTCCAAGCTTTTTGGTGTGAAGAGGAAACAGATGGGCAAGATCACTAACCACTAGAGAAAACGGTGTCTACGCTATGGCTTAAAGTCAAGTAGAAATGCACTGGATAAAGAGAGATACAAAGAGTGGAAGAGCATACCAGTGAAGAGAACAATGCACGCCAAAATACAGATACGGAAAACTGTTGGTGCATGGTCAAAGTCAAGAAGACGAAGGGGATTTGGGTAATGAAACACAAGACTAGAGGAGGAAGAAAGGGGCTAGCTGGTAAGCCCTGCGATACACATTGGATGGAGCAGCAGAAAAGTCTTTCATTTGGTCATTAAACAAATATGGACCGAAAGCATTTTACATGCAAAGATGTAGAGAGAGAACTTTTAGGGTGAATCACAAGTATAAACACCATTAGGTGAGCAAGTTGGTCTATTCAAGGGACAAAAAGAATATTAGCTGCCTTCAATGCCTTGAGCCAGGAGGGGAAGAAATGGTATATGGTGAGACGAGAATTATAAGCAGGTCCAGATAATATAGCCCCTTATAGGCCATAATAGGAAATTAACTCTTATTTCCAGAATATTTGATAAATTATATGTATATGTATATATATATTTAAATTAGAGTCTTTATTTTATGTGCATGTATATGTACTACATGCATGCCTCAGAAGAAGAGGTCAGATTCCCTGGAACTGGAGTTATAAATGGTTGTGAACCACCATGTGAGTGCTACAATTCAAACCTGATTCCTCTGAAAGAGCAACAGTGCCCTAAACTTCTGAGCCATCTCTTCAGATGTAGAGATATAGTT